>NC_137893.1:120863482-121547938 GCF_963455335.1 Martes martes | reverse complement strand
TCCCGCGTCACGGTCGGGGCAGGAGCCGCTTCCGACGCCCTTGCGAAGGGCTTCGCTGAGGCCCAGGTCGGGGGCCTCCTTCTAGGACGGCCCCCGACCTGAGGCCCGGCACGCAGCCTCCCTGAGGCTTCCGCCACCCCCGCCGCGGCCAAGCTTTCTCTCTGGGCGAAAGAGGCCTGCTCGCGGAAGGGAGCTCGGCTTCAGGCTTGCTTCTCGGAGGTAAGGCTGTGGTGCTCACTCGAGGCTTCCGGGCTAAGCGTTGAGAAGGCCTCCTTCTCCGTGGAGCGACGTGTGTGTGGACGTGGACGGGGATGGCATTCCACCCTGCCTTGTTTCGCACAGGGAGGTCGGGGGCCTGGACCTCAGCGGGTCCAACCCCCGGCGAGTCAGCCAACGGCTTCCCCGTGTAGGACGTGAGGCGCCGGCCCGGGAGAGGCCGGCCCCACAGCCCGGACCCTCGTGCCTCACGAAGCGCGCCCTTCATCTCTCCTCCCCGCTTCTCTGTTCGCACTCATCTTTCCCTGGGCGGACGTTTTCCCGGCAGCACCGTGTTGCACGGAATCCAGGGAGGAGCTGTCTCCTTCGGTTGCCAGGCCCGGGCGTGTGTCGACCTTGACACCGCGCAGCCCGCTGTCGCCCCGGAGGTGCTGGCGGCACCCGCAGGTCCCTGGAGTGGAGGCCCAAGGCGGCAGCGTGTGCACGTCTTCCTCCGCGTCTGAGAGAAGGCGTTGTGCATTCGGGGAATGGCGAGGTGAAAGGGCCCCCTCCGGGAAGCGCGATCCAAGAGCTGAGGGTTGGGTGCCTTGCTCCGTGCTTCTAGGTGCCAGAGCCGCTTCTCTCTTCCCGGGACAGAGTGGGGCTTGCTGGGCCAATGCGTCGTCCTGAAGCAATCCCGTGGCAGGGGCTCGGCGCTTCCCCCTTCCGTTTCGGGCGAGCCTCCCAGCTCAGGGCGCCCCCAGAGAGTTTGGCCTGCAGGCCGGCGTCGCCGTCACGACCTCGCCGAGAGCCGGGTGTTCAGCTCGGTGCACTCCGAACGCGGGCTCCGGTGGGTTCGACTGAGGGCGGGCGCCCGGCTGAGGGAAGCGGCGCTGCTGTCAGAAGGCCTCCCGTGCCCTCACCACGAGTGTGTTTGCTCTGCCGTGGGTCCCGCGTCACGGTCGGGGCAGGAGCCGCTTCCGACGCCCTTGCGAAGGGCTTCGCTGAGGCCCAGGTCGGGGGCCTCCTTCTAGGACGGCCCCCGACCTGAGGCCCGGCACGCAGCCTCCCTGAGGCTTCCGCCACCCCCGCCGCGGCCAAGCTTTCTCTCTGGGCGAAAGAGGCCTGCTCGCGGAAGGGAGCTCGGCTTCAGGCTTGCTTCTCGGAGGTAAGGCTGTGGTGCTCACTCGAGGCTTCCGGGCTAAGCGTTGAGAAGGCCTTCTTCTCCGTGGAGCGACGTGTGTGTGGACGTGGACGGGGATGGCATTCCACCCTGCCTTGTTTCGCACAGGGAGGTCGGGGGCCTGGACCTCAGCGGGTCCAACCCCCGGCGAGTCAGCCAACGGCTTCCCCGTGTAGGACGGGAGGCGCCGGCCCGGGAGAGGCCGGCCCCACAGCCCGGACCCTCGTGCCTCACGAAGCGCGCCCTTCATCTCTCCTCCCCGCTTCTCTGTTCGCACTCATCTTTCCCTGGGCGGACGTTTTCCCGGCAGCACCGTGTTGCACGGAACCCAGGGAGGAGCTGTCTCCTTCGGTTGCCAGGCCCGGGCGTGTGTCGACCTTGACACCGCGCAGCCCGCTGTCGCCCCGGAGGTGCTGGCGGCACCCGCAGGTCCCTGGAGTGGAGGCCCAAGGCGGCAGCGTGTGCACGTCTTCCTCCGCGTCTGAGAGAAGGCGTTGTGCATTCGGGGAATGGCGAGGTGAAAGGGCCCCCTCCGGGAAGCGCGATCCAAGAGCTGAGGGTTGGGTGCCTTGCTCCGTGCTTCTAGGTGCCAGAGCCGCTTCTCTCTTCCCGGGACAGAGTGGGGCTTGCTGGGCCAATGCGTCGTCCTGAAGCAATCCCGTGGCAGGGGCTCGGCGCTTCCCCCTTCCGTTTCGGGCGAGCCTCCCAGCTCAGGGCGCCCCCAGAGAGTTTGGCCTGCAGGCCGGCGTCGCCATCACGACCTCGCCGAGAGCCGGGTGTTCAGCTCGGTGCACTCCGAACGCGGGCTCCGGTGGGTTCGACTGAGGGCGGGCGCCCGGCTGAGGGAAGCGGCGCTGCTGTCAGAAGGCCTCCCGTGCCCTCACAACGAGTGTGTTTGCTCTGCCGTGGGTCCCGCGTCACGGTCGGGGCAGGAGCCGCTTCCGACGCCCTTGCGAAGGGCTTCGCTGAGGCCCAGGTCGGGGGCCTCCTTCTAGGACGGCCCCCGACCTGAGGCCCGGCACGCAGCCTCCCTGAGGCTTCCGCCACCCCCGCCGCGGCCAAGCTTTCTCTCTGGGCGAAAGAGGCCTGCTCGCGGAAGGGAGCTCGGCTTCAGGCTTGCTTCTCGGAGGTAAGGCTGTGGTGCTCACTCGAGGCTTCCGGGCTAAGCGTTGAGAAGGCCTCCTTCTCCGTGGAGCGACGTGTGTGTGGACGTGGACGGGGATGGCATTCCACCCTGCCTTGTTTCGCACAGGGAGGTCGGGGGCCTGGACCTCAGCGGGTCCAACCCCCGGCGAGTCAGCCAACGGCTTCCCCGTGTAGGACGGGAGGCGCCGGCCCGGGAGAGGCCGGCCCCACAGCCCGGACCCTCGTGCCTCACGAAGCGCGCCCTTCATCTCTCCTCCCCGCTTCTCTGTTCGCACTCATCTTTCCCTGGGCGGACGTTTTCCCGGCAGCACCGTGTTGCACGGAATCCAGGGAGGAGCTGTCTCCTTCGGTTGCCAGGCCCGGGCGTGTGTCGACCTTGACACCGCGCAGCCCGCTGTCGCCCCGGAGGTGCTGGCGGCACCCGCAGGTCCCTGGAGTGGAGGCCCAAGGCGGCAGCGTGTGCACGTCTTCCTCCGCGTCTGAGAGAAGGCGTTGTGCATTCGGGGAATGGCGAGGTGAAAGGGCCCCCTCCGGGAAGCGCGATCCAAGAGCTGAGGGTTGGGTGCCTTGCTCCGTGCTTCTAGGTGCCAGAGCCGCTTCTCTCTTCCCGGGACAGAGTGGGGCTTGCTGGGCCAATGCGTCGTCCTGAAGCAATCCCGTGGCAGGGGCTCGGCGCTTCCCCCTTCCGTTTCGGGCGAGCCTCCCAGCTCAGGGCGCCCCCAGAGAGTTTGGCCTGCAGGCCGGCGTCGCCGTCACGACCTCGCCGAGAGCCGGGTGTTCAGCTCGGTGCACTCCGAACGCGGGCTCCGGTGGGTTCGACTGAGGGCGGGCGCCCGGCTGAGGGAAGCGGCGCTGCTGTCAGAAGGCCTCCCGTGCCCTCACAACGAGTGTGTTTGCTCTGCCGTGGGTCCCGCGTCACGGTCGGGGCAGGAGCCGCTTCCGACGCCCTTGCGAAGGGCTTCGCTGAGGCCCAGGTCGGGGGCCTCCTTCTAGGACGGCCCCCGACCTGAGGCCCGGCACGCAGCCTCCCTGAGGCTTCCGCCACCCCCGCCGCGGCCAAGCTTTCTCTCTGGGCGAAAGAGGCCTGCTCGCGGAAGGGAGCTCGGCTTCAGGCTTGCTTCTCGGAGGTAAGGCTGTGGTGCTCACTCGAGGCTTCCGGGCTAAGCGTTGAGAAGGCCTCCTTCTCCGTGGAGCGACGTGTGTGTGGACGTGGACGGGGATGGCATTCCACCCTGCCTTGTTTCGCACAGGGAGGTCGGGGGCCTGGACCTCAGCGGGTCCAACCCCCGGCGAGTCAGCCAACGGCTTCCCCGTGTAGGACGGGAGGCGCCGGCCCGGGAGAGGCCGGCCCCACAGCCCGGACCCTCGTGCCTCACGAAGCGCGCCCTTCATCTCTCCTCCCCGCTTCTCTGTTCGCACTCATCTTTCCCTGGGCGGACGTTTTCCCGGCAGCACCGTGTTGCACGGAACCCAAGGAGGAGCTGTCTCCTTCGGTTGCCAGGCCCGGGCGTGTGTCGACCTTGACACCGCGCAGCCCGCTGTCGCCCCGGAGGTGCTGGCGGCACCCGCAGGTCCCTGGAGTGGAGGCCCAAGGCGGCAGCGTGTGCACGTCTTCCTCCGCGTCTGAGAGAAGGCGTTGTGCATTCGGGGAATGGCGAGGTGAAAGGGCCCCCTCCGGGAAGCGCGATCCAAGAGCTGAGGGTTGGGTGCCTTGCTCCGTGCTTCTAGGTGCCAGAGCCGCTTCTCTCTTCCCGGGACAGAGTGGGGCTTGCTGGGCCAATGCGTCGTCCTGAAGCAATCCCGTGGCAGGGGCTCGGCGCTTCCCCCTTCCGTTTCGGGCGAGCCTCCCAGCTCAGGGCGCCCCCAGAGAGTTTGGCCTGCAGGCCGGCGTCGCCGTCACGACCTCGCCGAGAGCCGGGTGTTCAGCTCGGTGCACTCCGAACGCGGGCTCCGGTGGGTTCGACTGAGGGCGGGCGCCCGGCTGAGGGAAGCGGCGCTGCTGTCAGAAGGCCTCCCGTGCCCTCACCACGAGTGTGTTTGCTCTGCCGTGGGTCCCGCGTCACGGTCGGGGCAGGAGCCGCTTCCGACGCCCTTGCGAAGGGCTTCGCTGAGGCCCAGGTCGGGGGCCTCCTTCTAGGACGGCCCCCGACCTGAGGCCCGGCACGCAGCCTCCCTGAGGCTTCCGCCACCCCCGCCGCGGCCAAGCTTTCTCTCTGGGCGAAAGAGGCCTGCTCGCGGAAGGGAGCTCGGCTTCAGGCTTGCTTCTCGGAGGTAAGGCTGTGGTGCTCACTCGAGGCTTCCGGGCTAAGCGTTGAGAAGGCCTCCTTCTCCGTGGAGCGACGTGTGTGTGGACGTGGACGGGGATGGCATTCCACCCTGCCTTGTTTCGCACAGGGAGGTCGGGGGCCTGGACCTCAGCGGGTCCAACCCCCGGCGAGTCAGCCAACGGCTTCCCCGTGTAGGACGGGAGGCGCCGGCCCGGGAGAGGCCGGCCCCACAGCCCGGACCCTCGTGCCTCACGAAGCGCGCCCTTCATCTCTCCTCCCCGCTTCTCTGTTCGCACTCATCTTTCCCTGGGCGGACGTTTTCCCGGCAGCACCGTGTTGCACGGAACCCAGGGAGGAGCTGTCTCCTTCGGTTGCCAGGCCCGGGCGTGTGTCGACCTTGACACCGCGCAGCCCGCTGTCGCCCCGGAGGTGCTGGCGGCACCCGCAGGTCCCTGGAGTGGAGGCCCAAGGCGGCAGCGTGTGCACGTCTTCCTCCGCGTCTGAGAGAAGGCGTTGTGCATTCGGGGAATGGCGAGGTGAAAGGGCCCCCTCCGGGAAGCGCGATCCAAGAGCTGAGGGTTGGGTGCCTTGCTCCGTGCTTCTAGGTGCCAGAGCCGCTTCTCTCTTCCCGGGACAGAGTGGGGCTTGCTGGGCCAATGCGTCGTCCTGAAGCAATCCCGTGGCAGGGGCTCGGCGCTTCCCCCTTCCGTTTCGGGCGAGCCTCCCAGCTCAGGGCGCCCCCAGAGAGTTTGGCCTGCAGGCCGGCGTCGCCGTCACGACCTCGCCGAGAGCCGGGTGTTCAGCTCGGTGCACTCCGAACGCGGGCTCCGGTGGGTTCGACTGAGGGCGGGCGCCCGGCTGAGGGAAGCGGCGCTGCTGTCAGAAGGCCTCCCGTGCCCTCACCACGAGTGTGTTTGCTCTGCCGTGGGTCCCGCGTCACGGTCGGGGCAGGAGCCGCTTCCGACGCCCTTGCGAAGGGCTTCGCTGAGGCCCAGGTCGGGGGCCTCCTTCTAGGACGGCCCCCGACCTGAGGCCCGGCACGCAGCCTCCCTGAGGCTTCCGCCACCCCCGCCGCGGCCAAGCTTTCTCTCTGGGCGAAAGAGGCCTGCTCGCGGAAGGGAGCTCGGCTTCAGGCTTGCTTCTCGGAGGTAAGGCTGTGGTGCTCACTCGAGGCTTCCGGGCTAAGCGTTGAGAAGGCCTCCTTCTCCGTGGAGCGACGTGTGTGTGGACGTGGACGGGGATGGCATTCCACCCTGCCTTGTTTCGCACAGGGAGGTCGGGGGCCTGGACCTCAGCGGGTCCAACCCCCGGCGAGTCAGCCAACGGCTTCCCCGTGTAGGACGGGAGGCGCCGGCCCGGGAGAGGCCGGCCCCACAGCCCGGACCCTCGTGCCTCACGAAGCGCGCCCTTCATCTCTCCTCCCCGCTTCTCTGTTCGCACTCATCTTTCCCTGGGCGGACGTTTTCCCGGCAGCACCGTGTTGCACGGAACCCAGGGAGGAGCTGTCTCCTTCGGTTGCCAGGCCCGGGCGTGTGTCGACCTTGACACCGCGCAGCCCGCTGTCGCCCCGGAGGTGCTGGCGGCACCCGCAGGTCCCTGGAGTGGAGGCCCAAGGCGGCAGCGTGTGCACGTCTTCCTCCGCGTCTGAGAGAAGGCGTTGTGCATTCGGGGAATGGCGAGGTGAAAGGGCCCCCTCCGGGAAGCGCGATCCAAGAGCTGAGGGTTGGGTGCCTTGCTCCGTGCTTCTAGGTGCCAGAGCCGCTTCTCTCTTCCCGGGACAGAGTGGGGCTTGCTGGGCCAATGCGTCGTCCTGAAGCAATCCCGTGGCAGGGGCTCGGCGCTTCCCCCTTCCGTTTCGGGCGAGCCTCCCAGCTCAGGGCGCCCCCAGAGAGTTTGGCCTGCAGGCCGGCGTCGCCGTCACGACCTCGCCGAGAGCCGGGTGTTCAGCTCGGTGCACTCCGAACGCGGGCTCCGGTGGGTTCGACTGAGGGCGGGCGCCCGGCTGAGGGAAGCGGCGCTGCTGTCAGAAGGCCTCCCGTGCCCTCACAACGAGTGTGTTTGCTCTGCCGTGGGTCCCGCGTCACGGTCGGGGCAGGAGCCGCTTCCGACGCCCTTGCGAAGGGCTTCGCTGAGGCCCAGGTCGGGGGCCTCCTTCTAGGACGGCCCCCGACCTGAGGCCCGGCACGCAGCCTCCCTGAGGCTTCCGCCACCCCCGCCGCGGCCAAGCTTTCTCTCTGGGCGAAAGAGGCCTGCTCGCGGAAGGGAGCTCGGCTTCAGGCTTGCTTCTCGGAGGTAAGGCTGTGGTGCTCACTCGAGGCTTCCGGGCTAAGCGTTGAGAAGGCCTCCTTCTCCGTGGAGCGACGTGTGTGTGGACGTGGACGGGGATGGCATTCCACCCTGCCTTGTTTCGCACAGGGAGGTCGGGGGCCTGGACCTCAGCGGGTCCAACCCCCGGCGAGTCAGCCAACGGCTTCCCCGTGTAGGACGGGAGGCGCCGGCCCGGGAGAGGCCGGCCCCACAGCCCGGACCCTCGTGCCTCACGAAGCGCGCCCTTCATCTCTCCTCCCCGCTTCTCTGTTCGCACTCATCTTTCCCTGGGCGGACGTTTTCCCGGCAGCACCGTGTTGCACGGAACCCAGGGAGGAGCTGTCTCCTTCGGTTGCCAGGCCCGGGCGTGTGTCGACCTTGACACCGCGCAGCCCGCTGTCGCCCCGGAGGTGCTGGCGGCACCCGCAGGTCCCTGGAGTGGAGGCCCAAGGCGGCAGCGTGTGCACGTCTTCCTCCGCGTCTGAGAGAAGGCGTTGTGCATTCGGGGAATGGCGAGGTGAAAGGGCCCCCTCCGGGAAGCGCGATCCAAGAGCTGAGGGTTGGGTGCCTTGCTCCGTGCTTCTAGGTGCCAGAGCCGCTTCTCTCTTCCCGGGACAGAGTGGGGCTTGCTGGGCCAATGCGTCGTCCTGAAGCAATCCCGTGGCAGGGGCTCGGCGCTTCCCCCTTCCGTTTCGGGCGAGCCTCCCAGCTCAGGGCGCCCCCAGAGAGTTTGGCCTGCAGGCCGGCGTCGCCGTCACGACCTCGCCGAGAGCCGGGTGTTCAGCTCGGTGCACTCCGAACGCGGGCTCCGGTGGGTTCGACTGAGGGCGGGCGCCCGGCTGAGGGAAGCGGCGCTGCTGTCAGAAGGCCTCCCGTGCCCTCACCACGAGTGTGTTTGCTCTGCCGTGGGTCCCGCGTCACGGTCGGGGCAGGAGCCGCTTCCGACGCCCTTGCGAAGGGCTTCGCTGAGGCCCAGGTCGGGGGCCTCCTTCTAGGACGGCCCCCGACCTGAGGCCCGGCACGCAGCCTCCCTGAGGCTTCCGCCACCCCCGCCGCGGCCAAGCTTTCTCTCTGGGCGAAAGAGGCCTGCTCGCGGAAGGGAGCTCGGCTTCAGGCTTGCTTCGCGGAGGTAAGGCTGTGGTGCTCACTCGAGGCTTCCGGGCTAAGCGTTGAGAAGGCCTCCTTCTCCGTGGAGCGACGTGTGTGTGGACGTGGACGGGGATGGCATTCCACCCTGCCTTGTTTCGCACAGGGAGGTCGGGGGCCTGGACCTCAGCGGGTCCAACCCCCGGCGAGTCAGCCAACGGCTTCCCCGTGTAGGACGGGAGGCGCCGGCCCGGGAGAGGCCGGCCCCACAGCCCGGACCCTCGTGCCTCACGAAGCGCGCCCTTCATCTCTCCTCCCCGCTTCTCTGTTCGCACTCATCTTTCCCTGGGCGGACGTTTTCCCGGCAGCACCGTGTTGCACGGAACCCAGGGAGGAGCTGTCTCCTTCGGTTGCCAGGCCCGGGCGTGTGTCGACCTTGACACCGCGCAGCCCGCTGTCGCCCCGGAGGTGCTGGCGGCACCCGCAGGTCCCTGGAGTGGAGGCCCAAGGCGGCAGCGTGTGCACGTCTTCCTCCGCGTCTGAGAGAAGGCGTTGTGCATTCGGGGAATGGCGAGGTGAAAGGGCCCCCTCCGGGAAGCGCGATCCAAGAGCTGAGGGTTGGGTGCCTTGCTCCGTGCTTCTAGGTGCCAGAGCCGCTTCTCTCTTCCCGGGACAGAGTGGGGCTTGCTGGGCCAATGCGTCGTCCTGAAGCAATCCCGTGGCAGGGGCTCGGCGCTTCCCCCTTCCGTTTCGGGCGAGCCTCCCAGCTCAGGGCGCCCCCAGAGAGTTTGGCCTGCAGGCCGGCGTCGCCATCACGACCTCGCCGAGAGCCGGGTGTTCAGCTCGGTGCACTCCGAACGCGGGCTCCGGTGGGTTCGACTGAGGGCGGGCGCCCGGCTGAGGGAAGCGGCGCTGCTGTCAGAAGGCCTCCCGTGCCCTCACAACGAGTGTGTTTGCTCTGCCGTGGGTCCCGCGTCACGGTCGGTGCAGGAGCCGCTTCCGACGCCCTTGCGAAGGGCTTCGCTGAGGCCCAGGTCGGGGGCCTCCTTCTAGGACGGCCCCCGACCTGAGGCCCGGCACGCAGCCTCCCTGAGGCTTCCGCCACCCCCGCCGCGGCCAAGCTTTCTCTCTGGGCGAAAGAGGCCTGCTCGCGGAAGGGAGCTCGGCTTCAGGCTTGCTTCTCGGAGGTAAGGCTGTGGTGCTCACTCGAGGCTTCCGGGCTAAGCGTTGAGAAGGCCTCCTTCTCCGTGGAGCGACGTGTGTGTGGACGTGGACGGGGATGGCATTCCACCCTGCCTTGTTTCGCACAGGGAGGTCGGGGGCCTGGACCTCAGCGGGTCCAACCCCCGGCGAGTCAGCCAACGGCTTCCCCGTGTAGGACGTGAGGCGCCGGCCCGGGAGAGGCCGGCCCCACAGCCCGGACCCTCGTGCCTCACGAAGCGCGCCCTTCATCTCTCCTCCCCGCTTCTCTGTTCGCACTCATCTTTCCCTGGGCGGACGTTTTCCCGGCAGCACCGTGTTGCACGGAATCCAGGGAGGAGCTGTCTCCTTCGGTTGCCAGGCCCGGGCGTGTGTCGACCTTGACACCGCGCAGCCCGCTGTCGCCCCGGAGGTGCTGGCGGCACCCGCAGGTCCCTGGAGTGGAGGCCCAAGGCGGCAGCGTGTGCACGTCTTCCTCCGCGTCTGAGAGAAGGCGTTGTGCATTCGGGGAATGGCGAGGTGAAAGGGCCCCCTCCGGGAAGCGCGATCCAAGAGCTGAGGGTTGGGTGCCTTGCTCCGTGCTTCTAGGTGCCAGAGCCGCTTCTCTCTTCCCGGGACAGAGTGGGGCTTGCTGGGCCAATGCGTCGTCCTGAAGCAATCCCGTGGCAGGGGCTCGGCGCTTCCCCCTTCCGTTTCGGGCGAGCCTCCCAGCTCAGGGCGCCCCCAGAGAGTTTGGCCTGCAGGCCGGCGTCGCCGTCACGACCTCGCCGAGAGCCGGGTGTTCAGCTCGGTGCACTCCGAACGCGGGCTCCGGTGGGTTCGACTGAGGGCGGGCGCCCGGCTGAGGGAAGCGGCGCTGCTGTCAGAAGGCCTCCCGTGCCCTCACAACGAGTGTGTTTGCTCTGCCGTGGGTCCCGCGTCACGGTCGGGGCAGGAGCCGCTTCCGACGCCCTTGCGAAGGGCTTCGCTGAGGCCCAGGTCGGGGGCCTCCTTCTAGGACGGCCCCCGACCTGAGGCCCGGCACGCAGCCTCCCTGAGGCTTCCGCCACCCCCGCCGCGGCCAAGCTTTCTCTCTGGGCGAAAGAGGCCTGCTCGCGGAAGGGAGCTCGGCTTCAGGCTTGCTTCTCGGAGGTAAGGCTGTGGTGCTCACTCGAGGCTTCCGGGCTAAGCGTTGAGAAGGCCTCCTTCTCCGTGGAGCGACGTGTGTGTGGACGTGGACGGGGATGGCATTCCACCCTGCCTTGTTTCGCACAGGGAGGTCGGGGGCCTGGACCTCAGCGGGTCCAACCCCCGGCGAGTCAGCCAACGGCTTCCCCGTGTAGGACGTGAGGCGCCGGCCCGGGAGAGGCCGGCCCCACAGCCCGGACCCTCGTGCCTCACGAAGCGCGCCCTTCATCTCTCCTCCCCGCTTCTCTGTTCGCACTCATCTTTCCCTGGGCGGACGTTTTCCCGGCAGCACCGTGTTGCACGGAATCCAGGGAGGAGCTGTCTCCTTCGGTTGCCAGGCCCGGGCGTGTGTCGACCTTGACACCGCGCAGCCCGCTGTCGCCCCGGAGGTGCTGGCGGCACCCGCAGGTCCCTGGAGTGGAGGCCCAAGGCGGCAGCGTGTGCACGTCTTCCTCCGCGTCTGAGAGAAGGCGTTGTGCATTCGGGGAATGGCGAGGTGAAAGGGCCCCCTCCGGGAAGCGCGATCCAAGAGCTGAGGGTTGGGTGCCTTGCTCCGTGCTTCTAGGTGCCAGAGCCGCTTCTCTCTTCCCGGGACAGAGTGGGGCTTGCTGGGCCAATGCGTCGTCCTGAAGCAATCCCGTGGCAGGGGCTCGGCGCTTCCCCCTTCCGTTTCGGGCGAGCCTCCCAGCTCAGGGCGCCCCCAGAGAGTTTGGCCTGCAGGCCGGCGTCGCCGTCACGACCTCGCCGAGAGCCGGGTGTTCAGCTCGGTGCACTCCGAACGCGGGCTCCGGTGGGTTCGACTGAGGGCGGGCGCCCGGCTGAGGGAAGCGGCGCTGCTGTCAGAAGGCCTCCCGTGCCCTCACCACGAGTGTGTTTGCTCTGCCGTGGGTCCCGCGTCACGGTCGGGGCAGGAGCCGCTTCCGACGCCCTTGCGAAGGGCTTCGCTGAGGCCCAGGTCGGGGGCCTCCTTCTAGGACGGCCCCCGACCTGAGGCCCGGCACGCAGCCTCCCTGAGGCTTCCGCCACCCCCGCCGCGGCCAAGCTTTCTCTCTGGGCGAAAGAGGCCTGCTCGCGGAAGGGAGCTCGGCTTCAGGCTTGCTTCTCGGAGGTAAGGCTGTGGTGCTCACTCGAGGCTTCCGGGCTAAGCGTTGAGAAGGCCTCCTTCTCCGTGGAGCGACGTGTGTGTGGACGTGGACGGGGATGGCATTCCACCCTGCCTTGTTTCGCACAGGGAGGTCGGGGGCCTGGACCTCAGCGGGTCCAACCCCCGGCGAGTCAGCCAACGGCTTCCCCGTGTAGGACGGGAGGCGCCGGCCCGGGAGAGGCCGGCCCCACAGCCCGGACCCTCGTGCCTCACGAAGCGCGCCCTTCATCTCTCCTCCCCGCTTCTCTGTTCGCACTCATCTTTCCCTGGGCGGACGTTTTCCCGGCAGCACCGTGTTGCACGGAACCCAGGGAGGAGCTGTCTCCTTCGGTTGCCAGGCCCGGGCGTGTGTCGACCTTGACACCGCGCAGCCCGCTGTCGCCCCGGAGGTGCTGGCGGCACCCGCAGGTCCCTGGAATGGAGGCCCAAGGCGGCAGCGTGTGCACGTCTTCCTCCGCGTCTGAGAGAAGGCGTTGTGCGTTCGGGGAATGGCGAGGTGAAAGGGCCCCCTCCGGGAAGCGCGATCCAAGAGCTGAGGGTTGGGTGCCTTGCCCCGTGCTTCTAGGTGCCAGAGCCGCTTCTCTCTTCCCGGGACAGAGTGGGGCTTGCTGGGCCAATGCGTCGTCCTGAAGCAATCCCGTGGCAGGGGCTCGGCGCTTCCCCCTTCCGTTTCGGGCGAGCCTCCCAGCTCAGGGCGCCCCCAGAGAGTTTGGCCTGCAGGCCGGCGTCGCCGTCACGACCTCGCCGAGAGCCGGGTGTTCAGCTCGGTGCACTCCGAACGCGGGCTCCGGTGGGTTCGACTGAGGGCGGGCGCCCGGCTGAGGGAAGCGGCGCTGCTGTCAGAAGGCCTCCCGTGCCCTCACCACGAGTGTGTTTGCTCTGCCGTGGGTCCCGCGTCACGGTCGGGGCAGGAGCCGCTTCCGACGCCCTTGCGAAGGGCTTCGCTGAGGCCCAGGTCGGGGGCCTCCTTCTAGGACGGCCCCCGACCTGAGGCCCGGCACGCAGCCTCCCTGAGGCTTCCGCCACCCCCGCCGCGGCCAAGCTTTCTCTCTGGGCGAAAGAGGCCTGCTCGCGGAAGGGAGCTCGGCTTCAGGCTTGCTTCTCGGAGGTAAGGCTGTGGTGCTCACTCGAGGCTTCCGGGCTAAGCGTTGAGAAGGCCTCCTTCTCCGTGGAGCGACGTGTGTGTGGACGTGGACGGGGATGGCATTCCACCCTGCCTTGTTTCGCACAGGGAGGTCGGGGGCCTGGACCTCAGCGGGTCCAACCCCCGGCGAGTCAGCCAACGGCTTCCCCGTGTAGGACGTGAGGCGCCGGCCCGGGAGAGGCCGGCCCCACAGCCCGGACCCTCGTGCCTCACGAAGCGCGCCCTTCATCTCTCCTCCCCGCTTCTCTGTTCGCACTCATCTTTCCCTGGGCGGACGTTTTCCCGGCAGCACCGTGTTGCACGGAACCCAGGGAGGAGCCGACTCCTTCGGTTGCCAGGCCCGGGCGTGTGTCGACCTTGACACCGCGCAGCCCGCTGTCGCCCCGGAGGTGCTGGCGGCACCCGCAGGTCCCTGGAGTGGAGGCCCAAGGCGGCAGCGTGTGCACGTCTTCCTCCGCGTCTGAGAGAAGGCGTTGTGCATTCGGGGAATGGCGAGGTGAAAGGGCCCCCTCCGGGAAGCGCGATCCAAGAGCTGAGGGTTGGGTGCCTTGCCCCGTGCTTCTAGGTGCCAGAGCCGCTTCTCTCTTCCCGGGACAGAGTGGGGCTTGCTGGGCCAATGCGTCGTCCTGAAGCAATCCCGTGGCAGGGGCTCGGCGCTTCCCCCTTCCGTTTCGGGCGAGCCTCCCAGCTCAGGGCGCCCCCAGAGAGTTTGGCCTGCAGGCCGGCGTCGCCGTCACGACCTCGCCGAGAGCCGGGTGTTCAGCTCGGTGCACTCCGAACGCGGGCTCCGGTGGGTTCGACTGAGGGCGGGCGCCCGGCTGAGGGAAGCGGCGCTGCTGTCAGAAGGCCTCCCGTGCCCTCACCACGAGTGTGTTTGCTCTGCCGTGGGTCCCGCGTCACGGTCGGGGCAGGAGCCGCTTCCGACGCCCTTGCGAAGGGCTTCGCTGAGGCCCAGGTCGGGGGCCTCCTTCTAGGACGGCCCCCGACCTGAGGCCCGGCACGCAGCCTCCCTGAGGCTTCCGCCACCCCCGCCGCGGCCAAGCTTTCTCTCTGGGCGAAAGAGGCCTGCTCGCGGAAGGGAGCTCGGCTTCAGGCTTGCTTCTCGGAGGTAAGGCTGTGGTGCTCACTCGAGGTTTCCGGGCTAAGCGTTGAGAAGGCCTCCTTCTCCGTGGAGCGACGTGTGTGTGGACGTGGACGGGGATGGCATTCCACCCTGCCTTGTTTCGCACAGGGAGGTCGGGGGCCTGGACCTCAGCGGGTCCAACCCCCGGCGAGTCAGCCAACGGCTTCCCCGTGTAGGACGTGAGGCGCCGGCCCGGGAGAGGCCGGCCCCACAGCCCGGACCCTCGTGCCTCACGAAGCGCGCCCTTCATCTCTCCTCCCCGCTTCTCTGTTCGCACTCATCTTTCCCTGGGCGGACGTTTTCCCGGCAGCACCGTGTTGCACGGAACCCAGGGAGGAGCTGTCTCCTTCGGTTGCCAGGCCCGGGCGTGTGTCGACCTTGACACCGCGCAGCCCGCTGTCGCCCCGGAGGTGCTGGCGGCACCCGCAGGTCCCTGGAGTGGAGGCCCAAGGCGGCAGCGTGTGCACGTCTTCCTCCGCGTCTGAGAGAAGGCGTTGTGCGTTCGGGGAATGGCGAGGTGAAAGGGCCCCCTCCGGGAAGCGCGATCCAAGAGCTGAGGGTTGGGTGCCTTGCCCCGTGCTTCTAGGTGCCAGAGCCGCTTCTCTCTTCCCGGGACAGAGTGGGGCTTGCTGGGCCAATGCGTCGTCCTGAAGCAATCCCGTGGCAGGGGCTCGGCGCTTCCCCCTTCCGTTTCGGGCGAGCCTCCCAGCTCAGGGCGCCCCCAGAGAGTTTGGCCTGCAGGCCGGCGTCGCCGTCACGACCTCGCCGAGAGCCGGGTGTTCAGCTCGGTGCACTCCGAACGCGGGCTCCGGTGGGTTCGACTGAGGGCGGGCGCCCGGCTGAGGGAAGCGGCGCTGCTGTCAGAAGGCCTCCCGTGCCCTCACCACGAGTGTGTTTGCTCTGCCGTGGGTCCCGCGTCACGGTCGGGGCAGGAGCCGCTTCCGACGCCCTTGCGAAGGGCTTCGCTGAGGCCCAGGTCGGGGGCCTCCTTCTAGGACGGCCCCCGACCTGAGGCCCGGCACGCAGCCTCCCTGAGGCTTCCGCCACCCCCGCCGCGGCCAAGCTTTCTCTCTGGGCGAAAGAGGCCTGCTCGCGGAAGGGAGCTCGGCTTCAGGCTTGCTTCGCGGAGGTAAGGCTGTGGTGCTCACTCGAGGCTTCCGGGCTAAGCGTTGAGAAGGCCTCCTTCTCCGTGGAGCGACGTGTGTGTGGACGTGGACGGGGATGGCATTCCACCCTGCCTTGTTTCGCACAGGGAGGTCGGGGGCCTGGACCTCAGCGGGTCCAACCCCCGGCGAGTCAGCCAACGGCTTCCCCGTGTAGGACGTGAGGCGCCGGCCCGGGAGAGGCCGGCCCCACAGCCCGGACCCTCGTGCCTCACGAAGCGCGCCCTTCATCTCTCCTCCCCGCTTCTCTGTTCGCACTCATCTTTCCCTGGGCGGACGTTTTCCCGGCAGCACCGTGTTGCACGGAATCCAGGGAGGAGCTGTCTCCTTCGGTTGCCAGGCCCGGGCGTGTGTCGACCTTGACACCGCGCAGCCCGCTGTCGCCCCGGAGGTGCTGGCGGCACCCGCAGGTCCCTGGAGTGGAGGCCCAAGGCGGCAGCGTGTGCACGTCTTCCTCCGCGTCTGAGAGAAGGCGTTGTGCATTCGGGGAATGGCGAGGTGAAAGGGCCCCCTCCGGGAAGCGCGATCCAAGAGCTGAGGGTTGGGTGCCTTGCTCCGTGCTTCTAGGTGCCAGAGCCGCTTCTCTCTTCCCGGGACAGAGTGGGGCTTGCTGGGCCAATGCGTCGTCCTGAAGCAATCCCGTGGCAGGGGCTCGGCGCTTCCCCCTTCCGTTTCGGGCGAGCCTCCCAGCTCAGGGCGCCCCCAGAGAGTTTGGCCTGCAGGCCGGCGTCGCCGTCACGACCTCGCCGAGAGCCGGGTGTTCAGCTCGGTGCACTCCGAACGCGGGCTCCGGTGGGTTCGACTGAGGGCGGGCGCCCGGCTGAGGGAAGCGGCGCTGCTGTCAGAAGGCCTCCCGTGCCCTCACAACGAGTGTGTTTGCTCTGCCGTGGGTCCCGCGTCACGGTCGGGGCAGGAGCCGCTTCCGACGCCCTTGCGAAGGGCTTCGCTGAGGCCCAGGTCGGGGGCCTCCTTCTAGGACGGCCCCCGACCTGAGGCCCGGCACGCAGCCTCCCTGAGGCTTCCGCCACCCCCGCCGCGGCCAAGCTTTCTCTCTGGGCGAAAGAGGCCTGCTCGCGGAAGGGAGCTCGGCTTCAGGCTTGCTTCGCGGAGGTAAGGCTGTGGTGCTCACTCGAGGTTTCCGGGCTAAGCGTTGAGAAGGCCTCCTTCTCCGTGGAGCGACGTGTGTGTGGACGTGGACGGGGACGGCATTCCACCCTGCCTTGTTTCGCACAGGGAGGTCGGGGGCCTGGACCTCAGCGGGTCCAACCCCCGGCGAGTCAGCCAACGGCTTCCCCGTGTAGGACGTGAGGCGCCGGCCCGGGAGAGGCCGGCCCCACAGCCCGGACCCTCGTGCCTCACGAAGCGCGCCCTTCATCTCTCCTCCCCGCTTCTCTGTTCGCACTCATCTTTCCCTGGGCGGACGTTTTCCCGGCAGCACCGTGTTGCACGGAATCCAGGGAGGAGCTGTCTCCTTCGGTTGCCAGGCCCGGGCGTGTGTCGACCTTGACACCGCGCAGCCCGCTGTCGCCCCGGAGGTGCTGGCGGCACCCGCAGGTCCCTGGAGTGGAGGCCCAAGGCGGCAGCGTGTGCACGTCTTCCTCCGCGTCTGAGAGAAGGCGTTGTGCATTCGGGGAATGGCGAGGTGAAAGGGCCCCCTCCGGGAAGCGCGATCCAAGAGCTGAGGGTTGGGTGCCTTGCCCCGTGCTTCTAGGTGCCAGAGCCGCTTCTCTCTTCCCGGGACAGAGTGGGGCTTGCTGGGCCAATGCGTCGTCCTGAAGCAATCCCGTGGCAGGGGCTCGGCGCTTCCCCCTTCCGTTTCGGGCGAGCCTCCCAGCTCAGGGCGCCCCCAGAGAGTTTGGCCTGCAGGCCGGCGTCGCCGTCACGACCTCGCCGAGAGCCGGGTGTTCAGCTCGGTGCACTCCGAACGCGGGCTCCGGTGGGTTCGACTGAGGGCGGGCGCCCGGCTGAGGGAAGCGGCGCTGCTGTCAGAAGGCCTCCCGTGCCCTCACCACGAGTGTGTTTGCTCTGCCGTGGGTCCCGCGTCACGGTCGGGGCAGGAGCCGCTTCCGACGCCCTTGCGAAGGGCTTCGCTGAGGCCCAGGTCGGGGGCCTCCTTCTAGGACGGCCCCCGACCTGAGGCCCGGCACGCAGCCTCCCTGAGGCTTCCGCCACCCCCGCCGCGGCCAAGCTTTCTCTCTGGGCGAAAGAGGCCTGCTCGCGGAAGGGAGCTCGGCTTCAGGCTTGCTTCGCGGAGGTAAGGCTGTGGTGCTCACTCGAGGCTTCCGGGCTAAGCGTTGAGAAGGCCTCCTTCTCCGTGGAGCGACGTGTGTGTGGACGTGGACGGGGATGGCATTCCACCCTGCCTTGTTTCGCACAGGGAGGTCGGGGGCCTGGACCTCAGCGGGTCCAACCCCCGGCGAGTCAGCCAACGGCTTCCCCGTGTAGGACGTGAGGCGCCGGCCCGGGAGAGGCCGGCCCCACAGCCCGGACCCTCGTGCCTCACGAAGCGCGCCCTTCATCTCTCCTCCCCGCTTCTCTGTTCGCACTCATCTTTCCCTGGGCGGACGTTTTCCCGGCAGCACCGTGTTGCACGGAACCCAGGGAGGAGCTGTCTCCTTCGGTTGCCAGGCCCGGGCGTGTGTCGACCTTGACACCGCGCAGCCCGCTGTCGCCCCGGAGGTGCTGGCGGCACCCGCAGGTCCCTGGAGTGGAGGCCCAAGGCGGCAGCGTGTGCACGTCTTCCTCCGCGTCTGAGAGAAGGCGTTGTGCGTTCGGGGAATGGCGAGGTGAAAGGGCCCCCTCCGGGAAGCGCGATCCAAGAGCTGAGGGTTGGGTGCCTTGCCCCGTGCTTCTAGGTGCCAGAGCCGCTTCTCTCTTCCCGGGACAGAGTGGGGCTTGCTGGGCCAATGCGTCGTCCTGAAGCAATCCCGTGGCAGGGGCTCGGCGCTTCCCCCTTCCGTTTCGGGCGAGCCTCCCAGCTCAGGGCGCCCCCAGAGAGTTTGGCCTGCAGGCCGGCGTCGCCGTCACGACCTCGCCGAGAGCCGGGTGTTCAGCTCGGTGCACTCCGAACGCGGGCTCCGGTGGGTTCGACTGAGGGCGGGCGCCCGGCTGAGGGAAGCGGCGCTGCTGTCAGAAGGCCTCCCGTGCCCTCACCACGAGTGTGTTTGCTCTGCCGTGGGTCCCGCGTCACGGTCGGGGCAGGAGCCGCTTCCGACGCCCTTGCGAAGGGCTTCGCTGAGGCCCAGGTCGGGGGCCTCCTTCTAGGACGGCCCCCGACCTGAGGCCCGGCACGCAGCCTCCCTGAGGCTTCCGCCACCCCCGCCGCGGCCAAGCTTTCTCTCTGGGCGAAAGAGGCCTGCTCGCGGAAGGGAGCTCGGCTTCAGGCTTGCTTCTCGGAGGTAAGGCTGTGGTGCTCACTCGAGGCTTCCGGGCTAAGCGTTGAGAAGGCCTCCTTCTCCGTGGAGCGACGTGTGTGTGGACGTGGACGGGGATGGCATTCCACCCTGCCTTGTTTCGCACAGGGAGGTCGGGGGCCTGGACCTCAGCGGGTCCAACCCCCGGCGAGTCAGCCAACGGCTTCCCCGTGTAGGACGTGAGGCGCCGGCCCGGGAGAGGCCGGCCCCACAGCCCGGACCCTCGTGCCTCACGAAGCGCGCCCTTCATCTCTCCTCCCCGCTTCTCTGTTCGCACTCATCTTTCCCTGGGCGGACGTTTTCCCGGCAGCACCGTGTTGCACGGAACCCAGGGAGGAGCTGTCTCCTTCGGTTGCCAGGCCCGGGCGTGTGTCGACCTTGACACCGCGCAGCCCGCTGTCGCCCCGGAGGTGCTGGCGGCACCCGCAGGTCCCTGGAATGGAGGCCCAAGGCGGCAGCGTGTGCACGTCTTCCTCCGCGTCTGAGAGAAGGCGTTGTGCGTTCGGGGAATGGCGAGGTGAAAGGGCCCCCTCCGGGAAGCGCGATCCAAGAGCTGAGGGTTGGGTGCCTTGCCCCGTGCTTCTAGGTGCCAGAGCCGCTTCTCTCTTCCCGGGACAGAGTGGGGCTTGCTGGGCCAATGCGTCGTCCTGAAGCAATCCCGTGGCAGGGGCTCGGCGCTTCCCCCTTCCGTTTCGGGCGAGCCTCCCAGCTCAGGGCGCCCCCAGAGAGTTTGGCCTGCAGGCCGGCGTCGCCGTCACGACCTCGCCGAGAGCCGGGTGTTCAGCTCGGTGCACTCCGAACGCGGGCTCCGGTGGGTTCGACTGAGGGCGGGCGCCCGGCTGAGGGAAGCGGCGCTGCTGTCAGAAGGCCTCCCGTGCCCTCACCACGAGTGTGTTTGCTCTGCCGTGGGTCCCGCGTCACGGTCGGGGCAGGAGCCGCTTCCGACGCCCTTGCGAAGGGCTTCGCTGAGGCCCAGGTCGGGGGCCTCCTTCTAGGACGGCCCCCGACCTGAGGCCCGGCACGCAGCCTCCCTGAGGCTTCCGCCACCCCCGCCGCGGCCAAGCTTTCTCTCTGGGCGAAAGAGGCCTGCTCGCGGAAGGGAGCTCGGCTTCAGGCTTGCTTCTCGGAGGTAAGGCTGTGGTGCTCACTCGAGGCTTCCGGGCTAAGCGTTGAGAAGGCCTCCTTCTCCGTGGAGCGACGTGTGTGTGGACGTGGACGGGGATGGCATTCCACCCTGCCTTGTTTCGCACAGGGAGGTCGGGGGCCTGGACCTCAGCGGGTCCAACCCCCGGCGAGTCAGCCAACGGCTTCCCCGTGTAGGACGTGAGGCGCCGGCCCGGGAGAGGCCGTCCCCACAGCCCGGACCCTCGTGCCTCACGAAGCGCGCCCTTCATCTCTCCTCCCCGCTTCTCTGTTCGCACTCATCTTTCCCTGGGCGGACGTTTTCCCGGCAGCACCGTGTTGCACGGAACCCAGGGAGGAGCCGACTCCTTCGGTTGCCAGGCCCGGGCGTGTGTCGACCTTGACACCGCGCAGCCCGCTGTCGCCCCGGAGGTGCTGGCGGCACCCGCAGGTCCCTGGAGTGGAGGCCCAAGGCGGCAGCGTGTGCACGTCTTCCTCCGCGTCTGAGAGAAGGCGTTGTGCATTCGGGGAATGGCGAGGTGAAAGGGCCCCCTCCGGGAAGCGCGATCCAAGAGCTGAGGGTTGGGTGCCTTGCCCCGTGCTTCTAGGTGCCAGAGCCGCTTCTCTCTTCCCGGGACAGAGTGGGGCTTGCTGGGCCAATGCGTCGTCCTGAAGCAATCCCGTGGCAGGGGCTCGGCGCTTCCCCCTTCCGTTTCGGGCGAGCCTCCCAGCTCAGGGCGCCCCCAGAGAGTTTGGCCTGCAGGCCGGCGTCGCCGTCACGACCTCGCCGAGAGCCGGGTGTTCAGCTCGGTGCACTCCGAACGCGGGCTCCGGTGGGTTCGACTGAGGGCGGGCGCCCGGCTGAGGGAAGCGGCGCTGCTGTCAGAAGGCCTCCCGTGCCCTCACCACGAGTGTGTTTGCTCTGCCGTGGGTCCCGCGTCACGGTCGGGGCAGGAGCCGCTTCCGACGCCCTTGCGAAGGGCTTCGCTGAGGCCCAGGTCGGGGGCCTCCTTCTAGGACGGCCCCCGACCTGAGGCCCGGCACGCAGCCTCCCTGAGGCTTCCGCCACCCCCGCCGCGGCCAAGCTTTCTCTCTGGGCGAAAGAGGCCTGCTCGCGGAAGGGAGCTCGGCTTCAGGCTTGCTTCTCGGAGGTAAGGCTGTGGTGCTCACTCGAGGTTTCCGGGCTAAGCGTTGAGAAGGCCTCCTTCTCCGTGGAGCGACGTGTGTGTGGACGTGGACGGGGATGGCATTCCACCCTGCCTTGTTTCGCACAGGGAGGTCGGGGGCCTGGACCTCAGCGGGTCCAACCCCCGGCGAGTCAGCCAACGGCTTCCCCGTGTAGGACGTGAGGCGCCGGCCCGGGAGAGGCCGGCCCCACAGCCCGGACCCTCGTGCCTCACGAAGCGCGCCCTTCATCTCTCCTCCCCGCTTCTCTGTTCGCACTCATCTTTCCCTGGGCGGACGTTTTCCCGGCAGCACCGTGTTGCACGGAACCCAGGGAGGAGCTGTCTCCTTCGGTTGCCAGGCCCGGGCGTGTGTCGACCTTGACACCGCGCAGCCCGCTGTCGCCCCGGAGGTGCTGGCGGCACCCGCAGGTCCCTGGAGTGGAGGCCCAAGGCGGCAGCGTGTGCACGTCTTCCTCCGCGTCTGAGAGAAGGCGTTGTGCGTTCGGGGAATGGCGAGGTGAAAGGGCCCCCTCCGGGAAGCGCGATCCAAGAGCTGAGGGTTGGGTGCCTTGCCCCGTGCTTCTAGGTGCCAGAGCCGCTTCTCTCTTCCCGGGACAGAGTGGGGCTTGCTGGGCCAATGCGTCGTCCTGAAGCAATCCCGTGGCAGGGGCTCGGCGCTTCCCCCTTCCGTTTCGGGCGAGCCTCCCAGCTCAGGGCGCCCCCAGAGAGTTTGGCCTGCAGGCCGGCGTCGCCGTCACGACCTCGCCGAGAGCCGGGTGTTCAGCTCGGTGCACTCCGAACGCGGGCTCCGGTGGGTTCGACTGAGGGCGGGCGCCCGGCTGAGGGAAGCGGCGCTGCTGTCAGAAGGCCTCCCGTGCCCTCACCACGAGTGTGTTTGCTCTGCCGTGGGTCCCGCGTCACGGTCGGGGCAGGAGCCGCTTCCGACGCCCTTGCGAAGGGCTTCGCTGAGGCCCAGGTCGGGGGCCTCCTTCTAGGACGGCCCCCGACCTGAGGCCCGGCACGCAGCCTCCCTGAGGCTTCCGCCACCCCCGCCGCGGCCAAGCTTTCTCTCTGGGCGAAAGAGGCCTGCTCGCGGAAGGGAGCTCGGCTTCAGGCTTGCTTCTCGGAGGTAAGGCTGTGGTGCTCACTCGAGGCTTCCGGGCTAAGCGTTGAGAAGGCCTCCTTCTCCGTGGAGCGACGTGTGTGTGGACGTGGACGGGGATGGCATTCCACCCTGCCTTGTTTCGCACAGGGAGGTCGGGGGCCTGGACCTCAGCGGGTCCAACCCCCGGCGAGTCAGCCAACGGCTTCCCCGTGTAGGACGTGAGGCGCCGGCCCGGGAGAGGCCGGCCCCACAGCCCGGACCCTCGTGCCTCACGAAGCGCGCCCTTCATCTCTCCTCCCCGCTTCTCTGTTCGCACTCATCTTTCCCTGGGCGGACGTTTTCCCGGCAGCACCGTGTTGCACGGAATCCAGGGAGGAGCTGTCTCCTTCGGTTGCCAGGCCCGGGCGTGTGTCGACCTTGACACCGCGCAGCCCGCTGTCGCCCCGGAGGTGCTGGCGGCACCCGCAGGTCCCTGGAGTGGAGGCCCAAGGCGGCAGCGTGTGCACGTCTTCCTCCGCGTCTGAGAGAAGGCGTTGTGCATTCGGGGAATGGCGAGGTGAAAGGGCCCCCTCCGGGAAGCGCGATCCAAGAGCTGAGGGTTGGGTGCCTTGCTCCGTGCTTCTAGGTGCCAGAGCCGCTTCTCTCTTCCCGGGACAGAGTGGGGCTTGCTGGGCCAATGCGTCGTCCTGAAGCAATCCCGTGGCAGGGGCTCGGCGCTTCCCCCTTCCGTTTCGGGCGAGCCTCCCAGCTCAGGGCGCCCCCAGAGAGTTTGGCCTGCAGGCCGGCGTCGCCGTCACGACCTCGCCGAGAGCCGGGTGTTCAGCTCGGTGCACTCCGAACGCGGGCTCCGGTGGGTTCGACTGAGGGCGGGCGCCCGGCTGAGGGAAGCGGCGCTGCTGTCAGAAGGCCTCCCGTGCCCTCACAACGAGTGTGTTTGCTCTGCCGTGGGTCCCGCGTCACGGTCGGGGCAGGAGCCGCTTCCGACGCCCTTGCGAAGGGCTTCGCTGAGGCCCAGGTCGGGGGCCTCCTTCTAGGACGGCCCCCGACCTGAGGCCCGGCACGCAGCCTCCCTGAGGCTTCCGCCACCCCCGCCGCGGCCAAGCTTTCTCTCTGGGCGAAAGAGGCCTGCTCGCGGAAGGGAGCTCGGCTTCAGGCTTGCTTCGCGGAGGTAAGGCTGTGGTGCTCACTCGAGGTTTCCGGGCTAAGCGTTGAGAAGGCCTCCTTCTCCGTGGAGCGACGTGTGTGTGGACGTGGACGGGGACGGCATTCCACCCTGCCTTGTTTCGCACAGGGAGGTCGGGGGCCTGGACCTCAGCGGGTCCAACCCCCGGCGAGTCAGCCAACGGCTTCCCCGTGTAGGACGTGAGGCGCCGGCCCGGGAGAGGCCGGCCCCACAGCCCGGACCCTCGTGCCTCACGAAGCGCGCCCTTCATCTCTCCTCCCCGCTTCTCTGTTCGCACTCATCTTTCCCTGGGCGGACGTTTTCCCGGCAGCACCGTGTTGCACGGAATCCAGGGAGGAGCTGTCTCCTTCGGTTGCCAGGCCCGGGCGTGTGTCGACCTTGACACCGCGCAGCCCGCTGTCGCCCCGGAGGTGCTGGCGGCACCCGCAGGTCCCTGGAGTGGAGGCCCAAGGCGGCAGCGTGTGCACGTCTTCCTCCGCGTCTGAGAGAAGGCGTTGTGCATTCGGGGAATGGCGAGGTGAAAGGGCCCCCTCCGGGAAGCGCGATCCAAGAGCTGAGGGTTGGGTGCCTTGCCCCGTGCTTCTAGGTGCCAGAGCCGCTTCTCTCTTCCCGGGACAGAGTGGGGCTTGCTGGGCCAATGCGTCGTCCTGAAGCAATCCCGTGGCAGGGGCTCGGCGCTTCCCCCTTCCGTTTCGGGCGAGCCTCCCAGCTCAGGGCGCCCCCAGAGAGTTTGGCCTGCAGGCCGGCGTCGCCGTCACGACCTCGCCGAGAGCCGGGTGTTCAGCTCGGTGCACTCCGAACGCGGGCTCCGGTGGGTTCGACTGAGGGCGGGCGCCCGGCTGAGGGAAGCGGCGCTGCTGTCAGAAGGCCTCCCGTGCCCTCACCACGAGTGTGTTTGCTCTGCCGTGGGTCCCGCGTCACGGTCGGGGCAGGAGCCGCTTCCGACGCCCTTGCGAAGGGCTTCGCTGAGGCCCAGGTCGGGGGCCTCCTTCTAGGACGGCCCCCGACCTGAGGCCCGGCACGCAGCCTCCCTGAGGCTTCCGCCACCCCCGCCGCGGCCAAGCTTTCTCTCTGGGCGAAAGAGGCCTGCTCGCGGAAGGGAGCTCGGCTTCAGGCTTGCTTCGCGGAGGTAAGGCTGTGGTGCTCACTCGAGGCTTCCGGGCTAAGCGTTGAGAAGGCCTCCTTCTCCGTGGAGCGACGTGTGTGTGGACGTGGACGGGGATGGCATTCCACCCTGCCTTGTTTCGCACAGGGAGGTCGGGGGCCTGGACCTCAGCGGGTCCAACCCCCGGCGAGTCAGCCAACGGCTTCCCCGTGTAGGACGTGAGGCGCCGGCCCGGGAGAGGCCGGCCCCACAGCCCGGACCCTCGTGCCTCACGAAGCGCGCCCTTCATCTCTCCTCCCCGCTTCTCTGTTCGCACTCATCTTTCCCTGGGCGGACGTTTTCCCGGCAGCACCGTGTTGCACGGAACCCAGGGAGGAGCTGTCTCCTTCGGTTGCCAGGCCCGGGCGTGTGTCGACCTTGACACCGCGCAGCCCGCTGTCGCCCCGGAGGTGCTGGCGGCACCCGCAGGTCCCTGGAGTGGAGGCCCAAGGCGGCAGCGTGTGCACGTCTTCCTCCGCGTCTGAGAGAAGGCGTTGTGCGTTCGGGGAATGGCGAGGTGAAAGGGCCCCCTCCGGGAAGCGCGATCCAAGAGCTGAGGGTTGGGTGCCTTGCCCCGTGCTTCTAGGTGCCAGAGCCGCTTCTCTCTTCCCGGGACAGAGTGGGGCTTGCTGGGCCAATGCGTCGTCCTGAAGCAATCCCGTGGCAGGGGCTCGGCGCTTCCCCCTTCCGTTTCGGGCGAGCCTCCCAGCTCAGGGCGCCCCCAGAGAGTTTGGCCTGCAGGCCGGCGTCGCCGTCACGACCTCGCCGAGAGCCGGGTGTTCAGCTCGGTGCACTCCGAACGCGGGCTCCGGTGGGTTCGACTGAGGGCGGGCGCCCGGCTGAGGGAAGCGGCGCTGCTGTCAGAAGGCCTCCCGTGCCCTCACCACGAGTGTGTTTGCTCTGCCGTGGGTCCCGCGTCACGGTCGGGGCAGGAGCCGCTTCCGACGCCCTTGCGAAGGGCTTCGCTGAGGCCCAGGTCGGGGGCCTCCTTCTAGGACGGCCCCCGACCTGAGGCCCGGCACGCAGCCTCCCTGAGGCTTCCGCCACCCCCGCCGCGGCCAAGCTTTCTCTCTGGGCGAAAGAGGCCTTCTCGCGGAAGGGAGCTCGGCTTCAGGCTTGCTTCGCGGAGGTAAGGCTGTGGTGCTCACTCGAGGTTTCCGGGCTAAGCGTTGAGAAGGCCTCCTTCTCCGTGGAGCGACGTGTGTGTGGACGTGGACGGGGATGGCATTCCACCCTGCCTTGTTTCGCACAGGGAGGTCGGGGGCCTGGACCTCAGCGGGTCCAACCCCCGGCGAGTCAGCCAACGGCTTCCCCGTGTAGGACGTGAGGCGCCGGCCCGGGAGAGGCCGGCCCCACAGCCCGGACCCTCGTGCCTCACGAAGCGCGCCCTTCATCTCTCCTCCCCGCTTCTCTGTTCGCACTCATCTTTCCCTGGGCGGACGTTTTCCCGGCAGCACCGTGTTGCACGGAATCCAGGGAGGAGCTGTCTCCTTCGGTTGCCAGGCCCGGGCGTGTGTCGACCTTGACACCGCGCAGCCCGCTGTCGCCCCGGAGGTGCTGGCGGCACCCGCAGGTCCCTGGAGTGGAGGCCCAAGGCGGCAGCGTGTGCACGTCTTCCTCCGCGTCTGAGAGAAGGCGTTGTGCGTTCGGGGAATGGCGAGGTGAAAGGGCCCCCTCCGGGAAGCGCGATCCAAGAGCTGAGGGTTGGGTGCCTTGCTCCGTGCTTCTAGGTGCCAGAGCCGCTTCTCTCTTCCCGGGACAGAGTGGGGCTTGCTGGGCCAATGCGTCGTCCTGAAGCAATCCCGTGGCAGGGGCTCGGCGCTTCCCCCTTCCGTTTCGGGCGAGCCTCCCAGCTCAGGGCGCCCCCAGAGAGTTTGGCCTGCAGGCCGGCGTCGCCGTCACGACCTCGCCGAGAGCCGGGTGTTCAGCTCGGTGCACTCCGAACGCGGGCTCCGGTGGGTTCGACTGAGGGCGGGCGCCCGGCTGAGGGAAGCGGCGCTGCTGTCAGAAGGCCTCCCGTGCCCTCACCACGAGTGTGTTTGCTCTGCCGTGGGTCCCGCGTCACGGTCGGGGCAGGAGCCGCTTCCGACGCCCTTGCGAAGGGCTTCGCTGAGGCCCAGGTCGGGGGCCTCCTTCTAGGACGGCCCCCGACCTGAGGCCCGGCACGCAGCCTCCCTGAGGCTTCCGCCACCCCCGCCGCGGCCAAGCTTTCTCTCTGGGCGAAAGAGGCCTGCTCGCGGAAGGGAGCTCGGCTTCAGGCTTGCTTCTCGGAGGTAAGGCTGTGGTGCTCACTCGAGGCTTCCGGGCTAAGCGTTGAGAAGGCCTCCTTCTCCGTGGAGCGACGTGTGTGTGGACGTGGACGGGGATGGCATTCCACCCTGCCTTGTTTCGCACAGGGAGGTCGGGGGCCTGGACCTCAGCGGGTCCAACCCCCGGCGAGTCAGCCAACGGCTTCCCCGTGTAGGACGTGAGGCGCCGGCCCGGGAGAGGCCGGCCCCACAGCCCGGACCCTCGTGCCTCACGAAGCGCGCCCTTCATCTCTCCTCCCCGCTTCTCTGTTCGCACTCATCTTTCCCTGGGCGGACGTTTTCCCGGCAGCACCGTGTTGCACGGAATCCAGGGAGGAGCTGTCTCCTTCGGTTGCCAGGCCCGGGCGTGTGTCGACCTTGACACCGCGCAGCCCGCTGTCGCCCCGGAGGTGCTGGCGGCACCCGCAGGTCCCTGGAGTGGAGGCCCAAGGCGGCAGCGTGTGCACGTCTTCCTCCGCGTCTGAGAGAAGGCGTTGTGCATTCGGGGAATGGCGAGGTGAAAGGGCCCCCTCCGGGAAGCGCGATCCAAGAGCTGAGGGTTGGGTGCCTTGCTCCGTGCTTCTAGGTGCCAGAGCCGCTTCTCTCTTCCCGGGACAGAGTGGGGCTTGCTGGGCCAATGCGTCGTCCTGAAGCAATCCCGTGGCAGGGGCTCGGCGCTTCCCCCTTCCGTTTCGGGCGAGCCTCCCAGCTCAGGGCGCCCCCAGAGAGTTTGGCCTGCAGGCCGGCGTCGCCGTCACGACCTCGCCGAGAGCCGGGTGTTCAGCTCGGTGCACTCCGAACGCGGGCTCCGGTGGGTTCGACTGAGGGCGGGCGCCCGGCTGAGGGAAGCGGCGCTGCTGTCAGAAGGCCTCCCGTGCCCTCACAACGAGTGTGTTTGCTCTGCCGTGGGTCCCGCGTCACGGTCGGGGCAGGAGCCGCTTCCGACGCCCTTGCGAAGGGCTTCGCTGAGGCCCAGGTCGGGGGCCTCCTTCTAGGACGGCCCCCGACCTGAGGCCCGGCACGCAGCCTCCCTGAGGCTTCCGCCACCCCCGCCGCGGCCAAGCTTTCTCTCTGGGCGAAAGAGGCCTGCTCGCGGAAGGGAGCTCGGCTTCAGGCTTGCTTCTCGGAGGTAAGGCTGTGGTGCTCACTCGAGGCTTCCGGGCTAAGCGTTGAGAAGGCCTCCTTCTCCGTGGAGCGACGTGTGTGTGGACGTGGACGGGGATGGCATTCCACCCTGCCTTGTTTCGCACAGGGAGGTCGGGGGCCTGGACCTCAGCGGGTCCAACCCCCGGCGAGTCAGCCAACGGCTTCCCCGTGTAGGACGTGAGGCGCCGGCCCGGGAGAGGCCGGCCCCACAGCCCGGACCCTCGTGCCTCACGAAGCGCGCCCTTCATCTCTCCTCCCCGCTTCTCTGTTCGCACTCATCTTTCCCTGGGCGGACGTTTTCCCGGCAGCACCGTGTTGCACGGAATCCAGGGAGGAGCTGTCTCCTTCGGTTGCCAGGCCCGGGCGTGTGTCGACCTTGACACCGCGCAGCCCGCTGTCGCCCCGGAGGTGCTGGCGGCACCCGCAGGTCCCTGGAGTGGAGGCCCAAGGCGGCAGCGTGTGCACGTCTTCCTCCGCGTCTGAGAGAAGGCGTTGTGCATTCGGGGAATGGCGAGGTGAAAGGGCCCCCTCCGGGAAGCGCGATCCAAGAGCTGAGGGTTGGGTGCCTTGCCCCGTGCTTCTAGGTGCCAGAGCCGCTTCTCTCTTCCCGGGACAGAGTGGGGCTTGCTGGGCCAATGCGTCGTCCTGAAGCAATCCCGTGGCAGGGGCTCGGCGCTTCCCCCTTCCGTTTCGGGCGAGCCTCCCAGCTCAGGGCGCCCCCAGAGAGTTTGGCCTGCAGGCCGGCGTCGCCGTCACGACCTCGCCGAGAGCCGGGTGTTCAGCTCGGTGCACTCCGAACGCGGGCTCCGGTGGGTTCGACTGAGGGCGGGCGCCCGGCTGAGGGAAGCGGCGCTGCTGTCAGAAGGCCTCCCGTGCCCTCACCACGAGTGTGTTTGCTCTGCCGTGGGTCCCGCGTCACGGCCGGGGCAGGAGCCGCTTCCGACGCCCTTGCGAAGGGCTTCGCTGAGGCCCAGGTCGGGGGCCTCCTTCTAGGACGGCCCCCGACCTGAGGCCCGGCACGCAGCCTCCCTGAGGCTTCCGCCACCCCCGCCGCGGCCAAGCTTTCTCTCTGGGCGAAAGAGGCCTGCTCGCGGAAGGGAGCTCGGCTTCAGGCTTGCTTCTCGGAGGTAAGGCTGTGGTGCTCACTCGAGGTTTCCGGGCTAAGCGTTGAGAAGGCCTCCTTCTCCGTGGAGCGACGTGTGTGTGGACGTGGACGGGGATGGCATTCCACCCTGCCTTGTTTCGCACAGGGAGGTCGGGGGCCTGGACCTCAGCGGGTCCAACCCCCGGCGAGTCAGCCAACGGCTTCCCCGTGTAGGACGTGAGGCGCCGGCCCGGGAGAGGCCGGCCCCACAGCCCGGACCCTCGTGCCTCACGAAGCGCGCCCTTCATCTCTCCTCCCCGCTTCTCTGTTCGCACTCATCTTTCCCTGGGCGGACGTTTTCCCGGCAGCACCGTGTTGCACGGAACCCAGGGAGGAGCTGTCTCCTTCGGTTGCCAGGCCCGGGCGTGTGTCGACCTTGACACCGCGCAGCCCGCTGTCGCCCCGGAGGTGCTGGCGGCACCCGCAGGTCCCTGGAGTGGAGGCCCAAGGCGGCAGCGTGTGCACGTCTTCCTCCGCGTCTGAGAGAAGGCGTTGTGCGTTCGGGGAATGGCGAGGTGAAAGGGCCCCCTCCGGGAAGCGCGATCCAAGAGCTGAGGGTTGGGTGCCTTGCCCCGTGCTTCTAGGTGCCAGAGCCGCTTCTCTCTTCCCGGGACAGAGTGGGGCTTGCTGGGCCAATGCGTCGTCCTGAAGCAATCCCGTGGCAGGGGCTCGGCGCTTCCCCCTTCCGTTTCGGGCGAGCCTCCCAGCTCAGGGCGCCCCCAGAGAGTTTGGCCTGCAGGCCGGCGTCGCCGTCACGACCTCGCCGAGAGCCGGGTGTTCAGCTCGGTGCACTCCGAACGCGGGCTCCGGTGGGTTCGACTGAGGGCGGGCGCCCGGCTGAGGGAAGCGGCGCTGCTGTCAGAAGGCCTCCCGTGCCCTCACCACGAGTGTGTTTGCTCTGCCGTGGGTCCCGCGTCACGGTCGGGGCAGGAGCCGCTTCCGACGCCCTTGCGAAGGGCTTCGCTGAGGCCCAGGTCGGGGGCCTCCTTCTAGGACGGCCCCCGACCTGAGGCCCGGCACGCAGCCTCCCTGAGGCTTCCGCCACCCCCGCCGCGGCCAAGCTTTCTCTCTGGGCGAAAGAGGCCTGCTCGCGGAAGGGAGCTCGGCTTCAGGCTTGCTTCTCGGAGGTAAGGCTGTGGTGCTCACTCGAGGCTTCCGGGCTAAGCGTTGAGAAGGCCTCCTTCTCCGTGGAGCGACGTGTGTGTGGACGTGGACGGGGATGGCATTCCACCCTGCCTTGTTTCGCACAGGGAGGTCGGGGGCCTGGACCTCAGCGGGTCCAACCCCCGGCGAGTCAGCCAACGGCTTCCCCGTGTAGGACGTGAGGCGCCGGCCCGGGAGAGGCCGTCCCCACAGCCCGGACCCTCGTGCCTCACGAAGCGCGCCCTTCATCTCTCCTCCCCGCTTCTCTGTTCGCACTCATCTTTCCCTGGGCGGACGTTTTCCCGGCAGCACCGTGTTGCACGGAACCCAGGGAGGAGCCGACTCCTTCGGTTGCCAGGCCCGGGCGTGTGTCGACCTTGACACCGCGCAGCCCGCTGTCGCCCCGGAGGTGCTGGCGGCACCCGCAGGTCCCTGGAGTGGAGGCCCAAGGCGGCAGCGTGTGCACGTCTTCCTCCGCGTCTGAGAGAAGGCGTTGTGCATTCGGGGAATGGCGAGGTGAAAGGGCCCCCTCCGGGAAGCGCGATCCAAGAGCTGAGGGTTGGGTGCCTTGCCCCGTGCTTCTAGGTGCCAGAGCCGCTTCTCTCTTCCCGGGACAGAGTGGGGCTTGCTGGGCCAATGCGTCGTCCTGAAGCAATCCCGTGGCAGGGGCTCGGCGCTTCCCCCTTCCGTTTCGGGCGAGCCTCCCAGCTCAGGGCGCCCCCAGAGAGTTTGGCCTGCAGGCCGGCGTCGCCGTCACGACCTCGCCGAGAGCCGGGTGTTCAGCTCGGTGCACTCCGAACGCGGGCTCCGGTGGGTTCGACTGAGGGCGGGCGCCCGGCTGAGGGAAGCGGCGCTGCTGTCAGAAGGCCTCCCGTGCCCTCACCACGAGTGTGTTTGCTCTGCCGTGGGTCCCGCGTCACGGTCGGGGCAGGAGCCGCTTCCGACGCCCTTGCGAAGGGCTTCGCTGAGGCCCAGGTCGGGGGCCTCCTTCTAGGACGGCCCCCGACCTGAGGCCCGGCACGCAGCCTCCCTGAGGCTTCCGCCACCCCCGCCGCGGCCAAGCTTTCTCTCTGGGCGAAAGAGGCCTGCTCGCGGAAGGGAGCTCGGCTTCAGGCTTGCTTCTCGGAGGTAAGGCTGTGGTGCTCACTCGAGGTTTCCGGGCTAAGCGTTGAGAAGGCCTCCTTCTCCGTGGAGCGACGTGTGTGTGGACGTGGACGGGGATGGCATTCCACCCTGCCTTGTTTCGCACAGGGAGGTCGGGGGCCTGGACCTCAGCGGGTCCAACCCCCGGCGAGTCAGCCAACGGCTTCCCCGTGTAGGACGTGAGGCGCCGGCCCGGGAGAGGCCGGCCCCACAGCCCGGACCCTCGTGCCTCACGAAGCGCGCCCTTCATCTCTCCTCCCCGCTTCTCTGTTCGCACTCATCTTTCCCTGGGCGGACGTTTTCCCGGCAGCACCGTGTTGCACGGAACCCAGGGAGGAGCTGTCTCCTTCGGTTGCCAGGCCCGGGCGTGTGTCGACCTTGACACCGCGCAGCCCGCTGTCGCCCCGGAGGTGCTGGCGGCACCCGCAGGTCCCTGGAGTGGAGGCCCAAGGCGGCAGCGTGTGCACGTCTTCCTCCGCGTCTGAGAGAAGGCGTTGTGCATTCGGGGAATGGCGAGGTGAAAGGGCCCCCTCCGGGAAGCGCGATCCAAGAGCTGAGGGTTGGGTGCCTTGCCCCGTGCTTCTAGGTGCCAGAGCCGCTTCTCTCTTCCCGGGACAGAGTGGGGCTTGCTGGGCCAATGCGTCGTCCTGAAGCAATCCCGTGGCAGGGGCTCGGCGCTTCCCCCTTCCGTTTCGGGCGAGCCTCCCAGCTCAGGGCGCCCCCAGAGAGTTTGGCCTGCAGGCCGGCGTCGCCGTCACGACCTCGCCGAGAGCTGGGTGTTCAGCTCGGTGCACTCCGAACGCGGGCTCCGGTGGGTTCGACTGAGGGCGGGCGCCCGGCTGAGGGAAGCGGCGCTGCTGTCAGAAGGCCTCCCGTGCCCTCACAACGAGTGTGTTTGCTCTGCCGTGGGTCCCGCGTCACGGTCGGGGCAGGAGCCGCTTCCGACGCCCTTGCGAAGGGCTTCGCTGAGGCCCAGGTCGGGGGCCTCCTTCTAGGACGGCCCCCGACCTGAGGCCCGGCACGCAGCCTCCCTGAGGCTTCCGCCACCCCCGCCGCGGCCAAGCTTTCTCTCTGGGCGAAAGAGGCCTGCTCGCGGAAGGGAGCTCGGCTTCAGGCTTGCTTCGCGGAGGTAAGGCTGTGGTGCTCACTCGAGGTTTCCGGGCTAAGCGTTGAGAAGGCCTCCTTCTCCGTGGAGCGACGTGTGTGTGGACGTGGACGGGGATGGCATTCCACCCTGCCTTGTTTCGCACAGGGAGGTCGGGGGCCTGGACCTCAGCGGGTCCAACCCCCGGCGAGTCAGCCAACGGCTTCCCCGTGTAGGACGTGAGGCGCCGGCCCGGGAGAGGCCGGCCCCACAGCCCGGACCCTCGTGCCTCACGAAGCGCGCCCTTCATCTCTCCTCCCCGCTTCTCTGTTCGCACTCATCTTTCCCTGGGCGGACGTTTTCCCGGCAGCACCGTGTTGCACGGAATCCAGGGAGGAGCTGTCTCCTTCGGTTGCCAGGCCCGGGCGTGTGTCGACCTTGACACCGCGCAGCCCGCTGTCGCCCCGGAGGTGCTGGCGGCACCCGCAGGTCCCTGGAGTGGAGGCCCAAGGCGGCAGCGTGTGCACGTCTTCCTCCGCGTCTGAGAGAAGGCGTTGTGCATTCGGGGAATGGCGAGGTGAAAGGGCCCCCTCCGGGAAGCGCGATCCAAGAGCTGAGGGTTGGGTGCCTTGCCCCGTGCTTCTAGGTGCCAGAGCCGCTTCTCTCTTCCCGGGACAGAGTGGGGCTTGCTGGGCCAATGCGTCGTCCTGAAGCAATCCCGTGGCAGGGGCTCGGCGCTTCCCCCTTCCGTTTCGGGCGAGCCTCCCAGCTCAGGGCGCCCCCAGAGAGTTTGGCCTGCAGGCCGGCGTCGCCGTCACGACCTCGCCGAGAGCCGGGTGTTCAGCTCGGTGCACTCCGAACGCGGGCTCCGGTGGGTTCGACTGAGGGCGGGCGCCCAGCTGAGGGAAGCGGCGCTGCTGTCAGAAGGCCTCCCGTGCCCTCACCACGAGTGTGTTTGCTCTGCCGTGGGTCCCGCGTCACGGTCGGGGCAGGAGCCGCTTCCGACGCCCTTGCGAAGGGCTTCGCTGAGGCCCAGGTCGGGGGCCTCCTTCTAGGACGGCCCCCGACCTGAGGCCCGGCACGCAGCCTCCCTGAGGCTTCCGCCACCCCCGCCGCGGCCAAGCTTTCTCTCTGGGCGAAAGAGGCCTGCTCGCGGAAGGGAGCTCGGCTTCAGGCTTGCTTCTCGGAGGTAAGGCTGTGGTGCTCACTCGAGGTTTCCGGGCTAAGCGTTGAGAAGGCCTCCTTCTCCGTGGAGCGACGTGTGTGTGGACGTGGACGGGGACGGCATTCCACCCTGCCTTGTTTCGCACAGGGAGGTCGGGGGCCTGGACCTCAGCGGGTCCAACCCCCGGCGAGTCAGCCAACGGCTTCCCCGTGTAGGACGTGAGGCGCCGGCCCGGGAGAGGCCGTCCCCACAGCCCGGACCCTCGTGCCTCACGAAGCGCGCCCTTCATCTCTCCTCCCCGCTTCTCTGTTCGCACTCATCTTTCCCTGGGCGGACGTTTTCCCGGCAGCACCGTGTTGCACGGAACCCAGGGAGGAGCCGACTCCTTCGGTTGCCAGGCCCGGGCGTGTGTCGACCTTGACACCGCGCAGCCCGCTGTCGCCCCGGAGGTGCTGGCGGCACCCGCAGGTCCCTGGAGTGGAGGCCCAAGGCGGCAGCGTGTGCACGTCTTCCTCCGCGTCTGAGAGAAGGCGTTGTGCATTCGGGGAATGGCGAGGTGAAAGGGCCCCCTCCGAGAAGCGCGATCCAAGAGCTGAGGGTTGGGTGCCTTGCCCCGTGCTTCTAGGTGCCAGAGCCGCTTCTCTCTTCCCGGGACAGAGTGGGGCTTGCTGGGCCAATGCGTCGTCCTGAAGCAATCCCGTGGCAGGGGCTCGGCGCTTCCCCCTTCCGTTTCGGGCGAGCCTCCCAGCTCAGGGCGCCCCCAGAGAGTTTGGCCTGCAGGCCGGCGTCGCCGTCACGACCTCGCCGAGAGCCGGGTGTTCAGCTCGGTGCACTCCGAACGCGGGCTCCGGTGGGTTCGACTGAGGGCGGGCGCCCGGCTGAGGGAAGCGGCGCTGCTGTCAGAAGGCCTCCCGTGCCCTCACCACGAGTGTGTTTGCTCTGCCGTGGGTCCCGCGTCACGGTCGGGGCAGGAGCCGCTTCCGACGCCCTTGCGAAGGGCTTCGCTGAGGCCCAGGTCGGGGGCCTCCTTCTAGGACGGCCCCCGACCTGAGGCCCGGCACGCAGCCTCCCTGAGGCTTCCGCCACCCCCGCCGCGGCCAAGCTTTCTCTCTGGGCGAAAGAGGCCTGCTCGCGGAAGGGAGCTCGGCTTCAGGCTTGCTTCGCGGAGGTAAGGCTGTGGTGCTCACTCGAGGCTTCCGGGCTAAGCGTTGAGAAGGCCTCCTTCTCCGTGGAGCGACGTGTGTGTGGACGTGGACGGGGATGGCATTCCACCCTGCCTTGTTTCGCACAGGGAGGTCGGGGGCCTGGACCTCAGCGGGTCCAACCCCCGGCGAGTCAGCCAACGGCTTCCCCGTGTAGGACGTGAGGCGCCGGCCCGGGAGAGGCCGGCCCCACAGCCCGGACCCTCGTGCCTCACGAAGCGCGCCCTTCATCTCTCCTCCCCGCTTCTCTGTTCGCACTCATCTTTCCCTGGGCGGACGTTTTCCCGGCAGCACCGTGTTGCACGGAACCCAGGGAGGAGCTGTCTCCTTCGGTTGCCAGGCCCGGGCGTGTGTCGACCTTGACACCGCGCAGCCCGCTGTCGCCCCGGAGGTGCTGGCGGCACCCGCAGGTCCCTGGAGTGGAGGCCCAAGGCGGCAGCGTGTGCACGTCTTCCTCCGCGTCTGAGAGAAGGCGTTGTGCGTTCGGGGAATGGCGAGGTGAAAGGGCCCCCTCCGGGAAGCGCGATCCAAGAGCTGAGGGTTGGGTGCCTTGCCCAGTGCTTCTAGGTGCCAGAGCCGCTTCTCTCTTCCCGGGACAGAGTGGGGCTTGCTGGGCCAATGCGTCGTCCTGAAGCAATCCCGTGGCAGGGGCTCGGCGCTTCCCCCTTCCGTTTCGGGCGAGCCTCCCAGCTCAGGGCGCCCCCAGAGAGTTTGGCCTGCAGGCTGGCGTCGCCGTCACGACCTCGCCGAGAGCCGGGTGTTCAGCTCGGTGCACTCCGAACGCGGGCTCCGGTGGGTTCGACTGAGGGCGGGCGCCCGGCTGAGGGAAGCGGCGCTGCTGTCAGAAGGCCTCCCGTGCCCTCACAACGAGTGTGTTTGCTCTGCCGTGGGTCCCGCGTCACGGTCGGGGCAGGAGCCGCTTCCGACGCCCTTGCGAAGGGCTTCGCTGAGGCCCAGGTCGGGGGCCTCCTTCTAGGACGGCCCCCGACCTGAGGCCCGGCACGCAGCCTCCCTGAGGCTTCCGCCACCCCCGCCGCGGCCAAGCTTTCTCTCTGGGCGAAAGAGGCCTGCTCGCGGAAGGGAGCTCGGCTTCAGGCTTGCTTCGCGGAGGTAAGGCTGTGGTGCTCACTCGAGGTTTCCGGGCTAAGCGTTGAGAAGGCCTCCTTCTCCGTGGAGCGACGTGTGTGTGGACGTGGACGGGGATGGCATTCCACCCTGCCTTGTTTCGCACAGGGAGGTCGGGGGCCTGGACCTCAGCGGGTCCAACCCCCGGCGAGTCAGCCAACGGCTTCCCCGTGTAGGACGTGAGGCGCCGGCCCGGGAGAGGCCGGCCCCACAGCCCGGACCCTCGTGCCTCACGAAGCGCGCCCTTCATCTCTCCTCCCCGCTTCTCTGTTCGCACTCATCTTTCCCTGGGCGGACGTTTTCCCGGCAGCACCGTGTTGCACGGAATCCAGGGAGGAGCTGTCTCCTTCGGTTGCCAGGCCCGGGCGTGTGTCGACCTTGACACCGCGCAGCCCGCTGTCGCCCCGGAGGTGCTGGCGGCACCCGCAGGTCCCTGGAGTGGAGGCCCAAGGCGGCAGCGTGTGCACGTCTTCCTCCGCGTCTGAGAGAAGGCGTTGTGCATTCGGGGAATGGCGAGGTGAAAGGGCCCCCTCCGGGAAGCGCGATCCAAGAGCTGAGGGTTGGGTGCCTTGCCCCGTGCTTCTAGGTGCCAGAGCCGCTTCTCTCTTCCCGGGACAGAGTGGGGCTTGCTGGGCCAATGCGTCGTCCTGAAGCAATCCCGTGGCAGGGGCTCGGCGCTTCCCCCTTCCGTTTCGGGCGAGCCTCCCAGCTCAGGGCGCCCCCAGAGAGTTTGGCCTGCAGGCCGGCGTCGCCGTCACGACCTCGCCGAGAGCCGGGTGTTCAGCTCGGTGCACTCCGAACGCGGGCTCCGGTGGGTTCGACTGAGGGCGGGCGCCCAGCTGAGGGAAGCGGCGCTGCTGTCAGAAGGCCTCCCGTGCCCTCACCACGAGTGTGTTTGCTCTGCCGTGGGTCCCGCGTCACGGTCGGGGCAGGAGCCGCTTCCGACGCCCTTGCGAAGGGCTTCGCTGAGGCCCAGGTCGGGGGCCTCCTTCTAGGACGGCCCCCGACCTGAGGCCCGGCACGCAGCCTCCCTGAGGCTTCCGCCACCCCCGCCGCGGCCAAGCTTTCTCTCTGGGCGAAAGAGGCCTGCTCGCGGAAGGGAGCTCGGCTTCAGGCTTGCTTCTCGGAGGTAAGGCTGTGGTGCTCACTCGAGGTTTCCGGGCTAAGCGTTGAGAAGGCCTCCTTCTCCGTGGAGCGACGTGTGTGTGGACGTGGACGGGGACGGCATTCCACCCTGCCTTGTTTCGCACAGGGAGGTCGGGGGCCTGGACCTCAGCGGGTCCAACCCCCGGCGAGTCAGCCAACGGCTTCCCCGTGTAGGACGTGAGGCGCCGGCCCGGGAGAGGCCGTCCCCACAGCCCGGACCCTCGTGCCTCACGAAGCGCGCCCTTCATCTCTCCTCCCCGCTTCTCTGTTCGCACTCATCTTTCCCTGGGCGGACGTTTTCCCGGCAGCACCGTGTTGCACGGAACCCAGGGAGGAGCCGACTCCTTCGGTTGCCAGGCCCGGGCGTGTGTCGACCTTGACACCGCGCAGCCCGCTGTCGCCCCGGAGGTGCTGGCGGCACCCGCAGGTCCCTGGAGTGGAGGCCCAAGGCGGCAGCGTGTGCACGTCTTCCTCCGCGTCTGAGAGAAGGCGTTGTGCATTCGGGGAATGGCGAGGTGAAAGGGCCCCCTCCGAGAAGCGCGATCCAAGAGCTGAGGGTTGGGTGCCTTGCCCCGTGCTTCTAGGTGCCAGAGCCGCTTCTCTCTTCCCGGGACAGAGTGGGGCTTGCTGGGCCAATGCGTCGTCCTGAAGCAATCCCGTGGCAGGGGCTCGGCGCTTCCCCCTTCCGTTTCGGGCGAGCCTCCCAGCTCAGGGCGCCCCCAGAGAGTTTGGCCTGCAGGCCGGCGTCGCCGTCACGACCTCGCCGAGAGCCGGGTGTTCAGCTCGGTGCACTCCGAACGCGGGCTCCGGTGGGTTCGACTGAGGGCGGGCGCCCGGCTGAGGGAAGCGGCGCTGCTGTCAGAAGGCCTCCCGTGCCCTCACCACGAGTGTGTTTGCTCTGCCGTGGGTCCCGCGTCACGGTCGGGGCAGGAGCCGCTTCCGACGCCCTTGCGAAGGGCTTCGCTGAGGCCCAGGTCGGGGGCCTCCTTCTAGGACGGCCCCCGACCTGAGGCCCGGCACGCAGCCTCCCTGAGGCTTCCGCCACCCCCGCCGCGGCCAAGCTTTCTCTCTGGGCGAAAGAGGCCTGCTCGCGGAAGGGAGCTCGGCTTCAGGCTTGCTTCGCGGAGGTAAGGCTGTGGTGCTCACTCGAGGTTTCCGGGCTAAGCGTTGAGAAGGCCTCCTTCTCCGTGGAGCGACGTGTGTGTGGACGTGGACGGGGATGGCATTCCACCCTGCCTTGTTTCGCACAGGGAGGTCGGGGGCCTGGACCTCAGCGGGTCCAACCCCCGGCGAGTCAGCCAACGGCTTCCCCGTGTAGGACGTGAGGCGCCGGCCCGGGAGAGGCCGGCCCCACAGCCCGGACCCTCGTGCCTCACGAAGCGCGCCCTTCATCTCTCCTCCCCGCTTCTCTGTTCGCACTCATCTTTCCCTGGGCGGACGTTTTCCCGGCAGCACCGTGTTGCACGGAACCCAGGGAGGAGCTGTCTCCTTCGGTTGCCAGGCCCGGGCGTGTGTCGACCTTGACACCGCGCAGCCCGCTGTCGCCCCGGAGGTGCTGGCGGCACCCGCAGGTCCCTGGAGTGGAGGCCCAAGGCGGCAGCGTGTGCACGTCTTCCTCCGCGTCTGAGAGAAGGCGTTGTGCGTTCGGGGAATGGCGAGGTGAAAGGGCCCCCTCCGGGAAGCGCGATCCAAGAGCTGAGGGTTGGGTGCCTTGCCCAGTGCTTCTAGGTGCCAGAGCCGCTTCTCTCTTCCCGGGACAGAGTGGGGCTTGCTGGGCCAATGCGTCGTCCTGAAGCAATCCCGTGGCAGGGGCTCGGCGCTTCCCCCTTCCGTTTCGGGCGAGCCTCCCAGCTCAGGGCGCCCCCAGAGAGTTTGGCCTGCAGGCCGGCGTCGCCGTCACGACCTCGCCGAGAGCCGGGTGTTCAGCTCGGTGCACTCCGAACGCGGGCTCCGGTGGGTTCGACTGAGGGCGGGCGCCCGGCTGAGGGAAGCGGCGCTGCTGTCAGAAGGCCTCCCGTGCCCTCACCACGAGTGTGTTTGCTCTGCCGTGGGTCCCGCGTCACGGTCGGGGCAGGAGCCGCTTCCGACGCCCTTGCGAAGGGCTTCGCTGAGGCCCAGGTCGGGGGCCTCCTTCTAGGACGGCCCCCGACCTGAGGCCCGGCACGCAGCCTCCCTGAGGCTTCCGCCACCCCCGCCGCAGCCAAGCTTTCTCTCTGGGCGAAAGAGTCCTGCTCGCGGAAGGGAGCTCGGCTTCAGGCTTGCTTCGCGGAGGTAAGGCTGTGGTGCTCACTCGAGGTTTCCGGGCTAAGCGTTGAGAAGGCCTCCTTCTCCGTGGAGCGACGTGTGTGTGGACGTGGACGGGGATGGCATTCCACCCTGCCTTGTTTCGCACAGGGAGGTCGGGGGCCTGGACCTCAGCGGGTCCAACCCCCGGCGAGTCAGCCAACGGCTTCCCCGTGTAGGACGTGAGGCGCCGGCCCGGGAGAGGCCGGCCCCACAGCCCGGACCCTCGTGCCTCACGAAGCGCGCCCTTCATCTCTCCTCCCCGCTTCTCTGTTCGCACTCATCTTTCCCTGGGCGGACGTTTTCCCGGCAGCACCGTGTTGCACGGAACCCAGGGAGGAGCCGTCTCCTTCGGTTGCCAGGCCCGGGCGTGTGTCGACCTTGACACCGCGCAGCCCGCTGTCGCCCCGGAGGTGCTGGCGGCACCCGCAGGTCCCTGGAGTGGAGGCCCAAGGCGGCAGCGTGTGCACGTCTTCCTCCGCGTCTGAGAGAAGGCGTTGTGCGTTCGGGGAATGGCGAGGTGAAAGGGCCCCCTCCGGGAAGCGCGGTCCAAGAGCTGAGGGTTGGGTGCCTTGCCCCGTGCTTCTAGGTGCCAGAGCCGCTTCTCTCTTCCCGGGACAGAGTGGGGCTTGCTGGGCCAATGCGTCGTCCTGAAGCAATCCCGTGGCAGGGGCTCGGCGCTTCCCCCTTCCGTTTCGGGCGAGCCTCCCAGCTCAGGGCGCCCCCAGAGAGTTTGGCCTGCAGGCCGGCGTCGCCGTCACGACCTCGCCGAGAGCCGGGTGTTCAGCTCGGTGCACTCCGAACGCGGGCTCCGGTGGGTTCGACTGAGGGCGGGCGCCCGGCTGAGGGAAGCGGCGCTGCTGTCAGAAGGCCTCCCGTGCCCTCACCACGAGTGTGTTTGCTCTGCCGTGGGTCCCGCGTCACGGTCGGGGCAGGAGCCGCTTCCGACGCCCTTGCGAAGGGCTTCGCTGAGGCCCAGGTCGGGGGCCTCCTTCTAGGACGGCCCCCGACCTGAGGCCCGGCACGCAGCCTCCCTGAGGCTTCCGCCACCCCCGCCGCGGCCAAGCTTTCTCTCTGGGCGAAAGAGGCCTGCTCGCGGAAGGGAGCTCGGCTTCAGGCTTGCTTCGCGGAGGTAAGGCTGTGGTGCTCACTCGAGGTTTCCGGGCTAAGCGTTGAGAAGGCCTCCTTCTCCGTGGAGCGACGTGTGTGTGTGGACGTGGACGGGGATGGCATTCCACCCTGCCTTGTTTCGCACAGGGAGGTCGGGGGCCTGGACCTCAGCGGGTCCAACCCCCGGCGAGTCAGCCAACGGCTTCCCCGTGTAGGACGTGAGGCGCCGGCCCGGGAGAGGCCGGCCCCACAGCCCGGACCCTCGTGCCTCACGAAGCGCGCCCTTCATCTCTCCTCCCCGCTTCTCTGTTCGCACTCATCTTTCCCTGGGCGGACGTTTTCCCGGCAGCACCGTGTTGCACGGAACCCAGGGAGGAGCTGTCTCCTTCGGTTGCCAGGCCCGGGCGTGTGTCGACCTTGACACCGCGCAGCCCGCTGTCGCCCCGGAGGTGCTGGCGGCACCCGCAGGTCCCTGGAGTGGAGGCCCAAGGCGGCAGCGTGTGCACGTCTTCCTCCGCTTCTGAGAGAAGGCGTTGTGCATTCGGGGAATGGCGAGGTGAAAGGGCCCCCTCCGGGAAGCGCATTCACCGGCTTGGCGCTGACACCGACCGTTTCTGTCAGAACGCCCTGCTCAGGGCGCCTCCAAGATGGTGGCCTGAGTGAGTTCTTCGCCTTCCCGTCCTATCCGCGAGGGACTGTGTGTCTTGGGGTTTTCCAAACGCCTTCTCCGGTGGAGGCAGACCGACTGGGATCGTCAGGGTGTGAGAAGCAGGGCTGCTTTCCAACACCCTGCCGCGCCCCCGGAACAGCCCTTTGTGTTGCGGTGGGTCTCCCCCGGTCGAGGTGGCAGCAGGGTCCTTGTTCGACGCCCTGTGTGGGGCTTCTGTGATGCCTAGGGGTGGGCGGCTCCTCAGATCACCTCTGACTTCGATGGCCCGGAACCTACCTGAGGCGGCTGCCCCGACCCTTGTGGGCGCATCTTTCCCTCTTTGCGAAGGTGCCCTGCTCATGAAAGGCAGCTCGACCTCAGGCCTGCTTCTGCGAGGTAAGGCCGTGGTTCTCGCTTGAGTTCTCCCGGCTGAGGTTGGAGAAGTCATCCTTCCGCGTGGAGCCAGGGGGTGCTGGGCACGGCGTTCGCCTTCCCCGCGGACTTCTTCCTCCCAGGGAGGCAGAGGGACTTCTCCTCCGGTGTCCACGCACATCCCTCAGACAACCGCTTCCCCCTTGAGGTCGCTCAGCACTTGCGTGGGGCGGCTCAGCCCCTCGGCCTGGGCGCGCCCCCACCAGTCAGCGGGTCGATTGCGCGCTTCTCTCTTTACGGACGTCGTTCCGGGGAGGAGGCTTTTCCCCAGGAACGGTGTTGCTCGGAGGTCAGGGCCGCGCTGCCTCACTCGGCTTCCCGGCACCTGGGGGAATCGATTGTCTGCCTGAGAGACGCCGTCGGACCAGGGGTGCTGGCCGCACCCCTGAGAGGCCTGCCACGGAGGCCACAGCCCTCAGGACGTGTGTCTGTGCGACAGCGTCTCGGAGAAGGCTTTTGGCTTTGGGGCAAACGGGAACCGACAGGGTCCCCTCCGTGAAGTCTGTCGTGGAGCTGAGGGGTTCGCGCCTTGATCGATGCTGCCAGGGGTCAGAACTGCTTCTCTCTCCCCGGGACTGAGTATGGCTTGCGGGGCAAAGGCCTTGTCCCGACATCGTCCCGTGGCACCAGCTTGGCGCTGGCACCGACCATTTCTGACAGAACGTCCTGCTCAGGGCGCCTCCAAGATGGTGGCCTGAGGGAGTGCCTCGCCTTCCCGTCCTATCCACGAGGGACTGTGTGTCTTGGGGCTTTCCAAACGCCTTCTCCGGTGGAGGCCCACCGACTGGGAGCGTCAGGGTGAGAGAAGCAGGGCTGCCTTCCGAAGCCCTGCCGTGCCCTCAGAATGGCCCTTTGTGTTGCGGGAGGGCTCCCACGGTCGTGGTGGCGTCAGGGGCCTTGTTCGATGCCCTGTGTGGGGCTTCTGTGATGCCGAGGGGTGGGCGGCTCCTCCGATGACCTCTGACCCCGATGGCCCGGAACCTACCTGAGGCAGCTGCCCCGACCCATGTGGGCGCCGCGTTCCCTCTTTGCTAAGGCGACCTGCTCATGAAAGGCAGCTCGACCTCGGGCCTGCTTCTGCGAGGTAAGGCCGTGGTTCTCGCCTGAGTTCTCCCGGCTGAGGTTGGAGAAGGCATCCTTCCGCGTGGAGCCAGGGGGCGCGGCCCCCGGCGTTCGCCTTCCCCGCGGACTTCTTCCTCCCAGGGAAGCAGAGGGACTTCACCTCCGGTGTCCACGCACATCCCTCAGACAACCGCTTCCCCCTTGAGGTCGCTCGGCGCTGGCGTGGGGCGGCTCGGCCCCTCGCCCCGGGCGTGCCCCCACCAGTCAGCGGGTCGATTGCTCGCTCCAACACGCTTCTCTCTTTACGGACGTCGTTCCGGGGAGGAGGCTTTTCCCCAGGAACGGTGTTGCTCGGAGGTCAGGGCCGCGCTGCCTCACTCGACCTCCAGGCACCTGGGGGAATCGACTGTCTGCCTGAGACACGCCGTCAGTCCAGGGGTGCTGGCGGCACCCCTGAGAGGCCTGCCACGGAGGCCACAGCCCTCAGGACGTGTGTCCGTGCGACAGCGTCTCGGAGAAGGCTTTTGGCTTTGGGGCAAACGGGAACCGACAGGGTCCCCTCCATGAAGCTCTGTCGTGGAGCTGAGGCCTTTGCGCCTCGATCAATGCTGCCGGGTGTCAGAACTGCTTCTCTCTTCCTGGGACTGAGTACGGCTTGCAGGGCAAAGGCCTTGTCCCGACGTCATCCCGTGGCACCGGCTTGGTGCCGGCACCGACCGTTCCAGGCAGGCCGCCCTGCTCAGGAAGCCTTCATGCTGTTGACCTACAGGAAGGTCTCTCTTGCCATCCCGTCCTATCCACGAGGCGGTGTGCGACTCAGGGCTTTCCAAACGCTTGGTCCGGTGAGGGCCAACGACTGGGAGCGTCAGGGTGAGAAGCGGGTCTGCTTTCCGAAGCCCTCCCGCGCCCTCAGAACAGGACTTTGTGTTGCATTGTGGCTCCCCCGGTCGTGGTGGTAGCAGGAGCCTTCCTCGACGCCCTTTGCGGTGCGTTCGTGAGGCCGAGTGATTGGCGGCTTCTCCGATGACCTCGGAGGCCTAGGGCCCGGAACCTCCCTGAGGCATCCGCACCGACCTGTTTGGGCGCAGGTTTCCCTCTTTGCGAAGGTGCCCTGCTCGTGATAGGCAGCTCGACTTCAGGCCTGCTTCTGTGAGCTAAAGCCCTGGTTCTCGCTTCAGTTTTCCAGGCTAAGGTTTGAGAAGGCATCCTTCTCCGTGGAGACAGGTGGTGCGAGGGACGGAGTTCGCCTTCCCCACGGACTTCTTCCTCACAGGTTGGCAGAGGGACTTCACTTCAAGCGTCCACACTCATCCCCTCAGATGACTGCTTCCCCCTTGACGGGGTAAGGCGCTGGCATGGGAAGGGCCGGCCCCTCAGCCCGGGCTCTCCCGCTGGCAGTCAGCGGGCCGAGTGCTCTTTCATTCACGCTTATCTCTTCGTGGATATCTTTCCGGGGAGGAGGCTTTTCCCCAAGATCGGTGTATCTTTTATGTCAGGGCCGCGCTGGCTCATTCGGCTTCCAGGCCCCTGGGTGAAACGACTCTGTCTCCCTCAAACACGCCATCAGACCAGGGGTGTGGTGGTACACCCCATGGGTCCTAGCATGGGAGCCAGAGACATTAGGATGTGTGACATGCCCAGCATCTGAGAAAAGGCTTTTGGCTGGGGGAACCGGGAACTGACAGGGTCCCCTCCGTTTAGCTCTGTCGTGGAACTGAGGGGTTCTCGCCTTGAACCATGCTTCTAGTTGTCAGAACTGCTTCACTCTTCCCCGGATTTAGTGTGGCTTGCGGGGCAAAGGCCCTCTCCTGACGTAATCCTGTCGCACGGCTTGGCCCTGCCACCGAGCCTTTTGGTCAGGCCCTTCTGCTCAGGGCACCTGGAAGATGTTGGCCTCATGGAAAGCCTCACTCTCCCATCCTCTCCATGAGGAGTATGTGGTGCACGAGGCTATCCAAGCACCTCTTCCGGGATTGGGTAGGACCTACGGACTGTGAGCGTCAGGGTGAGAGGAGCAGGGTTGCTTTCACAAGCCCTCCCGGGCCCTCAGTACTGGTCTTTGTGTTGTGGTGTGTCTCCCGCTGTCATGGTGGCAGCAGGAGCCTTGTTCGATGCCTTGTGCTGGGCTTCTGTGAGGCAGAGTGAGGGGCGCCTTCTCTGATGACCTCTGACCCCAAGAGCCCAGAACTTTCCTGAGTTGTCACACTGACATGCCGGGGCACAGCATTCCCTTTTTGCGAAGGCACCCTGCTGTGAAAGGCAGCTGGACTTCAGGCCTCCTTCTGCAAGGTAAGGTTGTGGTTCTTGCTTGAGTTCTCCAGGCTAAAGTTTGAGTAGGCATCCTCGTCGTGGAGCGAGGTGGTGCAGGGGACGTTGTTCGCCTTCCTCACGGACTTCTTCCTCACAGGGAGGCAGAGGGTCTTCACCTCAGGTGTCCACACACATCCCCTCAGACAACTGCTTCCTCCTTGACAGCGCAAGCCACTGGCGTGGTACAGGCTGTCCCCTTGGCCCAGGCGCTCCTCTGTCAGTCAGTGGGCCGATTGCTCTCTTATCCACATTTCTCTCTTCATGGTCATCCTTCTGGGCAGGAGGCTTTTCTCCAAGAACGGTGTTTCTTTGAGGTCAGGACCCCGCTGGCTCGTTCAGCTTCCAGGCCCCAGGGTGAAAGGATTCTGTGTCCCTGAAACATGCCATCAGACCAGGGGTCCTGGCAGCACCTCCCGTGGGACCTGCCACGGAGGACAAAGCCCTCAGGATGTGTGTTGTGCACCTGCATCTGAGAGAAGGCTTTTGGCTTTGGGGTAACAGGAACCGACAGCGTCCCCTCTGTTTATCTTGTCGTGGAGCTGAGGGGTTCTCGCCTTGGTCGATGCTTCTAGGCGCCAAACTTCTTCTCTCTTCACAGAACTGAGTGTGGCTTGGGGAGAAAAGGCCATGTCCTGACGTAATCCCGGGGCACCGGCTTGGCGCTGCCACCCACCGTTTCAGGCAGGCTGCTCTGCTCAGGGTGCCTCCACGATGTTGGCCTGAGGGAGGGCCTCGCAATCCTGTCCTCTCCCTGAGGCGGGTGTGTGGCACAGGGCTTTCCAAATGCCTGCCCTTGGCGGGGGCCCACCATCTGGGAGCGTCAGGCTGAGAGAAGTGGGGATGTAGAAGCACTCCTTCGCATTCCCTACTGTATTTTGTGTTCTGCTGTGCACTTCCAAGGTATTTGCCAGTAGGAGGCTTCACAATCCTGTGCACTTCTGGAGACAGGTATGCAGCACTTTGCTTGGCTAACACTTGGTACTTTGGGGCTGACCAACTGCTAGCTTGAATGAGGGAAATGAAGGACGGTTCCTTCTCTTTGTTGTCGCTCGGGGGCCGGAAATAGGCCGGAACCTGCGTTTTTCGCCCTCCTCCCACGCATTGACGGGGGTACTCTCTGCACTTCTCTTTGCTTGTCCTTGTTTTATCAAGACCCTGAAAGGGCTGCATTCATCTGGGAAACCGTTAGAAACAGAGCACTTTCTGTCCAGTGCCTTTTTTTTCCACATCTCTTCCTTTCCGTTTTCCTGCAGCATCCACAGAGAAGTCTGCCCACCCTGCTATCTTCATGAAGCCTGCTACCAGCCTTAAGCAACACGGTACCCTGACCTGTTTCTCAGATTGGCGCCCATAGCATGCTCGGCCTCCATCCTGAATAGCCTTGCAGCTTCAGGGGAGGAGATGTGAAAGAAAACTGGTACAACAGCACTGCTCCTTCTTTCTCTGGGGGAAAGCCTCTCAGGTAGGCCATTCCCTAGGTCTGCCCCTAAGCCTGTGGAAAACATTCCTCTCTGCTCAAAAGAAGCTGTCTGCCAGAGCTGCCCTCCACACACATTCCTTTCAGCGAGGGAAGGGCAGGGCCCCTTCCCCAAGCTTCCTCACAATCATTGGGAAATGCTTCTGTCTTCAGGCAACAAGAGGCAGGTGGAAGGGCAGCTCTTCACAGCCACTGTTTCTCTTTCTGGTGGCCAAGCAACTGTTGGAAAACACTACTCTCCAGAGGAAAGAGAAGTCAGCCCTACAGACAGACGGTTTCCCCCAGCGTTGCTTTGCGGAGCAGAGTCTGTGGCACATTCCGTACGCCTTCTGCATCTGTTCTGCAACATGCAGAGCAGTTGGGGGACATGGAGAAGTTCCTCCCCGGTGTTGTCTCTCAGGATTCGGCATAGGACCCTTGGCCTAACTGTACACACACACACACACACACACACACATCTGAGGGTGTACTCTGTGCTGCATTCTGCCCCCACCCAACCTTGGTTTCACCAAACAACTGGTCGTTCTACTCTCATCTGGAAAGACATGTGGAAGCAGAGCTCTGTGTGTCCCGTGCCACTTCTCCCTACTTCACTTCTCTTTCCATTCTGATTCCTCAGCGATCTGAGTAGGCTTCTGGCTTCCAGAAGCCAGGATTCAGACATGACTCGCACAGTACAAGGACAGACTTCTAAGAGTGGTGCTCACAGCACTTTTGAACACCGTCAGAGTCAACCTTGGGGACATGCTTCTAGGATCAGGGAGACAATCTGATATGCAAACCGGTGTCACTGCACTGTTTATTTTTCTCAGGAATAAGCTCCTGGATCTTCCTTGTTGCTGATGCACGGAGTCTGGAAAAGGTTCTTCTCTTCTTGAAACACAATGTGTGCCGAAAGCTACCTTCCAGGCACACGTATTCTTCCGAGGGATGTGCATGGCTTCTCCCTGCTTCCTCCCAACCTCTTCAAAAGGCTTCTGTCTTCAGACTGCAAGATGTCGGCAGAAGAGCAGGTTTTCAGGGCTGGTGACTGACATTGTTTCTCAGCCTTACATCAATTCCCCTTTCCTTATGCTGTCCCACCCAGTTTGCAAATTGATTCTCTCCCAAGGAAGGAGGATGTAACAGTGTGTAGGCGGTCTCCCTGTAGCGCTGCTTCACGGAGTTGAGTCTGGGGCACTCTCCTGCCATTGCCCTTCTAAGGAACATGTAGCTCAAGTGGGAGTGAAGGAAGTTTCCTCCACTGCATTGTCGCTCGGAGGCAGAAATATGGCTCGTACCTGGGTCTCCCCCCACCCCCACTTGCTGACTAGGGTACTCTCTGCCCTACCCGGAACTTACCCTTGCTGTCAGAAGCCCCTGTGCGGGCTGCAGTCACTAGGAAAGCATTAGAAGTTCTGCACTTTTTGTCCAGTGCGCGTCGTCCTGCATCACTTCATTTCTATTTCCCTGTAGCATCCACATGGAACCCTGCCAACACTGCTATCTTCCAGAAGCGAGCTGCCAGCCATAAGCTGCACGGTATCCAGATGTGTTTCTGAGTTGAGACCATAGCGCACTCGGCCTCAGTCCTGAAAATCCTTCCAGCCTCAGGGGAGGAGATGTTATAGAAAACTTGTAAGTCAGCAGTGCTCCTTCTTTCTCGGGGGAAAAGCACCTTGGTAGGCCATTCCCTCATTCTGCCCCTGGCCTGTGGAAAACGTTCCTGTCTTCCCCATGGAAGCTGTTTGCCAGAGCTGCATTCCATGCACGCTCTTTTCAGCGAGGGAGGGGCAGGACCCTTTCCCCATGCTTCCTCACACTTGCTGAAAAGTCTCAGGCAGCAAGAGGCGGGTGGAAGCACAGCTTCTCACGGCCGCTGTTTCTGTTTCAGGGATATGGCCCCTTTCTGTGGTGGCCAAGCACACATTGGAAAACTCTACTGTCCAGAGGAAAGAGAAGTCAGCCCCGCAGAGGAACGGTCTCCCCTCAGTTTTACTTTGCAGAGCAGAGTCTGTGGCACGTTCCTTATCCCTTTCATCTCTGCTCTGCAACATGCAGGGCAGCTGGGTGACATGGAGATGTTCCTCCCTGGGGTTGTCTCTCAGGATTTGGCATAGGCCACTTGACATACGTGTTCACACACACACACAACACATAGCTGAGCGGGTACTCTCCCCTGCATATGTCCCCCACCCACCCTTGCTCTCACAAACGCTTGGCCGTGCTACTGTCTTCTGGAAAGACATTTGGATGATGAGAGTCGGTACCCATTTTCCACTACCGTCTTCTCCTTAGAATTAAGTTAATGGCCCACATTTAAGCTTCCTTACCTATGTTGGAAAATGCCTCTCTCTTGATGATACAAAATGCTGTGGAAAGTTCTATTCTACATGAACTTCTTTCTCAGAGTCAAGGCTAGGGGACATTCCTTGGGCTCTCACACGCAAAATTGGGGAACACTCCCTTGTTCCTGAACGATGTTAGTGGTTTCACTACAAGTGTGGCTGTTTCTAGACCTTGTGCTTTCTGGCAGCTCACTCTATAGTCCTTCGCTTAAGCTTTCCCAACGACAGTCGACTACACTTCTGTCTTCCTGAAAGATGTCACCTCAAGGACCCACTAACTCAGGGCGGTGCAAAGATGTACCCCAGTGGCCAAGGGAGAGCACCTAGAAAAACATTTGGCCTCAGGGAGATGTCCCTGGTGTTCCTGAGCTTCTGGGTTCTCCCTGGAATCTTCATCTCCAGCAGCATCCCCAGTGGTTGCAAGTTGCGTGGCCACCTTCCTTGCTCTTGCTTCTTTCTTTGAGCGTGACATGGCCCTGGTGTCCAAAACGTATTGTAGCCCAACAAGGAATGGGCGCTATTGGTGAGACCCATCGCGAGGGCTGGGGTTTGCCTTAAAGTCCTGAGGACGTTCGGGGCCAAGCCGATGGCAGCATGGAACCCTGTCTTGAGGGCTGGGTGGCCTGCCAGCATTTGCATGAGCCAAAGCTTGGGCCTCAGGGGAATGCTCAGAGTGTCCTGACTTTCAGGTTTGGGGCTCACCCCTCTCTCTCCAGGAACACCCAGGGATCATCATTGGCATGGGTACCTTCTGGGCTCATCACTGTGTCGTCAGTTGTCAGCCTTTGAGCCAAATCCATTCCACCCTTGGAACAAGGGTTCGGGCACAGTTTGTCCCATAGCCAGGGCTAAGGTGAGGGTTACAAGCCGGGAGACAGTAGGATTCTCTCTGAGGGCAGAGTGCAGACCAGCCCTGAGGCCAGAGCACAGGGTAGCTTTGATGTGAGGCCAGGATGAGGTTTTGAGCTCTGGTGTAGGTTAGGTCCACTGTGGGGGAAACAGGATTGGGGTTTCCTCCGAATTTCGCAACAAACCCCACCCTGGGAGAGCGTGGCATATGTGCGTCTGGAGGATTTGTCAGTGTCCTATGGCCCCACCCTGCTCCGTGCCTTCAGACTCTTCTCTGAGAAGATAGATGCCTTCTACTTACTGTACAGCGCCTGCCTCAGGCTTAGGTGTAGGGCCAGTTCCCTAAGCATTCACAACCATTTTGAAGAAAGTTTCTAGCTTCTGGAGAGGAGATGCTGGTTGGACAACCGTTTCCCTACAGTGTTCTTAGAGCTAAAGTGGAGGACACTCGGACTTTCTACACACACACACACACACACACACACACACACATAAAACTTCTAACCTATCTTTCTTCATGAACTGGAATGGGTGCATGCCAAACAGACATCATTCTCCCTCAGACTTGGGTGTATGTTACTTTCTTCACACAGACATTGGAGAATGCTTCTGTCCTCAGCAACAATGATGATAGTCGGAACTCGGTTTCCACTACTGTCTTGCTCCTTAGAGTTAAGTGAATGTCCCATAGTTACGCTTCCTCACCTATGTTGGAAAACGCCTCTTTCTTGATGTTACACAATGCTGTGGAAAGCTCTATTCTACATGAACTTGTTTCTCAGAGTCAAGGCTAGGGCACATTCCTTGGTCTGTCACACACATAATTGGGGAACACTCCCGTATTCCTGAACAATGTTAGTGGAAGGATGGTTTTACAAGCGTGCCTCACCAAGTGAAAGGACACTGTTCTTTCCCTCTGCTATCACACAAGCTCTGCCAAGGGCATCCATCCTCAGGAAAGAAGGGGTGCATGGAATCGTTTTGTTTTCATTTTCTTTTCCTCCAGAGCTGTTTCTTAGAGTGAAATATACACTGGTGGCTTGGGCTTCAACACCTATGTATGGAATCCCTTTGAGCTTCAGTAAACAACTTGTTAATGGAAGGTACAATCCACTCCGACTTGTTGCTCAGCGCTAAGTCCACCTCACAGATCTTTACACTTGCACACCCAGACGTGTGGACATGCATCCAAGTCCAGGAGGGAAGAGGTGCACTGAAATTCCATTTGCTCCCATATTGTTTCTCACACAGAGACCCTGCTAGGGCGCTTTTCTTACACTTCCACATTGAAGCCTTGACAACGCCTCTATCCTGGTGAGACCACATAGTCGTTCAAGTCCAACCCCCCCCAGCACTGGGTCCCTCCAGCTAACCCTCAGACACACTTCTGAGAGTACGTCTCTCTTCTGGAAAGAACATGTTAGCTGAAGGACAATTTCTCCCAAGGGTTGTTTCCTTGAGACCACTCCATGGCAATTGCCTTCAGCTTCTGCATATGTAGTTGACAAAAGGAGTGTGTCTTTGAATCAAATGTTAGTTCGAGCAGAGGAGGGGGAGGGGTGTGGGCCAGGGGCAGCGGGTGACAAATGGCGGAGAAGTAGTTGGCACTTTTTCAACCAGTCCCCTAAAGTGAGTTGATTATCAAAAGAACTCCAAAAAACTCCAATCACCCATGAAATCAGCCTGAGATTAGAATTATACACCTCTGGATCTCTACAGTGGTAGAAGATGCCAGTGGACAGGTAAAGTGGAGTGGAAACATCAGACTGATATCGGAAGATAAACAAAGGCGGGGAGAGCCACCAGAAGCGAGCACTGGAAAGTAATACCCCAATAGGAGAGTTCTCTGTGATTGGGGACCAGCATTAATTTGGAGTCTGGTTGAAAGCACTCAAAAAGAGCAAAAGATCTTAAGGGAAATTGGTGGAATTGGGTGGTTAGGGACATAAGCCCACAGACCCAGGACAGCCACCGCTGGCGACGAACCAGAGAGAGTGCAGTGAAGCAGCCAGGCCTTGGTCCCTGAGCTGCCGGTGCATGTGAGAGTGTCTGTCTGGGTGGCAGCGTGCATGAGAGAGTCTGCTGTGGAAGCCAGCCGGCGCTCTCTAGAACCACAGCCTTTTGCACTCTACATGTGTGCTGCACGACCAGGGTCTGAGTCCGGCTCCACACCCTCCCCTGAAAGAGGCCCATGTGATGAAGTTCTAGAACCTAGGTGAGGTTCAGTGGGCTGAGGTCCAGAGCCGATGACCAAGAAAGAATTCTTGAGACATCTTTGGTGCAAAATGGTGGTTTATTAAAGGACGGGGACAGGACCCGTGGGCAGGAAGAGCTGCTGCCCCGGATTGTGAGGGATGGCAGGTTATGTACCCTGCGGTTGGGGGAAGGTGAGGGAAAGGGAGGTTTCAATGGAGCTTTCATATGCTAAAGGAGGCCTCCAAGGTGCAGGGATACTGGAGGCTTGATCAATGTTGTCTTTTGGCAAGCCATTAACATCAAGATAGTTGGGAGATTCCTGGTGGAATGTCACAATCCTGCTATCAAGCATCTTTGTTAGTGAGATTTAGGTATAGAAGAAACTTAACTTCACTTACATTTCCTTCTACCCCAGCCTCCTTCAGTTTTGTTCATGGAGGGGAGGGTGACATTAAGGCTTGAGGAACTGAGTTATTTTTCCTCTGGAAATTGTGCTATTGATAATGTAACTTCTTTGTTAAACCAAGGGAGACTCCTGTCTTGTGGGATTGTGATCTCAGCAAGTTAACTATTTGTTTTGGCAGTCAGGGGTACCTGAGGAATGCCACACACATCACCGAGGGGAGCGGTTGGAGAGGGGGTGCAAGGTGCCAGCTTTTGCTTTGTCCTCAGCCAGCCTCCCGCTCCCTCATCATTCCCCCCTGAACAATTTTGACCCTTAAATCTTTAAGGTGGTTGAAGGTGGAAGGTCTCATCTTCTGTTAACTTCTTCCTGCTGAGTAGGGGCGTAGAGCTGTCCCTACCTACCGTAGAGCTGTCCCAACCTACGTAGAGCTGTAGAGCTGTCCCTACCTACTGGGTCAATATTGATCAGTTGAGGAATGTGTAGGGGAGTTAGGAAAGGTGGAGGCAGCTGAATCCAGCGCTGACAGGGAAGAAGTGTCTCTGTGCGTGGTAAGGATCATCTGTCGTCGTGAAGTTATTGCAGTAATGGAGTCTCGGCACCAAGTAGAGAAACATTGAACAAAGCAACATAATAAGATTAATAAGGTGGTAAGAATGAGAAGCCCAAAAAGGAGATTTCTAATTGTTGGCCATAGTCCTCCCTCAAACCAGGAACTTAACCAATCACTGAGAGAGAGAGAAGGATCTTATAGAGCCTTAATCTGGGCATTCAGATCTTTTATTAGTCCTGAGACATTTTTGTGATAGTCTGGGATGTATACGCAACATTCTGTTTTGATAATTGCACATGTGCCACCCTGTGCTGCTGTCAGGACATCTAAGGCCATCCTATTTTGTAGGACTGCCTTGCGTATCTGTGAGACTTCAGTATTAAGTAGGGAGATGCTATTTAGTGAATCATTGAGTGCCTTTGTAGTATATTTATTAAGGGCGTCTACATGGCACATAACATCCTCTAGTCCCATAGATGGAACAAAAATAGACATTAAGTGATCATACTATTTAAAAACAGATCATGTCGATCTTTGCTTTAAATTGGGGAGATTAGCTAGAGTGGTGATGGTTTTAGTAATGTGCCCATGAATCCAGACAAATCCTAAGGTACAGCGACCTATCCACCCTGGAGGACGCCAGGGCCACAGGTTAGTTCCACATGTCCAGTGGGTTCCATTTGGAGCTGGCCATCTAATGCCAGGTCGCCTTGCCCAATCAGTAGCAAACCAGTCAGTAGCCTGGAGTACTATTATTTGGGAACACATTTCTAATGATAGCCATCCTAGATGCCGTGTGTTATTTGCCCAAGTATCATATTATGATTTTTTTATTCCTGGCATTAAACTGCCTTTTGACTGAGCTGTCCAAGAGTGGGTGTGAGCCACGAATACGTATCCCAGATTTGATATATGTCATCCTTAGTATAGCGATAAGGAGGGTTTTGTAACTTAGGCCCATATTTGATTGGGGAGTTATGGCTTGACAGCAATCCCCTTTCCTTCCAAATAGCTCCATGGGCATGTAGTACCAGGAAGGCATATTTGGAGTCAGTGTTGTTTATTTTTAGGTTTTGGCAATTGCAAAGTGCTAGTGAGCACTATGGCATACCTAGCTTTTCTTATTCTTTCTATGAAAAGTATTGTCATCAGTAAACCAACTGTCATTTGTATTTTTAACAGGAGCATCTTAAATCTGGCCAACTAGAGTAAGTAAGATCAATAACCTCTGAACAGTTTTGCGCTATAGATAAGTACAATGGTCAGGTTCAGGCATACAGGTAACTAGGTTTAAAGTTTGACAAGTTTTAAGTATTACTTTTGGCATATCTGTAATATGTCAAATAGCCCAGTATTTAATAAGTCGGCCTCCATCATCCATTGGTGGCCTTTGATTTCTAAGACAAATATGGACCTGATGTGAAGTCATTACAGTCAGGGACTGTCCCACAGTGAGCTTTGAGGCTTTTTATGAGGAGGGTTGTTCTATGCTTGGCTAAAACATGTTTGCAATTGTACCTCAACAGAAGTGGCTTCTAGAATAAATATGACTAAGGGATGAAACCATTAAGAAGCCCTTTGAGTGGTCCAGCCTTAACAATATCCTAATTACAAAGGATCACTGGCAAGTGGGAGAAAACTTGTCAAGAGATAAGGGGAGTTCCCCATGCATCATCCAATTTAATCATAAAGAAAGTGGGTTCATCCATTATCTCCACAAGTCCATAGTTAATCCTATGGAGTGTGGTATGCTGGCTTTTAGGCAATTTCATTATTCCAGCCACACACAAGGTGATAGTTAAGTTATACAATTATAGGGGAATCAATCCCATTTTCTAGTTGTTTAATCACATGCCATGGGGTCTTGTTATTATCCCCACAGAATAAAAAAACAAGAAGATAGTCTAAATGAGCTATTGTGCAACTTCCCTGAAGTTTACCTCTAATTGTCTAACTTAGGTAAACAAACATTTAAGGACAATTAGATCTAGAATTTAACATCCATAAAGGTGTGTTATTAAAACATATATTTTTTTCTCTAAAATAACCCTCATCTCCAGGGATGGCCAAATCAGGACTAATTTGAGAAACAAGTCCAGTTTTAACAAACTTGACCTATTATTTACATAAGCTTAGCAAGAACAGTGAGTGATCATATAGATCTTTTAGAATCTGCTTTGCTGGAACTTCTTATAAGGAATCTCTAGGTTGAACTTTTAGTAGCATCTCTGGGCCAGAAGCCAAGCCATGTACTTGCCATCAGACATGCCTGCAATACCTGTTGATTTGGGCAAATGCCTCTTCTGAGCTTCCCAAAGTATCCTACCAGGGAGTGACATTCTTTACTCACCTGGTGAGGCTGCTGGGAACTCTGTAAGCAAGGTATCAGGCCAACAGTTCCAAGGGGCTTTACGGCTCCAGGTTTCACAAAGTCAACCTTAGTTCCTTTAAGCTGCCTGGTCATATCTGAGTCTTTTCAAATATGACATTACAGTCAAAGCCTTGGTAAAATAACCAGTTTCCAATGCTGTCCTGTTACAAGGAGAACAGATTCTTATTGAACTTATGCAAATGACTGATTGCCATGGAAGAAAGAACACTTATTGAGACCTTTTGGTTTCAGAGGGTTCAGATAGAGAGAAAAGTTTAATGCTTTGATTCCTTTACAAATGAGTACTTTTACAGCTCTGTAAGTTACAGATAACTTAAGAAAAAAGTTTCCTTAGTCTGGAAGAGCAAACATTAAAAAACCAGCAATGTCTAAAACAAGACAAAACATTAAGAGACACAACACTATAATCTTTTAGTTCATTTAGTCCCATGTTACTAAATCTGGTGAATGCAGCTTTAGTTAGTTTTGGAAAATCTTACCCATTTCAGTTTTAGGATTTTCAAGTATATCAAATATCTGTATTTGTCCTAAAAGTCCTTTATATTAATCTCCTTTAAGATAAAACTCATTTTACAAGAGAAATAAAACAATTATAAATGACAAAAACTCAGAATGGATATGGTTAGAGCTGATGAGACGAGAGTTTACACTTTAGCTGGCAAGGAAATCAGGTTATTTCTGTGACACATAACATTTCCATAATTACAATATCAAGTGATGATTTCTCAAAACATTAAAAACTTTAGGAAATGCATAGAATCTCTAGAATAGTTATAGCATTTTCCCAAATGTGACCCAAGGTTTATCATTGGTTTAGCAGTACTTCATGAGTAACTTAGCATACTAAGGAAAAACCTGAGTTAAAGAGATTTACAACTTAAATCTTGTCAACATTTGCTAAAATCTTATAAAGTTTTAAAGCACATGCTTAAATATAATTAGAGATGTTAAACACCTGAGAAGACAAAACATAGAAACTGGATTTTCTGGGCAGGCAAAGAGAAAACCATTTACATTTTCTTAACAGCAGATCAATTAATCTAAGAAAACTTTATCCTTTTGAACAGAGAGAATTTCAGTCTTATACCAATGTACCTTTAAAACCCATTCATTTCAATCTTAGTCCGTCCTGACCATAACTAAAATTCCTTTTCTGAAGATTTCCCTTCACAAACCTTCTACAACTTTCCTTTACATTCAGGTTTTGTCCCAAGTCATTTCCTTCCAAACAACCATCTTATTTAGAACAAGTTTACCTTTTACCTTTAATAAAATGCATTTCCATTCCTTAAATCTTTCTTACATATCATCTACTTTTCCAGTTGTTTCCCTTATTTTCCATCAGTCTTAGTTACACTTAGCATTTTGTACTCTTTGAAACACCCTAATCAGTTATTAACCAATTGTGAACTGTTATAACAGAATTCTTTAGATGGCAAATTTATCAATCAGTTAAGCACAAAACATGTTTACCAACAGATTTAAATACACTTAGTTTCTTTGCAGTAAGAAGTCAAAAGCACAAACCTACATCCAGTAATTAATGACTTAGCATTTTATCCTATTTGGTTAAGACCTAGATGTCCATAATTTAATTCCATTTGTCATCCAACCAAAACTTTAATGTTTCAGGTTACCAAAGACTTTGAAAGCTACTTCAGCAATTAACCATTAAAACTTTGAGACAGACAATTAACCATTAGTTTAGTCATTTCTTTGCTAACAAATTTTAAACAAATAACACGAGCTTATTTGATCTTCAGTAAACTTCAAAGTTTCACATTTACTGCTGAGGACTTAAAAGACGTCTATCTTAATTAAACCAACAAACTTAACTTAATTCCAATACGATTTACGTTCCACCTGTGCCCACTCCACTTTGAATGTTTACCTGAGACACGAGTGGGGAGATCTGGAGTGGGGAGTGTTAGGTCCAGGGGATGATCTTCTTGCTCCTTGACAGTGAGGAGAGAAGGAGCCGTGGTGCATGATCTAGAGGCTAGTCATGCAGTCTGCACGCACATTGGTGCAGAAACACGAGAAGGGGGAAACAGAGGAAATAAAGTGCTGCCAGGAGGCAGAGAAAGGATTCCCAGTTTTAGAGCTCATCAGCCCCAACAGGGGAGCAGGCACCATGCTTTCCCACCAGCAGGGGGGGGAGGGGTTAAGCAGTCCAAGTCAGGCCAGAGAAAACAGGGAATTTCCCCGAAACAAAGGGAGTTTCGGCAGCTGCTTGGGAATATTCCTTAAGGTCTCTGTCTTGAGTTAAGACTAACCCCAGTTGGCTCCAGTTATAGCCATTAACATGGGAAATGAGTGAGGGAGAAGCCCACACATCTATTAGGAGAAACAGAGAGAGAGAAAGTCAGAGTCCCCTTTGCTAGGGATGACCCAGCAACCTGGGTTTAGTAGAAGGCGGCTTATTAACGTAATTATCATCCAGTATGTCAGGAGGAAGTTTACTAGCTGACTCATTTGGGCAAACACATTCTGCAAAAGCCCCTTAGTTTGGGGTCCTGGTGCAGAGCAATGAAGATATCCTAGGTCCATTTGCCCTGTTTCCTTCAGAGGAGATCTAACTGATAGATCCCACTGAGGCCATGCAGTGTTACAGGAGCTCAGTCCTTTTCTAAGTTTTGCAATCCAAATTATTTCCAGTGGGTTAAAAAGCACCCCAAGGTAGAGTCCTTGGGAACTGAAGAAGCCTACTGAGGCCATGCTCCCAGAAAAGTAAAGAAGGTCCATTACCAAATCCCCCCTGACTCCTGGGTGGCGTCCCATGCAGGATATGTCAGAGGTTCTCGTGTGTCAAAAGCGACCAGAGGCGTCCCTCAAGATATCGCTATTAATCACCATTCTGCCTTCCCCGGGAAGGCATTCCTGCCGTTAAAGGCACTGGAGGGGTGCCGGCGTCCCTCCTCTTCCCCATCACATCCTAGGCTGCTGATGGGTGCCTGGTGAATGGACCAAAATACTGTGCCATGCCATGCCATCATCTGTACTGAAAACTGCATACTGTTTTGCCATTTTAACCCATGGAAATACTAGAAAAGTTTGGCAAGGGGAAATTAGCCAATTTCATAGCTTTACGTAGTCTGTAGAAGACACTGACAAGAAACAGTAAAGACTGAAATCCATCATGGTCTATGCGACATTCCAACACATGTGGTCCTTGCAGCCAACTTCACCAGGAAACGGTCCCCGGTTGCATTTTAATTCAATCGGGTACTGGTTTCGGCCGGCTCCCAGTGGAGGTCCCACGGCCAGAAGTGGCTAGACCAGGGATGTGGAGGGGATCACATTAGATCAATCAGGAGGAAACCTCACACTGGAGTCTTAAGATTGGCAGCCGTCCTGGTGACTTAGGTGGCTGTCCCGTGCCCAAGAGAGACAACTTTATATAAGAACAGGAATAAAGAGAGGGCATTAAGTTTCTGGATCTTATTACCATTCCGGCCAAGGTACTAACTTACAGCCAAAAGGCAGACGCTCTCCTCCCTGTAGAGCAGCCACGGGCTAGAGGATTACAGCCTGAGCAATTGGCATGCAAGTGTTCCAATAAGACCATACTCCTTGAAAAGCCCTTGAAATGAGACTAAAGGAAAAGGAGAGAGAAAGTACTCACCAATTTTGCACCGAAGCTCAGAGTCCAAATGTAAAGACTCACAGCCCCACGTTCGGGCACCATATGATGAAGTTCTAGAACCTAGGTGAGGTTCAGTGGGCTGAGGTCCGGAGCCGATGACCAAGAAAGAATTCTTGAGACATCTTTGGTGCAAAATGGTGGTTTATTAAAGGACGGGGACAGGACCCGTGGGCAGGAAGAGCTGCTGCCCCGGATTGTGAGGGATGGCAGGTTATGTACCCTGCGGTTGGGGGAAGGTGAGGGAAAGGGAGGTTTCAATGGAGCTTTCATATGCTAAAGGAGGCCTCCAAGGTGCAGGGATACTGGAGGCTTGATCAATGTTGTCTTTTGGCAAGCCATTAACATCAAGATAGTTGGGAGATTCCTGGTGGAATGTCACAATCCTGCTATCAAGCATCTTTGTTAGTGAGATTTAGGTATAGAAGAAACTTAACTTCACTTACATTTCCTTCTACCCCAGCCTCCTTCAGTTTTGTTCATGGAGGGGAGGGTGACATTAAGGCTTGAGGAACTGAGTTATTTGCCTCTGGAAATTGTGCTATTGATAATGTAACTTCTTTGTTAAACCAAGGGAGACTCCTGTCTTGTGGGATTGTGATCTCAGCAAGTTAACTGTTTGTTTTGGCAGTCAGGGGTACCTGAGGAATGCCACACACATCACCGAGGGGAGCGGTTGGAGAGGGGGTGCAAGGTGCCAGCTTTTGCTTTGTCCTCAGCCAGCCTCCCACTCCCTCATCACATGCAAGTGCTAGCCAGTGTTCTCTAGGACCGGGAGAGTGAACACTCACAGCCCAGGCGAGCGTGAAAAACTCAGTGTGCTATCTTTAGTTGGGACCTCTCTGGCAGTCTGGACGTGCCCAGACAGCTGCGGCGGAGGCAGCTGCTGGAAGCCAGCTCTCTGGATTTCTCATGGTTTTGGTAACACTGGGGCTCAAGCAGGAACTCCTGCGACCCCTGAGATCGTGACTAGAGGCATGCTCTGCCTGCAGCAGAGGGGGAATTTATGTACTCGGGAGAAAACAGAGGGGAAGAGACTGAGGTTTCTCTCTGAGACGAAGGCCTGGATGTAGTTTGCTTTCCTCTAAACCTCCAAAGAACTGCCAAACACTGTTAAGGGGAGGGGGGAAAAAAACACCTCCAGAGAACAAAAACCTGAAAAACCTGTTTCTTCAGAGCCCAGCTCCTTAACAGAGGGCAGGAAGACTCCACTCCAGCAAGACTGCCTGAAAAACTACGTGGCCGGCCCCTCCACCAGAAAGATATCCCAAAAAACAAAAACAAAAACAAGAGGACAACCACCGCTACTTCATAGATATAACTTTTATTTTTAATTCGTTCCCACTATTCTTGTTCTTTCCAATTTGTTTTTTTTTTTCTTTAGATTTTATTTACTTATTTGACAGACAGAGATCACAAGTAGGCAGAGAGGCAGGCAGAGAGAGAGGAGGAAGCAAGCTCCCCGCCGAGCAGAGAGCCCGATGCGGGGCTTGATCCCAGGACCCCGGGATCATGACCCAAGCTGAAGGCAGAGGCTTCAACCCACTGAGCCACCCAGGCGCCCCTCCAATTTGTTTAATAATTTTTTAATTTACCATCACAATGAGATGTTCAGTACAACAAATTCCATAATAACCTTTTAACTTGAATTTTTTGATACGTATCCTGTGTTTTTCTTTGCTTTTCTACTTTTTTATTTTTTTATTTTTTTAAATCTTCATATAGAGATAAGCTTCAAGGTAATCCCCTTTCCCCAATCAATGCTACGCCTATATATAAACTAGTCTTAATCTCCTTTTATCTCAGAAAAGTTGAGACCTTTAACAAAGATATCAAGATACATCCAGGAAGAATCAAAATAACCTTCCTCGCCCACACTGAGAATTTATAACCACCCTCCCATCTTTTTCTCCTGTCAGTGTTTCTGTGTATTTGTTTTTATTCTGGTAGTACCTAAACCTTATACTTGGGGTTCATTTGGGCTGGGTTCTTTTTTTTCTTGTTATTTACTTTTTTTGGTCTTTTTGTTGTTTTTGTTTGTATACTTTATAAATCTTACCTTTGGGGCCCATTCGGGCTGGGTCTTCTTTTTTATTTTTTGTTTTTTTTTCCCTGTCTCTTTCCCCCTTTCTCTTTCTTTCTTTTTTTTTTTTTTTTTTTTCCTTTTTGGTGGGGACCCTCAATTGCTCAGAAGCATTCCAGAGTGCACTTTGCCTGCACCACAGTTGATACATTCAGCTACACATCCCTTAAGCCATCTCTCACCAAAATGACTAGAAGGAGGAATGCCCAACAGAGGAAAAATTCAGAGACTGTGCCCTCTCCATCAGAGCTATTGAATATGGACATAAACAGTACATCCGAAAGGGAATTAATTCAGGTTAATAATTATCCAGGCAATGGCTAGGTTGGAGAAAGCCTTTAATGACAAAATGGAATTTATTATGGCAGAAGAGAAAGCCACCAGGGATGATATTAACAATGCTCTCAATGAGTTTCAATCTAATCTAAATTCTCTAACAACTAGGGTAACTGAGGCAGAAGATAGAATTAGTGATCTAGAGGACAAACTGATAGAGAAAAAAGATCAGGAAGAAGCCTGGAACAAACAGCTTAGGAGCTATGAAAACAGAATTAGGGAAATAAATGATGCCATGAAATGTTCCAACGTCAGAATTATTAGATTCCCTGAGGGGGAGGAGAAAGAACGAAGACCAGAGGATATAGTTGAGCAAATTCTCCATGAAAATTATCCCAATCTGTCAAATGGAACCAGCATTTGTGTCCTAGAAGCAGAAAGATCTGCCCCCAAGATCATAGACTCTAGAAAGACCTCAAGACACTGATTGTGAAAATGATGAGTCAATTTTAGACAGGAGCTCTTGAAGCAGCTAGGGGGAAGAGATTCATTATGTACAGAGGAAAGCTCATCAGAATAACGTCAGGCCAGCCCACAGAAACCTGGCAACCAGAAAGGGCTGGCAAGATGTATTCAGGGAACTAAATGAGAAGGACATGCAGCCAAGAATACTTTATCCAGAAAGACTGACACTCAAAATGGATGGAGAGATAAAGAGCTCCCAAGGCCAGCAAGGTTTCAAAGAGTATGCGACCATCAAGCTGACACTGCAGGAAATATTAAGGAGAGTTCTATAAAAGGAAAAATCCTAAGAATATCATTGAACAGAAATATATGGAGAAAATCTATAGAAACAAAGAATTCACAGGTAACACGATGTCAATAAAAACATATCTCTCAATAATCACCCTCAACGTGAATGGCCTAAATGCGCCCATTAAATGACACAGGGTTGCAGATTGGATAAAACGACAGGACCCATCCATATGTTGTCTACAAGAGACCCATTTCGAACATAAGGATACACCCAGACTGAAAGTGAAGGGATGGAGAACCATCTTACATGCCAGTGGGCCTCAAAAGAAGGCTGGGGTAGCAATTCTCATATCAGATAAATTAGATTTTAAGCTAAAGACTGTAGTCAGAGGTACAGAAGGACACTACATAATTCTTTTTTTTTTAAGATTTTATTTATTTATTTGACAGACAGATCACAAGTAGGCAGAGAAGCAGGCAGAGAGAGAAGGGAGGAAGCAGGCTCCCTGCTGAGCAGAGAGCCCGATGTGGGGCTCGATCCCAGGACGCTGAGATCATGACCTGAGCCGAAGGCAGCGGCCCTAACCCACTGAGCCACCCAGGCGCCCCGACACTACATAATTCTTAAAGGGAATATCCACCAAGATCATCTAACAATTGTAAATATTTATGCCCCCAATATGGGAGCAGTCAATTACATAAGAAAACTGTTAATCAAAGTAAAGAGTCATTGATATGAATACATTAATAGTAGGAGATCTTAACATGCCACTCTCAGTAATAGACTGATCATCCAAGTAGAAAATCAATAAAGAAACAAGAGCATTGAATGACATATTGGACCAGATGGACCTCATAGATATATACAGAACATTCCACCCTAAAAAAACAGAATACTCGTTCTTCTCAAGTGCACATGGAACCTTCTCCAGAATAGGCCACATACTGGGTCACAAATCAGGGCTCAACTGACACCAAAAGATTGAGATTATTCCCTGCATATTCTCAGATCACAATGCTTTGAAACTGGAGCTCAACCACAAGGAAAAGTTTGGAAGGAATTCAAACACCTGGAAGCTAAAGACCACTTTGCTTAAGAATGCTTGGATCAACCAGGAGATCAAAGAATTTAAATAATTCATGGAAACCAATGACAATGAAGACACTTCGGTCCAAAACCTATGGGATACAGCAAAGGCTGTCCTAAGGGGGAAATACATAGCCATTCAAGCCTCCCTCAAAAAAAAAAAAAAAAAAAGGAAAAATGCAGAATATACCAGCTGTCTCTACACCTTAAAGAACTGAAGAATCAACAACAAATTAAGCCAACTCCACACACAACAAGGGAAATGATCAAGATTAGAGCAGAGATCAATGAGATAGAAACTAGAGATACAGTAGAACACATCAATCAAACTAGAAGCTGTTTTTTTGAAAGAATCAATAAGATCAATTGGCCAAACTAATCCAAAAGAAAAGAGAGAAGGTGCAAATTAATAAAATTATGAATGAAAAGGGAGAAATCCCAACTAACACCAAGGAAATAGAAACAATCATCAGAAATTATTATCAACACTTATATGCCAAGAAGTTAAGCAACCTAGATGAAATGGATACATTCCTGGAAAACTATAAACTTCCAAAATTGAACCAGGAAGAAATTTACAACCTGAATAGACTGATATCTAGTAACGAGATTGAAGCAGTAATCAAAAACCTCCCAAAACACAAGAGCCCAGGACCTGACAGATTCCCTGGGGAATTCTACCAAACTTTCAAAGAAGAAATAACACCTATTCTCCTGAAGCTGTTTCAAAAAATTGAAGCAGAAGGAAAACATCCAGACTCTTTTTATGAAGCCAGCGTTACCCTGATCCCCAAACCAGGCAAAGACCCCACAAAAAGGAGAATTTCAGACCAATATCCCTGATGAATATGGATGCTAAGATTCTCAACAAGATCCTAGCAAATAGGATCCAACAGCACATTAAAAAAGATTATCCACCATGACCAGGTGGGATTCATCCCTGGGTTACAAGGATGGTTCAACATTCACAAATCAATCAATGTGATAGAACAAATCAATAAGAGAAGAGAGAAGAACCACATGATCCTCTCAATTGATGCAGAAAAAGCTTTTGACAAAATCCAGCATCTGTTCCTGATTAAAACGCTTCAAAGTATAGGGATAGAGGCAACATTCCTGAACTTCATCAAATCTATCTATGAAAAACGCACAGCAAATATCATCCTCAATGGGAAAAAGCTTGCAGCCTTCCCTTTGAGATCAGGAACACGACAAGGATGCCCACTCTCACCACTCTTGTTCAACATAGTATTAGAAGTCCTAGCAACAGCAATCAGACAACAAAGAGAAATAAAAGGTATCCAAATTGGCGAGGAAGAAGTCAAACTCTCTCTCTTCGCAGATGACATGATTCTTTATATGGAAAACCTGAAAGACTCCACCCCCAAACTACTAGAACTCATACAGCAATTCAGTAATGTAGCAGGATACAAAGTCAATGTCTAGAAATCAGTGGCTTTCTTATACACTAACAATGAAAATACAGAAAGGCAAATTAGAGAATCGATTCCATTTACTATAGCACCAAGAACCATAAGATACCTCGGAATAAACCTAACCAAAGAGGTTAAAGATCTGTACTCGAGGAACTACAGAACACTCCTAAAAGAAATTGAAGAAGACACAAAAAGATGGAAGACCATTCCATGCTCTTGGATCGGAAGAATAAACATCGTTAAAATGTCTATACTGCCCAGAGCAATCTATACTTTTAATGCCATTCCGATCAAAATTCCACCAGTATTTTTCAAAGAGCTGGAGCAAATAATACTAAAATTTGTATGGAATCAGAAGAGACCCCGAATTGCTAAGGAAATGTTGAAAAACAAAAATAAAACTGGTGGCATCACGTTACCTGATTTCAAGCTTTACTACAAAGCTGTGATCACCAAGACAGCATGGTACTGGCATAAAAACAGACACATGGACCAGTGGAACAGAGTAGAGAGCCCAGATATGGACCCTCAACTCTATGGTCAAATAATCTTCGACAAAACAGGAAAAAATATCCAGTGGAAAAAAGAGAGTCTCTTCAATAAATGGTGCTGGGAAAACTGGACAGCTATATGTAGAAGAATGAAACTTGACCATTCTCTTACACCGTACACAAAGATAAACTCGAAATGGATAAAAGACCTCAACGTGAGACAGGAATCCATCAGAATCCTCGAGGAGAACATAGGGAGTAACCTCTTTGATATCAGCCACAGCAACTTCTTTCAAGATATGTCTCCAAAGGCGAAGGAAACAAAGGCAAAGATGAACTTTTGGGACTTCATCAAGATCAAAAGCTTCTGCATAGCAAAAGAAACAGTCATCAAAACAAAGAGGCAACCCACGGAATGGGAGAAGATATTTGCAAATGACAGTACAGACAAAAGATTGATATCCAGGATCTATAAAGAACTCCTCAAACTCAACACACACAAAACAGATGATCATATTAAAAAATGGGCAGAAGATATGAACAGACACTTCTCCAATGAAGACATACAAATGGCTACCAGACACATGAAAAAATGTTCATCATCACTAGCCATCAGGGAGATTCAAATCAAAACCACATTGAGATACCACCTTACACCAGTTAGAATGGCCAAAATTAGCAAGACAGGAAACAACGTGTGTTGGAGAGGATGTGGAGAAAGGGGAACCCTCTTACACTGTTGGTGGGAATGCAAACTGGTGCAGCCACTTTGGAGAACAGTGTGGAGATTCCTCAGGAAATTAAAAATAGAGCTTCCCTATGACCCTGCAATTGCACTGCTGGGTATTTACCCCAAAGATACAGATGTAGTGAAAAGAAGGGCCATCTGTACCCCAATGTTTATAGCAGCAATGGCCATGGTTGCCAAACTGTGGAAAGAACCAAGATGCCCTTCGACGGATGAATGGATAAGGAAGATGTGGTCCATATACACTATGGAGTATTATGCCTCCATCAGAAAGGATGAATACCCAACTTTTGTAGCAACATGGACAGGACTGGAAGGGATTATGCTGAGTGAAATAAGTCAAACAGAGAGAGTCAAGTATCATATGGTTTCACTTATTTGTGGAGCATAACAAATAATATAGAGGACAAGGTTAGATGGAGAGGAGAAGGGAGTTGAGGGAAATTGGAATGGGAGGTGAACCATGAGAGACTATGGACTCTGAAAAACAACCTGAGGGCTTTGAAGGGGCGGGGGGTGGGAGGGTGGGGGAACCAGGTGGTGGGTATTAGGGAGGGCACAGATTGCATGGAGCACTGGGTGTGGTGAAAAAACAATGAATACTGTTACGCTGAAAATAAATTAAAAATTTAATTAAAAAAATAAAAAAATAAATGGCAACTTAAAAAAAAAAAAAAAAAAAAGATTTTCCACCTTGACCAGGTGGGATTCATCCTGGGTTGCAAGGGTGGTTCAACATTCGCAAATCAATCAATGTGATAAAACAAATCAATATGAGAAGAGAGAAGAACCACATGATCCTCTCAATTGATGCAGAAAAAGCATATGACAAGATACAGCATCCTTATCTAATTAAAATGCTTCAAAGTATAAGGATAGAGGGAACATTCCTCAACTTCATAAAATCTATCTATGAAAAACCCATAACGAATATCATCTTCAATGGGGAAAAGCTGACAGCCTTCCCTTTGAGATCAGGAACACGACAAGGATGCCCACTCTCACCACTCTCGTTCAACATAGTATTAGAAGTCCTAGCAACAGCAATCAGACAACAAAAAGATATAAAAGATATTCAAATTGGCAATGAAGAAGTCAAACTCTCTTGCTTTGCAGATGACATGATACTTTCTATGCAAAACCCAAAAGACTCCACCCCCAAGTACTAGAACTCATACAGCAATTCAGTAATGTGGCAGTGTACAAAATCAATGTACAGAAATCAGTTGTTTTCTTATACACTAGCAATGAAAATACAGAAGGGGAAATGAGAGAATCAATTCCATTTACCATAGCACCAAGAACCATAAGATACCTGGGAATAAACCTAACCAAAGAGGTAAAGGATCTGTACTCGAGGAACTACAGAACACTCATGAAAGAAATTGAAGAAGACACAAAAAGATGGAAGACCATTCCATGCTCATGGATTGGAAGAATAAACATTGTTAAAATGTCTATACTGCCTAGAGCAATTTATACTTTCAATGCCATTCCGATCATTTTTCAAAGAGCTGGAACAAACAATCCTAAAATTTGTATGGAATCAGAAGAGACCCCGAATTGCTAAGGAAATGTTGAAAAAGAAAAACAAAACTGGGGGCATCACGTTGCCTGATTTCAAGCTTTACTACAAAGCTGTGATCACCAAGAGAGCATGGTACTGGCACAAAAACAGACACATGGACCAGTGGAACAGAGTAGAGAGCCCAGATATGAACCCTCAACTCTACGGTCAACTAATCTTCTGCAAAGCAGGAAAAAATATCTGTGGAAAAAAGACATTCTCTCAATAAAACTGTGCTGAGAAAATTGGACAGCTATGCATAGAAGAATGAAACTCGACCATTTTCTTACACCATACACAAAGATAAACTCCAAATGGATAAAAGACCTCAACGTGAGGCATGAATCCACCAGAATCATAGAGGAGAACATAGGTAGTAACCTCTTCGATATCAGCCACAGGCAAAGGAAACAAAAGCGAAAATGTATTTTTGGGACTTCATCAAGATCAAAAGCTTCTGCACAGCAAAGGAAACAGTCAACAAAACAGAAAGGCAACCCACGGAATGGGAGAAATTCACAAATGACAGTACAAACAAAAGGCTGATATCCAGAAACTATAAAGAACTTCTCAAACTCAACATGCACAAAACAGATAATCATGTCCAAAAATGGGCACAAGACATGAACAGACACTTCTCCAATGAAGACATACAAGTGGATGGGGCGCCTGGATGGCTCAGTGGGTTAAAGCCTCTGCCTTCGGCTCAGGTCATGGTCCCAGGGTCCTGGGATCAAGCCCCGCATCAGGCTCTCTGCTCAGCGGGGAACCTGCTTCCTCCTCTCTCTCTGCCTGCCTCTCTTCCTACTTGTGATCTCTCTCTCTCTCTCTCTGGCAAATGAATAAATAAAATCTTTTAAAAAAATAAAAAAAAGACGTACAAGTGGCTATCAGACACATGAAAAAATGTTCATCATCATTAGCCATCAGGGAGACTCAAATCAAAACCACATTGAGATACCACCTTACACCAGTTAGAATGGCCAAAATTAACAAGACAGTAAACAATGTGTGTTGGAGAGGATGTGGAGAAAGGGGAACCCTCTTACACTGTTGGTGGGAATGCAAGTTGGTGCAGCCACTTTGGAAAACAGTGTGGAGATTCCTTAAGAAATTAAAAATAGAGCTTCCCTATGACCCTGCAATTGCACTACTGGGTATTTATCCCAAAGATACAGATGTAGTGAAAAGAAGGGTCATCTGTACCCCAATGTTCATAGCAGCAATGGCCATGGTCGCCAAACTGTGGAAAGAACCAAGATGCCCTTCACTGGACGAATGGATAAGGAAGATGTGGTCCATATAAACTGTGGAGTATTACTTCTCCATCAGAAAGGATGAATACCCAACGTTTGTATCAACATGGACGGGACTGAAGAGATTATGCTGAGTGAAATAAGTCAATCAGAGAGAGTCAATTATCATATAGTTTCGCTTATTTGTGGAGCATAGGAAATAACATGGAGCATATTGGGAGGAGAAGTGAGCTGGGGAAAATCAGAGGGGGAAATGAACCATGAGAGAGTGTGGACTCTAAGAAACAAACTGAGGGTTTGGGAGGTGGGTGGAGAGTTGGGTGGGTCTGGTGGTGGGTATTAAGGAGGGCATGTATTGCATGGAGCACTGGGTGTGGTGCATAAACAATGAATCTTGGAACACTGAAAAAAATTAAATTAAAAAAAAAAAGAAGAAGACCATAGAGGAAGGGAGGGGAAATTGGGAAGAAATCAGAGAGGAAAACAAACCATGAGAGATTCTGGACACCAGGGGGAAAATCCTGAGGATTGCAGAAGGGAGGGGAGTGGGGGAATGGGGGAAATGGGTGATGTGGTGAGCACTGGGTGTTATTCACAACTAATGAATCACTGAACATTCTATCAAAATCTAATGGTGTACTATACATTGGCTAATTGAATTTAAATAAAAAAGATTGCAAATGTGAACATCCAGCGGTCTTCTAATGTGATAGACTTGCAACAATGCAATATGTACAAAGATCAATATTCTCACTGCCCTGTTTATTTCGGGAAATAGTTATTTTTCACCAAATTTTTGTTAACATGCAATGGCTTATTAACATCATTCAAAATGATCTCTTGAAAAAATTTTAAAACCTCTTTTATTCTTAGTACGGTTATGTATTTTTTTAAAGATTTTATTTATTTATTTGACAGAGATCACAAATAGGCAGAGACACAGGCAGAGAGAGAGGGGGAAGCAGGCTCCCTGCTGAGCAGAGAGCCCGATGTGGGACTCATCCCAGGACCCCAAGATCATGACCTGAGCCCAAGGCAGAGGCTTAACCCACTGAGCCATCCAGGCGCCCCGGTTATGTATTGATAGGTATAACCCACATGAACAAAATTATCCTTGGATATTAGTACTCACTAAATTGTAAAATTGTATAGATATCCTGAAAACAAAATGCTTGAGTCACTGATTCAGTGAGACAATATGACAAGACCACTCACTGCAGGAGAAGAGGGATCAAGACAGTCACAAATCCCTAGGCCTGTCTCTCAGGGTCCGGCAGGAGGGCGGTGTCTTAGGCAGGAAAGCCCCTTATTAACGGAGTCCGCATCTCCCCTGGTTTCACTTCCTCTCCCAACCTGTGTCAGGTCCTCCTGCCTGGATACTCATGAGACGACCCCAGTTCGCACTCTCATTGCCTGTCGGGTTTCTAGAGAAGGCAATCGGCGTTCCGGGTGTTTTCACTGGCGGCCAGGAGCCTCGGCTTCTCCCCAGAACAGGTGGTTGCCAGTGATGCGTCCCCCAGCCCTCCTCCTTCTGCTGCTGTCGGGGCCCCTGGCCCTGACCGAGACCAGGACGGGTGAGTGAGGGAGAAACCGCCTCAGCGTGGGAGGAGGGAAGAAGCTGCCAGACCCAAGCACTGCTCCGCCACCTGGCACTCGGAGCCCTTACCACATGACCTCACAGATGTTTTGCCCCACCCACCACCCCCTTTCTGATGCGTGAACCCCTTGCCCTCTGCCCTTCCGGCCTCATCCACCTGGGATCGGACCCGGGTGGAGGGGAGGGGTCGGACGAGGTCTCAGCCTCTCCGCGCCCGCAGGCTCCCACTCCCTGAGGTATTTGTTCACTGTGGTGTCCCAGCCTGGCCGCGGGGAGCCCCGGTATTTGGAACTCAGCTACGTGGACGACACGCAGTTGGCGTGGTTTGACAGCGACTCTGCCAGTCTGAGGATGGAGCCGCGGGTGCCGTGGGTGGAGCAGGTGGGGCTGGAGTATTGGGACCAGCAGACCCGGGACTCCAGGACGTGCACACAGACACTCTGAGGGAGGCTTCGAGAAGTGGGCGGCTACTACGACCACAGTGAGGCCGGTGAGCGACGCGGGCAGGAGACAGATCATGACCCCCATCCCCAGGGACGGCGGGACGGCCGGGGTAGCCCCAAGTCTCCGTGTCGGAGCAACACCCCGAGGCTGCAGGACACTGCCATGCCCCCAGCGGGAAAGAACCCTGGGGACTCTACTGGGTTTGGTTTTCAGTTTAGGTTTTAATGACGATAGGTCCTGGTGGGTCGGGGTCAGGGTTTCACACCTTCCAGAGAGTGATAGGCTGTGACGTGGGGCCTGATGGGCGCTTTCTGCGCGGGTACCTTCGTAATGCCTATGATGGCATGGATCGCATCGCCCTGAACAAGGACCTGTGCTCCTGGACCGAGGCAGACTCCACCGCGCAGATCACCCGTCAGAAGTGGGAGGCGACTGGTGTGGCAGAGCACTACAGGAAATACATGGAGGGCAGATGCGTGGAGTGGCTCCACAGGCACCTGGAGAAGGGGAAGGAGACGCTGCTGCACACAGGTACTAGGGCCTCCCTGATCGCCCCTCCCCTGGCGCTGGCTTCCCACCAGGAAGGGAAATAGACTCAATATCAGAACACCGCCCTCCCACAGGTGAGGAGAGGGAGATCCACTTGTGTGTTCATGTTCCTACTAGACAGTGACTCACCCAGAGGGCCACTTTTCTCTAAAGGACAATTGAGGAATCCAGTCTCTCCTGGGGGGCAGCTGGAGACCATCCCTGAAATGGTCCCCTCCATCCTGGCAATCACCTTGTAAACCATGACTTTCCCTCTCAAGACTTGTACTCCATCTGAGAACATCTTTGGAGGTCTGACTCCAGGTTTTCCGAGTCACTGATGGTCCCCCACAGTCAGGACCATTAGTGTATTCCCCACTTTAGACCTGCACTCTCCTGTCCTGGAATCTCTCCCTGCTTCTAAAACATTATTTCAGATCCCTAAACCAATTGTCCTTTCCATCCTCAGGTTGGTCACAAGTGCTGCTTTGTGACCCATGAAGGTAACCCAAAGTGTAGATTTTCTGATTCTTCTTCCCCAGAACCCCCCAACACACATGTGACCTGCCACCCCATCTCTGACCATGATGTCACCCTGAGGTGTTGGGCCCTGGGCTTCTACCCTGTGGAGATCACTCTGACCTGGCAGCGTGATGAGGAGGACCTGACCCAGGACACAGAGATTGTGGAGACCAGGTCTGCAGGGGATGGAACCTTCCAGAAGTGGGCGCTGTTAGGGTCCGTAATCAAAGGAGCGAGACCGATACAAAGCAAAGATCAAGCAAAGCTTTATTTCGCGCCAAGCATAGAGAATCAAACTGACCGGTCAGGGCTGTCTCTTGCAAAGAGGCGACCCCTCCCAGCCTCACAGACTAACTTTTATAGAGGTAGTTTAGCCAGGCTATAGATAGGTGGCCAATGAGATTGCAATGCACAGGAAAAACTGCACAGTCATGTTAGGTCACACACGGGCGGCCAATTGAATTACAATTCACCCTAGTAGATATATGCGTGCCCCACTGATTGGATGTTTCTACCTGGCCTGACCCACCCTTGTATCTGGGCTTTGCGAGTAAGTTCCTCTGGGAGGGGCAGGGTCAATCTAAGTTTACTGCATAGGGTCAATCTAAGTTTACTGCATAAACAACAAAATGGCTCCCTCTGATTAAGTAGGCCCTTACAGGCGGCTGTAGTAGTGCCTTCTGGAGAGGTGCAGAGATACATGTGCCATGTGCAGCACAAGGGGCTGCCCCAGCCCATCATCTTGAGATGGGGTAAGGAGGGATTTGGGGTTGGAACCTCTTCTCCGAGAAAGTAGCTCTTCTGCGAAACATCTTCAAGGTCATGACTCAAACCTGAGGTCTGGGCCCCTCACCTTCCCTTCCCAGAGCCACCACCTGAGCCCACCATCCCCATCATGGGCACCATTGCTGCCCTGGTTCTTGTAGTCACTGGAACTGTGGTGGTGGGAACTGTGATGTGGAGGAAGAAGCACTCAGGTAGAGAAGGGAGTGGGAGGGGAATTTGAGTTTTCTTGTCCCACTGAGAGGTTTCAAGCCCCAGGTAATTTGTCCTGCCTTGTTAATGAGAGGTACCATCCACATACCTATACTTGCCCACTCTGGAGCCAATTGCTAACATTTACTCTTTAGTAAAGACTTGTGCAAATGAAGGACAAATTTTTCACCTTTATATTAAATAATATTATATTAAATAATATAAATTATTTCACCTTTATAGTCCTCTGTTGGGGACCTGATCCCCAGCAGTTGAAGGTCAGGGGCAATTCCCTGATGTAGATAGACCTCCAGAAGTTTGGTCCAGTGCCCCTACATATCCTTTCTCTGTGTTTTCCAATACAGCCACATCTTCAGTTAACAGTTCTGGAAACTTCATTTTGGTACAGTACTAGGATATTTCTCTGGATACCATAACCAGTCTTCTTCCTGGCCTCTGACCTGATGTGGAGAAGGAGGGAGCTACTCACAGCTGACTGGAAGTCTGGAAGGAGTGATTCTTGAGACCCTGGGATAGTGTAGACAGGACACCACGGGGAGCTCACCTACCCCATAGCTCCTCCTTTAGTCTCATCTCCTGTGGGCCCTGACCACATCCTGTTTGTTCTATCCCAGACAATGACAAACTGACCTGTGCTCTCTTCCCTGATCTGCTTTCCTGCTCTAGCAAAGATGGGACTGGGTCATCTCCATCCCTGTCTTTACTTCATGTTTGGCTGAGAAGAAATATTTTACTTCTCTATTGAAAATCTGGATACAGGGACACCTGGGTGGCTCAGTCATTAGGCATCTGCCTTTGGCTCAGGTCATAATCCCAGGGTCCTAGGATTGAGCCCCTTATCAGGATCTCTGCTTGGCAGGAAGCCTGCTTCTCCCTCTCCCACTCCCCTTGCTTGTGTTCCTGCTCTTGCTGTCTGTCAAATAAATAAATAAAATCTTTTTTTAAAAGATTAAGAAAAAGAAAATCTGGATATGAAGTTGTGTTTTCTATTCTTGTCATATAGGACTGATATGGTAATAAAGGAGAAGACTCCTAAAGTTGAGACAGGAAATAAATGGAAGCAGAGAAACTTCCAGATGCCTGATTGCTGTGCTGTCTGTTGTAGGTGGGACAGGAGAGGCTGAGTAGCCAGCTGTGGACGGAACCGTGTCTGGTTAGTACTCAGTGCATTGTGGGCTTTAACATGGTCACTCCTCAGCTAAGTCATCTTTGCTATTCCCTGGTCCCTTCAGTGGAAACTTATTCCACCATGACCTATGATCAAAGGGACTCAGACATCACCTGTCTCTAGGACTACAGGCATCAAAAGCTTCCTTGACCAGGTCAGGCTAGGCTCCAGCTTGGATTAGACCTTCACCCCCCAGTTTTGGGGTGTTTTTTTTTTCTTTGTTTATATAGAGAATTAGGCCTCTTCTTATTCTTGTGTACAAGTTCTGGTCTCATATTCCTCTGGTATCCCCAGTCTGTGACCATCACAGGGGCCCTATGGCCTCTCATTGTTCCCACAAGGCCCAGTGAGCCCTTGCACACAGGAGTCTCTGCGGTATTGCAAGATGAATTTTCAGACCCATCCATCTCTTCTCCTTCTACAGCTATTCTGGATCATTCTGCATCTTCCACCATCTTTTTTAAAAAGCAGATTCTGGAGTTAAGAGATAGGATCTGATCATTTCGCATCCTTATTAAATTTCAGTTTGTCTTCTCTGCTCACCTACCTGACCCCCTGTCTTTAGATCTAGTGATCTTCATTCTGTTTCCAATCCTATTCATAAAGTTATAAAGCAGTGTCTGATTTGAATTCACATTTCTCTGAAATATATAACCCATAAGTCTAAGTACAAATTTTTTTGAAGACTTTACTTATTTATTTGACAGAGATCACAAGTAGTCAGAGAGGCAGGCAGTGGGGGTGGGGAAGCAGGCTCCCTGCCGAGCAGAGAACCCATTGTGGGGCTCAATCCCAGGACCCTGGGACCATGACCCGAGCCGAAGGCAGAGACTTTGACCCACTGAGCCACCCAGGCGCCCCTAAGTACAACTTTTCTGAATGGAGAACTGTAATTGTTTCCTGTGCTGTGCAGGAGGGATGGTGTGGAATAGAGGCAATGCCGGTGGAGCAGGGAGACCAACAATGGGGAGAAAAGTGGTAGCTGCCATGAATAGCTGTGGCCTGAGGCTCATCTAGAAGAGAGAGGTACTCCATGCAGATCATTCTTTCAACTGATAACTGTCAGATACAGGAGCATTTTAACATCTAGAACACCTCAGTGAAAAACAGAAAAAATTTGCCCACCTTGTGGGGCATATGTTCTGGAGTAAGGGGCAGACTGTATGCTAGTAAACAAGGGAAATGTGTATGTTAGATGTTGGGAAGTATGTGTAGAAGGTGATCCAGAGAGGCACCTATGATGGGAAGGGGAAGATGGCTACTTTACTACAGTGATCAGAATGAGCCTCACCAAGGTGCCTTTGAGAGATCTGAAGGACATGAAGGAATTGTGTAAGAGGATGTCTGGGGGGAGTTCTTTTCAGGCAGGGAACCGCCAGTGCACAGGCACTAGGGCAGGAGCATGTCCTGTGTTAAGGAAGGGCAAGGAGACCACTGTGGCTGGAACAGAGAGCAGCTGAAATAACATCAGATGTCCGGGCCTTAGGATATTAGAAGGGCTTGAGTTTTCTCTGCATGACGTGCAGTTACAAGATGGTTTTAAAGAGACGACCCACTTAGTACCACCTCTCCTTAGAAGCCTCTGTTTGCTGCTGTGTAGAACTGAGAGGTACAAAGGCAAGCAACCAGTATAGAATCTGTAGGAAACTGGTGCAGTGTCCCAGGAGGGGGATGTTGGCTGTATATCTGGGGTGTGAGGAGGGAAGTTAGTAGAAATGACTGGGCTCTGGATATATTTAAAGATGGACTTTGCAGCATTTCCTAATGGATTAATTCTAGGGAGAGAGAGAATGAGGAATCAAGGAGAGCACCCAATATTTCACACTGCAGTGCCTTCAGTGGAAAGGGGGAAGTCTCTGGAAGTAGCACATTTGAGTAAGCAGCATCACAAGCATCCAATTTATGAAATGATTAATCTGAGATGTCTACTAGAAATGCAAGTGTGGAGCACCTGGGTGGCTCAGTTGGTTAAGCATCCGACTCTTGATTCTGACCCAGGTCATGATCTTGAGGTCATGCCATCAGACCAGAGGCCCGCATCAGACCACCCTCTCCCTGCTCAGCAGGGAGTCACTTGGGACTTGGGATTCTCTCAGTCACTTGGGATTCTCTCTCCCTTTCCATCTGCCCCTCCCCTCTTGTCCCTAAAATAAATACATCTTTAAAAAAAGATGCAAGTGAGATTGACAGGTGGATATAGAGTTCAGGGTAGGAGAAATATCTGGGTTAGAGAAATAGATGTGAGAGGTCATGCCATATAAACCACACTTAAAGCCTTTACCAAAGATGACATCCCTAAAGGGGTGATGGCCACAGAAAAAAAGAGGAACAGTACAGAACCCTGAACTCCTCAGGGTTAAACAAGCTGATGAGAGCACACACCCAGAGTGTACTGCATAGTTTGGTTCTGCATCTAGAAAACACACAGACCAAGGAGGCCCAACCTTTGGTGTACACAAGAATTTCCTGGACTATGAAGAGCTAGACAGGCTGGAGTAGAGCATGAGGTTCTAAAATTTATAACAAGGCTGGTGCTGGTCCTGCTGTTCTTCAAATCCCACACTGAGTAGTGAGCACATTAAGCAGGATTCCTACATAGCCGTGCATCAGCCTCTCCTGTAAGGCTGCTTAAGTAAGTGATTCCTGAGCCCACACCCAACATTCCAAGATGGTAGGTCTGGGGAGAGGCCTGAGTATTTTGTAACAAAAACACAAGCAATCCTGGGGCTTTGCCAGAGAGGGAAGAAGCACTGAAGTCCTTGATGGAGCACTCAGTGTGGGGAAGGATCTTACATACACATTTTTTTAAAAGATTTTATTTATTTATTTATTTGACAGAGAGAGATATCACAAGTGGACAGAGAGGCAGGCGGGGGGGGGGGGGGAAGCAGGCTCCCTGCTAAGCAGAGAGCCCGATGCGTGGCCTTGATCCCAGGACCCTGAGATCATGACCTGAGCCGAAGGCAGAGGCTTAACCCACTGAGCCACCCAGGCACCCCTTACATACACATTTAAACAGTTTTTTGTAGGAAGAAAAATGCAAGATATGCTGTGAGAGACATATTTTCTCTCCCATGGAGCAAAACCAGATGAAAGATTAAGGAAGCAGTTATCAGCTCAACATAAAGAAAAACTCATTCATCCCTAAGAGTAGACCTTAAATGTTCCCACTTCCCCCCCCCCAAAAAAGAAGAAGAAATAAAAGTTACTGTGTATCATGATGCAGGTGTTAGCCAAGGCTATCATTTGCAGTACATACATGAATCAACATTCATTAATGTACACTTAAACCCATGTTACATGTCAATTATTTCTCAATAAAACTGGAAAAAATTTCTGAATCCCTGCTCTCTGAAAATATTCCTTCATGGATTTCTTGTTCCTTGTTTTGAACAGATTCCAAGTTGCTTTAACTGAAACTACATATATTTATAGAGAAACATGTATCTTATAAATTATAATTACAAATACATAATATAAATTATAAAATAAAAATAATAAAATAAATTATAAATACATAATATAAAAATATAAAGTATGTATAATATAAATATTAAAGCATAATTTAAAGTACATGAAATACATAAATTATATAAATTGGAAAATATGTACTAGGGAGTACTGGGCCTCATTTTATTTCAGGGAAAGCCACAGAAGAGGCCCAAGGCTGCACAGGCAGGAACAGAATCCACCATCGCACCCCAGGTCAAGGCCCAAAGAGGAACCACTGCCCCGCTGCTGGGCACAGGTCCCACGGTTCACACCACCGCACCTTGAGGCCAGGACTGCTGTCACTGCTGCTCCTGGCAGTGGGATGACACGACGGCCACTCACACCACCTGTGCCAAATGCCTGCAGCACTGTCCCGTCTTCATCACACATCCTGAGTCAGAGTCTGGCATGTGGTCCCCTGACTGGTGGAGCCTCAGGCCCTGTACCCCTGCAACTATGTGTGACATCCTGACTCTGATATGGATTCCTGGGGAGTGATCAGCAACATCCTCGGACTTGAACTCTTCATTTGGTCTGGTCTCTGCATTCCTAGCTACAGGCCTGTGAAAGGCCACACATTCAGGTGATTCCCAAAGTCACTACTGCTGTAGGCAGATCCCAAGATGGCCCCAGTGTTCCCATCCTCCGGTATCATGCCCTTGTGTAATAATACCTCCTTTGGGAACAGAAGTTGGACATATAGTGACTTGCTGGTGACACACAGAATAGAGTGAAGTCATGCAGTGAGTATCTGGAATCACCAGGACACAAGATATGAGGGGCCTGGGGTCCACAGTCTCAAGGTGGGCCGTCCAAGCCAGCCTGGATAAGTGCAGATTTCTGATAGAATCCAACGACAAATGACCCTGTGTTCCTTTTCCCTCTGAGGGGTTTCTTCTCTAGATCTCAGCCCCCACAGCCACTGCCCTCAGACAGGAGGGGGAGAAGGAAAGGTCACCAGCAGGGATTCTCATCCTGGCTGCAGTCAACAAAGGAATTCTGTAAAAAGTACAGGGAGGGAAGAGAAGAAACACAGGCCCCCAAATGTAACAGCTGGTGAATTCATGCATGCCCCCAGGACAGCCCTGTGGCTACAAAGATGAGAAGAAAACAGTTTTCAGTCTCCCTGTGCTGCCCCTGGGGCCCAGCTCTCCCTTCCTTCAACACAGTGTCCCAGGGAGCCCCCAGTGCTGCCCCCTGTGTATCCATCTCTGCTCATCTCCAGATCAGACCACCACGGCCATACCCTCCAGGAAGCCCTCCCCCCTCCAAATGCATTAGTTCAGTCGTGTACAATAGAAACCCAGCTAACAGTGGTGTTGACCAAACAGCAACTTGTGTGTGTCCCATGAGTGAGGTGAGACGTCCGGGGCTGTAGGGGCGCTCTGCACCACGGGGCTGTCCAGACACGCTGGTGACAATGACCCTGGGAAGTTTCCTTATTAGAACTAAGGCACTGGGCACCTGGGTGGCTCAGTTGGTTGAGCGACTGCCTTCGGCTCAGGTCATGATCCCGGACTTCCAGGATCGAGTCCCGCATCGGGCTCCCAGCTCTTTGGGGAGTCTGCTTCTCCCTCTGATCTCTCTCATGCTCTCTCTCACTCATTCTAAAAAAAAAAGAAAAAAAAAAAACTAAGGCACCTAGGACCACAGTCCGTGGTCTGTGAGCAGGGCAGGGAGAGCAGAACAGGAAGTTTCCATCCTTTTAGGCAACACCTACTACCTCATTCTCCATCACCATAGCTGGAATGTAGTCACACAGACAAAAGTAGCCTCAGGGGAGGCTGGGGAATGAATGAGGCTATTTTTAATCTGAGTGACAATGTGCTCCATGAAACTCTGTCACTATGGAATGACTATGATTTTTGCTTCACTTAAAGTTTTAAAAATTACCAGCAACAGAATGGTCATTATCAAATCTTGAACCAGATTTCATGTAAATAGTGAGATAGTCTCACAATTTAATATTAATTGAGAACAAAGATGCAGACAGAATACTTGGTAAAATACCACCTGCTGCAGTTGGTTGGGCATCAGCCTTCAGCTCAGGTCATGATCCTAGGGTCCTGGGATCAAGCCCCATATCCAGCTCCCTGCTCCAGGGAGCTTACTTCTTCCTTTCCCCTGCCCCAATCATGCCCTATCTCTCTCTCAAATAGATAAATAAGATCTTAAAAAAAAAAAAAAAAGAAAAGAAAAAGAAAAACCTGCTAAAATGGAAATCTCTCCCTATAATACTGTTGAAACTGGTTAACAGCTGTTATGTCCGGGAAAAGAGTTTGGAAGAATTATGGATGGGACAGAGGATGAAATTACTTTTCACTCTATACTTTCATGTTATGTGAATTTTTCAAACATTGTGCATAATCGGTTGAAAAAAACTTTGAATTGCCAAAGAAAGTCCCACTTCCATTTAGCAGACACATATTGGGCAGTAATAGATGTTAGGCTCCCTGCTAGGCTCAGTGAGAGAAACATGAAGGAATTCAGAGTCAGGTGTATAACCTGGTAAATGCAACTATTATAATGAGTTTTGGGGAAACGGCCTCCACACAGAAGCTAACTGAGTGCCTACTGTGGGCCAGGTGTTGTACCAAATGCTAGGGACATAAGAAGATACAGGTATACACCTATGTGACCTACCTGTCTCATGCGATGAGGTTCTATACCAACTCCTGACTCTACAGGAATCCTACTACTGTCTTGTCCCTGTGTGGGAAGAAGCTGAGATTAGAAAGAGAACCTTTGCCCATTTGGTCCAAAAATTAGTGGAAAGGGTAAGTTAGAGGACATTGACTTTTTAATGTAACTGACTCATCAATACAAGAGAAAAATCACTAAGAAATAACCTGGATGAAAGGAAAGAAACCAACAAAGTAGAATCACAAGAAGTGACTGCAGGATACTGTCTGAGGAACTGGTAGAAATAGTAGGAGATCAGGATTTCCCTGGCAACAGGACACAGGAAAGCAAAAAAAAAGGTTCAAAACTGAACTAGTTACGGTGCTTTCCTAGAGATTTAGAAGGTCTGACAAGGGAAGGTGGAAATACTCAGGGAGGGCAATCTCTCCATAAAGCTGAGACAGATCTTTCCAAGTGACAGTCACGATTCTTGTATCTAGGACCCTGCTTGGATAACATAGCTTAGCTCTGCAAAACATCTGGTCCAATATCAAACCCAGAGTTGATAATTATCTTGTTCCGTGATTGTGCACCCTGTGGATGAGTATGTGCAGTGCAGAGACCTTGCTACCCTCCATTCCTGTCATCTGTCACCAGGAACATCCCCGTGCAGACAGATTCTATAGTAAGGCCAATGGTCCCCAATTCTTAGTCCACATGGCCTTGTGGACTCTCCTCCTACTGAGTGTGGGCAGGACCCAGAATATATTCCAACCAATAAAATGTGGCAGTGGTGATCTTGGAATATATATAATCATGACTTCCATTTTGCCAGCTGACTTTCTACTATCTTCTCCACTTGCACGCTTTGCTAAAGCAAGTAGCTGTGTTGGAAAGACCAGAAACTGAGGCCAGCCTCCTGCCTATATCTAGCAAGACACTGAGCCTCCAGTCTACCGGCTCACAAGGTACTCAGTCCTCCCCATAAGGCAGTCCTTCTCTTTCTTGAAGACAGACATCCCTTTTTTTTTTCTTTTTATCCATACAAATTCCATTTAGTTAATATACAGTGTATTATTAGTCTCAGGGGTAGAACTTAGTGATTCATCAGTGGCATATAACACCCAGTGCTCATTACTTCAAGAGCCCTCCTTAAAGCCCATCACCCAGTCATCCCATCCCCCCCACCCACATTCCCTCCAGCCACCCTCAGTTTGTTTTCCTATAGTTAAGAGTCTCTTATGGTTTGCTTCCTCTGCATTTTTATCTTATTTTTCCTTCCCTTTCCTTTGTTCATCTGTTTTATTTTCTCTTTACAACATGAAAGTCAAGTTCCTACCATCCTATTTGCTTTCCTCTCACTCCAACAGGGAGGCTCCAGGAGGGAGCAAAGGCAGGGTGAGAGGAAGTGCCATGAGCAAGAAAGAGGCTAAGCTTTGCCTCACCTCTCACCTTGGAGAGCAAGTATAATCAGGAAGTCAGTTGGAAGAATTGCAGGGTGCAAAGAATGTGCATGATTTTGCAGGGTGCAAAACTGTAACTTTTAGAAGTCTGCTACAGTGGTCTAAGTCCCTGACTTAAAGCTGCTCAGGTGGCAAGGTGCGACAGAATCCCAGGTGTGACAGGGTGGTCTCAGGATCCCTGGGGTCACAGAAGAATGGGGGTGCCTGAGTGTGGCAGGTTCCCAGGAATAAGAATGGGGAAGCCGGCTGAAAACAGCAAGTCTAGGCGCCAATTTTCTGCTCTGTGTTGCCATAAACTGTGAACTGCAACACCATCGTGCATCCACTCTCTGGGCAGGGGCCCAGCAAAAGGCAGAAACATGGCAAGATGCCCTCCCATCCCCCGCAGGAAGGAACAGTGCAGGTCCATGTAGCAGGAGTCTGTAAATTTAGTGACTTGAAATAGCGTGCCTGAGATAAAAACACTGTCACATGCTGGGTGAACAAAGAGTTCTGACAGAAACCAGGGAGACAGGAGTGATTGACTGCTTTTCTGTGAAGGCTCACTGAAGAGTGGGGGGCACAACTCAGCTCAAGGGCTAAGGAAATTCCATAAAGCAAAATAATATCCATGCAAGTGGGGTCCCAGAAGATGAGGTGTGGGAGGAAGGGGCAGCTGAAGTAGCAACACTTGTATCAGACAAACAAGGTTTTGGTTTGTTTGGTTTTTTTTAAGATTTTATTTATTTATTTATTTGACAGAGAGAGACACAGCGAGAGAGGGAACACAAGCAGGGGGAGTGGGAGAGGGAGAAGCAGGCCTCCCGCCATTTTCATCCTGCACATGGGTGCCAAAAGCCTTCAGGGAGCAAAACAGTGCCACCTAGTGGAATCCAGAGCCACTTAGACTAAGCCCAGCCTCCTGGCAAAAGAAGCACATTCGCAATAGGGCAAGTACATCTAAGAATCAGCGCCACACAACTGGCTTACACCATGTTTATTGATCATAGAAGGCTACAAAGATTCAGCTCTTGGGGAAAACAGTTGTATAGCATTGTTTTTCCAGCCTTTAGGCTTTCAGTACTATTTTTTCAGTTATGTTACTATTTCTTTCAAATTTTTTTGTTCTTTTTTAATTTTTATATCACATGATATATATATTTAGTTTTTGTTTCCTTTTGCTGAATTATATTTTACTTCATTTTTATGTATATAGAGGTTTTTCTACTTTCTTATCTTGGAGTCTCGTTTCTTTTAACGAGTAAAACAAAACAACCCAGGATCTAATTTTTTGTTTTGTTTTGGTTTTTGTTGGTTTTTCTTTTGTTTCAGTTTGGTTTGGATTTTGGTTTTTTTTTCCATTGTCATTGTTGTTCTTATTGTTTTTTCTTTCTTTCTTCTTTTCTTTTCCAAATGGCGAAGTGGAAAAACTCACCCCCAAAGAAAGAATAGGAGGTAGTACTCAATGTCAGGGATTTAATCAATAGAGATGTAAGTAACTAAGATGTCTGAACTAGAATTTAAAACAATGAGTATAAAGATACTAGCTGGGCTTGAAAAAAGCATAGAAGACACTAGAGAATCCCCTACTGCAGAAATAAAAGAACTAAAATCTAGTCAGACTGAAATTTAAAATGCTATTACCGAGATGCAGTCTCAAGTGGAAGTTATAAAAAAAAAAAAAGGATGAATGAAGCAGAAGAGCAAATCAGTGATAAGATAAAATGATGAAAAATAAGAAAGCTGAAAAGAGAGAAAGGAAACTATTAGATCACAAAAGGAGATTCAGAAAACTCAGCAATTCCATAAAGCGAAATAATATCTATGTAAATGGGGTCCCAGAAGATGAGGTGTGGAGGAAGGGGCAGCTGGAGTAGCAACACTTGTATCAGACAAACAAGGTTTTGTTTTGTTTTGTTTTTGAAGATTTTATTTATTTATTTGACAGAGAGACACAGCGAGAGAGGGAACACGAGCAGGGGAAGTAGGAGAGGGAGAAGCAGGCCTCCCGCCAAGCAGCCTCGATCCCAGGACCCCAGGATCACAACCGGAGCTGAAGGCAGATGCCCAACGACTGAGCCACCCAGATGCCCCAAAAACAAGGTTTTAAACCAAAAACTATAAGAGACGAAGAAGGACACCATCATATTAAAGGGGTCTATCCAACAAAAAGATCAAACTGTAAATATTTATGTCCCTAACATGGGGCACCCAAATATAGAAACCAATTAATAACAAACTTAAAGAAACACATTGATGGGGCTCAGTGGGTTAAGCCTTCAGCTCAGGTCATGATCTCAGGGTCCTGGGATCAAGCCCCGCATTGGGCTCTCTGCCCAGTGGGGAGCCTGCTTCCCCCTCTCTCTCTGCCTGCCTCTCTGCCTACTTGTGATCTCTCTGTCAAGTAAATAAATAAAATCTTAAGAAAAAAGAAAAGAAACACATTGATACTAATATAGTAATAGTAGGGGACTTTAATGCCCCACTCACAGCAAAGGACAGATCATCCAAGCAGAAGATTAACAAGGAAATAAGGGCTTTGAATGACACACTGGACCAGATGGACTTCAAAGATATATTCAGAGTATTTCATTTTAAAGCAACAGAATACACATTGCTCTCAAGTGCACATGGAACATTCCCAGAACAGATTACACACTGGGTCACAAATCAGGTCTTCAACCAGTACAAAAAGATTAAGATTATGGCAACTAATGACTCATTGAACATTATATCAAAAACTACTATAATGTGGCAAATTGAATTTAAATTAAAAAAAGGTTGTACCATACATATTTTCAAACCACAATGCTTTAAAACTTGAATTCAATCACAAGAAAATATTTGGAAGGACCACAAATATATGGATGATAAAGAGTACCCTACTAAAGAATAAATGGGTCAGTAGGATTTAAGATGGCAGAGGAGTATGGGATCCTAATTTTGTCTGGTCCCTGGAATTCAGCTAGATCGTTACCAAATCATTCTGAACACCTATGAAATCAATTGGAGATCTGAGAAAAGAATTACTGCAATTCTACAAATAGAAAAAGGAACCACTTTTAACAAGGTAGAAAGTGCAGAGATGTGCATCCGGGGCAAGATATATTGGGAGATAAACCAGGGAAAGGAGGGAGCTTAAGGGGTCTACCGGAAAGTATTACAGGCAGTGGAGTACAAAATCCTAAGTTTTAGAAGTCCGCTACACTTGGAGACATTCCTGGCTTTAAGTTGCTCTGGTTGCAAAATGGGGTGGATTCCAGGTGGGACAACGTTGTCACAAGATACCAGGGGTCAGAAAAAGCCAGGATGTCTGAATGCAGTCGTTTCAGGGAAGCTGGCTGAAACAGCAGTCTAGGTATTAGCTTTTTGTTCCATGTTGCCATAAACCATGAACTTCTGCACAATGGTACAACCACTCTCCAAGCAGGGGCCTTGTAAAAGGCAGTAGCCTGGCAAGACCCTCCTTCCTCAGCCGGGAGGAATGGCACAAGTCCACACCACAGGAGTCCATGAAGTTAGGAGACTGGAAACTTGGTCGTGTGCCTGAGATAAAAACGTTCAGTCAAAGGCTGGGTGAACACAGCACAGAAACCAGGGAGACAAGAGTGATTGAGTGCTTTTCTGTGAGGGCTCACTGAGAGTGGGGGTGTGAACTTTCAGCTCGGGCTAGAGATTGGGGTGCTGCCATTTTCATCCCAAGTGGTGCTGAAAGCCTTCAGGGAGCAAAACAGTGCCATACAGTGCAATCTGGAGCTGCTTACACTGAGGCGGGAAACCCTGACAGAGGGGCCGACATTTCACCAGGGCAACAACACAGGCCCCACCCCCAGAAGACAAGCAGGAACATCCGGCTAACACCAAATTTATAGATCATAGAGAACTGCAAAAATTCAGCTAGCGGGGAAAAACAGTATGTAGCATTAGTGGCTTTTTTATTACTCTGTAATCTCTTAGTTTCTTCCTAAGTAATTTTCTTAATTTATCAATTTTTTTTATTCTTTCTTTAGATTTTATTTATTTGGCACAAAGAGAGGGCACAAGTAGGTACAAGAGCAGGCAGAGGGAGGGGGGAAGCAGGCTCTCTGCTGAACAGGGAACCAGATGTAGGGCTCCATCCCAGTACTTCATCCCAGGGATCATGACCTGAGACAAAGATAGCTGTCTAACTGACTGAGCCACCCAGGAGCCCCTAATTCTTTTTATATATATAGATATAGATATAGATATATAAATATATAGATATTTCTACATATATATATAAAAATATAAATAGAAACATATTTTATTTAGTTTATATATATATAATGTTTATTTTATATACATATATAACATATGTTTATAAATATATATATAATATATATAAAATATATGTTTCTTATTTTTTGTTTCTTTTCATTTTATTTTAGTATATATAAAAGTTTTTCTTTCTTTCCTCTTTTGGGATTTAGATTCTTTTAACACAAAGACCAAAATACACCCAGGATCTAGTTTATTCTGTTCCATTTTACTTCTTGTTTGATTTTTTTCTTATTTTGTTTTCTTTCTGCTTTTCTTCTAGTTTGTTTAGTTTGTATTTTTCTGGTGTTGTTGTTATTTTTCTATTTTTTCTTTCTTTCATTTATTCTTTTCTGGACATAATGAGACAGAAAAACACACCCCAAAAGAAAGAACAGGAGGTAGTACTCACTGCCACAGATTTAATCAATATGGATCTGAGTAAGATGTCAGAACTCGTTTTCAAAACAATTATAAAGATACTAGCTGGGTTTAAAAAAGCATGTAAGACACTAGAGAATCCCTTACTAGAGAATAAAAAAGAACTAAAATCTAATCAGGCTGAAATTTAAAATTCTATTACTGAGATACAGTAAAAAAGGGAAGCCCTAACAGCTAGGATTAAACGAGGCAGAAGAGATAGTTATAGAAGGCAAAATGATGGAGATTAAGGAAGCTGAGGAAAGAGAGAGAAACATACTGCTCATGAAGGAAAGATTCAAAAAATCAGCAATACCATGAAGCAAAATAGTATTAAAATAACAGGCGTCTCAGAAAAAAAGGAGAGGGACAAGAGGCTTATATGAACAGATTGTGGCTGAGAAATTCCCTAACCTGGAGTAGGAAACAGCCAATCAAGTCTGGGAGGCACAGAGAAACCCCCTCAAAATCAATAAAAATAGGTCAACACCTCCACATATTATAGTGAAGCTTGCAAATTTCAGAGAAAATCCTGAAAGCAGTTCGGGACAAGAGGTCCATAACCTACAAGGGTAGAAACATCAGACCAACAGGAGACCCATCCACAGAGACCTGGCAGGCCAGAAGGACTGGCATCATATACTCACTGTGCAAAGTATGGAAAATACGCAGCCAGAATACTTTATCTAACAAGGTGTCATTCAGAACAGAAGGAAGGATAGTTTCTAGGATAAACAAAAACTAAAGGAATTTGTAAACACTAAAACAGCCCTGCAAGAAATATTAAAAGGGGATTTCCTGAGAAAGAGAGAGTCCAAAAGAAACAAAGCTCAGAAAAGAGCTGAGACCATCTACAGTAACAGTGACTTTACAGGTAATACAATGCCACTAAACTGGTATCTTTCAATAATTACTCAATGTAAATGGACTAAATCCTCCAATCAAAAGACATAGGATATCAGATTGGATAAAAAACAAGACCCATCAATATGCTGTCTACAAGAGACTCATTTTAGACCCAAAGACACCTCCAGATTGAAAGTGAGGGGTGGAGAACAATTTATCATGCTAACGGACATCAAAAAAAAGCAGGGGTAGCAATTCTTGCATTGGAGAAATCAGACTTTAAAACAAAGAGTGTAAAGAGATGAAGAAGGACACAGTATCAAAATAAAAGGGTCTATCCACCAAGAAGATCTAACAATTATAAATATTTACACCCCTAACTTGGGGCAGCCAAAATACATAAACCAATTAATAACAAGCTTAAAGAAACACATTAATACTAATACAGTAATAGTAGGGGACTTTAACACCCACTCACGGCAATGGACAGATCATCTAAGCAGAAGATCAACAAGGAAATAAGGGCTTTGAATGATGCACTAGACCAGATGGACTTCAAAGATATATTCAGAGTACTTCATCCTAAAGCAACAGAATACACATTCCTCTCAAGGGCACATGGAACTTTCTTCAAAATACATCACACACTGGGTCACAAATCTGGCCTCAACCAATACCAAAAGAATGAGGTTATACTATGCATATTTTCAGACTACCCACTTAAAAATTCAATCCCAAGAGAAATTCTGGAAGGAACAAATATACATTGAGGTTAAGATGCATCCTACTAATGAATAAATGAGTCAACCAGGAAATTAAAGAAGACTTTTAAAAGCAAACAGAAATAAATGAAAATGAAAACACAACAGTTCAAAACTTGTGGGATACAGCAAAAGAGGTCCGAAGAGGAATCCCTAAACCAGGCAAAGATCCCATCAAAAAGGAGAATTTCAGACCAGTATCCCTGATGAATATGGATGCCAAGATTCTCAACAAGATCCTAGCTAATAGGATCCAACAGTACATCAAAAAGATTATCCACCATGACCAGGCGGGATTTATCCATGGGATGCAAGGGTGCTTCAACATTCACAAATCAATCAATGTGATAGAATAAACCAGTCAGAGAAGAGAGTAGAACCACCAGGTCCTCTCAATTGATGCAGAAAAAGCATTTGACAAGATACAGCATCCTTATCTAATTAAAACGCTTCAAAGTATAAGGATAGAGGGAACATTCCTCAACTTCATAAAATCTATCTATGAAAAACCCACAACGAGTATCATCCTCAATGGGGAAAAGCTGACAGCCTTCCCTTTGAGATCAGGAACACAACAAGGATGCCCACTCTCACCACTCTCGTTCAACATAGTATTAGAAGTCCTAGCAACAGCAATCAGACAACAAAGAGAAATAAAAGGTATTCAAATTGGCAATGAAGAAGTCAAACTCTCTCGCTTTGCAAATGACATGATACTTTCTATGCAAAACCCAAAAGACTCTACCCCCAAGTACTAGAACTCATACAGCAATTCAGTAATGAGGCAGTATACAAAATCAGTGTACAGAAATCAGTTGCTTTCCTGTACACTAACAATGAAATTACAGAAAGGGAAATGAGAGAATCGATTCCATTTACTATAGCACCAAGAACCATAAGATACCTGGGAATAAACCTAACCAAAGAGGTAAAGGATCTGTACTCGAGGAACTACAGAACACTCATGAAAGAAATTGAAGAAGACACAAAAAGATGGAAGATCATTCCATGCTCATGGATTGGAAGAACAAACATTGTTAAAATGTCTATACTGCCTAGAGCAATTTATACTTTCAATGCCATTCCGATCAAAATTCCACTGGCATTTTTCAAAGAGCTGGAACAAACAATCCTAAAATTTGTATGGAATCAGAAGAGACCCCGAATTGCTGAGGAAATGTTGAAAAAGAAAAACAAAACTGGGGGCATCACGTTGCCTGATTTCAAGCTTTACTACAAAGCTGTGATCACCAAGAGAGCATGGTACTGGCACAAAAACAGACACATAAACCAGTGGAACAGAGTAGAGAGCCCAGATATGAACCCTCAACTCTAAGGTCAACTAATCTTCCGCAAAGCAGGAAAAAATATCCGTGGAAAAAAGACAGTCTCTCAATAAAACTGTGCTGAGAAAATTGGACAGCTATGCATAGAAGAATGAAACTCAACCATTCTCTTACACCACACACAAAGGTAAACTCGAAATGGATAAAAGACCTCAATGTGAAGCAAGAATCTATTAAAATCCTAGAGAACATAGGCAGTAACCTCTTCGACATCAACCACAGCAACTTCTTTCAAGACATGTCTCCAAAGGCAAAGGAAACAAAGGGAAAATGAACCTTTGGGACTTCATCAAGATCAAAAGCTTCTGCACAACTAAGGAAACAGTCAACAAAACAAAGAGGCAACCCAGGGAATGGGAGAAGATATCCACAAATGACGCTACAAAGGGCTGATATCCAAGATCTAATAAAGAACTCCTCAAACTCAACACACACAAAACAGATAATCACATCAAAAAATGGGCAGAAGACATGAACAGACACTTCTCCAATGCAGACATACAAGTGGCTATCATACACGTGAAAAAATGTTCATCATCATTAGCCATCACAGAGATTCAAATAAAAACCATACTGAGATACCACCTTACACCAGTTAGAATGGCCAAAATTAACAAGACAATAAACAACGTGTGTTGGAGAGGATGTGGAGAAAGGGGAACCCTCTTACACTGTTGGTGGGAATACAAGTTAGTACAGCCACTTTGGAAAACAGTGTGGAGATTCCTTAAGAAATTAAAAATAGAGCTTCCCTATGACCCTGCAATTGCACTACTGGGTATTTATCCCAAAGATACAGATGTAGTGAAAAGAAGGGTCATCTGTACCCCAATGTTCATAGCAGCAATGGCGACAGTCGCCGAACTGTGGAAAGAACCAAGATGTCCTGCAATGGGTGAATGGATAAGGAAGATGTGGTCCATATATACTATGGAGTATTACGTCTCCATCAGAAAGGATGAATACCCCACGTTTGTATCAACATGGATGGGACTGGAAGAGATTATGCTGAGTAAAATAAGTCAAGCAGAGAGAGTCAATTATCATATGGTTTCACTTACTTCTGGAGCATAAGAAATAACATGGAGGACATGGGGAGATGGGGAGATGGAGAGGAGAAGGGAGTTGGGGGAAATTGGAGGGGGAGACGAACCATGAGAAACTGTGGAGGGTTTTGGAGGGGCGGGGGGTGGGAGGTTGGGTAAGCCTGGTGGTGAGTATTATGGAGTGCACGTATTGCATGGAGCACTGGGTGTGGGTTTTGGAAGGGCGGGGGGTGGGAGGTTGGGTGATCCTGGTGGTGAGTATTATGGAGGGCACATATTGCATGGAGCACTGGGTGTGGTGCAAAAACAATGAATTCTGGAACACTGAAAAGAAATTTAAAAAATAAATAAAATTCTTAAAAAAAGAAATTAAAAACAGAGCTACTGGGGCGCCTGGGTAGCTCAGTGGGTTAAAGCCTCTGCCTTTGGCTCAGGTCATGGTCCCAGGGTCCTGGGATCGAGCCCCAAGTCGGGCTCTCTGCTCAGCGGGGAGCCTGCTTTTCCCTCTCTCTCTCTGCCTGCCTCTCTGCCTGCTCAGATCTCTGTCAAATAAATAAATAAAATCTTTAAAAAAAAACAAAAACAAAAAAACAGAGCTACCCTATGACCCTGCAATTACACTACCGGATATTCACCCCAAAGATATAGATGTAGTTAAAAGAAGGGCCACCTGGGGCGCCTGGGTGGCTCAGTGGGTTAAGGCCTCTGCCTTCGGCTCAGGTCATGATCCCACGGTACTGGGATCGAGCCCCGCATCGGGCTCTCTGCTCAGCAGGGAGTCTGCTTCCCTTCCTCTCTCTCTGGCTGCCTCTCTGCCTACCTGTGATCTCTGTCTGTTAAATAAATAAATAAAATCTTAAAAAAAAAAAAAAAAAAGAAGGGCCACCTGTACCCCAATGTTCATAAGCAGCAATGGCCACAGTCGCCAAACTATGGAAAGAGCCAAGATGCCCTTCAACAGATGAATAGATAAAGATGTGGTCCATATATACAATGGAATATTACGCTTCCATCAGAAAGGATGAATACCCAACTTTTGTATCAACATGGACGGGACTGGAGGAGATTACGCTGAGTGAAATAAGTCAAGCAGAGAGAGTCAATTATCATATGGTTTCACTTACTTCCGGAGCATAAGGAATAACACGGAGGACACTGGAAGCTGGAGAGAAGTGAATTGGGGGAAATCGGAGGTGTTAACGAACCATGAGAGACTGTGGATTTTGAGAAACAAACTGAGGGTTTTGGAGAGGAGGAGGATGGGGGAGGGTTGGGTGAGCGTGGTGCTGGGTAGTAAGGAGGGCACATATTGCATGGAGCACTGGGTGTGGTGCATAAACAATGAAGCTTGGAACACTGAAACTAAACTAAACTAAAATAATAAAATAAATAAAATAAAATAGAATGACATTAAAAAAACAAATACATGATTTCATTCATATCCACGTTAGTGGAAATATTTAAATTTATGAAATAAAGCAAACACAGGGGAAGGAAAGGAAAAAAAAGTAAGATGGAATTAGAGAGGGAGACAAACCATAAAAGACTCTTAACTCTAGGAAACAAACACGGTTGCTGGAGGGGAAGTAGATGGGGGCATGGAGTAACTGGGTGATGGGCATTAAGGAGGGTATTTGATATAATGCGCCCTGCGTGTTATATGCAACTGATGAATCACTAAATTCTACCCCTAGAAATAATATATACCATATGTTAATTAAATTGATTTTAAGTTGGAAAAAAAAAAAAAAGCCCAGGGTACCTGGGTGGCTCAGTTGGTTAAGGGTCTGCCTTCGGTTCAGGTCATGATTCCAGGGTCCTGGGATCAAGTTCACATTGGGCTCCTGGCTCTGCAGGAATCTGCTTCTCCCTCTGCCCCCCCTCCACCCACTCATGTGTACGCTCTCACAAAAATAAACAAAATCTTAAAAAAAAAAAAAAAAAAAAGCCCAATTTGGCTTTTCACTTATAGAGGGAAAAAAAAGATGTGTTATATATACAATATGGAATATTACTCTGCCATCAAAAAGAATGAAATCTTGCCATTTGCAACAAAATGAATGGAACTAGAGGGTATTAGGCTATGCAAAACAAGTCAATCAAAGAAAGACAAATACCATGATTTCATTCCTATCTGGAATTTTCTAAACAAAACAGATGAACACAGAGGAAGGGAAGGGAAAACAAGTAAGATACAGAGAAGACAAACCATAAGAGACTCTAAACTATAGGGAACAAACTGAGGGTTGCAGGAGGGGAATTAAGTGCGGAATTGGGTAACTGAGGACACTTGATATAATGAGCACTGGATCTTACATGCAACTGATGAATCACTAAATTCTATCCCTGAAACTAATAATACACCGTATGTTAACTAAATTGAATTTAGGTATAAATTTTTAAAAATATATTACAATGTATACATTTTTTTATTTTAATTCTCCATGTCATTACGGTAATGCATTTTTGCATACTCCCTTGGAGGAAATGCCTTGATATAAATAAATCAACATTATAACTCAGCATTATTCCGTCCCCTGAACTACAATTCCTTTCAATTCTGAACAAGGAAAACAGTTTGTTTAAAGAATGTACTTGTAGGGGCGCCTGGGTGGCTCAGTGGGTTAAGCCTCTGCCTTCGGCTCAGGTCATGATCTCAGGGTCCTGGGATCGAGCCCCACATCGGGCTCTCTGCTCCGCGGGGAGCCTGCTTCCTCCTCTCTCTCTCTCTCTGCCTGCCTCTCTGCCTACTTATGATCTCTCTCTGTCAAATAAATAAATAAAATCTTAAAAAAAAAAAAAAAGAATGTACTTGTATCGTACTATATTCATGAATCTCAACTTACCAAGTTTCACAAGTCATAATAAATGTGGGTAAGATTTAAGATTTCCTTTATTATTATTTTATGTAATATTTCACACAGATAGAAATAAGATATCACAGCATTGTGTTCACCCTTGTTCCCAATTACTCTCTCTTGAAACATCCTGGGTACTTCATTATTGTTCTATGTCAGGGGTACCTGTGTTTATATGGCCTACAAACTAAAAATGGTTTTTACATTTTTAAATGATTAGGGGTTAAATCAAAAGAAAAATAAGTATTTTATGACATATGAAATTCAAATTTCAGTGTCCATACAAGAAGTTTTTTGGAACAAAGCAATTCTCATTCATTTAGTACTATCTAACAGTTTTCACACTACAAATACAGAGGAAGTATGAGCCTCAAGCAGAAAATACAGCTTCTCTGGTTCTTTACAGGAAAGATTTGCCAACCCCAATTCTATATCCTAGTACATGCCCTACATAATTTTTTTTTAAGATTTTATTTATTTATGTGATAGAGAGAGAGAGAGAGAGAGATCACAAGTAGGCAGAGAGGCAGGCAGAGAGAGAGGGGGAATCAGGCTCCCTGCTGAGCAGAGATGCAGGGCTTGGTGCAGGGCTCGGTGCAGGGCTCGATCCCAGGACCCTGAGATCATGATCTGGCTCAAAGGCAGAGGCTTAACCCACTGAGCCACCCAGGTGCCCCATAATTTTATATTTTTATCTAAATATTCTCTCACCTTTCCTTCCATATTCAGCATAAAATCTTGTTAATAATCAGTCTCCAGGCAAACACATTCTTCACAGACTTTTGAAATACTCTTCCTCCTCGGAATGGTCACCTACAAACAGAAAGCCAGTATGGAATGCTAGCAACACTTTAAAAAGTTACAAATGAACAAATCAAAACCAGAACCAAATCTCACCACCACCACCCTCCCTCCAAAGCAAAGCTAAAGTGGCTGACCCCTCAGTCAGTGGCTTTCAAACTACCCTATCTTAAAACTGAGGTGTTTTGGGCACCCAGGTGGCTCAGTCAGTTAGCCTTCTGCCTTCCACCTGGGTCATGATACCTGGAGTCCTGGGATGAGTCCCTCAGCGGGCCCCATGCTCAGCGGGGCCTCCACTTCTCCCGTTCCCTCTGACGTGCTCCTGATCTCTCTCTCTCGTGCACTCTCTCTCAAATAATCATATAAAATTACAAAAAAAAAAAAGATTGAGGCGTTTTATAAACTAAATTTTACCACAGCTAAAATTCCTAACAGTCAAATAACAATGAGAAAAATAATTTTCCCAAGTCTAATCCTCTTCAAATCATTGGCTACCAGAAAAAAAAGCTCAAGGAGACCAACTATATTAGTATGCCTGATCCTAAACCCCTATACCTCGCACATTTGATGTTTTCTGCAAGTAAACAGTTTCTGGCTCCCAGGATGTAAGGTTAAATACTACATTGTGTTTGTAAACATCACAGCTTACACAGGAACAAGATGGGCTCTTCAGCCATTTCCTCCTAGAAATGGGTACACCAAAATTTGCCCATGTCTTTCATTCTGCATGCCAAGTATTGGGGGAGAGAAGGTGGGACAAGCTGACTTTTTGATGAACAATATCAGACACTCCTAGCACTAACTCCTCTCCAGTCTCATCACTATTCCACCCTGCACTAGGTCCTCCTCAGCTCCATCACCTCTTTTCAGCATCTCATCCCTAGTTTCAACATACTTCTTTCAGCAGGCTCTTCCTCCAAAGTCACAGGCCTGCAAAGCTTCCAGGAGAAGAGGAAAGCAGAGAGGCTATAATGCAAAAGTCTGGAGTCCCCACACAAGCATCATCTGCTCTTTGGGACAATCTGGAGTCATAGCCTCCAAAGTGGAAAGAATGAGCGTTAGGCAGCAACCACTTTAACCGCGGTTTATTGCAAGCTTGCTTGCGGTCAGCCGCCGAGCGAGTTGAAGATAAAAACGTAAGCAGCAGAAAGGCAAGACTTTCACTCCACTGGGGGAGGTAAACAATGTCTTTAAGCCCGCCTGGAGAGGGTAGAGCGAAGAGCATTTGAAGTCCAGGGCAGGGAGAACTCACCTAATCCTGGAATGTTAAATGGCTAAAACTCAACCAGTCGGAAGTGACGTGCCAGCTGAGACCCGCAGGTCCGCCACGTAACTGGCCGCCGCTTCAGCTCGCCACCTTCTCTCTGGACTGACCTGAAGAGAGGATAAGTGTAGCTCAAAGTCCGCAGCCGCCCTTGCCCTGCCCTCAGCGGCTCCCAGCCCCACCCAGGACCAGCAAGCGTGGCCAGAGCCGGGCCCCGAAGCCTGGCGGGACAGCCACCGTCCCGGGCTCCCGCCGGCGCCCTGCGGGCAATGGGGCTTCACCGCTCCACCAGGCGCATGCGCGGCCCTCTTTCTCCAGAGGAGTCCTCCGGTCACCTGGACGACCACATTTCAGACACCTGCCCCTCCGGGTCCTTTCTCGTTCCGGACTCCTCCAGCTGGTTCTCACCTCTGACCCCCCTCCTTTTCCACCTCCCGCAGGCACCGCTAGGCCTTCCCGCGGCGGCCAGCCGACACCCCGGCTTCCACTGACACGAGCCTCTCGGCGCGGCTTCCGCTTCCGGCGAGTATTGTGTGTCGCGCTGCGGGGCGGGGGCGGGGGGAGGAGGAAGGAGGGAGGCAGCGCTCCGGCGGCTCCGCGCCCCGCACTCCCGGACCTGAAGCCGGGAAGGTAGGTGCTGTCCCGCCGCGGCGCCCGGGCCTTGGGGCCTGCCCCTGCCGGCCGGCTCCGCACGCCGCGTCCCAGCGCCCCGCGACTGCGTCACCGGCCCCCCGCACGTAACCACAGCTGCCTCCGCCCGCCTCGGGCCCGGGCGGACGTTTTGCCGCCCCGGCGACGTCAGCGCGTCCGGCGTTGCTTGGCTACCCCGCCGTTCCCCCGTCCCGCTGCCGCTCACCTCCTCGGGTGAAACTCTGATGCCGTCACCGCGGGCCTCGGCTGCGTCATAGCGGCAGGCATCCCACCTTCACGTCACACCTCCTCCTCACCTGGACACGCATTCCTCCCTCCCTGTCAACCACTACGTTTCCTTTCCCCCTCTCCAATCCCCTTACGCCAGATGTGGCGAGAGAAGATGGAGACGAGGGTGGGACTGAGTTGTGGACGACGCTCAGGAGAGGGTCGCAAGGTGGGACCCCAGACAGTGGTAGAAACAAAATAAGGATGTCCCTGAAGATTGCCCTTCTACTGAGACACTAGAAATAGAGGGAAAGAAATGACCAACCCAGAGGCACCTCACTCTGGGTTGTAACTCCCAAGTCCTCTCTCTGCTTTCCTAACCTTTTCCCCATATCTCTTTCACACCACTTATTTGCCAGTCTAGATCCATCCTGGTCCCTAACTCTGCGTACAGTTCAACTCACCCCAGGTGGGGAGGCCGCCTAATTTCTAGAAGAAGGGGACAGGTTCACTAGTTGAAGTTGGTTTCCCTTCGGTAAAGAAGAATCATCTGACTGAACTTCTCTCCTGGTTGAGGGAAGAGTTCAGGTCCAAATAAGTTATCAGTTCCTATTCCAAATTAAAACACTTGTCATGTGTGCCATCAGTATATACAATAATCATTGTTAACCCAACTCGTTACATGGCCACTTTTCTCTTAGCACTTAGACCTACTAAATTTCCTTTCTTCTGTTGGGTCTCTTGGTGTGGAGGGGAAGAGGGGGTAGATAGAGAAATCAACTATTTCATGGATAAAAGTGGTGATTTTCAAGGAAGGAGTGGGGGACCAGCCTTCTGCTTTATAAATCCCTTTGATGCATTTCCAGTATTTTGAGCCTTCACTTGAGGGAGACTTTGATTGACTCTTTACTTTTATTTCTCTAATTCCCAACCACTCTAGAACCTATTAGTTGGAGGTACAGTACCTCCAAGGAATTAGTTTTCAGTGGATGTTTCAAAAGACTCCAATCACTGCTGGATATTTAGAAAAGACTTCTCAGCCCTCTTTCCAAGAAGTATATTTTTTCAAGTAGTATGTACTAATATACTCTTTAGTGTAGTTGCCACCTATTTATCACTTTTCAGCAGTTCCAAATATCCAAATGCACACAAAGAAATGGGATGTTGTGTGAATCATTTCACTCCAAGAGGCACACTTTCTCTAGACTAGACTAATAAAGAATAATTTCAAATTTTCTGAAAAGAAGAGCTTGTTACTCTTGCCTAACTTATTCCTTTTTTCACCCTTTGAAAGAGTGAGAGAACAATGGCGGAGAAGCTTATGCTTCAAGGAGCTACTGTAATAAAATTTTTCTGTAATATTAAACTTTAAAATATACTTAAGAAATCTTAAGTTATACTTTGACTTTTATGGCAACTTTCAGTTTCCCAAGCCCCTTTCTCTATTAGAAAAACATGTCAAACCAGGGATACATTGGTCTGGTTTTAAGATACATGTGGGATAAGTCTGGATCAGGAGAAGTATGCTGGGGTAGGATTGAAGGAAGCCTCTAATGAAAAAGCAGAGGTAGAGACAAAAGAGATGGGTGTTGGGTGTCTGTGTTGAGGAGGAAAAAAAAAATAGATTGGTAGCTGGGAGTCACAGGTTTTGGAAACAAAAAAGAGGTTGAGGGGTGCCTGGATAGCTCAGTCAGTTAGGTGTCCAACTCCTGACCTTGGTTCAGGTCTCAGGGTCCTGCGTTCAGGCCCTGTGTTGGACTCCACACTGAGCATGGAACCTACTTTAAAAAAAAAAAAAAAAAAAAAAAAAAAGTTGAATCTAGTGGAAGGGAAGAGTAAAATACCAAAATAGGACTAGCCGGAGTTGGGATTTATCATGGGAGTAAATGTCAGACCAGGGATACCAAAAAACTAAACTTCCAACTAATATTTCTCTTTCTCTGCCCCCTTTCCATCCCTAAGTTAAATAATGGCAGAGACAAGTCTATTAGATGCTGGGGCTTCTGCAGCCTCCACAGCTGCGGCGCTGGAGAACTTACAGGTGGAAGCGAGTTGCTCTGTGTGCCTGGAGTATCTGAAGGAGCCTGTCATCATTGAGTGTGGGCACAACTTCTGCAAAGCTTGCATCACCCGCTGGTGGGAGGACCTAGAGAGAGACTTCCCTTGTCCTGTCTGTCGAAAGACATCCCGCTACCGCAGTCTCCGGCCTAATCGACAACTAGGCAGTATGGTGGAAATAGCCAAGCAGCTCCAGGCTGTCAAGCGGAAGATCCGAGATGAAAGCCTCTGCCCCCAGCACCATGAGGCCCTCAGCCTCTTTTGCTATGAGGACCAGGAGGCTGTATGTTTGATATGTGCAATTTCCCACACCCACCGGGCCCATACCGTCGTGCCACTGGATGATGCCACACAGGAGTACAAGGTGGGGAACCAGACACATGACACCAATGTGGGGCAAGAGGGAGGAGTGCAGAGGATGGGAGACTCCGTGGGAGAGGATCCTAAGCTCCTGAGGGCAAGACTGTATCTGGTCCTTACTCTCTAGTCCCCTCAGAGCTACATACACAGAGGGCACGCAGTACATCTGATCAGTTATCCTCAAGCATGACACGTTTTGAGGAGTGCCTCAAAATTGCTTTCTGACTTTTCCTAACATCATTTGAGTCTTACATGGAATATTGGTTTGTGTGGTCTTACAATGTATCATTTTTTATAAATGAATGAAACCACTTGGAGATGATCAAATTTAGGAAGAACTGAAAAGTGGTCTGATCTCTTCATTCTGTTCCTCTACTCAGAATGTTCCTTATATTCCCATTGGTAGTAGGAATAGATAACATTCGTTAGGCTGATCCCCCACCAGACTAAGCTGAACTTGTCTGCCATTTGTATCTGCCTAGATAATAGATAATGTGGTATCTGATTTAATTACTGTTGGGACACAGGGTAAATGTTCATGTAATAAAGAACTAAAAATTTTAATATCTTAGCACTGACCAAGTATTTTTTTAATTATGTTAATAAAATCTTGGACACAAGATTTAAAGTAGTTTACAGTATAAGTAATAAGGACTTTATTATATTTGTAGGTGGTTTGAGTTGGATAGCAGGACAAGTGTAAAGAAGGATACCAGAATACAGAAAGTTACTTTGACCATAAAAGGCAGCCACTTGAGTAAGAAAATGATAGGATTGGGGAAAGACACGGAGTTGGTGACAGCTGGACAACTGTGAGATTCAGTGAGAGGAAAGTTTGGTGAGCAAGGAATATGATGGGGACAGGCTGGTGGCAGGAGGAGGGACCAGAAATTGACACCCCAAGTGACAGGCAAGGAAGGGAGTGGGATCAAGAGGTGATGAGATGGATAGGAAGCAAATAAATGGGTTTAAAATAAGTGAGTTAACTTCTGAATGTAGGATGTGCAAGCCAACCCCAAATGCCCCCTCTCCCACTTCCACCCTCAGGAAAAATTGCAGAAGTGCCTGGAGCCCCTGGAGCAGAAGCTGCAGGAAATCACCCGCTGCAAGTCTTCTGAGGAGAAGAAGCCTGGAGAGCTCAAGGTAAAGGCAGGTGATTCCATTTGGGCTGCTCTGCAGGCAGTTAACCACACATCATTTAATCCACCAGCTCTGATTCATTCAAAAAATGCTGTTCTCTTAAAAATAATGGTATTTTATTAGGCTTCTTTGTCATTATACATTGTACTGAAATTATTTTTCGTGAATTAAGTATTGAAGAGAAAGATATAGGAGGTGAAGGAAGGACAGATGGAACGTCTTACATGTGGCAAGTTGAGGGAGTTCATGCCCATTGGTCTCCTTTTTTCTTGTAAATCAAGGAGGGAACAGGGATAGGAGTTTCTTAGAGGGATTGAGGAGAGAAGAATTTGGAAGGTTCTCTGGGGAGAAAGAAAGAAGAAGCAAACAAAGAGCTCCTAGAACTACCCAGTGACTTTAGGACCACATTCTCTTAAGTAAGTTCAGGTATGTTAGATGATGTTAGTTCATTCCTAGACTGTTGCTTTCTCCATCCTACATCTATAGGATCCTATCTATCCTTCAGGTAAGATAAAAGCCACTTCCTATGCAACCTTCCTTGACCCGTCAGAAATTAACTTTCTTAATTTGCATATAATTTTGCTTCTTCATAGCATTACCACATTTGTAGCATGATATTTTGCTATCTGTCTTATTTTATTGGACAGTGAACAATTCTTAATAGTGGCAGTAATAACTATTTATTGAGTCCCATGTATGAATTCATTGGATGCCATGACATTCCAAACTTACAGGGTTGCATTAGATTTTAAGGTTCTGCCCATGTTAGAGTTTTAAGAGTTCAGGCCAATGAACATGTGGGACCTAGAGGAGCTATAACACAAAAGAAAGGAAGTCCTGAAGGTCATCTTTAGCAAAAATGAACTTAGTAAAGTAGGTATTATTACCCTCAGTTATCACAGGAGGAAACAAAACTTGAATAACTATTTAGTCCAAATCACACAGCCAATATGTGGCAAAATCAGGGATACTAGCTCTGCATGAATCAATAAGTATGTACTAAGCTTCCAGTATAGGCCAAATTCTGACACTGGGGAACAATGATGAACAAAAACAGTCCCTGTCCTGCTTGAGCTTACAGTCAAGTGGAGAAAATATATAATGACATGACACAAAAAGCACAGTTGCAAATTCATAAGAAGACAACATAGAAATTTGACCTCATTAAAAGCTTCCAGAAGAAATAATGAGTTTTTGGAATTGAGATTCTGGGATCACCAGAAATTAAATGCAAGTTTGAAAATAGTAGAGACACTAATTTTTTAACAATGACAACATTTTGACAGAAAGCAAGTATGATTAAGTATTACTAAGTATTACCTTAGTCCTTTATATATTTGAATAAAGCAAGCATTTGAATTTTTTAAAATTTTAACTAATTTTGATTGCAAAGGTGAACTTTAAAAAAAAGTTCTTTGTTCTTTTGGAGGGCTCCTGAGAAACTTAAAATATGTGAAAACGAAGCTTATTCCCAGTCATTAACTTTCCTGTTCCTGTTGATCACCTTCTTAAAGGTAAAGGATAAAGAGGGGAATAAAAATTTTTTTTGAACAGAACTGTGGTGTTTTTTAAAATTCAGTGGTCTCTGAAACTACCACCAACATTCCTTTTGTGACCATTTGAATTCTCCTTCCTACCTCTCCCTCATCCCTACTTCCAGATTCAGACCCAGTGCCCCTTTTAAACATAAATAATTAGTAATTAATGATGCTGAAGTGAAAGTTAAAGATAAAATAACTTACCTGTGTAATTTTAAAAAGAGACTTATGCCCAAATACATACACACACATACAACATAAAGGAAAGTGATTTAAATAAAATCTGATATATAAGTATTTGGGCACAGCTACCCTGAAAGACACCACAATGTAGTTTTATCCTTGTACCTATATGTGACATCATCAACAATGCCACAAATACAAATTCAGACTGAAATAATTGCATAGTAATGTTGTCAAGCACCACAAGCAGCTTAGCTCTTCGTGACATAATTTTTCAAAATAAGTAACTTTTGGTAAAGTTCTAAGAAAAAATACAGTCTTAGTTTTATTCAGCCATTTCTGAAAAATTCAGGTATATTAAAATGGTACAAATTACTCTGTTTATGTATAAAATGACATTCAAGTCCAGGCTTATGTTTTTAAATATATAGCAGAACATAGAAAATAGTGCAGGACAGTGCATGTTGCAGAGTTATCTCACATACTGGCATATTAGCAGCCTTACTAGAGTACCCCCAGTTATGGCAAACAAAAAAATGTCCCTTGTTTCCAAAATATCTCTAGTGGGAAGTAACATCCTCATTAAGAACCAGTGCCCTACGTATATAGAGTGGGAAAAAGAGAAGGGATTATGGAATTATATAAAAGACAGCCCTTTGCTTCCTATTTACCACAGTTATGAATCCTAAATTCTACCCATACATCACCTCTCAACATACTAACACACACGTGTGTGCACACACACACCAAGAAAAACGTTGTGTTTTACTTAGGGGTTAAGAAATAAAATTCAGTTATTTTACGTGCATCAATGAGATTATTCAGGAATAGCAGAGAATTGCAATTCAGGACAAGCAAGCTAAGGCAAAGCCATAGGCAAGTCTAGAGAACAAAGGAGAGGACCACTCTTCTAAAGAGGAAAGAGGGTAGTTAGGAGGGACTCTTATAAACGAAGAGTCCTTGAAGTAAACTGGGAGTTCAGAGTATAGGGACTTTTCATTGACTGGGTTGTGACAGTTTGTCACTGGCTGGGCTTGTTGCCCTGCAAAAAACAAACCTTTCTTCCTCCTGTTGGGGTGGTAAGATATTATGGACTTACAAGGTACATCTCTTCTGGTTGGGTCTACAACTGACCAGCGGTTGAGCTCCCCCTGCCGGCATCCTACCTCCATTTTAGTGAGTTTTCCTTTTATAATTTTCACAGGGTAAATGTTTTAAGAATATATTTTGTTCCACTGTGCACCTGAGGAGGCACCAGTGAAATGGGAAGCAGCAGCAGCTCCAGAACTAGAGCTAGCCAGCCTCTGCTGAGAACTAGCTTGAAATCCAGAAACGCTGAGCTTCTAAGACCCACACTGGCTTTGCAGCCCCTCTCTATTCACCCTCAGCCCTGCCTTTCAGTCCCTATCTACTTTTTTTTTTTTTTTTAAAGATTTTATTTATTTATTTGTCAGAGAGAGAGAGGGAGAGAGAGTGAGCGAGCATAGGCAGAGGGAGAAGCAGGCTCCCTGCCAAGCAAGGAGCCCGATGTGGGACTCGATCCCAGGACGCTGGGATCATGACCTGAGCCGAAGGCAGCTGCTCAACCAACTGAGCCACCCAGGCGTCCCCCTATCTACTTTTTATTTCCAGAATCCCTGTCTCTGCTCCTCTTTTACTTCACTCTTGGGTTTACTTTTCCTCATCAGTCATATGACACTTGGAGACTCCCATCTGGGCAGACCATTTGTTGCAGTGGAGGTACAAAAGGAAGGACATGCTAAGTGATAACTTTCAGAAAGTATTATGGCTGGTGTTTTAGACCTATATTATCAAATTCCAGGAAGATTAGAGATTTAATTTTGTGTGGTAGCTGAGAGAAAACATGTTTCAAATTTCAACAATTAATCACAAACTCTGGAACCTAATCCTGGGATGGGAACTGTCAGTTCTCTGAAGTGACTTGAAACTATTTAACGGGTTTGTCACTGAAATCAATATACAGTTGACCCTTGAACAAGATTAGCAGTGCAGAGGAAAATCTGCATATAACTTCCAACTCCCCAAAAACTTAACTCTTTTTTTTTTTAGTTTCAGAAGTAGAGTTTAGTGACTCATCAGTTGCATATAACACCCAGTGCTCATCACATCACATGCCCTCCTTAATGCCCATCACACAGTTACCCCATCCCCCCACTCACCTCCCTTCCAGCAACCCTCAGTTTATTTCCTATGATTAAGAGTCTCTTATGGTTTGTCTTTCTCTCTGGTTTCATCTTATTTTATTTTTCCTTCCCTTCTCCTATGCTCCTGTTTTGTTTCTTAAATTCCACATATGAATGAAATGATATGATATTTGTCTTTCTCTGACTGACTTATTTCACTTAGCATAATACCCTGTAGTTCTATCCATGTCATTGAAAAACTTAACTCTTAATACCTTACTGTTGACCAGAAGCATTAGAGATGACATAAACAGTGATTAACACCTATTTTATATGTTATTTGTATTATATACTGTATTCTCACAATAAAGTAAGCTAGAAAAAGGAAATGTTATTAAGAAAATCATAAGGAAAAGAAAACACCTTTATACAACCTATTTATGGAAAAAAAAATCCATGTATGTATAAATGGACCTTCACAGTTCAAACCTGTATTGTTCAGCAGTCAACTGTAGTATTTTGTAACAACCCATTACTAAAATCTTACTGATTCTCATACTTTTCCAGTTGGTTCTCTGGTTTTTAGAGGGTAGATGTCTAGCAATATACAAATGATGACCATCTTATCTCTAACTTTCCAATACTTATTTCTTTCCTTTTCTTGATAAATTATATTAGCTAGAACTTTAGAGTTGGGACTAACAGATATAGCTTGTATCCATAATAGTAGATGCCATTATATTATTGAGTTCTTACATCTTGCTTTTTCTTTTCACTAAACCATAGAAGTACAGCTTTTTTAGAAGTTAATAAAGAAAATTAAATTTTTTAAAGATTTTATTTATTTATTTGACACAGAGAAAGAGAGATCACAAGTAGGCAGAGAGGCAGGCAGAGAAAGGAGGGGAAGCAGGCACCCCGCCCAGCAGAGAGCCCGATTCGGGGCTTGATCCCAAGACCCTGAGATCATGACCTGATCCAAAGGCAGAGGCTTAATCCACTGAGCCACCCGGGTAGCCCAAGAAAATTAAAAATTTTTTAAACACTGATTTTTTAAAATTTCCCCAGTGGTCTTCATTCCCAAATAATCAGTAAGGGTGACAATGGGGATGGAGCCATTACTTACAGAAGGAAATTTCAATGGAGAGAAACATGAGTATCCTGTTAAGCTATTTCTAATGACACTGGAAGTCTGTGTTAATTCATACACATGGTGGGTAGGGAAAGGCCCCACTGGTCCTGCTAAATATAACACCTTCCCTCTTTTCTCAGAGACTCGTGGAGTGTCGCCGGCAACAGATCTTAAAGGAATTTGAAGAGCTTCATAGGCGGCTGGATGAAGAGCAACAGATGTTGCTTTCACGACTAGAGGAGGAAGAACAAGACATTCTACAGCGCCTCAGAGAAAATGCTGCTCACCTTGGAGACAAGCGCCGCGACCTGGCCCACTTGGCTGCTGAGGTGGAGGGCAAGTGCTTACAGTCGGGCTTCGAGATGCTTAAGGTTCGACCTTTGCCCCTGCATAGCCCCTCAGGTCAAGTGCAGTATAGCTTTGCACAGGCCATTCTGTCAACCTGGGATGCTCACTCTTCTGCTCTACTTCTCTAATCCGGTTCTTTATTCCAGACATACTCAAAGGATCTTTTTCTATAGAAAGGCTTCTCTGATTTCTCCCATCCCCTTCTAATCATTTCTGTGTTCTTATGTCTTGTGAACAATTATGTGCTTAATTTGTACCAAAGAAAAAAATTCCCTTTGAAAAAAGGGAAATCAAGTCTGAATTAGTGAAAAAACTACACATTAAAAATTATGTAAATGTAGTAGTTGCCATTACTTTAAGGTCCTGGAACTTGATTTACCTACTGCTAAAAAAAAAAAATTTTCAAACCTAGTTTGAAGGACACTTGAAATTATGTATAAATAATATATTACTTTTGAAATGTAAATAATGCCTCTAAATGTTTGAAATAATTTGTTCTTTTAAGCAGATGAATGGTGTTAGCAAGCCTGTAGGAAATATGTCTCTTATTTTAGAGATCAGATTACCAGCATTTGGATCAGTGAGGCTTCATTGTACATTTATCTGCATGTTATGTATTGCTTGGTACTTATTCTTGTGTCCTTTCATGTACGTGTGTTCTGCCTTCCACATTAAACTGGGAAATCCTCGGGGGGGCAGAGATTTCTCTTCTTTGTCTTCTGGACCCCAAGTATTCACAAATCAGGATTGGCACACAGTTATTAATGTTTATTAACCAGTACCAGACGGGGATAACAAACAACAACAGGAAAGTGTGATTCATTCCTATGCCACCAGTCTGTACTGATCCTCAAGGAGACAGGTGTGTGGTTGGTACTTGGGGGACAGAGTAAAGAGCAGACACAATCCCTGTCCTTTGCATTGAGCTCCCAGTGTCCTTAAGGAGCAAGACAAAGACACAAGAAACCATTTGGAAGTGATATAAATTACCAAGCTTCATGCTAACCAAAAGTTGAAAATGGGGGTCAGGTTGCAAGAGATGTACTCAGATCCCTCTAGAGCTCTTCCCCTTGCATTGTGATGCTCAGTTTGCCCTATTCTTATTGTACAGATCTAGGACTTTGGGGAAGGGGGCGGGGGAACCTTTTGCCTATAGGACCCTTGACTACCAGGACCAATATTGCTTTCTTTTCTCCTTCCCTCTAGGATGTCAAAAGTACCCTGGAAAAGTAAGTGATTCTTGCATCTCTTTGAGTGAGTTAGGTCTTGGCTTAGAGACCAGGAGTACAGTAAGAAGTTAGGGGAGAAGGAAAGTCATGCAGAGTCCGGGTAGGATGTGGGAGAAGGTTCATTGCATCCATGAAGCCAGTTAGAGAGGAAATCATTGGGAGTAATAGTCCATTACCATTTCCCCTTTGAGCATTAGGACTAACCTGGTAAGGAAAATTCCAAGGGAATGTAGAACCAGATTCTCCCTGTGCCTGTGGGTGGAAATGTGTCCAAACAGGACAGACAAAAGAAGGGGCTGAGAGAGTGGAGAGAGTGATTACTGCTTGCATGATATATAGCCATACCCCCAGAAGGTTCTGAGACTCATTCTTAAAATAAGGCTTTGTTCAGGGGCCATATGGTTCTCCATAGATTGGCAAAAGAAAGCAGTAAGTGAGTACTTGTCTTCAGAGAGGAGGGAGAAAGTGGGAGGATGGAGAACTTTAGTTTCTCCCTAAAGAGAATATCTTCATACTCACTCAGATGGAGCTTCCCCTGACCCTGCCCTTTCTTCCCCTATCTCCCTATCCCTCCTAGATGTGAGAAGGTGAAGACCATGGAGGTGACTTCAGTGTCTATAGAGCTGGAAAAGAACTTCAGCAATTTCCCCCGACAGTACTTTGCCCTAAGGAAAATCCTTAAACAGCTAATTGGTGAGTTGTTCCCAAAAGTAAACTAGCAGAGGGAATTAGCAGAGAAGAAAGTCTTTAGATCCCACTTTATCTGGGCTTCACTTATCCCATCTGTCACTTTTGGTGCCCATCCCTTCACCTGGCTTTCAATTTCGCTGTGAGTAACAGGGTTAGGTGTCATCTATTCTTAGGCCCACATCTTTCTAAATAGGCACCCAGAGAGGTTAAATAATATGCCTAAACTTGTCCCCCCGCCCCCTTGAGAGTGAAAGGGAGTATCATTAATACTTACTCAGAGAAAATAGTCATGAACCAGGACTATTCCAGATAAATGGTCACCCTATCCCTAGACCATAATGCTGTCTTGCTGTTATCCTTCTTAACATTTTCTGTTCTTTCTGGCCCTTAGACTGTGATTTGTGCTTCTTCACATAGTGAGATGATGTAATAGGATGATGGAGAAGGGATCAGGCAGGACCCTAAAGTCAGCCCTTGCAGAATCAAAAGATCATTAACTGTTTTCTTTAGGGCCAGGGTGAGAAGGGAAGCCATTGTTCCCTCCTTTCCCTTAGGTGACACCATGGATTGAGAAAGTTAACCAAACCATGCTGTTCTGGGGATCTTTAAGGAAGCAGGCTCTGTAAAGGCAGGCTGGAAGAGTGAGGCAGGGGCATTTAGCTATTCCCATCCTCATCTAGCTCCCCACTCTGGCTTCTCCCGCCAGCGGATGTGACCCTGGACCCAGAGACTGCTCACCCTAACCTAGTCCTGTCAGAAGATCGTAAGAGCGTCAAGTTTGTGGAGACAAGACTCCGGGATCTCCCTGACACACCACGGCGGTTCACCTTCTACCCTTGTGTCCTGGCTACTGAGGGCTTCACCTCAGGCCGACACTACTGGGAGGTGGAGGTGGGTGATAAGACCCACTGGGCAGTGGGCGTGTGCCGGGACTCCGTGAGCCGAAAGGGCGAGCTGACTCCACTCCCTGAGACTGGCTACTGGCGGGTGCGGCTGTGGAATGGGGACAAATATGCAGCCACCACCACGCCTTTTACCCCTTTGCACATCAAGGTGAAACCCAAGCGGGTGGGCATATTCCTAGACTATGAGGCTGGCACGCTGTCTTTTTACAATGTCACAGACCGCTCTCATATCTACACTTTTACTGATACTTTTACTGAGAAACTTTGGCCCCTCTTCTATCCAGGCATCCGGGCTGGTCGGAAGAATGCTGCACCACTTACCATCAGGCCCCCAACAGATTGGGAGTGACAGGTAGGGTTGTGGTAATAACTGGGGTGAGTCAGGGTCAAGAGCTATGGGCCTTCCTTCCTGTGACCTGCTGGAACGTCTTTGTGTCTGCCTGGTTCCAGTCCTGCACTGTCTAGGAGAAGCACCTTGGTTTCTAGAATGGTTTATATGGAGGAGTAGATAGGACTGGTCTGGGATGAGAGCACAGTTGTGTCTCCCTCCTCTCAGGGTGGGGAGCTAGTTCCCAGGGGTTGACTTCCCTGAAGTCCATCAGGTTTTCTATTGCACATGGATAGGTTGGGAAGGAAGGAGAGGCGTTTCCGGAAACAGAAAGTCTATGGGAGGGTCTGACTTGCTCAAAACCAGAAGAGGAAACAGAAACCCCTGTACATCCTTTTAGGGGTTGTTTGACCCAGAATGGTCCTATTTCTTGAGGAAGATCAGAGGGGTCTTTGTACCCCTAGACTAAAATAAAGATGAATGATAGTTGTTCTTATGGGTCTAGAAGTTAAGGAGTTTTGTTTTTTTTTTGAGGGCAGAGATTGAGCATCAAGATTAGAAAGAAAGTCGGGAAAGGGGCTAAAGGAACAGATTCCTAGTGACTAATGAAGGGGAAAGGGGTTTCCTTGGTCTTCCATTCCCAGAGTAAGTTGCCATTAGGATTGGCCAGAGGTAGGACTGTGGGGAGGAGAGTGTGAGAAGAAAGGAGAGGAGAACTCAGGTCCCTGCCTCAGCCTTCAGCAAAGCTGGCTTAGTGCCTGCCTCCTTAGAGTTGGTTGTCTCCAAAATGTCAGTCAGTCACCTTTCTCCTGCAGAGATGAGGTATCTCCCTCAAGACGTATCTACCCTTCACTGCTTTCCCAAGGGAACCTGGAAAGAACAGTCAGGTTCTTTGGAAGAAGAAAGGGAAGAGAAAGGTTTTTCTATCTAAAGCGCTGGCCTTAAAGGATGTTACTAAGTATAGCTGTTCCCTAGTTGTAAACCTTACTCCTTGGCTAAGGTGTCCAAGCCAAAAAGGGAGAAAGGAAATGGAGTCTTTCTCACTCTGAGGACAGGGTAGAAGAGAGGGTATGTAGAGGGAAGGGTCAGTTAGGCAACTTCCTTTAGCCTGTGTGCATATGGCCTGGAACTAGTGTTCACAGGAGGCAGTCTTTTGCTTATTTGTTGCCATCCTTCACCTTTTGCCATTTCCCCTATCAGAGAATGTAAATCATTTTAACATTAGGCCAAAATAAACAACTTGTAGGGTACATATGTTGTCAAAAAAGGTTAAAGCAATGCATGCCAAACCAAACTAAAATGATTTGGAATATCTGCTATTTGGGTGATGAAGGGTTCACAGAAGATTGGGACAAGAAACTGCAGTTTATTGAGGGTGTTTCAGTTCCTCCTACCACCTCAACAGGACTTTGTCCAAACTCTCCTCTTACCTTTGTGCCTTGACTGTGGTTCTTTGTGGCAAGATGCTTTGGTTGGTAAAACATAATATGGAACAAAGGATCCACTGAAGTGATCTCTGTGTTGTGTGGTAATTTGACAATGGCCTTGTGTTGATGTTTAAGAATCACTGGTGTTAAGAATGCATGATCCTGGGGTTTGCCCTCAGTGATTGATCAAGGTCTGGGGTGGGCCTGGATGTCTACATTTTGAACATACTCCTCCTTTGAATTTAGGGATCCTTGTGAAATTAATCCCAGAGGAGGTTTTGGCCATTTTTTCTGAGCTGGAGGCCTGGTTTCCTGTGTGGCCTGACAGGGTTTGAGAAGGGAGAGCGGCCTTACTCTCCTGGCCTAATGCTGCCCTCTCCCTGTCCCAAGGTTCATTCATGTTCTGCCACTCCAGCTCACATCCCTCTACTTCCGACTTCAGGAACTGGTGGTCATTAACTATGAGGCAGAAGTAAACACAGGATGTCAAACAGAACAAACAGGAGACAGAGGTCAGAATAAGGGATGTGAAGTATGTGATTGGAATAGGGGAGGTGGGAGAGGGGAGAGTTTCAGGGGCAGGAGATGTCAAAAGTTTCTGTGCTCCAGTACCTAAGATGAGAAGTTAACTAGGATCACCTGCTGTGTCTCCAGCACTGCATAATAGGAAGTGGGGGTTTTTTTTGTTTGTTTTGTTGCTGTTGTTGTTGTTGTTGTTGTTATTGTTGTTCAGTGGAAAAGAATGGTAATAAGCTCTGCTTCCCTCTCTTGATCACCCTGGTGATCCTTTCCAATTTCACTCCCACTGGTACCAGTGCTTTTTTTGAATGTATAACTTCTGTTCCTTCAATCTGTAGATCTTTCAGGCATCTGCCTTTGGCTTCTGGAGAGTAGGGCAGAAGTTCTAGCTGGGTATAAATTGCACATAACCATCTCCCCAACCTATCTGCATAAAGAGACCAGTCTTCTGTCCTAAAAATGTTTTGCAGTTTAACCTACCTAGGATAACTGATCATGGGCTTGAGGAAGACTAGAAGGAAGCCAAAACTCAGAAAGGGACCCCGGACTTGGGTTGCAGGGGTGGGTATGGGTTTACGAACAACTGGGATCCGTGAGGCCGCAGGGTGGCGCCAGAGTAAGGATCGCGGAGAGAGGCTCACCGGCCCAGGAACTACACTTCCCAGGAGGCCGTGCGCGGGCGCCTGAAGCGGGGCTATCGGAAGGGCGGGACCTGCGGACGGTCGTGCGTGAGGCCCTCGCGCGGCGCAGATGGCTGGGCCGGTTAAGGACCGCGAGGCCTTCCAGAGGCTCAGCTTCTTGTACCAGGTGAGTCCGCGTCTGGGGACGTACCGGGAGGCGGTCGGGTGTGGCTGGCCACGAAGTAATGGTTTCCTTCCTCCAGGCCGCCCACTGTGTCCTTGCACAGGACCCCATGAACCAGGCGCTGGCGAGGTTTTATTGTTACACGGAGAGGACCATTGCAAAGCGGCTGGTCTTGCGGCGGTGAGACGCTCAGGGAATCTAGCTGCGGGCGGGACGCGGAAAGAATGGGAGAGGGAGCGCGGGCCTTCGGACCACCATCCCACTCCGTCCGCAGGGACTCCTCGGTGAAGAGGACCCTCTGTCGTGGCTGCTCTTCCCTCCTCATCCCGGGCCTCACCTGCACCCAGCGCCAGAGACGTGAGTGCCCCTAATGGGGGTGAATGAGGAGCACCGGTGGGCTCGCTTTAGATGGCGTCTGGCGTGGGATTTAGAGCTGCCGGCTTTTTCAAGCTCTGGGTTGAATTGCTAAATTCACTTGGACCAACTAAGGAAAGGCTGGGCAGTAGGGAAATGATGTTGCCGTAAGAGGTAACCCCCTCCCCATTTTTGCATGGTGGAGGACAGGATTCACATCACCATTCATTCATTCATTTAACAAATATTTTTCTAAGATGTGTCAAGTATTGTACAAGATCCATTATTCTCACTGAAATTACAGTCTGATAGGACAGACTAAGAAACAAGATAGCGTAGAAAAATGCTTTGCTTGAGGAACCTAAAATGCTAAATTACGTTCCTGATAGGCAAAAGAAGTGAGAAATGGAAATTCAGGCAAGTGTGAGGACTCTGAGACAAGAGAGCTTGTGGTGCTGTCAAGGAGACCAGAGTCCAGGAACCTGGAGTTTGAGGTAGACAAGGCCAACATATGAGGCTGGAGAAGGAAACAGGGCAGATCCTCTTCCAAATTAAGGAGTCTGGACTTTATCTTAAGGGATACCAAGAAATTGACAGACTTTAAGCAGGGCTAAGACACATCAAATTTGTATTCAAAGTTGGGGAGTGTTCGAATTCCTACTGAGAAACAGTGGAGGCAAAACTGGGTGCAGGAGACCTTTTCCTCTCCTAAACCTGGGCACTCCCCACCCACCCCCGCCCCACTTTCACCCAGGCTGCAGGGGACAGCGCTGGACAGTACAGACTTGCCTAACATGCCAACGCAGCCAACGTTTCCTCAATGATCCTGATCATCTACTCTGGGGAGACCGGCCTGAGGCCCAGCTGGGGAGCCAGGCAGGTGAGAGGTTTGTAGAGAAAAATTGGGGATGCCCCAGGAAGATAGGGGTGATGGGGGACATAGAGCTGAAAGGACACACAGGTGATTCTGGGTTGCTGTGAGAGGTGCTACAATCTGAAAAAACTCAAATTCTCATCTACCCAGATCTCAAACCACCACAATCCCTGCCAAACGCAGCCCACCCCATTCCAGCCCACCTCCCTGAGGAGAAAGTGTAGCCTCAGAGCTCTGGTCACCAGTGATGGATTCACCCTATCTTTCAAATAAATAAAAATAGTTCTGTTTCACTTTGTGTGCTTCTGTGAGTATTTCAGCTCTTCATTCTGTTTTTCTCTGTTTCAGTTTGTATTTTTCTGTCACTGGCTAACCTCTCTGTCTTTACCCATGCTCATATTCCTACCATTCAGGGAGATCCTGATTTCCATAGACCACTTGACCCCACTAAGCAGCTTCCATTTCCAGGGCCCTGACCCCAGTGTTCCTTCATCCCTGCTTCCTCAGTACAGTGCCACATTTGGAACTCATGATTCAGGGTTGTCTGTAAGAGTTTGAGCCTTCATAGGGCATTTTTTATTTAAGTAGCCCTCACTGTTGACTAAAGGGCTAGACCGACTACTGATGCCACTGGCGATGTTTTTATTTTTTTTTAAGTTCTTTATTAGAGAGCAAGAGAGCACAAGTGGGAGTGGGGGACAGGAGCAGAGGGAGAGGGACAAGCAGACTCCCTGCTGAGCGGGGAGCCCAACTTGGGGCTCAATCCCAGGACTCTGGGATCATGACTTGAGCTAAGGGCAGATGCTTAACTGCACCACCCAGGTGCCCCTGGTGTTGTTTTTAAACAAGGAAAAAAGTTTAGAGTGTCAGAGTGGCTTCAGATCCTCCCGGCTCACTCAGCCTTTCCCAATCTCTCAGTCGTCTTCTATAAAATCCTAATAAGAGAAATTGTACAAATTTGAATTAACAAGGTCAAAGGTGCTAATGAAAGGACACTGGTGGACACTACACAAGTATGCCCCATAGGTAAACCCTCAGGGTTTTCTTGAGAATGAGTAAACAACAAAATTGTTTTATTTGATGTCCCTAGGGAACTTACTCAAAGATAGAGTTTCAGACTGACCTATTTGCTAGGTTCCAGCTAATCAATTTACCTCAAACATTAAAATTCACTCTTCCCAGAATGCAGGTTTTTTTCCTTCCTTTCTCTTATAAATCCTATGTTGTACTTACTTATTGCTGCACAAAGGTCACTGCATAATGTGGCTTCAAAAAACAATGATTCTGTGGACTAAGCTATCTGAGAGCTTTGCTGGGTAGTTTCCTCTGTTCCATATGGCATCAGCTGGAATCACTCAGCTGCATTTGGCTAGTGGTTGTGGCACCTGATCTGGAACACCCAAGAAGTTTCTTTTGCATGTCTGGCACCTCATTGCTTTTCAGTGTGGCCTTGCTACATAGCTGGTTTTCAGGTCCTCACAGCATGGCTGTCTCAGGGTGGTTGAACCTCTTACGTGCTCTCTGGCTTCCACAGAGAGCATTTCAAGAGGACAAGCTCCAAGTTACAAGTACTTATCAAGCCTCTGTATTCCTCACATTTGCTAATGTACCCTTGACAAAGCAAGTCATGTAACCAAGCCCAGATTCTACAGGGAAGGGGCTGCAATGGGGCGTGAATACTGGGAGATTCATTCATTCCTTGGGGTCCACCAATGTGGAAATTTACATCTTTATTTTGCCTTCATCCCTGATTCAGTGTCTCCACTGATTGCTTCATATGTCAATAAATTATGTGCAGGAAAAATAGTAATTAGTGTGCAAGTAACTAAATGTTTCTGAGTACTTTTTTATCATTTATTTCTGGAGATAATGTCTACCTGGTTTAGGGTAGACCTGGACCCTTTTTGCCTTCAGCTCATATTCCTTGGCTGTGCCCATGAATCTCATTTCCGAGTTCATTGGCTCTTGAACACTAGTTCTGATTTTTGGCTAAGTTTAAGTGTGCTGTGGTTGCACATGATTGAACATGCCCACAGTGGGATGGTAATAGGGGAACTTGGGAGTTTTGATTTTGTGGCTGAATCATAGAGTGATACCTCTCATGTGGGAAACTGAGAATAATGTCCCAATTAGGAAAATAGATGAAATAATGTGGAATACAGTTCACTTAGGAGTTTGGGGTTCATTCATCTGTTATGTTTTTATCAGTATAGGTTCCTCTAACTAGAGAGAATATTCCTATTCCTCCTTCCTAACCTCTGTCCTTCATGTTTACTTTTTTTTTTTTTTTTTTTGGGTTGCCTGGGTGGCGCAGTTGGTTAAGCGGTTAAGCATCTGCCTTCAACTCACTCAGGTCATGATCCCAGGGTCCTGGGCTTGAGCCCTGGGTCGGATTCCCTGCTCAGTGAGAAGTCTGCCTCTCCCTCCCCCTACCCACCCACACACTCATGCTCTTTCTCTAGCTCTGCTCTCTCTCAAAATCTTAGGGAAAAAAAAAAAAAAGATTTTTTATTTTCAAGTAATCTACATAGAACATGGGACTCGAACTTACAACCCCAAAATCAAGAGTCACATGCTGCTCAGACTGAGCAGGCTAGGTACCTCTCATTTTTACTTATATCATAATAAGATAGTTGTTAATATATGCAAAATATATGGACTCCACATAACAAGCAGGAAATCAAATCCTAGTATGCAATGGCTTTCCTTAATGTTTCTAAACAATTTAGTAATTCAAAATGTGTACCCTTTGCGCTGGGTGTTGTATATAAGTGATGAATAACTGAATTCTACTCCTGAAATCAATACTGCGCCCTTTGTTAACTAGAATTTAAATAAAAATGTTCTTAAAAAGCCAAACAAAGTATATAGCATATCATTAGTTTCAGAAGTAGAGTTTAGTGATTCATCAGTTGCATATAAGACCTAGTGCTCATTATATCAAGTGCCCCCCTTAATGCCCATCATCCAGTTACCCCATATCCTGCCAACCTCCCCCCCAGCAATTCTCAGTTTGTTTCCTACAGTTAAGAGTCTCCTGGGGTGCCTGGTGACTCAGTCAGTTGCTCATCTGCCTTCTGGTCAGGTCAGGATCCTGGGTTCCTGGGATCAAGCGAGCAGGGAGCCTGCTTCTCCCTCCCCACTGCCTGCCACTCCACCTGCTTGTGCTCTCTCTCTCTCAAATAAGTAAATAAACATATGTATTTTTAGTATCTTATAATCATGTTTGTTAGTATTTTCTTTTATTCTGTTTTGAATGAATCATAATTAGAAAGGTCTTCCCAACCCACAAGTTGTAGATGTTATCAATGTGTTTTTTTAGTACTTATATGGTATCATTATTTATGTTTAAATTTCTGATTTATTGGGGCTTAGTCTTGTGTGTGATGTGAAGTGTGGCTCTAATTTTATCTTTTCCCAGAGGCTATCCAGTTGTTCTAATACCATTAATTTAAAAGCCTGTCTTTTCCCCAGAGATTTGAGATGTCGCTTTACTGGCATAACATTGATCAGAGTGACAAAAGTGCCAAAGTTTGTCAAAGCAGCTGTTAGTAATGTTGTAGAGAAATGGCCCCACTATAGCATTGCTGATTGGAGGGCAAAATGTTTAATAGAATCCCTGTGGAATAGAATTTAGCACCATCTAAGAAAATTACATCTTAATTAATCACCTTAGACTTAATTAATCACCCTTAGACTCAGAAACTTCATTTCTAATAATCTACTCAGTATATATTTCCACAGTGAACATGCATGAGCGCATTCATTTTGGCATTATTTGTTGTAACACTGGAAATGACGCAATGTCCATCAGTACAAGACCGAATAAACTAGTACATCCAGACAACAACACCATGCAGCTGTAAAAAGAATGAAAAAGACCTGCATGTAGTAATATGGAGCAATCCTCAGGACATATTATTAAATGATAGAAATTGATGTGGGAAACAAAGGTGGAAGAAAAATTATTGAATTTCCTTACTATCTGCAGCCCATTGACAAGTCCTTGAAATAGGCAGTGACATTCCTCTAGGGGCTCAACTGCCTGGATGTTAAAACTTTCCTAAGGGCAAAAAACAGTCATAGCCCTGCTCCCCCAAGAATCCTGTAAGTCTACTTTAACGTATAAAAATTCCTTTGGAAATTTCCTTTATTTCTACTCCCCAAGATACGTGTTGGCAATCATTCCCCAAGTATATGGCCCACCGATATAGATCTGAAGGGTTTCATGTCTAAGGTTTTATTAGACAATAATAAATGACCTTTTCCCAGTAATAGCTAGCCCCTTCAGAATCCTGGAAACCTTGCTTCCAAAATTCCTTAGAGATTTACTATCCCTAACCCCCTCCCAACTTGAAAGTATATAATGGGTCACTCCTCATGACCCAATTGCTGCTCTTTCTGCCCACAGGTCCCTGTGCTTTAAAAAGAACCACCCTTTTGCACCAAAGACATCTCAAGAATTCTTTCTTGGTTCTTGGCTCTGGACCCCACCCCACCAAACCTCACCTATATTCCAAAACCACATCAAGGTCATGATCCCAGGGTCCTGGGATTGAGTCCAGCATCAGACTCCTTGCTCAGCAGGGATCCTAGTTCTCCCTCTGCCTGCTGCTCCCCCTGCTTGTGTGCTCTCTCTCTCTCAGAAATAAAAATCTTTTTAGAAAAGAAAAAAAAAAAAACACTTTTTGGAAGGTAGGTGATGGGAGATGTGAATCAGGGACAGTATATATGTCAGAGGATACTGCAGAGGGAAGGGGGCCTGCCTAAAGAGTCTACCACAGAGTATTACAAGCAGTGGCATGCAAAATCAGAATTTCTTAAAGTCTGCTGCAGTGGAGGATGTCCCTGGCTTAAAGGTGCTTAGGTGGCAAAATGGGGTAGATTTCAGATGGGACAGCATGGTCTCGGAATCCCTTGGGTCACAAGAAGAACGGGGATGCCTGAATGCTACAGGGTTCCCAGGCATCAGAGCAAGGAAGCAGGCTGAACACAGGGAGTTCAGGTGCCAACTTTCTGCTCAATTTTGCCATAAACCACAAAAGGCTTTACACTTGCACAATTGCACTCCAGGTAGGGGCCTAGTACAAGGCAGAAGCCTGGAGAGACTTCCCTCCCTCTCCACCAATCCCCCACCAGGAATGACTCAGGTGCACATCACAGGAACCCATAAAGTTTGGAGACTTGAAACTGGGTCACTTTCCTGAGCTAAAAATGGTCAGTCACAGGTGGAGTGAACACAGAGTTCAGACGGAAACCAGGGAGACAAGGGGGACTGACTGCTTTTCTGTGAGGGATCACTAAAGAGTGGGGGGCGTGAACTTTCAGTTCCAGTGCTAGAGATCATGGTGCCACCGTTTTCATCTCCCCACTGAGTAAAGGGACAGGAAGGGCTAGGTAGGGAAAGATAGGAGGCTACACAATCAGGCTCACAGAGATCCCCAAAATGCAGAAGTGGAAGGAAACCAGAGATAAGGGAAAACTCCAGACCACACTGCCCTAGTGTTCAAGGGCAGAGTCTTATTTATGGCAATCTCCTGTGGTCAACAGAAAATAATCAAACCCTAAAAGGAAGTAAGCCATTAAAGATGTTATCACTAGTCCTTAATCAATGGTGCTGCCAGTAGAGAAGTCAAAAAGATTTAAGTTCCCCGGTTAGCTTTCAATAAAGGACCAACCTTAAAAGACCTCGGTTGCAACCCTGTCTGGACTCCTCTCACTCCTGGGAGCTTTTCCTGTATCCTTGCTTAAAACTCTATCACTTCACTCACTTTCCTTTATCTGGGAGATTCATTCTTTGACTTCTTGAGACAAGAACCCCGCTCTGAAGCTTCACCGTCAGTGCTGAAAGCCTTCAAGGAGCAAAATAGCACCACATAGTGGAATCCAGAGCTTCTGATATTAAGCCTGGCCACTTTGCAAGGGAGACAATTCCACCAGGGCAAAGACACCTGAGAATCGTCACAGCCGGCCCCTCCTCCAGAAGATGAGCAGGAACAATTCACTAGCGAAGTTTACTGATCATAGAAAACTGCACAACTTCAGCTCTTGGGGAAAACAGTATATACCATTTGTGGGTTTTTTTTTTTATTATTCCTTAGTCTTCCAATTTTATTTTTTCCAGCTATTTTCTTACTTTTTCAATTCTTTTCTTTACTCATTTTTATCTTTATTTTCATATATACATTATATATTTTTTCATTTTACATTTCCTGTCATTGTATTTTATTTTATTTTATTTTATTTTTGTATATATATAAATTTTTCTCTTTCCGGTTTTGGGATCTAGTTTCTTTTAACAAACAGACCTAAATACACCCAGGATCTAGTTTATTGTTTTGTTCTGTTTTACTTCTTCTTGGATTTTTTTCTTATTTTGTTTTGTTTTTGTTTTCTTCTGGTTTGTTTTGTTTGTTTTTTCTGTTGTCATTTTCATCTTTTCTCTTTCTTCTATTCTGTTCTCAACATATTGATGAGACAGAGGGACTCACCCCAAAAGAAAGAACAGGAGGTAGTACTCACTGACAGGGACTTAATCAATATGGATATAAGAAAGATGTTGGAACTAGTTTTCAAAACAATGATTATAAAGATACTAGCTGGGTCTAAAAATGCGTAGAAGACACTAGAGAATCCCCTATCAAAGAAATAAAAGAACTAAAATCCAATCAGGCTGAAATAAAAAATGCTATTACTAAAACAAAACAAACAAACAAAAAAAAAAACTATTACTGAGATGGAGTAAAAAATGGAAGGCTCTCACCGCTAGGATAAATGAGGCAGAAGAGAGAGTCAGCATATAGAAGACAAAATGATGGGAAATAGGGAACTTGGGAAAACAACTACTGGATCACCAAGGGAGACACTGGGAAATCAGAGATACCATAAAGCGAAATAATATCCAGATGATAGGGGTCCCAGAAAATGGAGAGAAGGGGGGCTGAAGGTTTATTTGAACAAATTATACCTGTGAACATCCCTAATCTGGGGGAGAAAATGGGCACTTAAGTCCAGGAGACACAAAGAATGCCCCTCAAAATCAATAAAAATAGGTCAGTACCTCCACATATAGTAGTGAAGCTTGCAAATTTCAGAGATAAAGAGAAAATCCTGAAAGAAGGACAAGATGTCCTTAATCTACAAGGGTAGAAACATAAGGCTGGCAGCACACCCATCTGCAGAGACCTGGCAGGCCAGAAAGGACTGGCATGATATACTCACTGTGCTAAATGTGAGAAATATGCAGCCAAAAATACTTTATCCAGCAAAGCTGTCATTCAGAATGGAAGGAGAAATGAGCTTCCAGGACAAACAAAACAAATCTGTGAACACTAAAACAGCCCTGAAAGAAATAGTAAAGGGGATCCTTTGAGCAGAGAGAAAAGCCAAAACTAATAAAAATCAGAAAGAAACAGACAATCTACAATAACAGGGACTTTACAGATAATAAATGGCACTAAATTCATATCTTTCAATAATTACTCCTGAATGTAAATGGCCTAATGCTACAATCAAAAGACATAGGGTATCACACTGGATTTAAAAAGACAAGACCAGGGATGCCTGGGTGACTCAGCCAGTTAAGGGTCTGTCTTCTGCTCAGGTCATAATCCCAGGGTTTGGGGATTGAGTCCTACATTGGGCTCCCTCTCAGTGGGAGCCTGCTTCTCCCTCTACCTACCACTTACCCTGCTTGTGCTCACTCTCTCTCTCTCACTCTCTGACAAATAAATAAAATATTTTTAAAAAGAAATAACCAAGATCCATCAATATGATGTCTATTAGAGACTCATTTTGAACACAAAGACACCTCCAGATTGAAAGTGAGGAGGTAAAGGAGGACATCAAAAGAAAGCTGGGGCAGAAATCCATATATCAGACAAACTAGATTTTAAACCAAAGACCGTAATAGGAGATGAGGAAAGACACTATATCATAATTAAAGGATCTATCCAACAAGAAGATCTAACAATTGTAAATACTTACGCCCTCAACATGGAAGCAGCCAATTATATTGACCAATTAATAACAAAGAAACACATCAACAATAATACAATAATAGTAGGGGACTTTAACACCTCCCTCACAGCAATGGACAGATCATCTAAGCAGAGATCAACAAGGAAAAAAGGGCTTTGAATGAAACACTGGACCAGATGGACTTCACAGATATATTCAGAACATTCCATCCTAAAGCAACAGAATACACATTCTTCTCGAGTGCACATGGAAAAGTCTCCAGAATAGATCACATCCTGGGTCACAAGTCAGGTCTCAACTTGTACAAAAAGATTGGGATTATTCCCTGCATATGTTCAGACCACAGTGCTTTAAAACTCAAATTCAATCACGAGAGGAAATTTGGAAGGAACACAAATACATGGAGGCTAAAGGGGATCCTACTAAAGAATGAATGAGTCAACCAGGAAATTAAGAGAGAATTTTTAAGAATACATGGAAACAAATGAAAATGAAAACACAACTGTTCAAAATCTTTGGGATGCAGCAAAGGTGGTCTTAAGAGGGAAGTATATACCAATACAGGCCTTTCTCAAGAAACAAGAAAAGTTTCAAATAACAACCTAACCTTACACCTAAAGCAGCTGGAGAAAGTACAGCAAATAAAGCCTGAATCCAGGAGGAAATGATAAATAATAAAGACTAGAGCAGAAATCAATGATATAGAAATTTTTTTTTAAAGTACAACAAATCAATGAATCTAGGAGCTGGTTCTTTTAGAGCATTAGTGAGATCAATAAACCCCTAGCCAGACTTTTCAAAAATAAAATAGAAAGGACCCAAGTAAATAAAATCATAAATGAAAGAGAGGAAATCACAAACAACATCAAAGAAATAGAACTATAAGAACATGTTATGGGCAATTATATCCCAACAAATTAGGCCATCTGGAAGAAATGGATGCATTCTTAGAGACGCATAAACTACCAAAACTGAACCATGAAGAAATAGAAAACCTGAACAGACTCATAAACAGCAAAGAAATTGAAGCAGTAATAAAAAAAAAAAAAAAATCTTCAACAAACAACAGCCCAGGGCCAGATGACTTCCCAGGGGGAATTCTACCAAACATTTAAAGAATTAATCCCTATTCTCCTGAAGCTATTTCAAGAAATAGAAATAGAAGGGAAACTTCCAAATTCTTTCTATGAGTTTATCCCCAAACCAGGCAAACACCCCACCAAAAAGGAGAATTACAGACCAATATCCCTGATGAACATAGATGCAAAAATTCTCACCAAGATACTAGTTAATAGGATCCAACAGTACATTAAAAACATTACTCATCATGGCCAAGTGGGATTTATTCCTGGTCTGCAAGGGAACACCTGCAAAACAATCAATGTGATACTCCACATTAATAAAAGAAAGGACAAGAATCACATGACCCTCTCAATTGACGCAGAAAAAGCATTTAACAAAATTCAGCATCTTTTCTTGAGAAAAACATTCCACAGTGTTGGGAGAGAGGGAACATACATCAATATCACAAAAGCCATAACCAAGAAACCCACAGCAAATATCATTCTCAAGGGGGAAAAACTGAGAGCCTTTCACCTAAGGTTACGAACATGACAGGGATGTCCACTTTCACCACTATTGTTCAACATAGTACTAGAAGTCCTAGCCTCAGCAATCAGACAACAAAAAGAAATAAAAGGCATTGAAATTGGCAAAGCAGCCAAATTTTCACTCTTCATAGATGGCATGATACTCTATGTAGGAAACCCAAAAGACTGCACCCCAAAATTGTTAGATATAATAAAGGAAATCAACAAAGTGGCAGGGTATAAAATCAATGCACAGAAGTCACTTACATTTCTACACACTAACAAGGAGACAGAAAAGAGAAAAAAACAATCCCATTTACAATTTCACCAGAAACCATAAGATACCAGGGAATCAAAGAGGTAAAGGATCTCTACTCTGAAAACTATAGAACTCTTATGATAGAAATTTATCAAAACACAAACACAAAGAAATGGAAAAACATTCCATTCTCATGGATTGGGAGAACAAATATTGTTAAAATGTCTATGTTACCTAGAGCAATCTACACATTCAATGCAATCCCTACCAATATATCATCAACATTTTTCATAGAGCTGGAACAAATGACCCTAAAATTTGTATGGAACCACAAATTCAATGCAATTGAATTCAATGCAATCCCTACCAATATATCATCAACATTTTTCATAGAGCTGGAACAAATGACCCTAAAATTTGTATGGAACCAGAAAAGACCCCAAGTAGTGAAAGGAATGCTGAAAACGAAAACCAAAGCTGGAGGGATCACAATTCCAGACTTCAAGCTCTATTACAAAGCTGTAATCATCAAGACAGTATGGGGCTGGCACAAAAAGAAACACATAAATCAGTGGAACACAACAGAGAACCCAGAAATGGACCCTCAACTCTATAATCAACTAAATAATCATATATATATATATTTATATGTATATAGTTAGTTATATATATGTATATATATATTTTTTATATATATAAAAAACATATATGTATGACATATATAATGGAATATTACTCAGCCTTCAAAAAAATGAAATCTTACCATTTGCAATGATGTAGATGGAACTAGAGGGTACTATGCTAGTGAAATAATATATATATATACACACACACACACACACACACATATATACATATATATATAGTTAGTTATATATAACATATATATGTCATACATATGTATGTATGACACATATATATAATGGAATATTACTCAGTCTTCAAAAAAATGAAATCTTACCATTTGCAATGATGTGGATGGAATTAGACGGTACTATGCTAGTGAAATAAGCCAGCCAGAGAAGGACAAATACCATATGATTTCACGCATGTGTGGAATTTTTTAAAAGATTTTACTTATTTATTTGACATAGAGAGAGATCACAAGTAGAGAGGCAGGCAGAGAGAGAGGGGAAAAGCAGGCTCCCTGCTGAGGAGAGAGCCCAATGTGGGGCTCGATCCCAGGACCCTGAGATCATGACCTGAGCCGAAGGCCGAGGCTTAACCCACTGAGCCAACCAGATGCCCCCATATGTGGAATTTAAGAAACAAAACAGATGAACCTAGAGGAACGGAATGAAAAATAAAATAAGATGAAATCAGAGAGGGAGAAAAACCAAAATAGACTCTTAACTCTAGGAAACAAACTAAAGGTTGCTGGAGGGGAGGTGAGTGGGTGGATGATGTAACTGGGTGATGGACATTAAGGAGGGCACTGAAGTACGGGTATTGTACACAACTGATGAATCACTAAATTCTTCCTCTGAAACTAATAATACACTATATGTTGATTAAATTGAATTTAAGATTTCTTTTTTATTTACTTGAGAGAGAGAGAGCATGAGAGGGGAGAGGGTCAAAGGTAGAAGCAGACTCCCCACCGAGCAGGGAGCCTGATGCGGGACCTGATCCCAGGACTCCAGGATCATGACCTGAGCCGAAGGCAGTTGCTTAACCAACTGAGCGCCCAATTAAATTGAATTTAAATTAAAAAATAAAAATAAACAGGGAAGGAAGAAATTAAATGGAGTATATGACAAATATACTTGTCTGAATGCATCTTTTATTTTAAGGTTTTATTTGAGAGAGAGAAACTGAGCATGAGTGGTGTTGAGGGCAGAGGGAGAAGTAGACTCCCCAGTGAGCAGTGAGCCTGACAAGGGGCTCCATCCCAGGACTCCAGGATCATGACCTGAGCCAAAGGCAAACAGTAAATGACTCAGTCACCTAGGCATCCCTAATTACATATTTTTTATTTTATTTATTTATTTATTTATTTATTTTTAATTTGTCAGACAGAGAAAGAGAGAGCATAAGCAGGCAGAGCAGCAGGCAGAGGGAGAGGGAACCCAATACAGGACTTGATCCCAGAACCCTGGGATCATAACCTGAGCTGAAGGCAGATGCTTAACTGACTGAGCCACCCAGACACCCCTGAATACATCTTTTTTTTTTTAAGATTTTATTTATTTATTTGACAGACAGAGATCACAAGTAGGCAGAGAGGCAGGCAGAGAGAGAGGAAGGGAAGCAGGCTCCCTGCTGAGCAGAGAGTCCGACGCGGGGCTCGATCCCAGGACCCTGAGATCACGACCCAAGCCGAAGGCAGAGGCCTAACCCACTGAGCCACCCAGGCACCCCTGAATACATCTTTTTTAATCTTGTTTTTTTGTTTTCAACATTTAAAAAATTTTACATATTAAAATGAAATTAATTCTTTAAAAAGATTTTATATATTTATTTGAGAGAAAGAGTGTGCTAGTGGGGAAGAGGGACAAGCAGACTCTGTGCTGAATGTGAAGACTGTTGGGGGGCTTGATCTCAGGACCCTGAGATCATAACCCCAAATGAAATCAAGAGTTAGATGCCCCAGGGAAATACAAATCAAAACCATAATGAGATACCACCTCACACCAGTCAGAATGGCTAAATTAACAAGTGAGGAAACAACAGGTGTTGGCAAGGATGTGGAGAAAGGGGAACCCTCCTACACTGTTGGTGGGAATGTAAGCTTGTGCAGCCACTCTGGAAAACAGTATGGAGGTTCCTCAAAAAGTTGGAAATAGGGGGGTGTGGGTGGCTCAGTTGTTAAGCATCTGCCTTTGGCTCAGGCCATGATCCCAGGGTCTGGGATTGGGCCCCACATCGGGCTCCCTGCTCAGCGGGAAACCTGTTTCTCCCTCTCCCACTCCCCCTGCTTGTGTTCCCTCTCTTGCTGTGTCTCTGTCAAATAAATAAATATAATCTTAAAAAAAAAAAGTTGAAAATAGAGCTACCCTATGTCCCAGCAATTGCACTACTGGGTATTTACCCCAAAGATACAAATGTAGTAACCTGAAGGGCCACATGCACCCCAGTGTTTATAGTAGCAATGTCCGTAAAAGCCAGCTAAGGAAAGCCTCTCTCTGCCTGCCTCTCTGCCTACTTGTGATCTCTCTGTCAAATAAATAAATAAATAAATAATCTTTTTAACAAAATAAATTTTAAAAAATTGAAATCTTGCCATTTACAATGATGTGGATGGAACTAGAGGGTATTATGGTAAGTGAAATAAGCCAATCAGAGAAAAATGATTACAAATGATCTCACTGATATTTGATATTTCAGAAACAAGGCAGAGGATCATCAGGGAAGAGAGGAAAAAATGAAACAAGACAAAACCAGAGAGGGAGACAAACCATAAGAGACACTTAATCTCAGGAAACAAACAAGCTTGCTGGAGTGGAGGGGAGTGGGAGGCATGGGGTAGCTAGGTGGTGGGTATGTGTTGTGGGGAGGGGAGCGCTCTGTATTGTATAAGACTAATGAATCACAGACCTGTACCCCTGAAACAAATTACATTATATGTTAGTAATAATTTTTAAAAAGTTGAGTAACATATTAAGATACAAAAAAAAAAAAAGTTGGATGCTCAACTGACAGAGCCACCCAAGCACCTCAAAAATGAAATTAGTTTTTTTAAAATTAATTTTGAAAGAAAAATCAAAATCTAATATTGGAAACTAAAGCAAATAAAACCTATTTATTTAGCAAATTTTAAGGTAACTATTAGAGAAAATAATTATTTCTGGTGACTTTTGAATATAGAACTCTGTACATCCTTTATGGTAAATAAGGAGTAAGAGAACAGCACCTTAATATTAAATTTCATTTAGCAATTTTATTGTTAGGAGTAGTAATTGTTGCAGTTTTAAAGCTATTTTATGTATATTTTATGTATATATATTTTATGTATATTTTAGAATAAAGAAAATAGGCAAATATGTCCAGGTTATTAGGAGCCAAGATTTTCAATTTCCCTGGTAAAAGATATAAAATACAGAATCGAGTCCAAGATGGTGGAGGAGGAGGAGACCTTAATTTCATCTGGTCCCAGGAATTCAGCTAGATAGCTATGAAACCACGCTGAACACCTGCAAACTCAAGCTGAGATCTAAGAAAAGAACAGCTGCAACTCTACGAATAGAAAAGCCACCACTTCCTGCAAGGTAGGAGGTTTGTAGAAGAGAATCCGAGGCAATGCTGTGGTTTTGGAATATAGGTGAGATTCAGATGGGATCCAGAGCTGACAACCAAGAAAGAACTCTTGAGATGTCTTTGGTGCAAAAAGATGGTTTTATTAAAGCACAGTACTGGTGGGCAGAAAGAGCTGCACTGGGGTTGTGAGCAGCAATTGATTATATACAATGGGGTTGGGGGAAGTAAGGAAAAAGGGAGGTTTCAAAAGGATTTTCACAAGTTGAAGAAGATCCCCAGGATACTAGAAGTCTAGCCCATTATCAAGCTAAGGTTGTTTTTCCCTCTGGTAAAACATTAACATTACGATAGTTGGGAGGGGCACTGGGAGACTCAGTTGTTAAGCATCTGCCTTCCACTCAGGTCCTGGGATTGAGCCCCACATCAGGCTCCCTTCTAGGCGAGAAGCCTATTTCTCCCTCTCCCACTCCCCCTGCTTATGTTTCCACTCTCACCGTCTCTCTCTCTCCGTCAAATAAGTAAAATCTTTAAAAAAATAATAAGATAGTTGGGAGCTTCCTGGAAGAAAGTCCCACATATGGGTGGGTGGTGTCACAGGACACCAGCTTGTGCTTTGTCTTCAGCTAGGCTTCTGCTCCCTCATCAGCAATATATGAGTGGGGGGAGGGGCGGCGGGGGCTCCATCAACCAGCTATCAGCAAGTGATAGAGCAGTGGAGAATAAAATCAGAACTTTTAGAAGTCTGCCCTGCTGGAGTAGAACCCTCCCTGGGACAGTGTGGTCACAGAACCCTCAGGGTCACAGAAAGAAGGAGGGGGTGACTGGGCATGGCAGAGCTCCCAGATATCAGAGTGGGAAAGCCAGCTACAAAGATGGAGCCCAAGAGTGGGCTCTCAGCTCTGTGTTGCCATAAACTGTGCTCCATAGCACAGTACGGCCCCTGCTCTGCAGGGGCCCAACAAGCAGCAGAACTGGGGAGACTCCCCTTCCTTCCCTGGGAGAAGCAGCACAGGAGCATGCCACAGGAATATGCTGGGTTTGAAGACTCATAACAGGGCCATGTGCTGGAGAGAGAAATGATCTGTCACAGGCCAGGTGAGCACGGAGTGCGGCCAGAGACCAGGGAGACAGGAGTGACTGACTGCTTTTCTCCAAGGGTGCACTTGATGTGGGAAACAGAGGCAGAAGAAAAGTTATTAAATTTCTTTACCCACTGACAACCCCCTGAGACAGGCAGAGTGACATTCCTCTAGGGACTCAACTGCCTCCACCTTAATACTTTGCTAAGGGGCAAAAGGCAATCCTAACCTGACCAACCCGCCCAAACCAGGATCCTGTGGGTCTACTTTAATATATAAAAATTCCTTTGGAAACTTCTTTTATCTCTAAACCCTCCAAAATACAGGTTGGCAAACATCCCCAAGCATGTGGCTCACCAATATTTATCTGAAGGGTCTCATGACTAAGGTTTTATTAGATGGTAATGATGAGGCAGCAGAAGGCTGGCTGAGGACAAAGCAAAAGCTGGCACCTTACACCCCCTCTCCCCCCCACCTCAGTGACATGTGTGGCATTCCTCAGGCACCCCTGGCTGCCCTAAAAAGAAAACAAATAGTTAACTTATAGAGATCACAATCCTGCAAAACAGGAGTCTCCCTCAGTTTACAAATGTCCTAGTGATTTACAACAAAAAAGCTATCTCATCAATAGCCTAACTTCCAGAGAGACAAGTAACTCAGTTCCTAAAGCCCTAACATAAAACTGAAGGAGGCTGAGGCGGAAGGAAATGTAAATAAAGTTAAATTTCTTCTAAACCTAAAGCTTATTGACAAGGATGTGTGATAGGAGGAATGTGACATTCCACCAGGAAACTCCCAACAGTCTTCATGTTAGTGCCTCATTAGAGGGAAAAACATCCTTGGCTTGACAATAACCAGGCCTCCAGTATCCTGACAGTCTTCTTTACCATGACAGCCCTTTGGAACACCCCCTTTGTCCTCACCTACCCAACTCCTGTGTATATAATCAGCCACTCCTCAGGATAGCAGGGCAGCACCTCTTCCTGCCCACTGGTCTGCCCCCATGCTTTAATAAACCACCATTTTGCACCAAAGATGTCTCAAGAATTCTTTCTTGGTCGTTGGCTCTGGACTCCACCCCATTTAACCTCACCTATATTCTAAAATTTCATCACACGGAGAAGTGGGGCCCCAACTTTTTGTCTTCCAGGCCAGAGATTTGGAGGCTACTATTTTCATTTTTTTTAAGATTTTGTTTATTTATTTGACAGACAGAGATCACAAGTAGGCAGAGAGAGAGAGAGGAGGAAGCAGGTTCCCCGTGGAGCAGAGAGCCGGGTGTGGGGCTCGATCCCAGGACCCTGGGATCACGACCAGAGCCGAAGGCAGAGGCTTTAAACCACTGAGCCACCCAGGCGCTCCTGGAGGCTACTATTTTCATTTTCATCCTCTAAAGCTGTGAGGAAAGCCTTCAGGGAACAAAAGCCACATAGAAGGTGCCTGAATGGTTCAGTCAGTTAAGCATCTGCCTTCAGTTCAAGTCATGATCCCACGGTTCAGGGATCAAATCCTGCACTGGGTTCCCTGCTCAGTGGGAAGCCTGCTTCTTCCTCTCCCTGTCTCTGCCTGCCACTGCCCCAGCTTGTGCTCTCTCTCTGTGTCAAATAAATAAGTAAAATCTTTAAAAACAAACAAACAAACAACAACAACAAAACAGAGCAAACCGGAGCAGATTACTTAGCCCGGTCCCCTGGCAAGGGCAGTACAATTCTGCCTAGGGCAAAGACAGTTGAGAAATCAACACAACATTTCCCTCCCAACAAGATAAGATCCAGAAGAATATCCAGCCAAGACCAAGTTTAGAACTGCAAAACTCCAGCACTAAAACAAAACAAAACAAAACAAACAAAAAACCTTCCAGCTTGGAGCTCCTGGGTGGCTCAGTGGGTTGAGCCTCTGCTTTTGGCTTAGGTCATTATCTCAGGGTCCTTGAATCGAGCCCCACATCGGGCTCTCTGCTCAGAGGGGAGCCTGCTTCCCTCTCTCTCTGCCTGCCTCTCTGCCTACTTGTAATCTCTCTCTGTCAAATAAATAAATAAAATCTTTAAAAAACAAAACAAAACTCCAGCTCTAGGGGGAATACAGCACATAGAATTCATGGCTTTTTTCCCCATGATTCTTTAGTCTTTCAACTTTACTTTTTTTATTTCCTTTTTCAACCAATTTCTTATTTTATTTACTCTTTTTAAATTTTTTTAAGATTTTATTTATTTATTTGAGAGTGAGAGAATGAGTGAGAGAGAGAACAAGCAAGGGGAATGGCAGAGGGAGAGGGAGAAGCTGGTTCCCCCAGAGCAGGGAGCCTGATGCAGGGCTCGATCCCAGGACCCTGGAATGATGACCTGAGCCAAAGGCAGACACTCAACCGATTGAGCCACCCAGATGCTCCTTCTCAACTCTTTTTTTAAATCATCTTTAATTTTCATTTTTACATTATGTTATATCACTTCATTGTATATAATCTTATTTTTGTGTATATATATATTTTTTCTTTCTTTCTTTACAATTTTGGGATGCAGTTTCTTCTAACAGACCAAAATACCTCCAAAATCTAGTGTATGGTTCTGTTCTATCAACCTGTCTGATCATATTCAATCGTTTTTTTCTTCTTTTTGTTTTTCTTCTTGCTTTATTTTGTTAAAGTCTTTTAAAATTTTCATCTTTACAATTACATCCCATCCTTTCATTGTATTTAATTTTATTTTTGTATATGTAACTTTTTCTTTCTTTATTTTTTATTTTTTATTTTTTAACTTTTCTTTCTTTACAATTTTGAGACGTAGTTTCTTCTAACAAACTGACCAAAATACACTTGGGAAATAGTGTATTGCTTAGTTTTTTTCACCTGTTTGTATCCCTTCCTTTTTTGTTGTTGTGGCTTTTCTCTCATTCATTTTTTATTTCTTTTAATTTACATTTTTATAGTTACATTCTATCCTTTCATTATATTTAATTTTATTTTTGTACATATATAAGTTTTTCTTTCTTTATAATTTGGAATCTAATTTTCTAAAAAACAGACCAAAATACAAACAGAATCCAGTATTTTGCTCTATTTTGCTCACCTGTTTGATTATATTCTCTTTTTCTTTCTCTCTCTCTCTCTTTTTTTACCCTAGTCTCAGGTCTCTACTGATTTGTTTAGTGTATATTAATCTGGAGTCATTGTTGCCATTTCAGTATTTTGTTCTTTCATTCATCTACTCTTCCCTGGACAGAATGACAAGACAGAATACTCACCTCAAAAAAGAGAACAAGAGGAAGTACTGACTGCTAGGGACCTAATGAGTATGGGCATAAGTAAGACATCAGAACTAGACTTCAAAATAATGATTATAAATATATTAGCTGGGCTTGAAAAAAACAAAGATGCCAGAAAATCCCTTTCCAGAGAAATAAAAGAACTAAAATGTAACCAAGTCGAAATAAAAAAGTCTATTAATGAGAGGCAATAAAAAATGGAGGCTCTAGCTGCTAGGATAAATGAGGCAGAAGAAAGAATTAGTGATATAGAAGATCAAATGATAGAAAATAAAGAAGCTGAGAAAAAGAGAGATAAACAACTACTGGATCACAGGGGAGAATTCCAGAGATAAGTGATACCATAAAATGAAACAATATTAGAATAACTGGATCCCAGAAGAAAAGGAGAGAAAAGAAGGGCAGTAAGGTATATTGGAGCAAATTATAGCAGAGAACTTCCATAATCTGGGAAAGGAAGCAGGCATCAAAATCTAGGAGGCACAGAGAACCCCCCTCAAAATCAATAAAAATAGGTCAACACCCTGACATATAATACTGAAACTTACGAATCTTAGAGGCACAGAGAAAATCCTGAAAGCAGCTCAGGACAAGAGGTCTATAACCTGCAATACAAGGCTAGGAACATTAGATTAGCAAGAGACCTATCCACAGAGACCCAGCAGGCCAGAAAGGACTGGAACGATATATTCAGGGTGCTAAACAAGAAAAATATGCAGCCAAGAATATTTTATCCAGCTAGGATGTCATTCAAAATAGAAGGAGTGATACAAATTGGCCTAGACAAACAAAAAGTAAAAGAATTTGTGATTACCAAACAAGCCCTACAAGAAATATTAAAAGGGGTCCTCTAAGCAAAGAGAGAGCCAAAAGTAACACAGACCAGAAAGGAACAGAGACAATATACAGAAAGTCACTGTAATTTACAGGCAATACGATGGCACTGAATTCATATCTTTCAATAGTTACTCAGAATGTATGGGATAAATGCCCAAATCAAAAGACAAAGGGTATCAGATTGGATAAAAAAAGCAAGACCCATCCATATGCTGTCTGCAAGAAACTCATTTTAGACCCAAAGACACCTCCAGATTTAAAGTGAGGTGGTAGACCAATGTTCATAGCAGCAATGTCCACAATAGCCAAGCTGTAGTAGGTCCAAGATACCCTTCAACAGATGAATGGATAAAGATGTGGTTCATATATATGATGGAATATTACTCGGCCATCAGAAAGGATGACCATCTACCATTTATTTGCATTGATATGGATGGAAGTGGAGGGGATTACACTAAGGGAAATAAGTCAAGCAGAGAAAGACAATTATCATACAGTTTCACTCATATGTGGAATATAAGGAATAGCACAGAGGACCACAGGGGAAGGGAGGGAAAACTGAATGGGAAGAAATCAGAGAGGGAGACACATCATGAGAGACACTGGACTCTGAGAAACAATCTATGGATTGCAGAAGGGAGGGGGGGAGGGGATGGTATAACTGGGTAATGGGCATTATAGAGGGCACATGATCTGATGAGCCCTGTATGTTTGTTTGTTTTTCATTTAATTTTATCTTTTCAGGGGAACCTGGGCGGCTCAGTGGGTTAAAGCCTATGCTTTCAGCTTGGGTCATGATCCCAGGGTCCTGGGACCGAGCCCCACATTGGGCTCTCTGCTCCATGGAGAGCCTGCTTCCTCCTCTCTCTCTCTCTCTGCCTGCCTCTCTGCCTACTTGTGATCTCTATTTGTCAAATAAATAAATAAAAATCTTTTTAAAAATTTTTATTTTTTCAGTGTTCCAAGATTCATTGTTTATGCACCACACAAGCCCTGGGTGTTATATGCAACTAATGAATCACTGAACACTACATTAAAAACTAATGATGTAGCATATGTTGGCTAATTGAATTTAAATTAAAAAATTAAAAACAAAATAAAGAGGGGATGGAAAACTATTTATCATGCTAATGGACATCAAAAGAAAGCTGGGGTAGAAATCCGTATATCAAAAAATTAAAAAAAATTAAAAAAAATAAATCCGTATATCAGACAAACTAGATTTTAAACCAAAGACCGTAACAGGAGATGAGGAAAGACACTATATCATAATTAAAGGATATCTCCAACAAGAAGATCTAACAATTGTAAATACTTATGCCCTCAACATGGAAGCAGCCAATTATATTGACCAATTAATAACAAAATCAAAGAAACACATCAACAATAATACAATAATAGTAAGGGACTTTAACACCTCCCTCACAGCAATGGACAGGTCATCTAAGCAGAGATCAACAAGGAAAAAGGGGCTTTGAATGAAACACTGGGCCAGATGGACTTCACAGATATATTCAGAACATTCCATCCTAAAGCAACAGAATACACATTCTTCTCGAGTGTGCATAGAACAGTCTCCAGAATAGATCACATCTTGGGTCACAAATCAGGTCTCAACCAGTACCAAAATATTGGGATCATTCCCTGCATATTTTCAGACCACAATGCTCAGAAGCTAGAACTCAATCACAAGAGGAAATTTGGAAGGAACTCAAATACATGGAGGCTAAAGAGCATTCTATAAAGAATGAGTTTGTCAACCAGGAAATTAAAGACAAATTTAAAAAACAAATTCATGGAAACAAATGAAAGTGAAAACACAACTGTTCAAAATCTTTGGGACACAACAAAGGTGGTCTTAAGATGGAAGTATATAGCAATACAAGCCTTTCTCAAGAAACAAGAAAGGTCTCAAATACACCTAACCCTACACATACAGCAGCTGGAGAAAGCCTGAGCCCAGCAGGAGAAGAGAAGTAATAAAGATCAGAGCAGAAATCAAGGAACTAGAAACCAAAAGAATAGTAGAACAGATCAATGAAACTAGGAGCTGGTTCTTTGAAGGAATTAATAAAATTGATTAATCCCTAGCCAGACCTATCAAAAAGAAAAGAGAAAGGACCCAAATAAATAAAATCATGAATGAAAGAGGAGATATCACAACCAACACTGAAGAAATACAAACTAGTATAAAAACATATTATGAGCAACTATATGCCAACAAATTAGGCAATCTGGAAGGAATGGATGCATTCCTAGAGATGTATAAACTACCAAAATGAATCACAAAGAAATAGAAAACCCAAACACACCCATAACCAGCAAGGAAATCAAATCAGTGATTAAAAAAAAAAACTCCCAACAAATGAGAGCCCAGGGCCAGATGACTTCCCAGGGGAATTCTACCAAACATTTATTTTTTTTAAGATTTTATTTATTTATTTGACAGACAGAGATCACAAGTAGGCAAAGAGGCAGGCAGAGAGAGAGTAGGAAGCAGGCTTCCTGTTGAGCAGAAAGCCCGATGCAGGGCTCAATCCAGGACCCTGGGATCATGACCTGAGCTGAAAGCAGAGGCTTTAGCCCACTGAGCCACCCAGGCACCCCACTACCAAACATTTAAAGAAGAATTAATACATATTCTTCTGAAGCTCTTTCAAAAAATAGAAATGGGGATCAAGCCCTGCATCACGCTCCCTGATCAGCGGGAAGCCTGCTTCTCCCTCTCCCACTCCCCCTGCTTCTGTTCCCTCTCTCGCCGTATCTCTCTCTGTCAAATAAATAAATAAAATCTTTTTAAAAAATGGAAATGGAAGGAAAACTTCCAAACTCTTTCCAGGAGGCCAGCATTACCTTTATCCCCAAACCAAAGACCCCCCCCCAAAAGAAGAATTACAGACCAATATCCCTGTTGAACTTGGACACAAAAATTCTCACCAAGATACTAGTTAATAGGATCCAACAGTACATTAAAAGCATTATTCACCAGGACTAAGTGGGATTTATTCCTGGGCTGCAAGGTTGATTCAACATCTGCAAATCAATCAGTGTGATACAATACATAAATAAAAGAAAGGACAAGTCATATGATCCTCTCAATAGATGCAGAAAAAGCATATGACTAAGTACAGCATCCTGTCTTGATTAAACACAGTGTAGGGATAGAGGGTACAAGTATGGAACTTGACTGGATCTTGTTTTTTTCCTAATTAATACTATAAAAGATATTTAAAAGGGAAAAGTTTGAATATGGATTAATGTTAGATGACATCAGGAATTTGAATATGTATTCATGTTAGATGATAGTAGGAATTATTAATTCATCATATAATTCCACTGTGGTTATGTGAGATACATACCAAAGATTTAGGGATGAATGATTATGGTGTCTGTAACTTGCTTTCAGATAGTTTAGGAAAAGAAAGATAAGTATACAAACAGATGAAAAGATACAATTAAGGTAAGTATGGCCAAATATTAATATTGTTGTATCCTTGTATGTATGTGTGTATGTATTTATTTTTGGTGCAAAAAAGGTGATTTTGTTAAAGCACAGGGACAGGACGTGTGGGTAGAAGAGCTGTTGCTGAATCCTTGCAGTTGGTGTTTGGGTGTTTATCATCCCTTTTTACTCAGTTTTTCTGTATGTTAAACAGTTTTCAAAATAAAACTGGGTGGTTCAGTCAGTTAAGTATTGCCTTCAGCTCAGATCATGATACTGGGGTCCTGGGATCAAGCCCAGAGACTGACACCCTGCTCAGCAGGGAGTCTGTTTCTCCCTCTCCCTCCAACCCTCCCCCCTGCTTGTGCTCTGTCAAATGAATAATTTAAAAATCTTTTTAAAAATTTAAAAGAGGGGAGGCAAAGAAGTCAAACTATCACTCTTTGCAGATGATATGATTCTTTATGTGGAAAACCCAAAAGACTCCACTCCAAATCTGCTAGAACTTGTACAGGAATTCAGTAAAGTGTCAGGATATAAAATCAATGCACAGAAATCGGTTGCATTTCTATACACCAACAACAAGACAGAAGAAAGAGAAATTAAGGAGTTGATCCCATTTACAATTGCACCCAAAACCATAAGATACCTAGGAATAAACCTAACCAAAGAGGCAAAGAATCTGTACTCAGAAAACTATAAAGTACTCATGAAAGAAATTGAGGAAGACACAAAGAAATGGAAAAATGTTCCATGCTCATGGATTGGAAGAACAAATATTGTGAAAATGTCTATGCTACCTAAAGCAATCTACATAATTAATGCAATCCCTATCAAAATACCATCCATTTTTTTCAAAGAAATGGAACAAATAATCCTAAAATGTATATGGAACCAGAAAAGACCTCAAATAGCCAGAGGAATGTCAAAAAAGAAAGCCAAAGTTGGTGGGATCACAATTCCAGACTTCAAGCTCTATTACAAAGCTGTCATCATCAAGACAGTACGGTACTGGCACAAAAACAGACATATAGATCAATGGAACAGAAATAGAAATCCCAGAAATAGACCCTCAACCCTATGGTCAACTAATCTTCGACAAAGCAGGAAAGAATGTCCAATGGAAAAAAGACAGTCTCTTCAACAAATGGTGTTGGGAAAATTGGACAGCCCCATGCAGAAAAATGAAAATGGACCATTTCCTTACACCACACAGGAAAATAGACTCAAAATGGATGAAGGGCCTCAGTGTGAGAAAGGAATCCATCCAAATCCTTGAGGATTTGAGGAGAACACAGGCAGCAACCTCTCTGACCTCAGCCTCAGCAACTTCTTCCTAGAAACATCACCAAAGGCAAGGGAAGCAAGGGCAAAAATGAACTAGTGGGACTTCATCAAGATCAAAAGCTTCTGCACAGCAAAGGAAACAGTTAACAAAACCAAAAGACAACTGACAGAATGGGAAAAGATATTTGCAAAAGACATATCAGATAAAGGGCTAGTATCCAAAATCTATAAAGAACTTCTCAAACTCAACATCCAAAGAACAAATAATCCAATCAAGAAATGGGCAGAGGACATGAACAGACATTTCTGCAAAGAAGACATCCAGATGGCCAACAGACACATGAAAAAGTGCTCCACATCACTCAGCATCAGGGAAATACAAATCAAAACCACAATGAGATACCACCTGACACCAGTCAGAATGGCTAAAATTAACAAGTCAGGAAAGGACAGATGCTGGCGAGGATGCAGAGAAAGGGGAACCCTCCTACACTGTTGGTGGGAATGCAAGCTGGTGCAACCACTCTGGAAAAGAGCATGGAGGTTCCTCAAAAAGTTGAAAATAGAGCTATCCTATGACCCAGCAATTGCACTACTGGGTATTTACCATAAAGATACAAATGTAGTGATCTGAAGGGGCACGTGCACCCGAATGTTTATAGCAGCAATGTCCACAATAGCCAAACTATGGAAAGAACCTAGATGTCCATCAACAGATGAATGGATAAAGAAGATGTGGTGTATATATATATACAATGGAATACTATGCAACCATCAAAAGAAATGAAATCTTGCCATTTGCGACAATGTGGATGGAACTAGAGGATATTATGCTTAGCGAAATAAGTCAATCAGAGAAAGACAATTATCATATGATCTCCCTGATATGAGGAAGTTGAGAGGCAATGTGGGGAGGTTGGGGGGTAGGAAGGGAATAAATGAAACAAGATGGGATCGGGAGGGAGACAAACCATAAGAGACTCTTAATCTCACAAAACAAACTGAGGGTTGTTGGGGGGCGGTGGGTAGGGAGAGGGTGGTTGGGTTATGGACATTGGAGAAGGTATGTGCTATGGTGAGTGTGGTGAAGTGTGTAAACCTGGCGATTCACAGACCTGTACCCCTGGGGCTAATAATACATGATATGTTAATTTAAAAAATCAAAAAAAAAATTAAAAGAGGGAAGTCTGGGTAGCACAGTCATTAAGTGTCTGCCTTTGACTCAGGTCATGGTCCCGGGGTCCTGAGATCAAGCCCTGCATCGGGCTCCCTGCTCAGTGGGAAGCCTGCTTCTCCCTCTCTTCTCCCACTTCCCCTGCTTGTGTTTCCTCTCTCACTGTCTCTCTCTGTCAAATTAATTGTTTAATTAATTAAAAGAAATTAAAAGTTGGAAATAATTTTCATATTAATTTTGTAAAAATAATAATGGAAAAATATAATGGAATATATATATGTGTGTGTGTATATATATATATATGGAAAAAAAATAATGGAAGATATTCCAGGATACATCCCATTAATATTCCTTCTTTTTTTGTTCTCCTCAGCAATCAAGCAATTCTCACTTTGATAATTCAAAAGACACATTAAGAAACATATCCAAACTTTGCTGTCTCTTTACCCAAGTTTGATTTTAGTATTTTATTAAAAATTCTTGAATTTGTAAATATTAAAACACTGCAACTTAATGGCACAAGAATGACAGTGTACTAGCAATAAAATCAAAATAGAAGCTAAACTATTTAGAAGCAGTAGCAACTCCTTACTTCAAAGATAATTTTAAAAGGCAGTTTTAAAGAATGCTTCATATATATTCAAAGCAGCTCTCAGCCTGCAGTGATGCCACCGCACCGACAGAGGACACTGCTAAGCATCTTAGGTGCAGCTGGAAAACCTTTAATCAATGCTGTTGCAATCTCTTAATTAGCTTGAATTGATGAGTTCATAGAATTTATTTTGCTAATTATGTTTACTGCTTATTGTACTTACTCTTATACTACACACTAACTGGTACAGAAGTGTTCTAACAACTGGTTGAGCCATACCAGTGCAGACCAGCTGATAGTGCTATTTTCTTCTATTAAGACAGAAGCCACTGGGCTCCTGCAGGAGGGTACTCTGCACAAGGACTCTCAGTACCACCATCTTCCACTCTCCAGGGCTTGTTCCATTCTAATCCCTACTTTCCTGCATTTCCAGCTTTTCCTCCTCACTTGATCCTTCTTCTTCTTCTTCTTCTTTTTTTTTTTGGGGGGGGGATCCTTCTTCTTAACAGCATATGAAAACACTCAAAACTTTACATAAAAGAAAAAAGTTTCCTCAATTCTATATACTCTGCTTCCTCAATTTTTCTTTCCTTGCAAATATGGCCAAATTTATTTAAAATTGTATCCTTTCCTCCACTGCCTCCATTTCTTTCCTCCAAATTATTCCTCCATGGCCTGACATCTGGGGCTTCTGATCTCAGATCAGAACTGCTCCCACCAAGATCACCAAGGCTCCTTGTTGCCAAATCCAGTGGCCACTCCTCATTCTTGGTGTCATCACTCCTCAAGAGCATCCCACACTTTACCCTTCCTTCTTACCTGGGCTTTCACCACAACACACTTTCCAAGTTTCATTCTGTCTGCTGGCTTCTCTTCCCCTGCTGTACCTTTGGTGTATGTTCTTCACTTTCTTCCTTAGCTCTCTTCTCTTCTCATGCTACACATTTTCTGAGGCCTATCTCCGTTACTCTCCTCCTCCTGTGTGTTGATGCCACCCATTAAATCTGTCTGCAGCCATGACTTCCCTTCCTCCAAGTTCCACTGGAATAAACCTTGTTGCAGAAAATGGTGTCACCCACCCAGTTGTCAAGTCAGAAACAAGGTACGCAATCTTGACTTGTCCCTTTCCCTCCCCCCACACTGCAAAATGATTCCCAGACATTAACTTTACCTCTTAAGCACCCCATAAAACTATTCCTCTTCTTTCCATCAGCCATTCCCTTAATTCTAGTTTCCATTCTCTTCCCCTGGGATCACTGCAGAAGCTCCTTGCTCAGCAGGAGCTGAGCTTCCTCTGCCTTCCACTCTCCCTGTTTGTGATCTCTGTCTGACTCTCTCTGACAAATAAGTCTCCACGCTGCAAAGTGATCTAAGCCACAAATCTCTCCCTGTTCTTAGGCTTAAAGCTCTTCACTATTCCTCTGGATAAAGCCTCCATCTTATCATGGCTGACAAGGCCCAGCAAGAGCTGGCCCAAGCCTCCCTCTCCAACCTCACCTTTCCCCACCTCTCCCTTGCACCATAAGCCCCTAAGTCATGCTGAACATATTGGTCTTCCCAGTTTGTTTTGTGCTTGTTCCCTGACCTTTGATGTCCCCTCTGGAATACTCTTGTCTTCTCAATGCCTGGCTAACTCCTACTAATCAGTCTTCAGTCTTCAGGCCTCAGTTTGGACCTCTGTTCCTATAGGCTTCCTTTGACTCACCACGACTGGCTTAGCTGCCCCTGTTGACTATTGTCACAGCAACTGTTTACCATAGACTACTGATTTTTTCAATCTTACATAACTTGCTATACAAACACGGCTTCCAGCCCTGTCCACCGCTCCTTCCTGATTAGCATCCCAAGACCCCCTCCCGAGCCGCCACTAACACAGGCGATCCTGTATGACCCTTCTCACAGCATTTATGACACTTTTTTTGTAACTGTATATTTGTTTCCACTCTCCAATAAATCATGAGTCCCACAAAGGACCACATCTGTATCAGTTACCACTTAGCAATTGCCAAAAAATGATTGCTCAACAAATGTTCAGTGGGTGAATGAATCCTTCTGTGATTATAGTTCAAGCCACCTTAGTTATGAAGTTCAATGGATACACGTAATTAATTTACATAGTGCTATAGAATTATTGTAATTAGTATCTAGCTGTTTTACTCCTTGAGGGTACAGTCTATGCCTTATTCAATGTCTTTGTTCCAGAAAACTCAGCATGCCTGGCACATACTGTTTTCAACCAACTTTTGTTGATTGTCTCAGTGATCCTAAGAAATTAAGAAACAGAGGCCCAGGTGATTGAACCCTAGACTGCACATAGCTACCTTGTCCCAGAAGCAGTATTAGAACTCAGTCTGATGGGGCGCTTGGGTGACTCAGTTAACATGTCTGCCTTTGGCTCAGATCATGATCCCAGGATCCTGGAATCGAGCCCCTTCTCAGGCTCCCTGCTCAGTGAGAAGTCTGTTTCTCCCTCTCTCTCTGTCTGCCCCCTACCATCCCCATCCCACTGGTGCTGTCTCAAATAAATAAAATCTTAAAAAACAAACAAACACAAAAAACCCTCAGTCTGGAAAAACGGATGCTGGGAAGGAAGTTCCTTGATGTCTAAATAGAATGTCAGCACAAATGAGAAGTACTGAGTTCTCTCCGTCAAGAGACTGACCAGAGAGGTGCCTAGCTGGCTTAGTTGGGAAAACATGTGGCTCTTAACCTCAGGGTCATGAGTTTGAGCCCTACACTGGGTGCAGAGAGAGCATAAGTAAACTCTAAGAGAGAAAGACACTGGCCAGTAGCAATGGGAACTGCTACAGTCAAATAGCCTTATAGTAGATATGACTTAGGCCAAGGGGTGTGAGGACAGGGGTTTAGGGTATTTCAGCATGGAAGAGAGATTGGACCCCTGCTTTCTTTTGACCCTTTTAGTCAGTTTCAACCCTCAGCCCCAGGTACTGGTATTGGGGTATTATTTGTTCTTCCCTGGAATCTGTTTGCTGCTAAGATAGTTCTTTTCTCAGTCTTTCTTTGCTACAGTGAGTTACTGACAGGGGCCTGGGAAAATCATTTATAGTATAGCCCATGGTGGATGTTACCTCTTTCTAGGTGTTCAACATACCCCTCCCCCACCACCCACCTTGGGTGCCTGGGTGGTTCAGTCACTAAAGCCTCTGCCTTCTCCTCAGGTCATGACTCCAGGGTCCTGGGATCAAGTCCTGCATTGGGCTCCTTGCTCAGCAGGAGCCTCCTTCTCCCTCTGCCTGCCACTCCCCCTGCTTGTGATCTCTCTCTCTCTGAAACAAATACTAAGTAAGTAAGTAAATAAATAAATATTAAAAATAAGTAAGTAAAATCTTAGAAAAAAAAAAAAATCTCTCTTTAGCTTCCCCTCCAGCTCCAGGTCTCACCTTTTCATCCCCACACCCAGACTCTCCCAAAAGCTCTGGTGAAATTCATGAGACAGCCAAGAGATAAAAGTGAAGAGAGGCAGCACTGCAGAGGAGGTGGGGAGGGAACAGGAAGAAATCTGATTTTCTCCCTTTCCTCCATTTCTTGAGAACACTCCAATGTCCCTACCTCTAGAAGCAGATAAATCCCCTGCTTTTCTAAACATCATGAACCTTTAGAGGAAGCTGAGCCTGAGCTCCTTTCTTCCATCATAAGAGTCAGCCTTGAGTCTAAAGAGCCCAAGATGGGAGATAGGTGGGCTTTTCTCTAATTGGGACTTTTTCTCTTTTACCGCACATTTTGAGTAACCTTCAAGCACATTCACATACTGACAGTATTTTATCTTTGCACTGGACTTGAAATTCCAGGACTTACCTCTTTACTAGGACCAATACACTGTGAGCTTGGGGGAATGTTGACCAGGACTCAAAAGCCAAACATATCAGCCTCTTGTAAATATACTTCATTTCCTTCACTCCTGGACTGACCGGGTTTCTACTGGCATAACAGAAAACTGCCCAGTGACCCAGATTCTGCAGGGGATGCTTTAGAGTGAAGAGAAGGAATCTGGTACTCCATCTTCTCCTCATCCTTGCACCTAACAGTATAGGTTTGTCAGCCCATTAAAAATACTTTTTGCTAATGCTTAACTCAGACAACACTGTGGCAGTCAACAAATCCCATTCTCCCTTTTTCCAATAATTAAGTCTAGGAGTCTGGCTGCTTGCTTAACAAAGGAGTACAGGAAGTCTTCAGATGCCCTGACTCACAGGATGGCTGACTACTGCTGAGATGCACAGGACTCTGTAAGACAGCTCTGGCTACCTGCTGAGTTCTAGCACAGACCCTGCAGTGATCATCTTTTCTCTAGCCCCAGACCAGGCTAAATAGGATTCAAAACGCTGTCTCTGTGCCCTCTATCAATCTCATAGACCTTTAGTGCATATGGGCCTTTAAATAATAAAGCTTAACACTGTACTTAAAGGGCTGGTCTGCTTAAATCATGAATGTGCACACTACTTGTTTGCCAGTAATTAAGATGCTACTTGTACACATTTAATCACCATCTTCACAAACATTGCCTTAACTAAAAAATTCTATCAACAGGAAGTCCTAGAATGATAGCGTATGAGCCTCAAAGATTTGGAAAACATCACACACCCTTCTTCATCTAAAAACTTGGGTGCCTGAGAATGGGGTCTTAATCATGGCCAGGCTGCACATTTAGGTCAGGAACCTATCTACACATGTTTATATTCTCAGTGCTTAGCAGAGATCCAGACACACAGCTGGCCCTTGATAAGTATTTGTTGAATTTCAATAAATCCTATAAAAAGCTCACATAGTGACACCAACTTGTCACATCTCTTACCACTTCTGCTCCAAAAAGTAGTACTACTAGTAGAACCTAACAGACCCAGGTCTAGCAGCAGGGGGCACACACAGCTGCTACTCAAATCTGAGAAGGAATGGCACAAACTCCAAAGAGGGTTGGATTTAGACCAGGCCTCAAAGCCTGAAGTGACTTCCCCTCCCCATGTTGATACTGGGATTCATAAGGTGCAGAGTGGAAGAGTGAGCAAAGACAGTGGATTTCAGGGCCTTACAACCCAGTGAATTAACCCCTAAGAGAACTCTTCCTTCCCAAAGAGGGGAAAGAAAGGAGAAGAGGAGAGAGGCTTCCCACAGCTGTCGGCTAAAATAGCCGCTCTCACCTCAGTCCATTCGGGGAAGGGGTTACAAAGCAGACAATCTTTATTCACAATTGGGGCAGCAGAGGGGAGGTACCCCCAGGTCAGTTCAAAAGCAGAGATACTGGGTGGAGCAGATGGCGCAGGGTAGGGACTCAGCACTCGTCCTCTCCCAGTAGGGCATAAGGGTTTCGGGCAGCCAAGCTGGACCCCGGAGCTGAAGTTGGGGTGTCCTCATCCCCTTCCCCCTCCTCATCCGCATCCCGGTCCTCCTCTCCCTCCTCCTCACAGGAGCTGCTCAGCTCTTCTTCTTCCTCCTCCTCCTCGTCACCTGCTGGCCCCACCCTGCCCTGCAAAACCACCAGCTCTGTGGTCTCCGGATGGGACTCCCAGGTGCCTGGTGAACCAAAACAAGAAGAGAACAGAGGGAAGTTTTAAGCGAGGAACTAAAGCCAAAGAAAGATGGGGAAGAGGCAAAGACTAAGAGTAACAATTGGTTTTGTAGCTGCTGGCATTCATTCATTCATTCATTCAAATTCCCATGTGCTGGGCACTGAGCAGAAGCTCTGCATATATTAACTCTACTCTCTACCACCATCTTGCCAGAGGACAACTATCATCCAGGTTTTGCAGATCAGGAAACTGTCTCAAAGACACTTAGTAACATAGAGCTGACCGACAGGTACAGAATCCAGGTCTAACCCTCACTCTGTGTAGCCACAGAGCCCGCACCCTTTTGCCTACATTATAGCACAAGAACAGTGGCTGTCTGACCTTTCTGCTCATTGTAGCCTGGGGGATGAAAACACAGGCTGAGGCGGCCGTCCAGTGCCAGCCGTAGGAGGCTATTGGCTGCTCTGTACACATCGTTCCGGGCTGCCTTAGCTGTCTTATAACCACGCTTCTCTGCCCAGGCTGGAGAGAGAAAAGAAGAGTAGGGAGCGAAGCCATTAAGTGGGCCCAGTTACCATCACCCCATTCTTATAACACAGTCCTTCCAGTTTTCTCCAGATCATCCCAGACCACTGATCTTGCTGGCCCCATGACAGAAATCCAGGCATGAGCAGCCAGGTGCTTCATCAATGGCAGAACCTCTGAGGACAGGTGAGGAGATAGGACAGGGTTCAGGGTAAGGGGAGGAGAAACCAGGAACATGGAGCCCACCTTCACAGATGTCCCAGGCACACCAGGGGTGTTCCGCTGAGGGATCCTTGGCCTCTGGGTGGCGCAGGTGGAGCAGGACCTGCACAGGAATTCGAGAGGCCAGGTAGCCCACGGCGGTGTATGGCTCCTGGATTTGGGCAATGGGGTAGATCCCCGCCAGAACCTGAGGGCAAACAAGAATGCTCAGTCTGTTCCTGACCTCCTGCCTCCTCTCCTTTCCTGCCCCCTCTGCCCTCATACCTGTAACTGCCTGGGCAGAAGGGATGGGAATATGAGGCCGGGGCAGTCACAGAGCTTCACAGAGGGGGTGAGAAAGTAGGTCTGAAAGTATCGGGTGTGGCCAGGGGTTCTGGAGACACTCACAACCTTCCTGCCTACCAGACCGTTGATCAGCGAGGACTTGCCCACATTGGGGAAACCTAAGAAAGACAAGAAAAATTAACATTAGACAGTTCCCTACTCTGCGACAGGGAGGATGTGGTGCTATAACTATAAATAAGAAGGGAAGTAAGGCACAGAAATTAAAGAAGTGGGGGTGCCTGGGTGGTTCAGCCGCTAAGCATATGCCTTGGGCTCAACTCATGGTCCCAGCAGCCTGGGATCAAGCCCCATACAGGGCTTCCTGTTCAGCAGGAAGCCTGCTTCTCCCTCTCCCACTCCCCTTGCTTGTGTTTCCTCTCCCACTGACTTCCTGTCAAATAAATAAATAAAATCTTATGAAGGAAGGAAGGATGGAAGGAAATTAAAGAAGTGGTACAAGCTTGCAAGTTTCGAATCAGACTCTGGGCTGCCAGGGTTGAATCCTGGCCTCTTTACTTATCAGCTTTATAACCTCAAGGCAATTTACTTCATTTTCTGAGCCTTTTTCCTCATCTTACAAGTACAGATACCTTCAAGCTCAAAGTGGTCAGGATTAAATACATCTGTGTGGTTCAGTGCCTGCGGTATACTAAATGCCCAACACAAGTGAGACATGCAGCTCATAATCATCGCAACTTCTCCAGGGAGAAGACAGGAAAACCTCGAGGCTCACTGCCACTCTCTTCAGAACTACCTCTAACATTTTGGGTGACCTTGGTATCTGCACAGGTGGCCTGCTTAACACTCTGGCCTCTCAGTGCCAGCATCTATCTTCCAAAGGTCATTTCCTCAACTACCCAACTGCCATAGTCATACTCTGGATCTGGTCAATTCACACTTCTAAAATCTCAACTGCAAGCACTGCTCTCTCTGCCCTGATACCCTGTCATTCCAGCTCACTTACTCTGTTCCTCATTTCCAATAAATTTTTGACCCACTATTCCATACTGAACTCATGTCCTCACTTCCCTTCTTACCCAACTGAGATACCATGACCCAGCTCTATACCCAGCCCCTTTCACAGACCATGAACTCCCAACTCCTGCCCTTCTCCTCCATCTTACTCATCCCCATGGCTCCCACCTCCCAGTGCTCCAATACTGGCTTGTCCCATAATACCAAGTTTGCTCCCACATCTAGATCTTTTCATTTACTAATCCCTTGGCCTAGAAGGCCCTTTTCCCATATCTCCAAATGGTTACTTCCTCTCAACATGCCCGGCTCTTCTCAAAGGGGACTTTCCATGAGAACCCTCCTCTCTGGGTCACTCTCTATCCCCTTTCATTGTCTCTAAATAATATGGTTTCAAGTCATGAATCTATTTATTTCCAAGGCAATAAGCTCTGTGAGAGTAGGGACCTTTCTGCCACTTTCACGGCAGCATTATCTGCTCCTGGAACAGCACCCGGCACTTAGTAAAACATCTGTCGATAACTAGAAGTAAATCCAAGCTCAGGACTGCCTGTGCCACAGAAAATGCTCTCCCTTATATCACTCTGATATAAGCTACTGCACATAAGGTACTGCAGAGTCTTGAAGAGTGGACATCCCCCCCCTCCCCCCCCCCCCCCCCCCCCGCCAAACCTCGCCAAGAAGAAGGGGGAAATGGGAAATGACCAGAGAGGGTGCCATCTGTCAGCAATCAGGTAGGTTGTTCCCAGGACAAAAAGGAGACTAAGTCCGTAATGTTTCCAAGGAGCCCAACTAACTACTCTGCTCTCCTTAATTTGATTCCCCTATCACCTCAATGCCACAACTTTGTCCAAGTCACTTCTTACTGCTCCCATCAACAAAGGGATGGGGCCCTGGGTCCTAATCATACATTCCTTTCTTCCCCACCAAGAGCGGAGACGAAGCTCTTAATTCAGGGAAATTCTCCTTGACATCAGACTTAAAGAGATAAGACTTAGAAAGATATGAATGCTAACTAACCTCCTACTAGGACGTAATGATTTCTCTACTACAGATTGATTACGACTATGGAAACAGTTAAGATATATATTATTTAGAACAATGCTTGGTACCTGGTAAGCACTATGTAAAGGTTAAAGTTTAACATCGTGATTATTACTAGTAACACTATTTGTCAGTCATCCTTAGGCTCTGCCTATGCTATTCTCTTCATTCCTCACATCCGTTCTTCTAATTGGGTATCAGCATCCTCATTCTAAAAACCAAAATAACTAAGACTCGGAAAGGGTAAATAACTTGCTCAAGATTAGTAAGAGCTAAGCCTGAATTTAACTCAAAGGCAGCAGGACCTTTCCACTATTGCTGACACTTTCCTTTTCTGAAACTCTGTACCTCAGAGTAGGCCGCCATGCATGCGCCACCACTTCCTTACCCACACAGCCAATGGTCACCACCCCATCTTTGTAGCGCTCCCGGGTTGGGCCAGTTGGCTCCATTGCTGAGTCAGTCTGCTGCTCCACCAGGACTACAGGTCCATCCTCTTCTTCCTCCTCCTCTCCAGAGCCATTTCCCCAGGTGGCCCCAGCCACATCTCGGGCAATCTTCTCCCGCCAGCTGCTCAAGTCCACTGTTCAGGGAAGAAGATGATAAAGGTTCTCCCCAGGGCCACCAGAGATGATTGCACAGACTATGTACTGCACAACTCCCTCTGGAGTTGGAGAGCGCCAACCCACATGACAGATTCTTCCTGGCCTGTGTTGAGTTTCAGAAAAATACGGGGAAGACTGAAGGCAACAGAACATTGGGCTTCCTGCCTACCTGCTGCCTTTGTTGCCACCACGTGTGCACTCTTCTATCCCTCCCCTGGCTGCTCAACTACATCCATAATAGAAGGGACTAACTTCAGGGAAGGGAAGCAAAATGACTTTAGGTTTTGGGTCTCCCCCATATCCTTCCACAGCTCCCCTCTAAGAGGTATATACCTTTTCCCGCAGTGATGGCTTCACAGGCTCTCAGCAACTGCTCTGGCCCCAAGGCCCGAGTCCATCCTCTCCCCCGCCTCCGACTCTTCTTCAAAACTGAGATCAGAGGGCACAAATGTTAGAACATGGGCTTATACACCCCAACTCACCCACCACCCTTAGGCCCAAGATTAGGTATTCCTTCGTCAACAAGCTTCTCTATTCTCCCTGTTGTCCCCTGCCACCCCACCTCTCCCATGCTGCCTTTCTCATTGCCCACTCACCGCTACTAGGGTCCTGTGGGGTGCGGGGGTCCCGAGGGAAAGAGGTAAAAAGGACTATGTGGAGCTGGGGATAGTGTTGGTGAAAATAATGCTTCCAGGCAACCACGAGAGCCGGTGGGGCTAGATCCACCTTGTTCAGGACCAAGACCAAGGCCAACCCAAGTTCTCCAGTCACATACTCGTAAAGTGCTGGTGGGAAATTCACAACCTGGGACAGGGTTGGTGAGAAGAGGGAGGAATGAGAGGTCAACCCAGAGTTCTCTGCCTCTAGTTCCCCACTCACCAGGCACCACTCAGAGACAAGACTCTGGGGGTAGCAGATTCTAGAGGCAAAAGGGTAAATTAGCAAAACTGAACCAGAAAAATAAAGCAGCAGTAAGCAATACCTTGCATTTGTCTCTGGGGGACTTCTTACAGGTCCTGATTAGGGATGGAAATGAGCCAAAAACAAGACAAGGAAATAGTGATACCTAGCACACTGGTGTAAAGATTGGGGTCAGGCATAAGAGTAGGGTTGGGATAAAACTCGTAATACCTGTTTTTGTGTGCACACAACTACCTACACGTATTTAGATGCATGTATGCACATGCACGTGTCTGTAGATTTGTGATAAGCATGTGTGGCTGTGTGAGTGCATGTGAGTACACACATTTGTATGTGCAGGAGTGTGTGTATACGTGCCATTAAGGACTTCCAAGCTAAATGTCCCCACAGACCTCCCTTTCTCCCACTAGAGGACAGCAATGGAGTGGCAGAGCCAGGTTAACACAAAGGTTGTCCAGCAGCCAAGTTTAGAGCCTTAACTACTATCCTAGTCTTCCAGCTAAGGCTGAGTTCTATAGTGACTGATGTGGTGGGGCAGGGAGGAGCCCCAGGCTGCCTTCATAGAATCCCTTGGAGCTCCACACTGAAACATCCTATTGGTCTAGCTATGGTGGAATGAAAACAGGATACATAGTTTTTCATCAAAGGAATAAAAAGAGTCAGTTAACTGGAGCAGGAGTGACAAGCTGTGACACTGATGAACTAAGGACTGAGTTCTTGACTGCAGACATCACGATGAGGTAGGGAATACCTCTCCATCTCCCAACTCCTGCCTCCGCCCTTTACCCCACAAGAATCTTCCTCCCCATCCTCCTTGTCACCCTCACCCCCAGTACTCACTGGGTGTCGGATATCAGTGATAAGTAGGACAATGTCAGACATCTCCAACACACGCCACAGCTGCCTCCATGTCTGAAAAAACAAGATCACTGGAAGAGTACCTAAGCCCAGAATTCCTCTCCTGCCTGACCCCAGACCAATCTGACCAATGGTCACTATGCCCCACTCCTGTCCCCATTCCATTCTCACCTCCAGATTATGCTCAAAGTAGCTGAGTTTCTCAGAGGTGTAAGCCCCATGAATCTTCCCAAGGTACTCCTGGAAGCTCCGTTCCTCCTGGTTCATTAGCTGCTCTTTGGACATCTCATAGCTCCAAGGAGGACGTCGGGGAAAGTCCAGAACTAGGAAATTAAGAAAAAGTCCAAGTAAGTCAGAATAGTTTCAGGGCTCAAGAATGGATCCCAGACCTCTCATCCCTCACAGTCAGATCTTCCTCTTCCAAGTTCCTTCCCCCAGCCCACTGCCTCTTCCAAACACCCAGATGTTGAGCTCTCACCTGAGCCAGGCTGATAGACCTCCCGGATGTCCAGCTCCAGCAGCTCAGCACTGACAGGCTGTAGCACTTGCTCACGGGCTGCCCTCTTTCTCCTTTCCACCTCCTCCCGGCTGTCTCGCTCAAAATGCAGCCGGTATCTAATGGGACAGGGACCGCAGCATCTCTTGCAATCCCATGGCCACAAACTCCCCTCCTGGGCAGACAACTTCATAGAGCTTTCTCTCCAAAGTTGTCCACGTCTCCTCTCAGTCCACCCTCCCACAAGTCCCTCTCCCGCAATATTCCGCATTCCTCTAAACCTCGCCGTTTTAAAAGCCAAGAACTCTCTCCAGCCGCCCCCGCCCCGGAAGGGAGGATTGTGGCCCGCTCCCGTGAGCCCAGCTGCCTGCGAAGAGACGGACGGCATCTCAGACCCACCTCCTCCACCACCACCAGCAGGCTTTCCCCAGCCAGCTCCCCCGCCTGCTCTCACCGATTTGGGTCATAGCCTCGAGGACCCAGCCCTTGGGAAGGCTGCTGATTGAGCCTGCGGATATGATGGGTCACAGATTCCCCGTCCGAGGTGTCGGTCTGCTCCTCCCGCCGCTCCCGGCTCCCGCTGCGGCTGTTGGAACTGGATCGCAGCCCATCTTGGAGCCCTGCGGGGAGGAGGTGGTGACGCCAATACTGGACGGCTCTAAGGGGCGGTAAGACCCCCTCCCCGGCCTGTGTGGCTTCCCCTCACGCCACCCCACTTCTTTTGAGGCCCGATCCTCCCAGCATCCTGCCCAAGACCCTACCGGATGTGCGTGGGGGGAGTCATTCCTCCTCCAGGGACCTGCGGGGATGGGGCCCCGTTCGAGCTGGAGGGATTCCCCTCCCCCAATTCCCCATCCTTTCCCACCCCTTCCAGGGAGACTGAGGTGAGAGAATCCCGATCGTCTGCGCGTGGCCACCACCCACTCCCACGCCTCGCAGGGGTGCGGCGAGCGCACCCCTCCTTCCAGAGGTGCGGGAGCCCGAGCCCCGCCCCCTCCCCTCGCTCCCTCACTGACCTCGCTTCCGCTCCCGCTTGTCCTGCAACTGCTTCTTCTTTTGCTTCACGCTGAAGGGCTTCTTTCTCGGCATGGCCTGGACCAGTCCCCTGGCCCACCCTCCGCCGAGCTCCCGCCGCCTCAACTGACTCCCCCCCACCCCCCCCGGGCAACCCCCGCCGCAAGGGCCTGGGACCCTAGAGGGGGCGGGGCTATGAGGTGACGTCAGCGGGCGGGCCTGGCCGATTTGCCCCCACCCCCCCAACCGTGGCCTGGGTGGAAAGCGAAGGAAATACAGCCACTTCTTTATGGGAGCGAGGCGAGAGGAGGATGCGGGGTGCGCTACTGCACGTGAGAGTCAGTGGCACCGAAAGGGCGCAGCGGCGGCGAGGAAGGAGGCGCGCGTGGGAGGATCAGGCTAACTTCGTCACGGACGCTACCAACTCGCGTTCGGAGGAGGGGGGACGTGTGTCATCACTACCTTGCGCTCTGGGGGGAAGCTACCACTCACCTGGAGGGGGCGGTGGAGCGGAGGGCGGGTCCTACCACCTGGGAGAAAGAGGAGCGTGGATGCGCTGAAGCTACTTCCCAGCCCCCCACCCCCCGGGCTTGACCTTAGTGGAAAGATGGGACTACGCGTCCCAGGAATGAAGTGGAGTTGCTCGTCTACACTGGGGGCGGGGCCAGACGTCTTGAGGGGCGGGTAGCGGTCTCAAGAGCCCTGGGACCCAAATTCCTTGTCAAGGGAGCGGTAAAGAGCAGGTTTACAGCTCATAAGGGCAAGCGCAGGCTAGGAAGGAAACCCAGGATTTTTGGAGAGAGGTCAGAGGGCACGAAGTTGTGCCTGCAGCCGTTACCATAGTAACCGGGGTCCGGATGTGGCGATCTTAAGGTGCGACAGCTCTCTCAGGCCTTCTGGCCCGAGAGCCTATCCACTCTATGGCACAGTGAGCAGCCAGTCGTGGGTTCTTTGCGAGGGGAGAAGAGAGGAATTTTTAAAAGCATTTAGAGGAACGCAATAAAAAGTAGCCTTGAGACTGCCTCTGTGCCTGGCAGAGACCGAGGGAGGCGTTTTATGATAGAATTTGAAGCACAAAAGCTCCCCGGAGCTTTCCGGAAGTTAAATGGAGGGAGCATCAGCCTCTCCATGCACTCACCGGAAGCGGAAATAGAATCCCCGCGTGCCCCTTCCTCACTGCCCTCCAAATCCCGCTGCAGCCATTGCCGCAATCACGATGCCCAAACGAAAGAAGCAGAATCAGCAGCAGCCGCCGCCACTGCAGCAGCCCCCGCTGCCAGAGCGGGAGGAGACTGGCGACGAGGAGGATGGGAGTCCCATCGGTGAGGAGCCCGGGAGGGGTGTGCACATGCCTGTCAGTTGGTCGAGGCGAGGGGTTAGGGTCTGAAAGGGTGCAGGGGAGGGGGCTCTAACGGAAGGAGGAAGGGCGCAAGCATTGGGGCGGGGATAGGATCCTGTCCGGTGTGGAGTCCTGAGCGAGTTCTCTTCCTTGACCCCTCAACTTCGATCCGGCCTCTAACCTTTCTGAAGAGGGCAGGGGAGAAGATAAAGAGCTCGTGTGCGCAGTCGCAGAACGGCAAGGGAGAGGGGGCCCTAGAGAGGTTGCAGATTGCAAAGACTAGGATAACAGTTTACCACCAGACTTGCACAGAGAAGCTCTGGGGGCGGGGGGGATCGTTCTGATTGGCCAACAGTTAAAGGGAGGATTGGATTACATCTGGAATCACCCGGGATGTTTTGGGTAGCAACTAGGTTAAGGGAAAGAGAAAGCTGTAAGATAGCCTTCCCGCATTATACTCCTTGACTGAGTCTCCACTTTTTTTTTTTTTTTTTCAAACTGGAAACTCTTTTTTGAGGAAAGGGCAGGTGGATTTACCTGCGAACATGTAACACTACTGAGAATGTATCTGGCTTTACAGATTGAATTAAGAAATAAGTAGTAGAAAATCATAACACAGGATCATTATAACTTTAGTCCATTCTGATAACTATATTTTCATGTCTGCTCTTAGGACCACCCAGCCTTCTAGGCCCTCCCCCCATGGCCAATGGAAAGCCTGGTGACCCCAAGTCAGGTGAGGATGAGGGGGCTCTGATTCTTTGATTAGTCCTGGAGAAGGGGGCAAGGGGGGGACTAAAACCCAGGAGAACTTAAAACTAAAAGATTGGAAAACTCAGTGTTGTAAAAATGTCGCTTATTCCCAAATTGATCTGTAGATTCAGTGGATTCCCGGTTACAGCCCCTATCAATCCCTATAATGGAAATAAGCATCCTGTGTTATTACATGGAAATGCAAAAGCTGCAAATACAATCTTGAAGTTGGAGGACTTACCTGAATGTCACAATTTACTGTAAAGCTGTAGTAGTTATGGTGTGGTGTTGGCACAACAACAGACCTAAAAGTCAATAGCCTGGTACAAAAAGTACAGTAACAGGCCTGCACATATGTAGACACCTCATTTATGATGAAGTTGGAGCTGAAATAGTGGTCATTTCAATAAATGATGCTGGACTAATTGGGTATTCTTGAGGGGGATGAAATCTGACCTATTCATATGGTATGTAAACATCAACTCCAACTGAAGTGTAGATCTAAGTGTTAAAAGTAAAGAAAAATATTTTCATGGTCTTGGAGGAGATAACAGTTCTTAAACAGATAATAAACATTTTAAAGATTGATAAACTGAACTTTTATTAATCAAATGATACCATTAAGAAATTAATAGGAAGTCATAGAGTAGAGGATACTTGCAACAAATAGAACCAATGAAGAGCTGGAATCTAGAATATACACAGGCCTCTTTTAGACAACCTGTTAGAAAAAATGAGCAACGTACCAGAACAGCTCTCTCTCAAAAACTGAGATCTAAATGACCAAGAACATGTGAATATCATTATCATTAGTTGTTAAATAATTGCAAGATGAAAACATAACACTTCAAGTTAAGACCCTTGTGCACTGTTGGTGAGATTGTAAAATGGTGCAATTCTATGGAAAACACTATGGAGTTTCCTCAAAAAAAGTTAGAACTAGAAATACCACATGATCCAGCATTCCCACTTCTGGGTATATATCCAAAAGAATGGAAAGCAGGATCTCGAAGAGATATTTGCACACTCCTATTCATAGCAGCATTATTTACAACAGCCAAGAGCTGGAGGCAATCTAAATGCCCATTGACAGAAGAATAAACAAAATCTGGTATCTTCTTACAATGGAATATTATTCAGCCCCAGAAAGGAAGGGAACCCTGTTGCATGCTACAGCATGGATGAATCATCAGGCCATCTTGCTAAATAAAACAAGCCAGTCAAAAAAAAGACAAATGTATAATTCCACTTATGAGGTATTTAAAGTAGTCAAATTCATAGAAGCAAAGTAGAATGGTAGTTAGTAGGAGCTGATTGGAGGGGGAAAAGGAGAGTTGTTCAGTACCTATAGAGTTTCAGTTTTGAAAGATGGAAAAGTTCTAAAGAGATCTGTTTCACAACAATGAGAATTTACTTAACACTACTGAAACATGCACTTAAAAATAGTTAAATGGCAAATCTTGGGCATCTGGCTGGCTCAGTCAGTAGAGCATGTGACTCTTGATCTCAGAGTTACGAGATCGAGCCCCACGTTGGGCAGAGTTTTAAAAAAAAGACAGCAAATTTTATGTTACATATTCCACCACAATTAAAAAGCAAAACAAAACAAAACCACTCCCCAGAATGGCAAAGTGAAAAAAAATTGACAATACCAAGTATTGTCCAAGACTATGGAACAATTGCCAGTGGGAGTGTAAATTGGTATAGTCACTTTAAGAAAGAAAGTTTGACTTCATTAAACTTTAGCATACATATACCCTAGGACCCAACAATACCTCTACTACGTTTATACTCAACAGAAATGCATACATATGTGTAACAAAGACATGTATAAAAATGTTCATAGCAGCATTTTTCGTTATAGCCCCAAACTGGAATCCACCCACATGTCCACCATCAGTAGAATGGATAAATAAGTTGTTGTGTGTGCATGCAATGGGATACTACACTGCAATGAAAATGAACGAACTCCTGCTACAGGCAACCTGGATGAATCTCACAAACACGATGTTGAGCGAAAGGAGCCAGACAGAAAAGAATGCAGACTGTATGATTCCATTTATGCGAAGTTCAAAAACAGGCAAAAACTAACCTATGGTGCTAGAAGTCAGGATAGTGGTTACCTTTGGGGAGGAGGGTGGAATAGTGGGGGGGGGAGGGGCACAAAGGGGGGAGGATTTGCGAGTGCTAAGAAGGCTCTATCCCTTCACCTGGGTGGTAAAATCACAGTTGTGTTTACTTTGATGGCAGTTGAGTTGTACACTTAAAATTGGTATATTTTTCTGTATGTATATTGTACTTCAATAAAAAGCAAAACAACAAAAACACAGGGCTGCTTTATCAGAATTAAGCTGGCCACTGATCACCTTTCCATGTCTTTCTTTCTCTCTTTCTCTTCAGCTCTTCACAGAGGTCCTCCAGGATCAAGAGGACCAATGATTCCACCACTGCTGAGTCTCCCACCTCCTCCCCGGGGTAGAGGCCCAATTCGGGGAGGCCTAGGCCCCAGATGTGGCCCATATGGTCGTGGTTGGTGGGGGGCCAATACTGAACCTCCTTTTCCTGGACCAGGCCATGGGGGTCCTTCCAGGGGAGGCTTTCACAAAGAGCAAAGAAATCCTCGAAGGCTCAAAAGTTGGTCTCTTATCAAAAATACCTGCCCGCCCAAGGATGGCCCTCAAGTTATGGAAGGTAAGGTCCATTTTTTTATGCCTATAATATTTAATACCCTTCACTCCCCAAATGCCTATGACTCTTCTCTTTTGGGTTGTCCTTTGTCCTTTTGAAGTAAGAGTAGCCCTGAACGTGTTTTTCTCCCAGGAAAATGACTACCATTCTAAAATGTCTAGAAGTAGTAGGGAGTAGAAAATCTGACTGCCCTCTCTTTCTCTGCTTTTTGTTACATTTTTTCCTTTCTTTTATTTTAAACCGCTCAATTTTGACTTGTTACAGACAAATCCAACCGCCCCGTTTGCCGACACTTTGCCAAAAAGGGCCACTGTCGATATGAAGACCTCTGTGCCTTCTACCACCCAGGCGTCAATGGACCTCCTCTGTGAGACTGTGCCTTCCTATCCAGGCTGGAAGGAGCCCTCTGACCTAGCGGCCATATATTTCCCTGTGGCCCTGTGATGGCTACTGTGAGGCTGTTCCACCCACCACCCTCAGTCAGTGACACCCACCCCTATCCACAGCCTTCCAGTTTGGGGTCCAGAGCTGTGTTTCATCACTGGTGCCCAGTGTGTGGGCTTTCTTCTGATCCAGCCTCCAGAGACTCGCCTTCAGGACCCCATCTTTGCTCCCTTCAACTGCCTCCTGGATCCTCTTCCCCGTTGCCAACTGACTGCTGAACAGGAAACCTCTTTGGTGCTGTTTCTTGTGCATCTGTCCACCCAGCCCCCGGTACTGCCTTCGATTCCTGAGAGCCCTGGAGCAGTTTCCTACCATTCCCTTCTTCTAGCTGCTTGTTTCAAGTCCTTTTTATGTGACAGCCCCTACCCCCAAAGTTGCCAGTTGCTCTGTGAAACTCACCAGGTTGACTTGGGGTCAAATATGGATGACTGGTGCAGAGTTACTCCCTGAAAGGCCACTCTCCCTGCTTTTGGATTTTGTAGTTTCTTCGTCAGTAGCATGATCCCCACCGCTCTGGTCTGTGATCACTGTGCTTTGTGAAACTGTGCATCCCCTCGTACGTAGCCTTTCTCAGTGTCCGTGGCATCTTTGTGACTTCCCAACACTAGAGTAAGTTTTTTTGCCAAAATGAGTGAGGCTCTTGGTGCCCTCTAGACTTTCCACACCTCCCAACATGGGAGAATTTGAAACTTTCCACAAGACTGCCTCTCTGGTCTCCCCATTCTCCTGGTGTTGGTTTTTCTGGGTTTGACATAAGCCCATGAGATGTCCTCTGAAGCCTCTGACGGGCTACCCTATTTCCTCTCCAGCCCACTTTAGTTAGAGTACGTCATTGTAAGGCCACCAGCCCTTTTGTCTGAATTCTGTGAATCTCCACCCGGCCTACCTTTGGGTGGAACCTGGACAGTACTGTCGCCCTCATCTAACCTTCTTCCCTACATCCCTGGTACTGGTTGTTTTCTGTGAAAACGACAGTGAATAGGTTTGGTTTTGAACTGGCCCAGAGGAAATGGGTCAGGAGTTGTGTGGGCAAGAGGGAAGGATGAGAGCCATTGGAGAACTGAGAATGAATTTTTTTTTTCTTTTTAACATTTTTTATATTAGTAATAAATGCAGTGGAAACAAGCGTTTTCTTCAATCCCTGTGTTCCAGTCATCTCTGGAGGTGCAGATAAGGGTGTTCTTTTTGGAGTCACTTTATTCTTCCATTTGTTCATACACAGTGGTGTTGGGGAAGGAAAAAGCTTGAGTTTTTTTCGGTCTGAAGGAACTAGTGAGGTCCCATAACCTATAAGCATCAGACACACCAGGCTACATTACATTCAAGGGTAAGGCCTTAGAGGAGAAAGGAGAGGTCAAGTATCCACAGAGTAATTTTTTAATGTTCTACCCATGTTTGTAGGTTTGATGATTATGGAGTTGTGATGACAAAACAGTCTTTTATAGAGTAACTATGGGCCTTACAGTATACTAGGCACTAGAAATAACTAAAACCAATGAATTTAAATCTACAGGGGAAATAGGTTTATCAAAAAATGAATGTGTGTAAGGTCACACCTGTCAAAAGTGAGACATAATGCAAAGAGAGTATGTAATAAAGGGAGACTGGGAAGGTGACATCTGAGACAAGCTCTGAAGGACAACTGTGGAAGAGCAAAGTCTAAGCAAAGGTGTTCGCCAAGAGATGGGAAGAGTAGGAGATGAGGCAGAAGGAAGAAGAGCTAGACCACTCAGGACCTTACAGAACACACAGCCTTGGGTCTTTTCATTAATCCTTTGAACGTTTTTTAGGCAGGTTGGTATGGATTAGATTCATTTTTCAACAAGATCATATGGATGTATGGATGTTTGGCGCTGACCAGGCTTGGAAATGCCTTCAAAAGTAACTTCAGTAGTCCAGGTGAGTTATGATACAGACTTGGGTAGTAGACAGAGAAAAGTAGACGTTTTATTTTATTTTTTTTTTTTAAGATTTTTATTCATTTGACAGAGTAGGCAGAGGCAGGCAGAGAGAGGAGGAAGCAGGCTCCCCACTGAGCAGAGAGCCCCATGTGGGGCTCGATCCCAGGACGCTGAGATCATGACCTGAGCCGAGGGCAGAGGCTTTAACCCACTGAGCCACCCAGGCGCCCTGAAAAGTAGACATTTTAAAATAAATCGAAATGAAAGTATCAGTTTTCTCCAGGTAGTTCTGGGTTGCATAACTACCATTTAAAAAGAAAGATTCAGGGATAATGCCAGGAATTCAGAATGAGTCTGAGCTGTCTTTTAAGACCTCTGAGAAGAGGGAAAATAGGTGGGTATACAGGTTTGTATTCATATTAAAACTAGTGACAAATGTTTTGCATATCTAAGTTTTACAGTATAAGTGGTAGTTAAACCATAAGCATGGGAACATTCACTAAATATTAAGTACCTACTAGGACCCGGTTTATCAGCTTTTAAGCACAGTTTTAACAGAAACCAAATTTAGTCCTAAAGCAAAATAGAAGTTAATTTCTCAAAATTCAAGAGGTAGACAGCCCAAGGCAGGCCACCACCTCGGGTATTCAGAACCCCTTCCCCCAGGTTTCAGCTCCACAACTACCAGGGTCAGATACTCCTATATGTGGTTTGGGAAACAAAGCTAGCTTATCCGTGCTCCAATTCTCAAGATGGACCAGGAAGAGCAGAGGACACCGGCTTTCTTGGAGGAAATTTCCTTAAAGCTAACACAGCTCTTCAACTTTATGCCACTGACCATAATAACTAGTCTTCCTAGCTGCCACCGAAGCTTTGAAAAATTATTTTTATTCAAGCAGCTATGTGCTAAGCAAAATACTGGATTTTCAGAATGAATATCCTCTATTAGCCCCTCTGCTAAAATTTTGGGATGTAGTAGAGAATAAGACAAAGTGTTAATGCCCTCCAGCCAAAGACCACCAGGAACACACCCATCAAAAAACTGGATTTACTAATTCTGCAGAGGTTATCTCACTAATGGAGGTTTAGGAATGACAGGACTAGCATCTGTGCTCGGTGATTTGGGGGGAAGGTTCAGGGATGTGAAATTGTTCTGGGTTGGATACTATCAGGAAGTGAGGGCAATTATGATTGCACATTTTTTAAAGATTTTATTTATTCATTTGAGAGCACAAGCAGGGGAGGGGGTGCAGCAGAAGGAGAGGAAGAAGCAGAATTCCCTCTGAGGAGAAAGCCCAACGCAGGACTCCATCCCAGAAAGCTGGGATCATGACCTGAGCTGAAGGCAGATGCTTAAGTGATTGAGCCACCCAGGAACCCCATACAATTGTACGTCTTAATAAATCTCATCTAGAAGGAGGGAAGAATGAAACGGCTAAAAGTGTAGCTGGTCAAAGAAAGCCATTTTATCCTAGAGGGGACTGTTTAATATTTATGGTGTTTGCACAATGACCTTGTCTTTGTGCTTAGAGAAGATTATGAACTTTGTCTGAAATTCGTGCCAGTCACAGTAAACTTTTCTGACATTGGTGTTCTGTGAGATTATGTTCAACCTGAGCACCATGGCCTATCTCTTAGGATCAGGCCAATTCCCAGTTGTCAGGAGCTCTTTTTCTCGAACGTGAACACATGAATAATTATAGATTGTGATTAATGATATAAAGGAAATAAATAATAAATAAGGTACTGTGTAGAAAATAATGGTCGGGGGCTACTCAAGATGTGGTGGTTGGGATAGAACTCTGAGGAATCTGTTGCTGAAATCACCTGAGAGGAGAATGTCAAGTGGGAAGAAGAGAGTGAGCAGGACAGCCTTGAGGAGGGCTGACATTTGGTGGCCAAGTAAGAATGAAAATGAAACCAACAAGGAGATGGAGGAGGGTTGGCCAGAGGGGGTTGTGGAGATATCTCAGAGCGTAGTGTCTTCTCTTTGATTAATATATTTTTTGAATAAATGAAGTAGACATGGCTTGCTGCTGAGGGGGAAATGGAAAAAGAGAATTACCTTTCCATTTGGGCCCAGATAACTGAGAGGTGGTGTGATTTCTTGATGGGAAACGTGGAAGAGACACGGGGTTAAGGAGTAAAAACAAGAGCTCAGCTTTGCACATAATAATTCGAGATATTTATTAGAGATCTCAGAGAGGAAGTCCAAAAAGCAGTTGGATTTGTGAGCCTGGTGCTTACGGCAGAAGTTGGGGTCAAGAAGAGATATTTGGGGGATGTTCATCAGTTATGGATGGCATTTAAAGTCATGAGACATAGGTGATAAGTCTAGATAAGAATGTCAAAGAATGTGCCTCAATACATTTAGACTTAAAGGAGAGAAAGAGCAGCCACTGAAATGGAAGGGAAACCTGCAGAGAGCACAGTCCCTGAAACAAGCAAAGGAAGTGGGAGCTATCGTGTGTCAAATGCTGCTGGGAGAGTAAGATAAGGACAGAGAATTGGCCCCCAGTCTGTTGGCCTTGGCAAGAATAGACTGAGACAATGGTATAGAGACAAGAGCATGCTTATAATGGTTTAAGGGAAGAACAGGAGCGGAAAGAGTTATGGGAGCATCTTACTCCTACGTCTGTTGAGTGGTACAGTTAGAAGCAAGCCCAAATCTTGACTGTGGTGGTGGTTTAATGGTTGTATATATGCCAAATCTTTGATCCAAGTGTACATTTTTCAGTTTATTCCCTGTCAATTTATTGTATGTGCAGTATATGTGTATCAATTGTACCTCAGAAAAACTGTTGGTCCCCCCCGAATCCCAACAAAAATGAACCCAAGCTTCACCACTCTCTGTTAGGCGACGGTTCATCATTTACAACTCTACACTTGAGGTCTTTGCACCACGCCTCTAAGTAGATGGACTGAGTCTCTCTGCTCCTAACCACTTAAAGAACAAAAACAAAGAAAAAAAGGATGCCTCTGTTCCTCCGTTCTAGTCCGAAATTACTATGTTCAATACTTAATCACGCAGCGTCGTGGAGTCACCAGCTCAGGATTCCCAGACAGCCTTCAGTGCTTTGTTGACGTTGTGGGACGTCGGCCCCGCCCCGTCGCCGCAGGCACGCCCCCCGAGATGACGGCGAGGCGCGCACGTGCACTGCCGAAGGACTGGCTGGCAGCGGAGAGCCCGCCCCCTTCGGGGCCCCACGCTACCGGAAGCGGAAATAGCGCCCGGCGTCTCCAGAGCCGCTGTAACTGCCACCGCGATGCCGAAGGGACCCAAGCAGCAGCCGCCGGAACCCGAGTGGATCGGGGACGGAGAGAGTACGAGCCCCACAGGTGAGGCTGATAGGCAGGGAACCAACGAGAGAAGAAAGGGGAGAAGAGAGTGCGCGTGTTTTAAGAAGGGGTCACGGGGTTTGAGCCTGACGGGGCCGTGAGGGAGGCCACTGCGCATGCGTTTAATGGGTTTAGAAAGCTTTTACCCAGGTTGGAGCGAACTGGGTGGGAGCGAAAGAGAAAGTGCCGGGCTATCGCGCACGAGTTTCAGTGGGACTGGGCAAAAGAGGCAAGGGAAAGCATATGGTGCCGCGGGAGAGACGGGGAGAAATAAGAAAGTCCTCCTTCCGTTTTTAACACCTTCCCCACCATACTGTATTGTACATTCCGCAGGAATGTGTAAGCAGTGCCTCGATACCCCTCCCGCAGCACGATCGTGCGCGCAAGCACACAGACCGCGCCACGCACCCATACCCCCTCTGGAGCGAGAAGATGACTCCCTCTTGAGCTCTTGCGTAATACACATCAGGCTCATCGGGAGCAAGAGCGTAGTGTAGCTACTCGGTATGGGAATGAGAGTTAAGGTTTACTTAAAAACCCAGAATGTTTGTTGAGCAGCTGCTTTTTATCACCGTATACACTGTGCTGAGGGGAGGGAGAAAAAAATATGAAGACATCCTCCCAAATTTGAAGGCACTTCAAGGGGAGAGAAAATGGGTAAAAATAATTATATTTGGTACACAGTGACTAATTTTACAAGCATTCATTGGTTGCTTCTTGTATACCTGGTACTGAGTAGAGAACTGGAAATGTAGAGATAAAAGATAAGAGTTGCCCCAGAGGGGCACCCAGTTTAATGGAGGAGAAAGCATTAATCAGAAAATAGTTGACAGAGTGATGAATGTGCTTGAGAATGCTAAGAGACTAGAGCAGAGAGGAGAAGCACCTATTCAGACAGATAGGGTAGGAATGTGAGCAAAGCCTCTCAGGAATATGTGGTAGCTGAGTTGATTCTGGAAGGATGGGTATGAGTTAGCCAGAGGAGAATTTCAAGCAGAGGAAGAAGTTTGTGCAAAGGTAAAGACAGGTGAGGATGTCTGGTTCCCAGTATTGGGTGACTAATGTGATGGGGTTGGAAAGATGTTCAGGAGACAAATAATGGAAGACTTCATACACTATTCCAAAGACTTCAATCCTGAGGACATTAGGGACGACTCATTGAAGTGCTTAAGGAGTAATCTGATCAGCTCATCCTGACAACACTGAGCAGTGGAGAATGGGTTGAATAGGTCAAGATTGGAGGCAGGATGACCATATAAGAGGCTCTGGCAATGATCTAGGTGAGAAGCAATAAGAAAGTGAGCCAAGGCAGTGTTAGTGAGGAGATGGCATTGAGCAGTTCTGAGAACTGATTGAAGGAAGAAGAATTAAGAATGACACTCAGGCAACTCAGTGGGTAGACTATTGCTTGGAATCAGGAATGGGCTGTAGGATTGGGAGTGGGAAGAGGTAAGGTCAACTTTTGAATGCCAAGTTGGGGATTTCTGGGAGTCTTTTTTTCCCCCCCCTGGGAATCTTTTAAGAGCAGATGCCAGGAAGAGAGATCTTAGGCTAGAAGTAAAGACACAGGCGTGTTGTTGAAAGGCTGGATGGAGAAAAGTCTGCTAGGGAGAGTATGCAGATTGAAGCCAAAAGAGGACAGAAGATAGGAGCCCAGGAGAACCTCAGCGATTAAGGGAAGTAAGGGAAGGAGGCAGAAGAGATGAGACTGAAAAAGGTGAGCCATCAGAGAAACTGGAGGCAGACCAGAAGCAACAAGCCCTGATATTAAGTAATGACAGGAGGGAAGTAAAAGGTTGAGGAGATGGTAGCATGGAATGTTGCAGAGAAGTCATTGCAAAATCAGGACTAAAAATAGACTTTTTGGGTTGAGCACCTAAGGGGACAGTGGCAACTTCGGCAAAGGGCAGTAGTCCTTAGGAGATGATATCCAAACCGGATTTGAAGTATGTTAAAAAAGGAGTGGGAAATGAGGAAGCAGAGCTAGTGTGGACTACACTGTGGAGACTCAGTAAGGACAAGGGTAGCAAATGGTAATTGGGCGCGGAGATGTTGAGGTTAAGGGAAGTGTTGTATTAGGCTTTGGAGTTAGGAGCAGCTGAAGTGGTATACTGAAGCTATTAAGAGGAGGAGAGATGGAAGATACAGCATCACTTTAGCTGTACTTAACTCTGTCCTGTTTCTTGGCGATCGTGCTTTTTCAGGAGGTTCAAAGTGAAGTTCTACATTCAAAGGATTTTTTTTTAAAGATTTTATGTATTTATTTGACAGACAGAGATCACAAGTAGGCAGAGAGGCAAGCGGGGGGTGGGGAGAAGCAGGCTCCCCGCTGAGCAGAGAGCCCGATGTGGAGCTCAATCCCAGGACCCTGAGATCATGACCTGAGCCAAAGGCAGAGGCTTAACCCACTGAGCCAGGTGCCCCTAAAATTCAGAAAAGATTTAAAGGAAGGAGAGATGATGTGGTTGTATTAGTCCTTGAGGAGAAATTAGTATTTGGGACAAGACTCCTCAGTGTTATCAAGGTGAGCTGATCCTGCTATTCCTTCTTCTGTACTGCAGGGGGTCCTCAGTCTTAATGTTTTTAGGATTGGGGCGCCTGGGTGGAGCAGTCGGTTAAGTGTCAGACTCTTGGTTTTGGCTCAAGTCATGATCTTAGGGTCCTAGGACTTTGGCTCAAGTCAGGGCACCTGGGTGGTTCAGTTGGGTAAGCATCTGCCTTTAGCTCAGGTCATGATCTTAGGGTCCTGAGATTGAGCCCCGTATAGGGCTCCCTGGTCAGCAGGGAGCCTGCTTCTCCCTCTCCCTGCTGCTCCCCCTACTTGTGCTGTCTCTCTCTCTCAAATAAATAAATAAAATCTTAAAAAAAAAAAAAAAAAGAAGACTTTTCCTCTTTTTCCCTCTCTCGGTGCCCCTCGCCCTGCACTCTCTTTTTCTCAGATGAGTAAATAAAATCTTTAAAAGTAACAACAGAGAAATGTCTTAAGAGATTAAATTCCTTGGACTAGCATATAAAACCTTTCATTATTTCTTCTGCATATCTTTTCAACTCAGTCACATTACTCACCTGATGTGGGGATCAAATTTTGAAATATGTTCTGGATGGAAGACACAGATTAAGCGAAGTCAGACTACGTATGCCTGGGGCTTAATCAGGGAGCAAGGAGAAGTTAATGTCCAGAACCTAGGTGTGGGTAGGGAAACAGATATAACAGAAAAGATAGGATAGGGCCCTTTTAGTTTTGCCAAGCCTTAAATTACTGAGATTATCCTTGGATAATTCCAGTTTTAGGCATATAGATGTTCAGTAAAACTTCCCTGAATAATTGATTACTATGGACTAGGTGTAATTTTAGCCTAAAAATATTTAATGTGGGGAACCCCTGGTTGTCTCAGTTGGTAGAGAATGTGACTGTTGACCTCAGGATCATGAGGTCAAGCCCCACATTGGGCATGGAATCTACCTTTAAAAAAAAAAAAAAGGGCGCCTGGGTGGCTCAGTGGGTTAAAGCCTCTGCTTTCGGCTCAGGTTATGATCTCAGGGTCCTGGGATCGAGCCCCACATCGGGCTCTCTGCTCAGCAGGGAGCCTGCTTCCCTTCCTCTCTCTCTGCCTGCCTCTCTGCCTACTTGTGATCTCTGTCTGTCAAATAAATAAATAAAATCTTAAAAAAAAAAAAAAAAGAATGGGATTCTTTAAAAAAAAAAAAAGAGGGGCGCCTGGGTGGCTCAGTCGTTAAGTGTCTGCCTTCAGCTCAGGGCATGATTCCAGGTCCTGGGATTGAGCCCCGCATCAGGCTCCCTGCTCAGCAGGAAGCCTGCTTCTCCTTCTCTCACTCCCCCTGCTTGTGTTCCCTCTCTTGCTATGCTTCTCTCTGTTAAATAAATAAAATCTTTAAAAAAAAAAAAAAAGAAAGAAAGAAAGAAAAATACTTAATGTGGTAGGTAGCAGAAAGCCATTTATTTATTTATTGATTTATTTATTTATTTATTTATTTATTTTACGCTAACAATCCAGGAGTGCTTCTGAATAGAATTGGATAGCGGTGGATGGATGGGTTGATTTGGAGGGGAGCATGATGGTGGGTAGGCCTGGACAGGAAGAGAAATTCTTTTTTTTTTTTTTTTTTTAAAGGATTTTATTTATTTGGCAGAGAGAGGTCACAAGTAGGCGGAGACGCAGGCAGAGAGAGATGGGGAAGCAGGCTCCCTACTGAGCAGAGAGCCCAATGCGGGGCCCGATCCCAGGACCCTGGGACCATGACCCGAGTTGAAGGCAGAGGCCCAACCCACCAAGCCACCCAGGCGCCCCAGGAAGAGAAATTCTAAGGCTGCTGGATGCATCCCAATCTGATCGGGCAGGGAGAGGAAGTTGGTTAGCCTTCAGAGAAACAGGGTTGGATAGAAAGCAGGAGCTGAAATTTGTTCAGGCAGTCAGGTTTTATATAGGACATCCCACTTTGTTCCAGCGGAACTCAAGCCAAACAGTCTGTCACATGCTCTCTGGGATGAAAGACTGATGTACAAACAGTTAAATATAACGCAGTGTGATTTGAGCTAGAATGTTATGTGAGCAGAGCAGGTGGGGCATAGACCCATATACTCGTTTACTTACCAGAGAGCTCTGTTTACACTGTCTGTGCTTTGCTTTGCTTTTTTTTTTTCTTTTTTTAAAGATTCTATTTATTTATTTGACAGACAGAGATCACAAGCAGGCAGAGAGGCAGGCAGAGAGAGAGGAAGGGAAGCAGGCTCCCTGCTGAGCAGAAAGCCCCATGTGGGGCTCGATCCCAGGACCCTGGGATCATGACCTGAGCCGAAGGCAGAGGCTTTAACCCACTGAGCCACCCAGGCGCCCCCAGCCTGTGCTTTTCACAAATGACATATGGAAAACGGAATTTGTCATATTTTTGTCCTACTTTCCCCCTCATGGGTGACAAGGGTAGGGAGAATGGACTTTCTCTTCCAGTATATCCTGAGGTAATAAATGGTACCACTAGTGCAACTAATTTTCCAAATAACAATACAGGAGTCATTGGGGCACCTGGCTGGCTCAGTTGGCGTAGGACTCTCGATCTCGGGGTTGTGGTCTTAAGCCCCACATTGGGTATAGAGATTACAGAAAACCTTTAAAAAACAAAAAATACAGTCATCTCTGAATATTGTAACTACTTACACAGCTGGGAGCTCTGTCTTTACTATATGAGTTCTCCTTCTCCCTTCCACTGCCACTATGGCACCATTGTCTTCTGTGGGACAGTGCAAATGCCTAGGAAATGATAGAAAATAGTAAAATAGGATGGAGCCAATGAGAGCTTTGCAGGGAAGGTCATGCTGCTTTGGAATTTGTAGATAAACATTTACAATGTCTGCTTAACCTTCTAGACAAAGTGGTGAAGAAGGGGAAGAAGGACAAAAAGACCAAAAAGACGGTGAGGAAATAAGGGTTGTGGGTGAGAAATGACCATGGGTGTTTCCAATCAAAATACGGCCACGTGGGCCACCTGGGTGGCTGAGTCAGTTAAGTGTGTGCTTTCCGCTTGGGTTACGATCTCAGGGTCCTGGGGTCAAGCTCCACATCGGGATCCCTGCTCAACGGCGAATCTGCTTCTCCCTCTCCTTCTGTGATCTCTCTCACTTCCATTCTCTCAAATAAATAAAATCTTTTAAAAAAGAAAAATATGGCCATGTGTAGGAGGTGGGGGGCTCAAGGGAGGAGGAAAGATGTTGTCAAGAGAGGAAGAAAGGTAAGGGTGGACTGGAGGGTCATTGGGCCTGTGTGTGGTGGAGAAGGGCTTAGTTGGACTTTGAGACACATTAACCTATACCTTAACTACCTTTACAGTTCTTTGAGGAATTGGCTGTAGAAGATAAACAGGCTGGGGAAGAAGAGAAAGTGCTCAAGGAGAAGGAGCAGCAGCAACAGCAGCAGCAGGTTCAAGTATCAGGGAGTCCATCCACCAACCCCTGTCCAGCCCATATTGGTTCACTCAGCTCATGGGAGATGCAGCAGGGGCCAGGGCTTCATTGTCTTACTCCCTTTATCCTTTCAGCAGCCAAAAAAGAAACGAGACACCCGAAAAGGCCGGCGAAAGAAGGATGTGGATGATGATGGAGAAGAGAAAGAGCTCATGGAGCGTCTTAAGAAGCTCTCGGTGCCAGCCAGTGATGAGGAGGATGAGGGTAAATGACCTGAGGGGAAATGGGTGCCCCAGAATCCCTTAGTTACGAATACTAAATGATAATAGTAAAGTGCCTCATTCCTTGATCTTTGAGTTGGATTAGACTGGGGAACCAGACATTGTAATTGTTTCCTATCTCATCCTCTCCCCTTGTCATTTCAGTCCCTGCCCCCATACCCCGAGGAGGGAAGAAAACTAAGGTAAGCTATCTGTGTGGTAAGCCATCTGTGTCCCAGGGGGGAACCTTGACCATCCCACTGACTTCTCCCACCCTACGTTCTCTAGGCTGGTAATGTTTTTGCAGCCCTGATTCAAGATCAGAGTGAGGATGAGGAGGAAGAAGAAAAACATCCTCCTAAGCCTGCCAAGCTGGAGAAGAATCGGATCAATAAGGTGAAAGTGGCAGCTCTGCTGGTCACTCCCACCCCATGGAGCACCTTCTGGCCATGGTGTGGTAATACCTTTGCTTTTTTCCCTGCTTTTATTTATTTAAATTTTCTTTCTTTTTTTTTTAAGATTTTATTTTTTAATTTTTATTTATTTCTTTAATAGTTTTTTTTTTAAGATTTTATTTATTTATTTGATCTTTACATCCAGTTTGGGGCTCAGACTTAAGACCACAAGATGAAGAGTTGCATGCTCTACTGACTGAGCCAGCCAGGTGCCCTTGAAGCCTTTCTTAGTTTTTTATGCTTTGTCTTCCCTTTTCCTTGGAATGCCTTTTCCAAACTCACATCCATTATCTCCTCTTAAGATTTGCCCTCTTAGGGGCACCTGGGTGGCTCAGTGGGTTAAGCCTATACCTTCAGCTCAGATCAAGATCTCAGGGTTCTGGGATTGAGCTGCACATCGGTCTCTCAGCTCAGCTGGGAGCCTGCTTCCCCCTCTCTCTGCCTGCCTCTGTGCCTACTTGTGATCTCTTTCTGTCAAATAAATAAATATGATCTTAAAAAAAAAAAAGATTTGCCATCTCAGAGCCCTCCAGTATTAGTGCCACCCCATCCACATTGCTCACTTTCCTGATTACCAGTCTCTTAGCTTTACTAACATCATCTAGTTAGCCTTCCACTTTCGTCTCATGCAGGAAGCTAGTGTTTTCCTTGATCTCATTTTCTCTTCAGCAGCACTTGGTAAAGTTAATTCCCAGTTCTAGACTCCTTAGAAATGCTTAGTAAACAACAAGGTAGTAAATTAATTTTCTGTGTGTGTGTTCTCCAGGCTGTATCTGAGGAACAGCAGCCTGGGTTGAAGGGCAGAAAGGCAAAGGAAGAGAAGTCAAAGGGGAAGGCCAAGGTGAGGGAGTATTGGCAGGAGGAGGGTCCCCTGCTGGGTCTCAGGCATTAGAACATTTCATCAGACCTATTGTCTTCACTGTTAGTCTTACAATAAGTCCGCTGCTCTGGACAATGAAGACGAGGAGGATGAAGAAGAAGAAATAACAAAAGAAAAGGAACCACCCAGACAAGGGAAGGAGAAAGCCAAGAAGGCAGAGCCGGTATGTGTTTTGGTGTTGGGAGAAGATGGGCTGAGGTACTAGCACTCTGTGCCCTTGGTTTGGGGAGGGGAGCAGAGTCTCGGGCTGGTGGTAACTGCTACAGGAGTTGACAAGCTTCTGTAAAGGGCCACAAAGTAAATATTTCTGGCTTTACAGACCACATACAATCTCTGGTGCATATTCTTTTTTTTTTTTTTTAATGATTTTATTTATTTGACAGAGATCACAAGTAGGCAGAAAGGTAGGCAGAGAGAGAGGAGGAAGCAGGCTCCCTGCAGAGCAGAGAGCCCGATGTCAGTCTCGATCCCAGGACCCTGAGCTGAAGGCAGAGGCTTTAATCCACTGAGCCACCCAGGTGCCCCGCATATTCTTTTTTTAAAAACAACTCTTTGAAAATGTAAAACCGTTCTTAGCTTGTGGGCCATATTAATATAGGCATCAGGTAGAATTTGGCCTGTGGCCCATTCAGCTCCTGATTGAGAGAGAAAAGGACCCTGGTGTTACCCTCAGATCTGGTTTTCCGGCTCTGGCAGTCACCAGCTGTGTGACTTTTCCACCTCAGGGGGCTCAGTTATCTGTGTGATCTAGTGATTTCTGAGGTCCCTGCACTTGTAGGACTTTCTGATTCTGGGTCCACTTAAGATTTATCAGTGCTGGGGCACCAGGATGGCTCAGTTGTTAGGCGTTAAGCGTCTGCCTTCGGCTCAGGTCATGATCCCAGGGTCCTGGGATCAAGCCCCACGTCGGGCTCTCTGCTTGGCGGGAAGCCTGCTTCTCTCTCTTTGGCTTGTGTTTCCTTTCTCGCTGTGTTTGTCTCTGTCAAATAAATAAATAAAATCTTTAAAAAAAAAGATTTCTCAGTGCTGTATGTTAGGGTTTCTGGAATTTTTTTTTTACTTGTTAGCATATAAGACAGAGCAGCTTATTTGATAGGTGAAGAAAAGAACCTGTTTCGTTTATTCCTCCCCCACCCCGCAGTGGTATGTGTAGTTGTATCTGTGGGTATGTAGAATTGTTATATTTGGGTGCCTGGGTGGCTCAGTTGTTAAGCGTCTGCCTTTGGCTCAGGTCATGATCCTAGGATAGAGCCCCACATCGGGCTGCCTGCTCGGCAGGAAGTGTGCTTCTTCCTCTCCCTCTGCTTCTCCCCTGCTTGTGTTCCCTTTCTCACTGTGTCTCCGTCAAATAAAATCTTAAAAAAAAAAAAAAAAGAACAAGAATTGTTATATTTTATACATTCACGTTCATACCACTTGTCTTACACAATTCCTGGAAGCAGAAGTGGCTGAAGGACTCCAGGTAGCCCAGGGGTGTGTATGAGAGAGTGATAGGACCCACCAAGATATTTCAGGACTCTGGGTGGAGAAGGAATGAATTGACTGTGGGACTGGGTGAATGACAGGAACTATCTGAATTCAGGAAGGAGTCTCTTGTTTATTCATCACCCCCTGGCTCTCACAGGGTTCAGAGGAAGAAGGAGAGGAAGAAGAGGAAGGGGAGTCTAAGGCTGATGATCCTTATGTGCACCTTAGCAAAAAGGAGAAGAAAAAGCTAAAGAAACAGGTAAGACCTTGGTCGAAGTTAGGAGCATTTGATTTTTTTAATATTTCAATGAATGGGGCAGTGCACCTGGCTGGCTCAGTTTTTAGAGCATGTGACTATTGATTTTGGGGTTGTAATTTCAACCCCCACACTGGGCACAGAGATTACTTAAAACCTTTAAAAACTATTTTCAGGGACGCCTGGCTGGCTCAGTTGGTTGGGCGGCTGCCTTTGGCTCAGGTCATGATCCCAGCGTCCTGGGATCGAGTCCCACATCGGGCTCCTTGCTCGGCAGGGAGCCTGCTTCTCCCTCTGCCTCCGCCTCCACTCTGCTTGTGCTCACACTCGCTCCTCTCTCTCTCTCTCTCTGACAAAAAAAAAACAAAAAAAAACAACTATTTTCAAATAGGGGACATCTGTATTAGGAGGGCAGGAAAAGAGAGCTTTGGGGGTTATTGCAAGAAAAATGGAGTCAGAAAAGAAGTGTATACTGTTAGCTTTTTTTTTTTTTGGTGTCTGATGACGTGGCTGTGTTGTGACAGGTAACTGGCATACAGTGGCCTCATACCTGGTTTTTCCTTCCTTCTCAGATGGAGTATGAGCGCCAGGTGGCTTCATTAAAAGCAGCCAATGCTGCTGAAAATGATTTCTCCGTGTCCCAAGCAGAGGTGTCCTCCCGCCAAGCCATGTTAGAAAATGCATCTGACATTAAGGTATGGTCTGAGGGGACCCTCAGACCATTTTGCTCAGGGAAGTGCCACCTTTCCCTGAGCGGTTGTGGCAGCCAAGGAAGTAAGGTATAAGTGGCTTAGTCCACTGGAAGAAAACTTGGAGGTGTGTTCCATACCTTGAGTTCTGCCAGTTTCAGGAAGAAAATAGGAAAACCAACAGAAGCAGAGGAGTCCACCCTTGGGCGCGAAGTAAGGTGGGATGGGGTAGACTGGCTTAGAATTTGGGAGACTCCTGTCCAAAGTAGTGGGCAGGAAGGAGACCAGTGTGAGAAGAGGGTCATGCTGGAGTTGTCTGTCAGAGACTTCCTAGCAGGGAGAAGGTTGCAGCTGCTGTGTGAGAGGGGGGCGCTCATATACCTGTTACTTCCTCTGCCACTGTTTTCCTGATAACTGCAGCTGGAGAAGTTCAGCATCTCGGCGCATGGCAAGGAGTTATTTGTCAACGCAGACCTGTACATTGTAGCTGGTCGCCGTTACGGGCTAGTGGGACCGAATGGGTGAGGAGAGGGGTTGAAGTTGTAAAGGGGAAGGGGCTGGAAAGAAAGATTTTTCAGGGGTGGCCTGGTCCCAATGGTTCTCATTCCCCAGCAAGGGCAAGACCACTCTCCTTAAGCACATCGCCAACCGGGCCTTGAGCATCCCTCCCAACATCGACGTGCTGCTGTGTGAGCAGGGTGAGGCCAGTGGTGGGATGGGCTTGTGGGGAGGTGAAATGGGTCTAAGGGGTGGGCAGTTGGGGTAGAAGAGTCAACCATGAATAGAAGAAATTATAGTTATGGAGTGGGAAATGTTGTGGGGGGAGAGTGGGGACAGGGAGATGGATGCTAAGGAAAGGAGAGACTAGAGAATATTTTTTTTGAAACAAGTACAAAGTGTTGAGCAAGGTCAGGCCAACCAGAAATAGAGCTGAAGGGGAAAAGGAATGGGAGTCTTGGCTCTCCTGGCAACCTGTCTGTTCTTGCCCCCGCCCAGAGGTGGTAGCAGATGAGACGCCAGCCGTGCAGGCTGTTCTTCGAGCTGACACCAAGCGATTGAAGCTGCTGGAAGAGGAGCGACGGCTCCAGGGAGAGCTGGAGCAGGGAGACGATACAGCTGCTGAGAGGCTAGAGAAGGTAGAAGAGATGGCGCAAGGGACACGGGCTAAGCCTTGAAGGTTCCTGGAACCTTCAGACATGTGTCCTCTCTCTCTCCTCCAGGTGTATGAGGAATTACGGGCGACCGGGGCGGCAGCTGCAGAGGCCAAAGCCCGGCGGATTCTGGCTGGTCTGGGCTTCGACCCTGAAATGCAGAATCGGCCCACCCAGAAATTCTCAGGGGGCTGGCGCATGCGTGTCTCCCTGGCCAGGTGGGCCACCCACATCACTACCCTCCCTCTTCCAGCCTTCATCCATCTTGTTCTATGGCCAGTAGGGAGTTTTAAGGCTTCCTGCTTTCTCCCATATCGTCTGCATTGTCAGACTGAAGATCTTTCTTCCCTACCCGGTGGTACATTTTCGTTGACATCTTCTGCATAGGAGCTTTTCTGACGAGAGATTGGAAAGTAGTATTTACCTGTCAGAGGCTTCTGTGGGGTTTTCTGAGCAAAGATCTACCCCTGATCCTACATTCTGCCACCCTACCCTCTAGGGCGCTGTTCATGGAGCCCACACTGCTGATGTTGGATGAGCCCACTAACCACCTGGACCTCAATGCTGTCATCTGGCTCAATAAGTGCGTCACCCACCATTACAGTCTTTGCATCATTGGTTCCCATTATGTCCTTATTTCTAGCTATTCACACCCTGTCTTTACAGCCTAGCACTTCCTCTTTTCCTCCCTTTTTTCATTGTCTCTCTGTTTCCCCTGATTAACCCTAACCTGACCATTGTGATATGTCCATACTCTTTTCTAAAACTCAGCTACCTCCAGGGCTGGCGGAAGACATTGCTCATCGTCTCCCATGACCAGGGCTTCCTGGATGATGTCTGCACTGATATTATCCATCTCGATGCCCAGCGGCTCCATTACTATCGGGGCAATTACAGTAAGTAGGATCATTTGTAGGGGGAGGAAAGAGATGAGGCCTCAAGAAAAGGCCTCAGAGCAAGGACAAAGTAGTGTTAAGCTAAATCTTCAGAGTCCAGACAGTGATGCCCACCAACCGGTCCTGCTTGTCCCTCCGCTGGGGAGAAAGACAACCATTGATGCCCGTCCTCCTGTTCTGCTGCAGTGACCTTCAAGAAGATGTATCAGCAGAAGCAGAAAGAACTATTGAAGCAGTATGAAAAGCAGGAGAAAAAGCTGAAGGAGCTAAAGGCAGGTGGCAAGTCCACCAAGCAGGCGGTGAGCACCTGGGGATCTCCCTGGCCTGGGGGGTGCTTCTCTCAGTACAGAGAAAGAGGGGGCTCTAGGACACTGCCCTTCATTTCAGGGACTGCTATGAAGGGTGTGGATTTCTCCTTTTCCCTTTCCTCTCCAGGAGAAGCAAACAAAGGAAGCCCTGACTCGAAAGCAGCAGAAATGCCGGAGGAAAAACCAGGATGAGGAATCGCAAGAGGCTCCAGAGCTCCTGAAGCGCCCCAAGGAGTACACCGTGCGCTTCACTTTCCCTAACCCCCCGCCTCTCAGCCCTCCTGTGCTGGGTCTGCACGGTGAGCGGTGGCAGACCCCGGTGGCTCGGGGTGGAAGCATGTGCACCCCACGTCCTCCACCCGGCATGGGATCCATTGGCCAGGACAGGACCTTCAGGGTGACTCTGAAAAGGAAGTGAATCACTTCTTTTCCTGGTTCTCAGGTGTGACGTTTGGTTATGAGGGGCAGAAACCACTCTTCAAGAATCTGGATTTTGGCATTGACATGGACTCAAGGAGTGAGTTGGTGTCAAGTGCTTGGGGATGGGGAGCTGGACTGTGGGGGACAGTTCCTAGGGACCTCTTTAACTACCTGTCTTTGTCCTTACAGTCTGCATTGTGGGCCCTAATGGCGTGGGAAAGAGCACCCTGCTCCTGCTGCTCACGGGCAAGCTGACACCAGTAAGTCCTGGAGTCAGGACGGGGGAACAGACAAGGGTGGCAAGACAGCTCTTCACCAGATGCTAGAATCAAGGAGTCCCTTTCTGTGCTGGCAATTTTAATATGGAACTCATCATAGATGACTCATTGTCCTAAGAGGTGCTCAAGAAAGTAGAAGTAGAGAAGAACACTGTAGATCAGTTTGGGGAGGAGAGCCAGGAGAAGAGGGCTTAGACTGGGGGTACCCTTCCCCTCTGTTTGTTTTGGTTATACAAGAAATGTAAGTTCATTGTATAAATTGCATAAGTCAGAGAAAAATCTAGAGATTTCTGGTATTAATTTTGATGGATTGCTTTTCCTTTTTTCTCTGCAAATGTGTGTATTTTTTTTGTGGTGTTTTTTTTTTTTTGCCAAAAATGGGCTCTCAGATTAAGTGTTTTTACAGCGAGTTCTTTCAGATAATGTACATCAAGCATTTTTTCCATGCCAGTAGTTATCTGTGTCTTTTATGGGTTTACTATGATTTATTTGATGTCTGTCACTTTGATCATTTCTGGTTTTTCATTGGAGGTCAGTTGTATAGTAAACATTCTTACTGTACGTGTTTCTGAATGCAGCGTTTTTTTAGAATGTGTTCCTAAGAATTGCTTTTAGGACTTTTACAACACACTGCCATACAGTGCTATAGATTGGTTGTAGCCTTCTTTACTCCCTCCAGGAAAGTGTTGAGAAGGGCCCTTTTCACACCACCACAAGGTGTTTTTATTTTTTATTTTTTATTTTTAAAGATTTTATTTATTTATTTGACAGAGAGCGATCACAAGTAGGCAGAGAGGCAGGCGGGGGTGGGCGGAAAGCAGGGTCCCTGCCGAGCAGGAGCCCGATGTGGGACTCGATCCCAGGACCCTGAGATCATCACCCGAGCTGAAGGCAGAGTCCCAACCCACTGAGCCACCCAGGCGTCCGGTGTTTTTAGATCCTCTCACGAACTGTCTCTTAACCTCCATCTGAGGCTGAAAAAGGTGCCATTGGTGGGTATTGCTGGGTGGGAAGCGGGTATTCTTTAGTTGTGGTCAGTCCCCTCCTGGTTCTGAATCTGTGCTTTGTGTCTCCCTTCTTTATTCTCCTTTCACTCCCATATGGCTCTGTACTCTTTCCTTTCCCAGGTGTGCTGTTGTCACATTAGGGAGAACATTCAGGTTCCCTTTCCTGCATGGACTTAATTCCTAGCCCAATTCTGGTATCCGTCTTCCCTACAGAAAAGTTGGAATATGGAGTGGCAGCACTTCTCCCCTTTCCCTTATCTTCCCACTTGTGTTTTCCTTGCAGACTCGTGGAGAAATGAGAAAGAACCACCGGCTGGTAAGTTGGCTTTGGGAATTTGGATATAAAGAGTCTGATAGAGGAAGTATGATTTTCACAGACCACCTCTTTCTCTTGGGCAGAAAATTGGCTTCTTCAACCAGCAGTATGCAGAGCAGCTGCGCATGGAGGAGACGCCCACTGAATACCTACAGCGGGGCTTCAACCTGCCCTACCAGGATGCCCGGAAGTGCCTGGGCCGCTTTGGCCTTGAGAGTCACGCCCACACCATCCAGATCTGCAAACTCTCTGGTACCACTGTGGGGGATTGGGATGGTGTCCTCTTCCATTTTCACACTTCCTGACTGTACCTAGAGTCAGAAGAGAAGAGGGGCTAGGACTTCAGGAATCTGTGCATGCACACATTCAGCTTACATTCAGAAACATAAAGAAGTGAAGTGTCATGGTTCTCCTCTTTCCTTTGCCATAGGTGGGCAAAAAGCCCGAGTTGTGTTTGCTGAGCTGGCTTGTCGGGAGCCTGATGTCCTCATCCTGGTGAGTGGAAGTGGACTGCGGGAGGGGCCAAAGGTGGCAGTAATGAAAGGAATTGTAACGCTTGGTCACGGAACGTCTCCTCCATAGGACGAACCAACCAATAACTTGGACATCGAGTCTATTGATGCTCTTGGGGAAGCCATCAATGAATACAAGGGCGGTAAGTTGGCTCAGGGTGCGCCCTCCTCCTTTCCTTGGGTGTAGTGTCCCTTGGCCAGGGCTCTCTTTTTTCAGATGCTGAGTCCGCTCTGCCCCCTTCCTCCCTGCCTTCCACTCCCTCATCTTTTTTCAAAGCTGTGATTGTCGTCAGCCACGATGCCCGACTCATCACGGAAACCAACTGCCAACTGTGGGTGGTGGAGGAGCAGAGTGTTAGCCAGATCGATGGTGACTTCGAGGACTATAAACGGGAAGTGTTGGAGGCCCTGGGTGAAGTCATGGTCAACAGACCCCGAGAGTGAGTTTTCCTTCCTGGAAGTCTCCTGAAAGACAAGCTTGTGTGGCCTAGAAGTCTCCTGTTGTCTCCCTCTCTCCACTTGGACACCTCCTTCTGGTCTGCAGCTGACCCAGCAGCTACTCTGGCACGGGAAGGCGGACCATGACATTGACGTGACCAGGGTACCACTTTGATTGGCTCCTTTTCTCTGAAAGACCAGTCTGTTTCAGGTTTCTTCAGAGAACTAAGCTGGCCTTATCCTTGACATCCCTCCATATACAACAGAGGTGACCGTCATTGTTGTGGGCTCCATCCAGCCAAGCTTAAGTGGCCAGACTCTTTTATCATTAAGAACCCAGCCTCTGGTCCATCTGAAAGCTTCAGGCCCAGCTGATCTCCTGGTCTTTGAGTGGTGCTGCTCATTTCTGGTGGATTTAACGATGACTTACTGATATAAACAGCTGTTGCAGCTCAGTGCTAGAGGCAACTTCTAAGGCCTGTACTATTACCCAGCCCGGGGTCCGGTACCTGCAGTCACTTGTTGAGTTGGGGACTTGAGGGCAGGAAAGAATTGCCACTCAACTTGAATCTCCCTTTACAAGGGGAAGAAATAAAGGAAAGGAGTTGTTGCCACCCTATCACTGTTTGGAGATGTGTGGGAGTTGGGACTGTTCTCATTTTTTATTTGCTTTTTTCCATTTGCTAGCAGCATCCAGTATCCACTCTTCTCCACTAATACTGATGGCTGTAACTTGCAGTCTTAATGCATTTTAGTTGGTACTTGCTCTTTGAGGGGCCTCCCTGCCTTCCTTCAGCCCTTCAGACAGGAAGGAAAAGGTTTATCCCTTCCATCTGGGACTCTTGGTTAGGCCTGTCACTGTCCAAGCTCTGCCCTGTGGCAGAGTACCGATCCTCTCAAAAGTTCCTAAGTCAGCCATCATGTACAGCACCGTGAGGTATACAAAAGGAAAAGACAGGGTCTACCTCCATCAATAGTCTAGCTGCAGAAGACTTAGAAATGAGATTTGAGCATAAAGGTGATTTGGTTAATTGCCAGATGTATAGTACTCTAGATACTATGCTTTGCCATATGCTCATAGAAGGGGAAGATTATCCAGAACTTGATTATTTGACTTAGAGGATCACTTCAGGGTGGGCCTTTTAAAAAAGAAGAAGAATTTGAATAATGAGAACATAGCCATGTTTGGACTCTAGGAAAAGAGCAGACTGGAGGCCTACAAAGACAAAAAAAACTATTTTGGGAGTTAATGAGAAAGCATGGCTTGTGTGGCCATTTTTCTTACTAGAGATATACTGGGGAGGTAGATTTGGGGAAGTAACCAGTGGCGAGTGGTTGGTAGTGCAGGTGGTGGTATGACTGTAGAAGCATGTGGAGTGGAGCCCCTAACTTGTTGCAAGTAAGGTAACTAAGTGCTTAAGTAGGGTATGGGAGGGATGGGTTGGGAAGGAAAAGACAGGAAGAGGTGTGGGAGTTGGGGAGAATTCTAGAAGAGAATGATCTGATGTGTCCAGTTCCAGAGGGAATATAAGGAGCTGTTTGGTTAAGACTTACTGAGTGTGGACACCTATTTTTGGGAAACTATTTTTTGACCAAGTGAATAGATAACAGTTGGTCTGAAGTACAGATTTTATACTGGAGGTACAGGTTTGGTGTGGAGATAGTATTGTTAGGAAACATCTCAAATTAGGAAACCATCCTCCATATGGAATTTGAGGGGGAAAAAGATCAGGGTCTTGAACCAAGCACCTGAGTAAGATGTTTCATGTAAAGTAATTTCCATAATTCTGTGAAGTAAATATGTCACAGAAAGTGGGAGTGAGGGTTCAAACTAATGGCATGATGTTGGGACAGGATACTTCACCTGTTGGTACCTGTTTCCTCATCTGTAAAATGAAGATGATAAAAAATACCTACCTCATATGTTGTGAAGGGAGTAGATACGTAATTATTTTGTGAAGTGCTTTTGTTACACGTGTTTCATGTTACACTCTACCTTAATATTTTCAGTTCACTAGTCTAGATGGTATGTAAAATACATGGGAATGTTATTTATAAAGTGAATGCCAAATTTTGCATTTCAATTTTTTTAAAGATTTTATTTATTTATTTGACAGAGATCACAAGTAGGCAGAGAAGCAGGCAGAGAGAGAGGGGAAAGCAGGCTCCCTGCTGAGCAGACAGCCCAATGCGGGGCTCGATCCCAGGACCCCAAAATCATGACCTGAGCCGAAGGCAGAGGCTTAACCCACTGAGCCACCCAGGCGCCCCTCAAGTTTTTTATCTAATTTCACTACAAGCACTTCACATGCTCCAAAACAGCTTCTGTCCATGGACACAAATTGCACCTTTTCCTTCAATATACGTACTTAATGGAATTATTAATAATGCACTTAAATATGGGTAAAAGGTTGCCCCTTCTCCAAAAGAAAAACAGCATAGAAATTAAATGCAAAGGAAGGGGCGCCTGGGTGGCTCAATTGTTAAGCCTTTGGCTCAGGTCATGATCCCAGGGTCCTGTGATCAAGCCCGCATCAGGCTCCCTGCTTGGCGGAAAGCCTGCTTCTCCCTCTCCCCCCCGCCCCCCCCCCCTTGTGTTCCCTCTCTCACTGTGTGTGTCTCTCTCTCAAATAAATAAATAAATAAATGCAAAAAGAACAAAAAAGGTGTGCCTAGATGGCTTAGTCAGTTGAGTGTCCAGCTCTTGATTTTAGCTCGGGTTGTGATCTTAGGGTTGTGAGATTGAGCCCAGTGTTGGGCTCCATGCTCAGCACAGTCGGCTTAGGATTCTTTCTCTCCTTCTGCCCATCCTCCTGCTTGTGTGTGTACACAAGAGTGCGCTCTCTCGCTCTCTCTTTCTCAAATCTTTTAAAAACACACAGTTTACATGGTACAGTATATATGGGTAACCCAAGCCTGGAAAATGGAATTTCATTAACAGAATTAAATTTTTTATTCTTAAGCAACTTTTGCTATCTTTAAATCATGGACTAAGATACATAATAACCATAGAAATGTTTTTGAAAAGCAGAGATTCTTCTGCACACCTTCCTAATGAAGACTCAAGACAGTGACCTGCCCACAGTTACCCACCCTCAACAGAGAGGGTGTTGCTGATATGATGGCCCTTGTTTTGTTTTGTTTCTATGATGGCCCTTGTTTATCTGTCTCCAGTATCCTAGACCTTTTCCCTTTGTGTAAAATGTGGACAGGGTGACCAAAGCATGAGTCCTGGAGGGGCTTGAGAGCCAGAATAGCACTGTGTTTTAGGAATACACAGGGTTCTAGGAAATAGTACTACAACTGGAAAAGTGAAAACTAGTCCTGTAGCCATACGGCACTCAAAGGAGGCCTGGGAGTGTCTGAAATTGCCATTGTGCGGCCAGTACTAAATGCAACAACAGAGACACTTGAACTAGCTGTTCTAGGGTAGTGGCTTTCAGAGTGTCCCAGGCTAGCAGCATGAGCATCACCTGGGAGTCTGTTAGTGCAGATAGGAACTATGGTGCCTTTAGAGCATGCCAAAGGAAACATGGCGCGAGGAAAGTAGGGGGTCATCTTTAAATCACGTGAATAAGGAAGATGTCTCAGGGAGTAACACTAAAGCCAAGCCTTGAAGGTGGTGAAGGAACTAAGTGAGTGGGGAAAGAAGAGCCCTAGGGAAGAAACCATAGTGTGCAGAGCCCCTGAACCTGGGAGGAGCTTGACATAGGCAAGATAATGTGGCTCGAACTTAAGTAGGGGCCAGGACACTCTGGGCCTGTAAGCCTTGATGGGGATGGGATACAGTTTGAAGAACAATGGGAGGTCATTTCTCACAGTGGTGAGAATTGATCTGTTTTCATTTTTACAGAGTTGTTCTGGTTGCTGGGTAGAGGACACAGGAGATGAGAGAAGGGTTGGGCCTTGGAAAAGGGCTACTCTTCTCTAAGAAAGACAGTGTAGACTTAGGTATTTTCAGGTGAAGGGGAAGTGGTGCTTACATTGATGGGGCTCACTCAGGAGTTTTGGTGCCAGTCAAGATTTAGGAATTGCCAAGCAGCAGTAAGTGTTGAGTTGGTACTAGCATTTTGTACTGAGCCAAGATGGTAGGATTTCATATTTTTGCAACATTAGGTTTACTGCCCAAGAGTAGGAATGTGAAAACTAGAACAATGGTGATCCAGAATTGGAGATGGAACTGGTGTGTCTGGGGAGGGATTGACAGAATGTTTGCAGCAGAAAGGGTATTTGGGGGGCAAGGAGGATGGAAGCAGACCAGACCAGCTGAAATGGAGAGAAGTGCCTATGGGGACTTGGTGAAGGTGTGGAACTGGGTCAGTGGCTGAAATGTATATGATCAGCCTTGTCCAAAAAAAAAAAAAAAAAGTCTCTAACAGGTTACTTTGGATTTTCATGGAGAATTTGAAAGAAAAATGGCTGAACTCATTTTTAAATTAAAATAGAAAAAACTTCGAGTTGTCTTTAAAGGTTCTTGTGGCCTGATGCCAGAGATAGAAACACAAGTCAGAAAATGACGCACTAGGTCGTGACGTGTTTGTTCATTTTTTCTGCTTGAACTGGGTACTACCTATTTTTTAAAAACTTTTCTTAAACTTTAAGTAATCTCTACCCCTATTGTGGGGCTCCAGCTCACAACCCCAAGCTCCAGAGTCACACCTTCCACTGACAGAGCCAGCCACTACTTCATTCATAGTGTGGCCCATATGTTAGGGGCTCTTCTCAGGTCCTAAGTGCACAGAGCTGCTATAGGTAGACTGAGCACAGTCTGGGTGGGCTGGGCAAAGGGAAAATAAAAATAGCTCCGTTGGCCTTGCTAAATGTAAATGAGGCCTGTGAAATTTAGGAGGTTATGGCCCTCCTGTGGCCACTCCTGGAAAGAGCAGTCAAGAAAAGGGTTCTAGGGCAATGTGTTTTCAGTGTTTCCCAGATCAGCAGCAGCAACGTATGGGAACTTCTTAGAAATGCAGAATCTCAGGATCCATCCCAACTACTGAATCAGAAAATTTGCTGGACGCCATTCCTCATGTCTTTTAAGAAGCCCCTCAGATGATTCTGATGTTAGGTTGAAAACTGTTCTTTTAAAAAAATTTTTTTTAAGATTTTATTTATTTGAGAGAGTGCGAAAGAGCACGAGAGGGGTCAGAGGGAGAAGCAGACTCTGTGGAGCTGGGAGTCCAATGCGGGACTCAATCCCAGGACTCCAGGATCATGATCTGAGCCAAAGACAGTTCCTTAACCAACTGAGCCACCCAGGCATCCTAAATGTTTTAAAAACTTAAAGTAGGCCCAACATAGGGCTCCAACTCATGACCCCAAGATCAAGAGTCTCACATGCTCTACCAAGCCTGCCAGGTGCCCCAAAATGAGCTGTTTGTAGTTTTTTTTCCCCCTAATCTCTATACCCAACATGGGGCTCAAAACTCTGAGCTAGCTCAGTGCCCCTGAAGACCACTCTTCTTAATCCATGCCCCTATAGCCCCACCTTCCCAAAAATGCATTATCCTAATTTCTAGTTTCAAGAATAACAGAAATTCCCATTTGAAGTTAATCCTATCCCTCTATGTTCTGATCTCCGAAACCTGTCTCCCAAGACCTTACTCCATCAATGAAACCCTCAATACCCGTCCTTAAGAATTCAACATCACCAGGCGGTAGGCCTACTGACATCTGCTTTGCAGAGCCACTTTTGGGGGGAGGAGCAGCCTACACTGTTCTGCTGCTTTATCCACTGAAACTGCTCTTAAAAGGAGCCACCAGTTTTTCCTTCTCCCAGAAAATGCTCTTGGGAGTTTTCCTCCTTCCACTCCCTGCTGCTTCCACCCACCCTCACTTAAACTCCTTCCCTAGGCAACTCCATAGGGATGGTAGGTTCAACTAGAGGTGAAGTGAATGTCCACGCACACCATCAGCAGCTCCAGCAATGGGAAAAGCTGTTTGCTTAGGTCCCAAGGCTTGCTCAAAGAATGTTGACCCATGGGATTTACTTTGTACCTGTGGCCTTTTATGTTCAAAATACTCTTTCAGGGGTGCCTGGGTGGCTCAGGGGGTTAAAGCCTCTGCCTTCAGCTCAGGTCATGATCTCAGGGTCCTGGGATCGAGCCCCACGTCGGGCTCTCTGCTCAGCGGGGAGCCTGCTTCCTCCTCTCTCCCTCTTTGCCTGCCTCTGCCTACTTGTGATCTCTATCAAATAAAATCTTAAAAAAAAAAAAAAAATTCTTTCACCAGTATTTCACTCAATACCCACACTGACCTCACAGCAGAACCAATGTTAGCTCCTCAAAGGGACTGAATCCACAGAGGTTTGTACTAATGTACTTAAGACAGCAGACAGTGGTGGGTGTTTTTTTTTTTTTAACAAAGAGCCCAAACACACTAGGGGTTAAATAAGCTGCTTCTCTTTCCACTGTTTATTATTAATGTACAAAATATACAAAACCAAAAGAAAAAAAATACTCATCCCTCAAATCCATCGTGGCTCTAACCCAAGACCCTGCACAAAAGCCAACCGATCCACTGTTTTCATAGAAAACAACTGATGCCGAGACCTGGGAAGGAGAGGGCTGGGGAAAGGTGCGTCAGCTTTGTGGCACCCACCCAGGAAGGCACCTGGTGGGACTCAGAGGTGGCTGACAGGGCAAGGGAGCCAGAGGCTTCACACCAACAAGGTTCCAGGTGGGGGCAGAGTACGCCAACTCCTGAAGGCAGTGCATGTAGTGTGACTGTCAGGCCCAGCATGCCGGGCAAGTTGATGAAAAGCTGGTCTCACTGAAGTGTTAGTTTCCAGAATGAGCTACAGGCAAGGGTGGGCCACCACCACCAGCCTCGCCCATGCCAGCTACAACTTCCACTGGATGCAGATGTGAATTGACCACCACTGTACCTAGCAGACCCATGATGCAGACTTGGGTGTTCACAGAAGGTTGTGAAGTCTTGAGAAAGGACTCAATGGAAAGCCTGTGTCAAGGTGGAAGTGGGGATGATGTATTCCAGAACTCAAATCCAGCCTGATTGAGCCCTCTCAGTGCAGTGGGGTATATAATACCCCTTTTACCATCTCCCCACCCCATGAGAAGAATGAACTTGGCTGGGATGACTTCATAAGTGCAGCTGATCCCGTGTCAGTTCTGTGTGCATGTGGAGGACCCACAATAGGAGAGTAGAGGTGTTCTCCAGGATAACCAGCTTTAGGTTCTCAGGCATAAAGGGTAATACTGGAAAGGGGTTTGGGGTTATAGGGCAAATCTCAAAAAGTGAAGCCAACTGGGTCTTCTCTTCAGCAGTCCAGGGTACAGAATGTATCCAGTCTCGCTCCTCCCCAGACTGGAGGAAAAATATGTACATCAATGCGCACCAGTGATCAGAAAACCCCCAGAAACCCAAGCAGGTGGGAACTGAGGGGGCCGGCTCCTCATCAGCTGGGGACAGGGGAATGTGGGCCTCACAGAAGCCATAAGAGGGTGGAAGGAGCAAGGCTGCAGTCCACAGGGGTGTGTGTGGGTGGGGCAGAGGAGGTGGTCCCTAGGGCAAGGGGGGCCCATTGACACCCGGGTGGTAGAAGGCACAGTTGTTCTCATAGCGGCAGTTGCCCTTCATCATGAAATGTCGGCAAACAGGGCGGTTGGACATGTCTGTGGGAATGATGGTGGAATCATTAGAACATGGCTAAGAGGTCAAAGCCACCCTCACACCCCATCCCCACCCTGTCCATAGCATCCCGAAACCTATCTTTCAGGGAGACATGGAATCTTATGGATTTGAGGGAAGGCCAAAAGGCGGTAACTACCAGACATACAGAAAATAGGGTGATTTCATGTCTGGCCTAGCATACCCAGCGTAGTGATGCTCCCCCAAAACTTGCATGGGACACCAAAAGCCACATAGTGAGCAGCAACCATTCTCACCTCCTCCGTGGCTGTGGCCTCCATCGTGCCCTCGGTGGCCCCCTCCTCCATGGCCAGGGCCATCATGGCCACGGTGCTCATGAGGTGGTGGCCCTCGATGGTCATGGCCTCGGTGACCAGGGACATCATGAGGCCGGTGGCCATGGGGCCCACCATGTCCAGGACCTTCATGGGGGCGATGTCCACCACTTCCACCCATGCTCCCACCAGGGCCTTCATGGGGGCGATGTCCACTTCCAGCACCCATTCCTCCACCAGGGCCTTCATGGGGGCGATGTCCACTGCCTCCACCCATGCCACTGCCAGGGCCTTCATGAGGACGATGGCCGGTGCCACTGCCCATGCCACCACCAGGACCTTCATGCGGACGATGCCCCCCACCTCCACCCATGCTACCGCCAGGGCCTTCGTGGGGGCGGTGCCCACCACCCATGCCACTGCCAGGGCCTTCATGGGGACGATGTCCACTGCTGCTGCTCATGCCCCCACCAGGGCCTTCATGGGGACGATGCCCACCACCTCCAACCATGCCCCCACCAGGGCCCCCTCGTCCATTTGGGGGTCCTCCTCCAGAGCGACCTCCTCTGGCCCCCCGGAAGGGAGGGGGAGGAGGAGGTTCATTTCCTCCTCGGCCACCACGGCCTCTATGGTATGGTCCAGGACCTGGTCCCGGGCCCCCCCGCATTGGGCCCCCCCGCATGGGGTCACCTGGGCCATCCCAGAAGGGATCACCCCCTCGTGGAGGGGGTGGGGGACCCAAGAGACGTGGACCCACTGGCCCACCAGGGCCTCCATGAGGACCTGTTAGGGAAAAAAAAAGACAGTATCAGCTATGTGTTACACTCAGGGAGGTCCTCTCCCAGCCTAAACTACCTCCCACCTTTGGGTGAAACCTACAGTATTACCAGGCCAAAATTAAGCAAGTAAACCCATTCCAACCTCTCACTATCACCTACCTGGCATAGGTCCCCCAGGCCCAGGGGGAAAGTGCTGCATGGCCTTGGGGCCCCCAGGGCCTCCTGGTGGGAAACCATTGGCTATTGGACCAGGGCCTAATAGTCCATGTGGCACTATTAAAAAAGAAAAAAAGTAGAACAAGAGGATGCTAGAAGAGTGGCATGACTTCCTAATTAGGTGTGCCTTTCTGGCCCTCTCAGACCAACTTGGCAAAGCAATGCTCTGTCCAGTCTTACCCTCCCCACCAGCAGTAATACCCCTGCTCACCAATGTCTGTAAACCCTGCTCCCTGCTCGCCCTCAACTCCACAGTAGGCTTCCTCCCCCAGGCTCCAGGGCTGACCCTGGTGATTACCGAGCATCTGCTTGATCTTGTCTGAATAGTCTGGTTGCTTTAGCAGTTCCTCTGAGGGATGACTATTTGGGCTACCCTGTAAGGTAAGATGAATAAAGAACAAGGTTAACAGAGTGCAAGGGTAACTACTGCAGAGAAAAGAGCCAGATGAGGAAGCAAGTGAGAAGACGAGTACTGGGGTAAAAAGAGAGATTCCAGAGAAACTGGAAAAGAGGAAGGTGGGCTCATACCATGATGGAGGTGAGGATCTCTTGGACATTGATGCCTCCTCCTCCAGGACCCTGGGGGCTCTTCCCAGCACCCATGCTTCCCATGAGATTGGCCAGGACAGGGGGCAATTTGGAGCCACCTGCCCCATCAGGTGAGCCACCAGCTCCCCCAGGCTCCATAGTCTCAATATATGGGGTCTCATCCATGGAACATTCCTGCAAGACAGGAGAATAATCAGGACTAACTTTCAAAGAATGAAGACACATTCCATTTGAAATGGAAATGAATTGTCAAAAGACACATTAAAATCCATCACACCCTCCATCACCACATAGCATGTGCTCACCTCATCTAGGGGGATGAGCTTCGGGGGTACAGGTTCATAGGGCTCAGGATCAGGTTCATGAGGACTATTAGGAACACCACAGGTGATGGGAAAAAAAGTGACAAATTATTTATTCAACCCTTCACATTCCCTCCTAGCCTCCACCTACCTCTGAATTACCCCAGGGAATGTTCCCCTCAGAAGTCCAGCATTTAACAAGAACATGGTTCATGCCCACACTCTTTTGCTCACCTTTCCTTGTTCAAGAAGAGCTCCTGAAGGATTCCTTTCTCCCGCTCAGCCTGGATGTATCGCTCCTGGCTGTTGCTTCCAGGGGTGACAAGGGGTGAGGGAAGAACCAGGGGCCGCGGGCACACCCACGGCACCTTCTCCTCCATGTTGTCATGGCTCAGACGCCGGGCCGTCTCAAATGCATGTCGGTCTGACAGTATCTCTCGCTTAGCTGCCTCACCAAAGTCCTTGATCTTATTCACATTTACTATTGGCAAGGAGAAAAAAAAAAAAGTAAACACAACCCAGTCCTTTTTAAACTCCCTATGCCCACTTACTACACAAAAATCTTGACCGCTCACCTCGTTCAGTTTCATCCAGTTCAAAATAGAAATATTCTCTCAGTTTGCCCTCCTCAGGCCATGTCACAGTTTTCCTCTTCCTGCCTTTCCGGGTCAGCTGGCTAGGATCTCCAGGACTCTCCACTGGCTTTGCATCCAGTGCTCCTGGCTCCAAAGAGGCTGTAAGCAGGAGAGGTTTCAGACCAAGGTCCGTCCTTTTAGAAAACCCCCAAACCTGAACCAATTTCTAGACTCACCTGTATCCATGAGCTCTGGGACTTCGACAGGGGGAACTGGGGTGCCTGGGCGGTCTGTGTCCATAGCCTCACAAGGAGGTGCTGGTTCTGGGGAAGAAGGTTTGGCTGTGCTTGGTTCTGTGCTCGTTTTCCCTTCAAATGGGCTTGGCTATTGTGAAAGAAAAAGTAGTTCATGAGCTGATGTGAAACAAGGTTAAGGTAAGGCAATTAGTCCAGGGTCTTAGACAGGATCCCCCATGAGTTCCTATAAAGGAAGACTCTGTCATACTGCCGACCTTGCACCACCTCCACCACAGTCCACATCTTGTCTTCCCCAACCACTGCCAGCTGCTGAGCCCTTCCTTCTACTTTCTTTTGATACCCTGTCACTCACACCTATGGCATAGGGCTCATACCTTGGCAGCTGTAGGTGACAGCACCTTCTTCTTTTTCTTAATTTTGATGCCTGGAACAGGGGCTGAATTGAGTGCATCCAGAAAGCCCAGGCCCTCCATGGCTACAAAAGGAAAAAGCATAAAATGCATCATCAGACCTCTTTCACAATTCTATTCCTATAGACAAAGTCTGGGCAGGAAATGGGCCAATGGAGACCCTGCCACAACTGAGGACACAGTAAGTTCAAGGTAACCAGGAAGCATATGCTGGATTCACATAAGAAATTCTTGCTATTTTTTTTTTTTAATTTTGTTTTTAAGTAATCTCTACAACCAGCGTGGGTCTTGAACTCCCAACCTGGAGATAAAGAGTTGCATGCTCCTCCAACTGCGCCAGCCAGGTGCCCTTTCTTTTAAAATTTTTAAAGGCAAGCAACTCGACCCCTTGAGTATGAATTAGAGTTCAGGTAACTGAAGAAGGCAGCCCCCATGGACAAGACAGAATATCCCAAAGCTGGGGGTATCCCTTATCAGTCACTGAATAGCACACCTGTAAGACTCATCTCTAAAATTACTTTTAAGTAATCCTACGAAAGAGGACCTCCTGCAAAAATAAAGTCACCAAGAAATCCATCCCCTACCCACCCCTCAACATTCATTCCCATTAAGAGCTTGCTCCCAAAGTATATTCTTCTTCTTTAGACTCACGCTGTGGTGGGATGATCTTCACTTTGATCTCTTTGGTGGCATTCGGTGTGGTGTTCAGTGGCTTGTATTTCTTCTCTGCAGGGGGTGCAGCATCTCCTGGAGCAACTGTGGTGCTGTCAGAAGAGGAACTGTCAACAACATCTCTGACTCACTCTGACTTGCCCCTTCTTTTCCCTCATGTCCACAGACCTAACCCATGCAGAAACTCAGGATGTGGTCCATACCTCTGACGCTTGAGGGGAATGGGTTTAAGGTTGTACTTGTCAGAAACCACCACTGCACTGGCATTCTTCTTCACAGGCACCAAAGATGGAGTCTCCAGCTCTAGCCCTGTGGGAAGAAACATGCTGTTGGGGTTGAACTCCCTCCCACTCTCGTAACTCTTCCTCCCTGGTCCAACCCTAAATCTTCATCCAACCCAAGCCTCACCCCCTAATCCTCCTTCTTCCATATGTGTGCCCTATCATAAATCCGCTATTCCACTGCAAAGTCCTAGGTGTACATCTGCCCACAGACCTTCCCAAGACCAGCCAACAGCCCTACCAGTGGAACGGAATTTGGCGTGACTTGGTGCCGTGGTTCGGAGAGACTTGGGCTTCTCTTTCTTCTTCTCTGGGGCCTCCTCAGCCCGGGTCTCAGCCTTCACCTCAGTCAAGGGTCGCTCAGGAGGGGTGGTTCGACTCTTCCCCTCTTCTTTACGTTTTTTCTTATCTTTCTCTGTTATGAAAATACAAAGCATTAAAGGATTTTACTTAAAGAGAAACACTGTAAGAGGTGAAGCAGGCTAAAGGCACTGATAGGCCATGTCCCAGTGGGAAGGAAATAAATACGAGGGATAAAAGACTAAGGAGCTTACCAGCAGGCTGGGTACTGCTCTGGGAGCGGATGACAGCCATCCAGTCACTGACAAGGACTGAAGCCAATTTCCGGAGCTCTGCAGGTGAGAGTGTAAGGGGAAATGCCTAAGTAGCTAAAAATATTTTCTTCCAATAACAGAAAACAGGGATGTTTAAAGATACACTATGAAAATCTGTATAACAGAAAAAGTAACATAGAATTTTAACAACAACATGAGATAGGCTCAAAAACCAAACTCTTCAAAATGGATCAATGAGGGGCGCCTGGGTGGCTCAGTGGGTTAAAGCCTCTGCCTTCGGCTCAGGTCCTGATCCTAGGTTCTGGGATCGAGCCCTGCATCGGGCTCTCTGCTCAGCCCGGAGCCTGCTTCCCCCTCTCTGCCTGCCTCTCTGACCACTTGTGATCTCTCTGTCACATAAATAAATAAAATCTTAAAAAAAAAAAAATGGAACAATGAATCACATGGTAGTCTTCTATTCCAATCCAGTGGGGGGTTAGAGGGGAAGATGACACATTAATTACATACAAGGTACATTATAAAAATTCCATGAGTTGTTTTACATGTATCTCATGCGGCTATTATAACTTGAAGATTTTTATTCCTCTTTCACAGACACACAGCAGCATAAAGATCAGAGTCAGAAAGCTAGAAAGCACCAGAATGAAGTCAGTGCCGATGCTCTTCTGCTAACCATGTATTAAAAGAACAGAAACTAAAATCAGGAAACAGGCAGGGTTCAAGTATCTGAAAAGCTAAGAACAGTATTACTCTACGTTGTCCTACCTAAAGGCAAACAAAGTTTCAAGGAGCAGATTTAGATCCAACTTTTAAAAGATTTCCTAAGCCACCTTTTTTCCTAGAATGCTACTAGTGATTAATGGCTTTAAAAAAAATCAATTAAATGTAGCAAAGGCCTTGAAGAGCTTAAAGCAGACCACTTTAGGGACGGGGAAGGCATTGTTTATTTAGAGAAAAAAGATGGACAGAGAATTTAGAGGACAAAAATGTGTTTCCAAATATACAGGAAAAAAAACAAAAACCCTCACAGCTCTTGCCTTTTGTACTTGGCAAAGAACAGCTCTTACCTACGGCACCAACCTCTTGCCAACATTTCCACATATAGACTTACTTGATAATGAGACTGTTGAAAACATTAAACCCTAACTTTTCAAATATACAACTAGCAATTTCTATATTTAAGGCAACATGAACTCCAGTGCATCCCCAATACAGGGATATCCTAAACCTTTTTGACCAAATGACACTACGGTCTAGCGAGACTTTAAGGTCTACAAGGAATGTACAAATTTCAGTATTCAAAGGAAGTAACAGAACAATTAAAGCTATATTCAAAGGTGGCAACACAACTGAGACAACGGGAAAACAAGGAACACTATACCTGAAAATGAAGAAATAAGAGATGAGCAATGATTTAAAAGGAAATTCTATAATATGTGTTACATTACGAATTATTATTCAATATACTCTGTTATGTCACAAAAACAGAAGTGCTAAGTATTTAAAAAAACCTAAAACTGAGAATTAATACAAAAGAATGGAAAGCTAGAGAACATTTTTCACTTAAACACTGTTAAACCCTTTATCTTGGTAAACGTTCCCAGTGTTTTCTTCTATAGCTAAAGAACTTCAGATAAGCTTACTCAGGCCTACATGCTCCTTCTATACCAAACTGCCAAAGCCTCTTTCCAAAAGGCCCTGGCACACCACTCCCTTTAGACAAAAGAATAAGCCTATATTCTGATCAGGGATTAGCTCTGCTAGAATACTGCTCACTTGTGGGATACTAGTGTTTTGTGCTAGTGGTCTGTACCCTGGGTATAAACCCTTTTCTTCACTAAAGAAAAGGCTGTGAAGCCTTTTCTGGAGGCAGGCCCTGTCTTTCTGCCAGAACCGTATGATCCTTGCCAAGGGCTCCAATACCCTTTGTCTTAAGAAAAAGAAAGACTCTGTTGCTAACAAAGCTATGATCTACTCCAGCAGTCAGGATTCTTTCTGCCCATGTCCTAAAGGAAGGTGTTTATTGGTAGAACTATATGTCTACTACACAATGAAGGTCCCAGAATATGCTATTTATTTAGAAAAATAAAAGGAAATGATGACAACACTCTCTAAGATGACACTGTCCTCTCCAAAGAAGTTTAAGTATATACCTTTTACACCAAGAGACAGTAAGCATCAGCTTTTAAGTATGGGGTCTCATCTTACATTCAGTAGTAGAGAAATGGACAAATCCCATTCGGAATTCAGAACAGGAAAGGGAGAAAGGTTAGAGAGTCTCATTTTTTTTTTTTTTAAGATTTTATTTATTTATTTGACAGACAGATTACAAGTAGGCAAGAGAGGCAGGCAGGGAGAGAGAGGAGGAAGCAGGCTCTCCACGGAGCAGAGAGCCCGATGTGGGGCTCGATCCCAGGACCCTGGGATCATGACCTGAGCCGAAAGCAGAGGCTTTAACCCGCTGAGCCACCCAGGAGCCCTGAGAGTCTCAATTTTTAAAAGAAAGAGAAAAGTATAGTGAGGTAGCAAGGAGTGACAGGACAGTTCAAGGATAGGAGTAAGAAACAAAAATAACAAAGAGGGGGGCGCCTGGGTGGCTCAGCGGGTTAAGCCTCTGCCTTCAGCTCGGGTCATGATTTCAGGGTCCTGGGATGGAGCCCCACGTCAGGCTCTCTGCTTGGTGGGGAGCCTGCTTCCCCCTCTTTCTCTGCCTACCTCTCTGCCTACTTGTGATCTCACTCTGTGTCAAATAAATAAAATCTTAAAGAAGAGAAAAGAAAAGAAAAGAAAAAATAACAAAGAGGCAGTCATGAGGAAGGGCTGGCCCCTACCTTCATCCTCACTTGACTTGCTCAGCTGTTTCACCAGTTTGGCTGTGTTGTTCTGTGAGAGATGGGGAGAAAGTTAAATACAAGGAGGAAAATGAGTCCTCTTGGAGCTAAGAACTGCACAAACTCACGCACAATTTCTTTTTTGTGAGATTTTATTTTTAGTCATCTCTACACCCAAGCAGGAGCTCAAACCCACAACCCCAAGATCAACTGAGCCAGTTGGGCGCCCTGCCCACAATTTCTTAACAGTCCCTAACTGCGACCACCACTACTCTTGTACTTTACCATTTATAAAACCTTTGTAGGCATACAAACTTAACCCTTAAAACAACCAATGTAGGTAGGGGCATTCATTCCCAATGAAAGAAAACTGAGGCTCAAATACCTGAACTACCCCAACCACACACCTATTAATGGACATAAACCAAGTCTTCTGATACTAAATTCCTATTTTTCCTACCACTCTCCTGCACAGGCCCAAGACTGCCACATCAGACTCCATGTATTTTATCTACCAGGCTAAAGCAAAAAGGAAGCACTAGTGTTATAGAGACTTAAGGTACCTGCTTAAGATGGTCCACAGTGAGCGGGAGGTGCTGCAGGGTCAGTAGAATTTGCTGTAAGAGGGGAATGTTGTTCGTTGTCTTTGAATAGGTCAGCCAATTGTTAAGAAGCTTGTAGCCACCAACATCAATAAACCTGCAGGCAGGTAAGAGAATCTGTAATGCCCTTTCCAGGTTTTGGAATGCCACATCCCACACTCCTAGTCCCCCATCAATGACCTAGGAACCCCCTGCACCCTCTCCCACCTTCTATGTACATCTTCCCAGCCCAGACACCCAGATCCCCACTTACTTGACCAATATTTCTGGTGACTGGGTCTGCAGGAGAATGTTCAAGTAAGTGCATCGACTCACCATCTTTCGTGCTTCCTTCATCAGGCTGTAGGAGAGATATTAAGGTTAGAAATGGAGCAAGAGCCTCTTCTTTCAACAGAAGCATCTCTGATCTGTGCGAGTGCCTAAAAATCCCTGATGACTGGGACTTTGCCACAGAGCGGGAAAGTCACACGAGCCTCTGGGGGATGGGATGGATCCAGAGTGAAATGGAATCCCAGGAGAGGATGGAAGACAACTGAAGAGACACTGAGGTCTCTGATCTGGGGAGGTGAGCATCACTGCTTTTCTAACCCACAGGACACACTTGATTCTGCTTCCCAGTTAAGAATGCTAGCACTAACAGCCATCCATTCGTAGTCTGTTCAGGACTGGCTTGGTCTTTTGCCTTCCCCTGGGAAACTGGAGAATCCCTGAAGGAAAATGGCAGTTTGGGTATATGGAATGTGACCCAGAACAGAACCAAAAATTCTGTCACCTGGCTCTTCTGTTCCCTTCCTTCCAAAGCATGACTTCGAGACTGTGGACATCCAAACCCAGATTCCATTATGGTGAGGAACCAAGGATCACCTTTTTCTATCATGTAGTCTAAAATTATTGGATACCGATCTTATTTCACTGACTCTCTCTCCCCCCCTCCAAAAACGGTCATTCCTATTTACAGTCATATTACAACATAAAATATCCTCTACTCACAATGACTCCAAAGACAGGAAGACTCACCTGAAGATCTTGGAAATCCCATCCACACTCTTAACTTCCCCATCTCGGTTAAGGAAGCTATCCAGGCCCTTGAGAAGCTCTTTGGGATCTATGGGACCCGAACCCATGATCGAGGTTTCTAAGACAAGGACAAAATAAACCCACAGAATAAATGGGTGGCAAGGACAGTCCCACTATACCCTCTAATAAATTCCGTTTGTAGAGTTGATAAATATTTGTGACTAATTATTCAATCTATATTCAACTACACTCACCATTTTCCAGGTAAGAAAAAATCAAAACATCATTACCACAGAGAAAAAAAGCCCTGGTAAGTTAAGCATGGACAGGACTGAATGGGAAGATAATTAAGACTGGAGGACTGGGCAGCACACCTTTCTCCCTTCTGGTTACATCCTTCCTAGATAGCTGAACTTCACTAAACTGTATTAGGACTGAGTCAAGTTTCCGTAACAAAATACTCAACATTCCAAGGTATTCTTGCTTATTGTTAGGTCTTATTTCTTCTTAGCTGCTGATAAATCTGACTTCGGGGAAAAAAAAGGTATAGCTTGTTAAGAACTGGTACAATTTTGGACACTTGGGCTAAATATCTTCTAAGATTAGTCAGTTCCTTCTTATCTATTAAGAATCACAATGACCTCCAGCAGTAGAGTATGCTCTGCTTGCACCAGGAGACAATCAGCTGAAGTGGTGAGTGATAAAAATTTGAAAACATAATCTTTCCCTCAAGAGAGTTGTGGGTAGCTCCCAGAAATGGAGACAAATGGATATAAAGGAAATCAAGCAGGCACTCCTAAGCCTTGAACAGAACTGTCACTCATTAACCAAATACTGCACAAATTTTATTGTTTTAAAGTTAAGACTGGTTTGTGATTTCAAAAGCAAAGATGCGAATCTGATTACTACTCCCCTTCAAAATCACACCACCACCCAAGATCCCCAAAAGAAAGGCCTGAAATTAGAAACCACAAAGCCAAAAAGAATGGAATAAAACTAGAAGCTGGGAAAATGCCATTAAATTTTAAATAGCTACTTTACACCAGGTTAGAAAAAGAGCTCATTAAAAGCTAAACTGCTGTTATGGGATAAAGTGTGAAGCAATTTCTAGGCCAAAATCCAAGATAATTTAGAATCAACGTAGCTCTGTGATTTTTATGCCTCTAAACACAGGATTCTCAGAACCGAAAAAGAAAGCCATCTCGGTAATATCTGCGTTTCGAATGTAAGGTTAATGCTGGATGGAAAGGAATCGAGAAGAAAACAATTTCTTGCCTCCTACTCATAGTACAGATAACAGACATGATCCCAGCAGAAAGGTGGAAATATCTGTGTTTTACAAGCTGTGTTTTGTGCAGATTTTTGTGCAGAAAAGAGAACAAATTTCTTATAAAATAACAAAAATTTGTTCTAAAAAGAAAAAACAAGCATAACAATCTTAACCTTTTCGTCCTCCTAACAAAAAGGCCAATAAATTTCTAAATAGACATGTCCTAACAACCTAGTGAAGCAGCAGCAGAAGCAGGGAAGAGGCTGGTTCTTGAGACCATAACCTGTGGGCTGAATATAGACAGAGAGATGAGGTTAAAAAAAAACAATGCTGAGGTGGGCAAATCTGGGTTAAGTGTGCTGTTGCTGCTGCTCTGGAACCTCCACAAGGACAGGTAGAACCTGAGGTCAGAAGAAAAACACTGAAGTAGAATACTGGGTAAGATTAGAAGCCCATGGGCCAAATCCACTGAAGTGTGGTGATTCTTACAGACACAGACACAGGGAGAAAGGCATTCTTCCATGTAGTAAGACACCATAGAGTGGTATATGGACACTATAGCAAGAGATACATACATAGATACAACAAAAGGATAAAACAGATTTCCCATCTACTGGAAACTGGAAAAGCAGTGAGTGAATCTAAAGTAATACATAACAGCAACCACAATATACACAATTTGACAAAAAGCCTTCAATTAAATTAATATCAAATCAAACCAGCACCACCACCCCCACCAGGCCAAATACTGCTGACCCAACTGATTCAAACTCAATATACATCACCTTGGAGAACTACTTTTGCATATCAAGTACGAGCTGAGCCAACACAGTATTACCCCTACTTCCTTCAGAAACTCAAAAGTGTCACCTGAACTCAAATGTTCCTCTTCACATAACAGGGTGGGAGAAAAAGAAAGAATAACGATACCCAGAAAGAGACCAGCAAGTACAAAGCTAAATTCTGCCCAGTGCCTTCTGCTGGGAATGGGACCCAGGGACAACTTTTTTCCCATTCACAACAAGCAAGAATAGTCAGGGGAAGCTAGAAGACAAAGAAATGTTAAATATTCCATTTTCCACTAGTATTTTTCCTATTATTTGTATTTTTGAAATACAATTAACAGAACTAAGTTTCGTCTCACAAGTACCAATCATGACAAAATGTAAATGGGTTTTCTCATGGCTTTCCTACAGGCAAATTGGTTTTAACTCATTTTAAACTAAGAACTATACCAAGTGTATTACAACCAAATTTCCTTACTTCACAGTCAGTATATTTTGAAAGAAGCTACAAGGCACTCAACTGGAAAGGAATGAAGAGCCTAAATTCCTGGCACAGGCCTACAATGGAAATGCAGAGCTGACCAGGGAAGGAGGGACAGTAACCAAGTGTCATTTCCTAGTCCTTTCTGGAACCTGGAACGAATGCTTAAGGAATCTTTCTGGAAACAAAAGTAACCTAGGGCATGATATGTTCGCTTTTAATTTCCTTGAAGATAGAACATACAAAAGGGGCAGGGGGAGGGGAAGAACCCCAGCCTTATCTCCACCTCGTCCTAAGCTGTGCATTCCTTCTTATGGATTTTGCAGGCAGAGATGAGTACTATTGACTGACAACACAAGGCTCTGGGGAATTTTCTACCTTTCTTACCAGAGAGAAACGTAAAAGTTCTTAAATGACACCAACTCCTGCCTCCAAAATGACTTTTACTTGAGAGTTATTCAATTAACAGGGTGAAAAATACCTAGCTTGGCTAAAGTTATTCCATAGCCATCACAAAAAAAAAAAAAAAAAAAAAAGAATTTAAGTGGTTCAGCACAAAATCCCTATGCAAATCAGAGCCTTTTTAAAAACAATCATAACGCTCTTATAACAAGAGGAAGGAGTCTGAATTTACCTTAACTTAGAAGTCTTAGCACTTCAGGAAATGAAAATGCTTTGTATCTGACCCCTGAAATTCCCCTTTTCTTGGTGTTTGGAGGTTATGTCCTAATAGACTCAGTGGACTGAAATTAGGTCTCCCAAGTAATGCACAAGGTCTTACCTCTCCTAAGTAGTAAGCCCCTATCCCTCAAACTTATATTGAAAACTTGGTACAGTGATCTCCCCAAAATCTTATTTGCTTTTCAGTGAGGATGTAAAATCACCCAACCCCAGCAAAGGCTCCCAGAATATAACTGGCCACAAACTACAAGGACCAGGCTCTCCGAGGTTCTCTGGATGGATGTGGTTTCCCTAGAAGACCTTGTTTCCCCATCTCCCATGTTAAGGAAGATCTTCTTTAAAAATCCCCTGTTCACTAGAGATCAGGAACCCCAATGGGTGGAATATTCAGCTCCCAAGGAAGGTATGCTGCAGAGACACATGGCAAACTGCTTAAAAGATAAAAAAAAACTTGTGGTCAATAGACATGTGGAAGAGTCCCTCCCACCCAATCCAGAAGTTTTAAGTACTAATCTGAGAATCTGTACCCAGCAGAAAATTAGCCCTGAGAGTCTAACCAAGTTACCACAGGACAGCTGTACAAAATGGCTTTCCAATTCTGCCTAGAACCTCCACGCTTCAAATCAGGAGTTTAAAAAATGAGAAGTATATGGAGAGTTTGACAAAGATTTGACTTTGAAAAAGTTAGAGGAAGATAGAGAAGGGACAGGACACCCAATACCACCCTCAGATAGGGCATGGCTTTGAACATGCACCCATTGTGAAAGCACTGACGAGTTGAAAAATGAAGACGACATTTTTCTGCCATTAATGGTTTTTAAGGAATTTCTTTCTAAAGGGAAGAAAAAAGAAATTCAAAAAAGGTGGCTCTTTGGAAAAAAGAAATGAAGGTTGTGAAATGTAATACCAGAAAGGTTTTGCTTACCAGACACCGTAGCTCGCATCCCCCTGCCTTGAGTTTACAACTGCCGCCTCCTTTCCTATTCACTTCTCATCCTAGTACCAATGTACAGGAGCTACGCAACTGGAGAACGTGATACAGCACTGAACACAAAGAGTTTATCCCCAAACCCAGAGGTGGGAATAAGGGTGATTTAAAAGGAAGTCTTGAAATACCCACCCTCCCCCAGTCTCATTATACAAAGCGACCAAATGCAGGCCCAAGGACTGGTTCCTGAGCAGAAATGGCACAATTCAGTGTCATTAGGCCCCATTTGTCTATTCAAGTCACTTTCACAAGTCCTCCTTTCCCCACTATCTCCCACCACACAAGATCTACATACACACAGCTCTCACACACACACCACCAGAAGGTTCCCAGTCTTTAAGTATTGTTGGTTTGACTGGTTTTCCACCCCTGGCAACTGAAGCGGGGAAAACTTCCAAGCAGTTGTGATGAGTGAAGGAAGGTGAAAATAAAAGCAACAGGCTCTGATTGTTAAATATAAAAACCAGAGCTGCCCAGGAGATGGACAACTTCAAGACCTAATTCTTACAAGCTTTTTCAAGATTATAAAAGATATTCTAAAGTAAATGTCTTTTCCTGTCTAGCAGCAGCGTGCACAGGGAGTCCAGAAAGCATCTGCTCAGGGGTGGAGTTTCAAGAGGGTGGAGAGAAGAAAGCTGATTACATCACCTTTCCATGCTGCTCCTCCCCCTTGACCAAGTTTCTAGGGCGGCCCTAAGCTCTGGGTGGCAAAAGGGGGAGAAAAAACAACAAAGAAGCAGGGACGACGCCATTTTGTAATGGAGAAGAGGAAAACTTAAAAAAGCTATCCCAGCGCTGCCGGCAGCTAGTTACACCAAAAAACACCCCTTTTCAGTAAAATACCCCAAACCAGCACCCATCCTGAATGGTCTTTGATCTAATTTGGTTAAGAAAGTTGTGAAAATAAAACCAATTAAAATATTTACAAGAACAATTTTCTGTGGGGAAGAACTGAATTTCCAATTGAGATTCAACCTGCTACCGTCGACCACCCCCATCCTCCCTATAAACGGAAAGGGGGGAGGACTTGGACCCCTCTCAACAAATAGGGTTGAGGTGGGAGGACAGGAGAAAAATGGGCCAAGACACAACCTGCAACGCCGCTTGGAAGACAAAAGGACAAGGAAAAGTCGCCATATTGAAGCAGGGAAGAAAAAAATTCCTTTTAACGACACAAATCTTTTAGAAAGCTAGCATTCAATTGCACTAAATGGCTTTTAAAATTATACTCCTGAATTGCACATTTCCCAACCTTTACACCCCCTATTAGACTGTATTCCCACCCACCAAAACGTTATCAAGTTAAAATGTTAATCATTTTTGCTTTTAAATAACCTATGCAACCTGCAACAATTACAAAACATTCTTTACCTCCCCATTATCTTGTATGTACTGGAACTAAGATTATATTTTGTACTGAATTAAGTGTCTTGCAATCTTTATTCCTAGATTGCCACCTATTTTAACCACACAAATATACCCCAAGCAAATTACATTAAAATTGAGAGGATTTAACAATCATTAAAAAAGTCATAGCCAGCTATTACTTCTCTGCCCATCTCCTTACCCTGCAATCTTTATGTACAGATTGCTTATTAATCTGGCAAATTGAAAGGCGCCCTGTTTGTCTCACACACAAAGAAGTGGGACTTCTGGGCCACAAGATCCACCATCTTTTGTATGTGAGCTCATTAACCCTTTTGAAGACTGCTAACAAGAGGAAGTTAACCATTCCTCCTTATAAAAAGCAACACTTATGGCTTTGGCAGTCTGGAAATTGGCTGGATTACCAAGGGTTAACCGTCAAAATCCTCACTTGCTGGCCCTCCCTCCACCCTTTCCTTTCCTGCAGGGCAGGAAGGTAGGTGGTAGGGGAGAGAGAACAAGACTGTTTAGACCAAAGGCCCTTTTTTAATGGAGATTAAGTGACCGGCTTGGTCCTTCTCCAGTTCTCTACTTTGTTCTATTGGCTCATTTCTTCCTCTCATTATTTTTGGTTTCACAACGGGAAACGTTGATTTCTTGTTGCAAGGCTGGTTTTGGAAAATTCGACACTTACTATCCAATTTTTTTGCGACGTCAGCACCTCGGGCTCAGGGGGGAGGGGGTTAAAATTTTGGAGAAAAAAAATAAAACCAACCAACCAGGACCCAAAACTCAATTATTTGGGGGGCCTCATTGGATCAAAAAGTCTCTTAAAAAAATGAAGGCCAACTCAATATTCATTTTCCCCCCACCCAACTCCATTTAGGGAGGGGGGGTCGTAGAAAAAAAGTTCTGAGTGGATTCAAAAAAGTAAACGCTGGATGAGTGAATTTGGGTGGGTTTGGGAAGGGTGGGTGGTTGATTATTTTTGAAGTTATGTGGTGACGGTCCTTCGGCCACAGATTTCAAGTCCCATGCAGCGTGGGCTGGTGGGGTGGGCAAGATAGATGGGAAGGGGCAGAAGACACAAGTGGTTGGGCTGGTGGCTGCTGTTTTCCCTTTCCCCCCTCTCAGGATCCTTTCAAGGGCTTAGGTGGTGCTGCGGCTTGTTTCTTTTTTTCCTCGTGGCCGGCCTGTCTTTCTCCGAGAAAATTCAAACCTGGGATAGAAGGAACACAAGGGAGAAAGATATAATCAATACGGGTTTCTTTAAACACCCAAAAGTACCGTATCTGCTGTCTCCGAACACTCCGATGTCCCATCCCGGATACAGCCGCCTTCTATAAACCACGGTCCTTAACAGAACTCATACCTAACCCCCTGCCCAGTCCAACGATCTCAACAAAACTTTACCCACCAACCGACAAAACACCCAAACTTACCTCTAAACGAACCCCAGAATGGCGGCTGTCTGCTCGGGCGGAGTCTTTTATATCGGGACGCCGCCCAACGCGCCCAAACATGCTAGTGAAACGCCCTTGTCGCGAGACATTGTGCGCGAGGCGTGAACTCATTGGCCAACACGAAAGACAACTCGCTAGCTGATTGGCTATCCTTCCTTCACCTTCGCTCAGCCCCTTCACCGCCCGTTCCTTCTTCCGCCTCCTTCCTGGCCCCCCCGCTTACAAGCGCGTGACTGGAGAGCCTAGCACCTCCCTTTCCTCTGCTTCCACCACTTCCGTCCTCGAGAACACGTCTCACCCTGGTTGGTAGAACCGGGCCGGCGCATGCGCATTGAGAAGATGTCGGTTGAAATCCCCTTCAAAATTGCTTAAAGTGCAAGCTCTAAGTATAAGATCTACAAGTTGTAGTGATTGGGTCGGGGAAAACGCAATTTTGAAGCCAAATTCGATTGTGACGCAGTTGAAATTGGCTTCTCCCCACAGCCCCTCGTTTACGCTTCCGTCCTGACGCAAGTGCGCGGCCGCCTCCCGCACTGCGGGCTCACCCTTGGCCCTACCCGAGTCGGTTTCTTGGAGCGTGCGCAGTTGTTTTTCGGCTCTTCCTGCCTTTGGCGTACGTCAACATGGCGGCCTCCGTTTTGCGTTCGTGGCTGAGGCTCCTTCCTAGCCTTTCGCCCTTCAGAGGTGCCTACGGAGTTCAGGTAGCGCCTTGGAGCACGTTTTGTACAACCGCCACTTATACTTTCTGTAGGTCGTCGGTCCATTGCTGGGAATTCAGGAGCGGAGACTCTCCCGAGTCTTTATTATGCCTTGGCTGTTTAGGCAGCACTGCTTTCACCACTCTTCGCCTTCCCCTCACCCTTCTCAGTACTTCGCGGGTTTTTAATTCCCAGCCAAGGGAAAAGAGTTAGATATTCTTTTCCAAGGCACCAACTGGGCTAAAGAATTAGGTGAAGGATTGGGCCTTTTGGTCGTTCACAACCAGCTCTTAAGCATATAATGTCTAAATCTGTCATGCTCTGGAGTGTCCTTGAGTTGAGGGACACTAACTTCTACCTGCTGAGCTATCTCCCAGTAAAGCCAGGATACGTTCTCACGACCTGAGGACTAGTTTCTTTAGCTCTCTTTCTCTCGCTAAATTATTTAGTTTTTTTTTTGTTTGTTTGTTTGTTTTGTTTTGGTTTTTAACCAGAGCATACAAGATACTAGTCTTCTAGATTGAGGTTTCCCTCCAGCCTCATGTACTCACCGCACTGGAGGTTCTTGGTAGGGCAGGGTAGGTTCTTGGTGGGGCAGGGTGAGATAGGAAAGGTTGCACAGCTGCCACTCCCTAAGAGTGGTGACCGGGGTCACCACGGAGTTAATAACAGCCCTGGTGGCTTTAAAGCTAGCGTTAGGACTCAAGTTTGTTCTGACCTGTGGAATGTTGACCTTCAACTTTTGTAAGGCTGGGAAATTCAGATTCAGGTTAGATTTGGTTGGAGACTCACATGTCATACATCCTCTTCCCACTAGGCACCTTCTTTCCAAGAAGCTAGACATCCTCCCTTTTCCTTTCTTTTCCTTTTCCTCGGTACATTTTTGAAAGCACGAACACATCATGTGTGTCTCCTCAAATAAGACTGCTTCCCAGTCACCTATCCTAGTTACCCTCTCATCTTCTTCAGGATCTAGTCAGAGACAGAAAGAGTGGTTTGTTGATGACTTCAGTTTTACCCTAACAAAAATGCTATTTTCTAAATATATTTTTGCTATATTCCATTAGTAGGATGGGCATGTTTTTCTTGTCCCTAACGTGGGTAGTGAAACTATCAGGTCCTTTCCTTGAACTCATTTTCTCATTTATTGCCTTATTTATAGCTCCCTCTTCAGACTCTTTGCACCAGAGGCCCCTCTGAGGAAGAATCTTTGTCCCCACTTCCCATAACACCTTATAAGAATGAACCCTGGAAATACCTGGACTCAGAAGGTACCTCTGAATGGAAAGGGGAGGATCATGTGGGGTCTGCAATAAATGGACAGAGACACTTCTATTATCCCCACCAGGAATAACTTGTATGAGTTTTCATTTCAGAATACCAGAACCGCTATGGCTCTCGCCCCGTCTGGGCTGACTACCGTAGAAACCACAAAGGTGGAATACCCCCACAGCGGACTAGAAAGACATGTATTGTGAGTTTCTGAAGGTGGTACATGGATGGGATGTGGAGTGAGGGTGAATGCCATAGTGACAGTGGCAGTAGCACATTTTTTCACAGGACTTTGAACATCCTTCAACTACTAGTTTCTTTTCTCCACAGCGTAGAGATAAAGTTGCTGGGAATCCCTGTCCCATCTGCCGGGATCACAAGCTGCATGTCGACTTTAGGGTAAGGGCAGTCTTTTGTCTAGGTTAAGGATTTGGAGCCTCTTTCTAGTGCTAAAGAGATTACCATGGGTGCCCCACTCTTTTTTTATAACCTAGCACCCCTACAATCTATTTTGCATTGATTTTCTAGTAGTATAAAAACATTTATTTTTCCAGCTTTTTGTCCTCTACTGTGGCTCATACTAAAAACCTTCATCTCTTACCTATGAATTTACAGTCTAAATTGCAGGTCAGAAAAATGTCTACTTCTTTTTTTTTTTTTTTTTTTAAAGATTTTATTTATTTAGGGCGCCTGGGTGGCTCAGTTGGTTGAGCAACTGCCTTTGGCTCAGGTCATGATCTCGGACTTCCAGGATCGAGTCCCGCATCGGGCTCCCAGCTCCTTGGGGAGTCTGCTTCTCCCTCTGACCTCCTCCTCTCTCATGCTCTCTCTCACTCATTCTCCCTCAAATAAATAAATAAAATCTTTAAAAAAAAATTTTTATTTATTTATTTGACAGAGAGATCACCAGTAGGCAGAGAGGCAGGCAGAGAGGGGCGGAAGCAGGCTCCCCGCCAAGCAGAGAGCCCCTTGCAGGGCTCAATCCCAGGACCCTGAGATCATGACCTGAGTCGAAGGCAGAGGCTTAACCTCTGAACCACCCAGGCACCCCAAAGTGTCTATTTCTAATGGGAGAGCAATAGCCAAAGGTTCATTTATATCCATTGCAATTATCAGCAAGTAGATTGGGTTAGTTGTTTTGTTGTTTTTTTAGAGAGAGAGAGAGAGAGGGAGAAAGAGCACAAGCAGGAGAGGAGCAGGGGGAGTGGGAGCAGACTCCCCACCAAGCAGGGAGCCCATCGTGGGGCTCGATCCCAGGACCCCAGGATCATGACGGGAACTGAAGGCAGACACTTAACAGGCTGAGCCACCCAGAGGCCCCGAGGTTGTGTGGGGTTTTTTTGTTTTTTGTTTCTTTGTTTTTGTTTTTTTGTAATTTTGTTGTCATGTTGATGTTTGGTAACATGCCGATACTTAAGGCTGGAGGGCAAATGCATGAAGCAATATACAGAGTTCAATTATTTTTCAAAAAAAATTTATTGCAAGGACAGGACTTGCTCCTTAAAGAGTTCAAAAAGCATATAAAAATAATAATGGGGGGTACCTGGGTGGCTCAGTGGGTTAAGCCTCTGCTTTCGGCTCAGGTCATGATCTCAGGGTCCTGGGATTGAGCCCCACATCAGGCTCTCTGATCAGCAGGGAGTTTGCTTCCCCCTCTCTCTCTGCCTGCCTCTCTGCCTACTTGTGATCTCTATCCATCAAATAAATAAATTTTTAAAATAATAATAATAGTGGGTAGGGGCGTCTGGGTGGCTCAGTGGGTTAAAGCCTCTGCCTTCGGCTCAGGTCATGGTCCCAGGGTCCTGGGATTGAGCCCCGCATTGGGCTCTCTGCTCGTCAGGGAGCCTGCTTCTCCACTCTCTGCCTGCCTCTCTGCCTACTTGTGATCTCTGTCTGTCAAATAAGTAAAATCTTTAAAAAAAAATAAATAATGGGTAAAATGCTCTTCTGAACTTGTGGTAAAGGTATTGGAGCAGAAGCTGAATGATTGGTCATCAGGGGAGTTCGAAGGAATTTGTATATCAGTCAGCAGATCGGGGTGTCTGACTCCTCTCAGGCCCCTCCTGACACCACTGTAGATAACTTCTCAATTAGATAACTTCTCAATTTCTTTTTTTTTTTTTAAGATTTTATTTATTTACTTGACAGAGATCACAAGTAGGCACAGAGGCAGGCAGAGAGAGGGGGAGGCAGGCTCCCCACTGAGCAGAGAGCCTGATGCGGGGCTCGATCCCAGGACCCTGGGATCATGACTTGTGCTGAAGGCAGAGGCTTTAACCCACTGAGCCACCCAGGTGCCCCGGTAACTTCTCAGTTTCAACCGTGTACGATTGGTTTAAAAGTAGAACAGCGGCATCTGGGTGGCTCAATTGGTTGAGTGTCTGACTCTTGATTTTGTCTCAGGTCATGATCTCAGGGTTGTGAGATTGAGCCCCTCATCAGGCTCCATGCTCAGCCAGAAGTGTGCCTAAGATTCTCTCCCTCTCCCTCTGCCTCTCCACTCACTCACACACATACACTCACTCTCTCAAATAAATAAATCTTTAAAAAAACAGAATACAACCAGTTGTATACAGTTTAGAATCAGTTACATAACCAAGGAAGAAAGATTACAAATTGAATAGTGCAGATGATTCTGCTTGCTCTTCCACTCCACAACCACATCTCCTTTTTTCCATGGGTGTTATCTTCTGTGATTAACCTGCTGGCTGGCAGTCATTCTACATAATTAGACCTATAAAATGGATGTTAATAATATATATGTTACATACAGCATGCTATCATAAACGTTCATATTTATACATGCACATTATAACACATAACATTTTTAAGTGATTTCAGGGATTGCCAACTGACTGTCCCCAATTTTTTGTGTGAGGGGCTGATTTTAGAACCTAAGCCCTGTAAAAGACGGTTCTATGTGAGTCTCAGTGACAGAATGTAGTGTGTGCATGAAATCGTTGCAAGGCCAAGAAATGGGAAATGTTTGCTGGAGTCTTCAAGAATGTATTCAGCAAGAGGTGCCTGGGTGGCTCAGTGGGTTAAAGCCTCCCCCTTCGGCTCAGGTCATGATCCCAGTGTCCTGGGATTGAACCCCGCGTGGGGCTCTCTGCTCAGCAGGGAGCCTGCTTCCCTTCCTCTCTCTCTGCCTGCCTCTCTGCCTACTTGTGATCTCTCTCTGTCCAAAAAAAAAAAAAAAAATGTATTCAGCAAATTAATGGGGCTAAAACTGGGACATGAAGGAGGGTAGCATCTGAAGAGAGACAGAGGAGTTAAGGGTGTCTGTGCACATGTGTAGGGATTGTGCACTTCCAGTTTCTCAAAGTCTTACTGTTCTCCCTGCTCTCTTATGTTTCCCTACCACTTTCCTCCACAGAACGTGAAGCTCTTGGAACAGTTTGTCTGCGCCCACACAGGTGTCATCTTCCATGCTCCATACACAGGTTAGCTTATCATCCTTGTCACCACCAAAATAACTTTTCCTTGGAGCACTCCTCATTTATTCAGTCATACATAAGGCATGAAAAGCATGAATGAACTTTTTTTTTTTTGAAGATTTTATTTATTTATTTGATAGAGATCACAAGTAGGCAGAGAGGCAGGCAGAGAGAGAGGAGGAAGCAAGCTCCCCGCTGAGCAGAGGGCCCGATGCGGGGCTCGATTCCAGGACACTGGGATCATGACCCAAGCCGAAGGCAGAGACTTTAACCCACTGAGCCACCCAGGCACCCCATGAATGAACTTTTGTTGGAAATCTTGCCCTAATGGGTATATTCACATGTGGACAAAAGGTACAAGCAAGTACCAATGTAAGTAAGTTATCTAAATGTTACTCTTAGAAGTGGTAATTACTTCCTTTCTGTAGGGTCTCTCTGCTTTTACAAAAGGCTTTCTAGCAAATTGACTGTCCTATAAATTCTTTCTGCTGCCAACAATCCAATTAGATTTTCCAAATTTGGAGTTATAATCCTAACAATTCAAGATTACATCTATTCCGGGGCACCTGGGTGGCTCAGTGGGTTAAGCCTCTGCCTTTGGCTCAGGTCATGATTTCAGGGTCCTGGAATTGAGCCCCGCATGGGGCTTTGCTCGGCAGGGGGCCTGCCCCCCCCACCTGCCTGTCTGTCTACTTGTGATCGCTCTCTCTGTCAAATAAATCTTAAAAATAAAATTATGTCTATTCCTTAATGAAGGCCACAGGCCAAATCTGGTACACTGCCGTATCTGTTTATTTTCATATCGTTTATAACTGCTTCCAGGCTACAGTGACAGAGTTGAGTAGCTGAGAGAGAAACTGTGGGACTTGCAGATCCTAAAATTTATGTGGCCCTACACAGAAAAACTTTTCAACCACTGCTCTAAAGCAAGATAAATTTACAGAGAATAATCTGAATCCTCCATTTTGGGAATGGCAACATGATCAGTGGAGTTTGGTTTTTCGGGGAGTTTTACTTTTTATTTATTTATTTATTTTTAATTTATTTATTTATACTTTTTATTTATTTATTTATTTATTTATTTAGTCAGGGAGTTTTAAAGACGAGCTTTATGGCCAGGATGCCTGGATGGCTCAGGTCATGATCTCAGGGCCCTGGCCCCATGTCAGGCTTCCTGCTCAGTGGGGAAGCAGCTCCCCCTGCTTGTGCAGTTTGTCCCTGACAAATAAAATAAAACAAAAACAAAAAAAAACTTTGTAGTGAAGCTATAAAAAGCTAAAGGAACTATTTTGCTACTCTCTCAGATCACCTTCTCTAGATCGGGAGCCCTTTCTTCCTTTACTGAATCTTTCTCAATGGATTGTCCAACCCAAACCTTTAATTAACCACACTTGCCCTTTGAATTATTTTTTGCTCTTGGAGGTTTTACAGTTAAATAGCTTTTCTATAGTGGCTAGACCCACTAAAGTGTTAATTTCAGCTCTCAGAGAGGGGGGATTCTTCCCATTGGCTAGATGGGGAAACTGAGGCCAATCAGAGGGGTCAGGGAAGTAGGGTTATTAGGTAGAGCAAGTCATCCAAACCCAGCTCTTTATAGCCATATAGAAGCAGTTGTATTCTCTGTTTACTGTGCTTTCTAGAATGAGCACTGTTTTCTTTTTCTCTGTTCAGGGGTATGTATGAAGCAACACAAGAAGTTGACCCAGGCCATCCAGAAAGCCAGAGATCATGGTGAGCATGAGAAGGGGCCCACTGCATTTTTCTTAGCCATAAAGAAGGTGATTTAGGGCTGGCGGGTGGACATAAATACTCCTACCTGTCTGAGGAGGTGGCACCCAACATGTTCTTCCCAAGAATCTCTTTTCAGCACTCCATCGTCCCTTTTTCTCTATCCTGAGTCTCTTATCTTGTCATTGCCCTGTTGTCTTAATTCTCTTTCCTTTTTCTTTCCTTATGTAACTATTGGTCCCAATGCCAAAGATAGATCATAGGAGGTCTTTGTATACATTTCTGTCCTTGGGCTCCATGACACCTTTGCAGAAATTTAAAAAGATAAGCCTCTGTCAGGGCAGATGTGGCTTTACAGACCTGGTGTAGGACTGCACAGCTTGGCAGACAAGAGCCCCGGCAGTAAGTAGTCAGTCCTCATTGTCCCCTTGGCCAGTTGCCTTTGGGCAATGTAGAACATACATAAATACACTCAGTCCTTCTGACTGGTTCCTCCTTTCCTTTATATGTCATTTTACATGTTGTTTCAACCCCAACTACCCTTCCTTATTTCTCTTCCTTTTTTTCTTTAATGTTCTAGGTCTCCTCAGTTACCACATTCCTCAGGTTGAACCTCGGGACCTTGACTTCAGTACCTCTCATGGAGCTGTGAGTGCTACTCCGCCAGCCCCCTCCATGGTTTCAGGTGACCCCTGGTATCCATGGTACAGCTGGAAGCAGCCACCAGAGAGAGAGTTGTCCCGCCTTCGACGGCTCTATCAGGGCCATCTCCGAGAAGAGAGTGGTCCCCCACCTGAATCAATGCCTGAGGTGCCTCTCACAACCCCAGCTAAAGCCTCCTCCACTGAGCAGAAGAGCCCCCAGAGTGCTGTGTAGGAGCTGTAAACTGGGAAGGAATTAAGAGATAGTGCCTAGGAATTACATGATGGGATTTCACTCTGGGGAATTGTGTCTCTATGGCCAGTGGCAGGCTCAGGGCCAGAGAGAGGAAATGATTGCTGTTGAATGGAATAAATGCTTCTGAGGCTTAGGGGAGGGCAGGACAGATGTGTATGGGAAACCCCAGACTCTATATATTGTAAATAATAGGCTAAACGTTGTTACTTGCTTCAGATTTCTGTTAACTTGGCTTTTTCACAATAAAGCTGTATCTTCTGTTTCTCGGCTGAGTTTCAGATTAATGCCATTAGTGCTGGGGGTGTGGGGGTTGTTGGTGAATGGGTGCTGGCTGTGGGGAGAGGAGTGATCAGGCTTGAGCCAGACCAGCCAGTGATTCTTGGGACCAGAAATCACCATAAATCAACAATTGGGCCATTATGTCATGGTCACCTTTCTGGCTTCCTGTGCCCTATGCAGTGGCAGTGTTCCCACCATACCTAGCAGTTCCCTCGTTGTTTGTTGGGGCGTGGGGAGGGGCTGTTGAAGGGGTTGGAGGATGGGACACTAGGCTAGGAAAAATGCATCGCTATGACAGCCACGGGGATGGGGAGTGGCGTTAGGGGACTGGCCTGCCGGGAGTTGCGGGAAGGCTGGGGAGGGGGGGGCGGATATGAAAGGGGGTGGGCGGAGGATGGGGCGGGTCCTGAGCCCCTCCTTCATAGCCGCTGGGAATTAAAGGCTTCCAGACGTGCTTCCTCTCCCCCACCTGCTCCCTTCTGGGAGGGGCGGAAGTGACGTAGTATGGGGCGGGGTCTGGCCACGCACAATGGGCCATGGAGTTCTCGTTCGATGTGGATGCGCTGCTCCCGGAGCGGATCACGGTGCTGGACCAGCACCTGCGACCCCCAGCCCGCCGACCCGGAACCACAACGCCGGCCCGGTGACATCTCAAACCCGCCCCAAAGCCCTTCTCTCCTTGTTCTGAAAAACCCGGTCCAGGCACCACGCCCCCTTCTCACTGAGTAGTGACCTCTCCTTTTGTTGCCCTGGCTCGCCTGTATGGTGACTTTTGACCTTAGACTTAGTGGAATTGATGGGCACTTGCATCTGTGACCTTTCACTCCTTGGCCTGATTTGTTCTAACCAAAGGATGTGGTTGACCCGCCCTTCCTGCTTCCCCACAATAACCTCAGGGAGGAGGGAGTGTACTGTATTGAAAAGAGGTGTGGCAAAAGTTTGGGTTCCAGAAAGGTAGAGTGGAAAATCAGATTGGAGGTCTCCAAGGTAAAGGCAGAGAGTCTTAAGTGCTGAACCTGGGTTGAGGTTATGGCCAAGGTTCCCAGGACCCTCTAATTCAGTGAGTATCTGACTCTTTGTTTCCCTTTTTTTTTTTTCTGTAGTGTTGATCTGCAACAGCAAATTATGACCATTGTAGATGAATTGGGCAAGGCTTCTGCCAAGGTACTGGGGAGTCTTTAGATGGAGAAAAGGGGAGGGCCTTTCTGGGGCCTGTAGATAAGGAAAGCACAGGTCCTTTGGAACGGACTCAGAGAAAGTCTGTCTTTATCTTCCTGGCAGGCCCAGCATCTTCCTGCTCCCATCACCAGTGCATCAAGGATGCAGAGTAACCGTCATGTTATGTATGTGCTCAAAGACACTTCAGCGCGACCGTGAGTGCCAAATTCTCTTCCATCCCATACTTGATTCCTTCCTCCCCCAACCCCTCTTCCTTTTTTGACTCCCTTACAAATAGCTGCTACTAGCTTGTTTCATTATTTTCCCCATCCTACAGGGCTGGAAAAGGAGCCATTATCGGCTTCCTTAAAGTTGGATACAAGAAACTCTTTGTACTGGTGAGTATTACTACAAGCTGAGAGTTCACATCCCTTGGCTTCTGAGAATAAAAGTTCTGGACGTTGGGAGGCAGCAACGAAGTCTGGGTCCTAAAAGGTACTTGTTTTTCTTTCCCTCTTAGGATGATCGTGAGGCTCACAATGAGGTAGAACCACTTTGCATTCTGGACTTTTACATCCATGAGTCACTTCAACGCCATGGCCATGGGCGAGAACTCTTCCACTACATGTTGCAGGTGTCACTTATTTCACCAGTCTATCCAAGACAGAGATCAGTCTCCTTTGCACTAACCCCTTCCAGAGGCCCTGCCTTGTACCCTCCTGCCTGCCATGTTCCTGTATCCTCCTATTCCCTTCCCAGGCTCCTGGGTTCCTGTTGGCATGCTCTCCCCCAACCTTCTCCTACCCTGAGTCTCCTGTTCCCTGCAGAAGGAGCGAGTTGAACCACACCAACTGGCCATTGACCGACCCTCACAGAAGCTGCTTAAGTTCCTGAATAAACATTACAACCTGGAGACCACAGTCCCACAGGTTAGAGGTTTCAGAGGGTAGACCCTTACTGAGCATTTGCATTGAATCTGTTTATTTGGGGCAAAGAAGTGGCATCTTCCAAGTGCTTCTTATTCCCCATTGTATAGGATTCATTTTATACAGCTAAGCTCTTCCTTTGCCCGCCTTTTTTTTTTTCCTTTTGTGGTAATATCTCTCATTGTGCAGCTCTTTGCTGTCATCTATTTTAATTTTTCACTGTTCTGTATACCCAGTAATATGTTTGTGCTCCAGATGTAGCCAGCTCATTTGCACCTCAGTGTTTATTAAGGCCCAGAAAAATATATTTTCCTTATCCTTTGGGAGCTTTGGTCTAATATGGAGAAGGTGGTTTGTGTATAAGTAAAGACAGAATAATGTTACTAATGCTATCCATTCATTTAGTAAATATTTATTGAGCACTTGACACTGTTCTAGACACTAGGAATACTTATTGACAAAACAGATAAAAGTCTCTGCCCTTGTGGAGTTTATATTCTAGTTGGTTAGACAAACATAGCTATGACTATGTAGCATGGTTGATGATAAGTGTTCTGGAAAGATGAGAGCCACTAAGAAGGCTTGCAAGTACCACTGTGGGGATGGGTGTGCATGGGGTAGCAAGTTTAAGTGGGATAGTCAGGGAAGACCTCACTGAGAAAGTGCCATTTGAGCAATAATTTAAAGGAAGTAAGAATACAAGCCAGGTAATGGAGAGTATAGAGAGGGCATCCCAGGCAAAAGAAATGTCTAGTACAAACTCCATGAGTTAGGAATGTGCCTGAACAAGTGAATTGGCTGGCGTGGCTAGAGCAGCAGGAGTGAAGGGGAGTGTATAGATTAGAGCAGGCAGCAGTGGGGGAGGAATAATATTTCCAACCTTATAGGTTATTGTAAAGGCTTTAGTTTATGCTCTAAGTGGAAAGAGGAGAGTCATGGTAGGGATTTGAGCAGGGGGATGATAATCGGATTTACTTTAACAAGACTACTTTGGCTGTTAAGAATAGCAGTAGGCGAGGGACGCCTGGGTGGCTCAGTTGGTTAAGCGGCTGCCTTCGGCTCGGGTCATGATCCCAGCGTCCTGGGATCGAGTCCCACATCGGGCTCCTTGCTCCTCAGGGAGCCTGCTTCTCCCTCTGCCACTCTGTCTGCCTGTGCTCACTCTCTCTCTCTCTCTGACAAGTAAATAAATAAAATCTTAAAAAAAAAAAAAAAAGAATAGCAGTAGGCGAGGGGTGCCTGGGTGGCTCAGTGGGTTAAAGCCTCTGCCTTTGGCTCAGGTCATGATCTCTCAGGGTCCTGGGATCGAGCCCCGCATCAGGCTCTCTGCTCAGCAGGGAGCCTGCTTCCTCCTCTCTCTGTCTCTGCCTGCCTCTCTGCCTACTTGTGATGTCTGTCAAATAAATAAATCTTTAAGGGAAAAAAAAAAAAGAATAGCAGTGGGCGGGTGCCTGGGTGGCTCAGATGGTTGAACGTCTGCCTTTGGCTCAGGTCATGATCCTGAGGTCCTGGGATCGAGTCCCACATTGGGCTCCCTGCTCCTTGGGGAGCCTGCTTCTCCTTCTACCTCTCCCTCTCTCCCTCTCTCTCTCATGAGTAAAGAAATACAATTTTTAAAAAATAGCAGTAGTGAAGGGATGATTGGATGGTTCAGTCGGTTAAGTGTCTGCCTTCAGCTCAGGTCATGATCCTGGGGTCCTGGGATCGAGTCCTGCATCAGGCTCCTTGCATGGCATGGAGCCTGTTTCTCCCTCTGCCTGCCTTTCTCTCTCTCTCTGACAAATAAATAAAATCTTTTAAAAAAAAATAGCAGTAGCAAAGATAGAAGATAGAAAATAGATAGAAGATAGAAAAATAGCAGGAGCAAAGATAGAAGCAAGTAGACCAGTTAGGAAACAACAATCCTGGGGTGCCTGGGTGGCTCAGTCATTGGGCATCTGTCTTTGGCTCAGGTCATGATTCTAGGATCCTGGGATCAAGCCCCATATCTGGCTCCCTGCTCAGTGGGGAGCCTGCTTTTCCCTCTACCTATATATCCACCCCTTATGTTCTCGCTATTTCTCTCAAATAAATAAATTAAATCTTCTTTTAAAAAAATTTTATTTATCAATTTGATAGAGAGAGGGACAGCGAGAGAGGGAGCACAGCAGGAGTTTAGTTTATTATTTAGTTACCTGAGGCCACTGGTGATCCTAATCAGCCTTTTCCGTGCAGTGGTGGGTGGAAGACTGAATGGAGTGGGCTTTAGGAGATTGAGAAGCTAGGAAGTGGAGACACGAATAGGCCACTCTTAAATGCTGCTTTAAGGGGGGCATCTGGGTGGCTCAATCGGTTAAGCGTCTGACTCTTGATTTTGGCTCAGGTCACGATCCTCAGGGTCCTGGGATTGTGCCCTGCTGTTTATCTGGCTCCAGGCTCAACAGGATTGAGGATATCTCTCCCTTTCCCCCACTTGGCCTGCAAGCTCTTTATCTCTCAAATAAGTAAATTTTTTTTCTTTAAAGATTATATTTATTTATTTGAGAGAGAGAGAGAAAGCGCATGCAAGCACACGAGCAGGGTAACAGGCAAGGGGAGAAGCCGGCTGCCTGCTGAGCGGGGAGCCCGATGCAGGACTCGATCCCAGAACTCTGGGATCATGACCTGAGCCGAAGGCAGGTGTTTAACAGGCTGAGCCACCCAGGCGCCCCTCAAATAAGTAAATCTTAAAAAAAAAAAAAAAAATCCTGCTTTAAGGGGAACAAAGAAAGAGCAAGAGCTAGAGGGGAAAGTGGATTAAGAGAGGGTTGATTGGGGCACCTTGGGTGGCTCATTGGGTTAAGCCTCTGCCTTCTGATCAGGTCATGATCTCAGGGTCCTGGGATCAAGCCCTGCATTGGGCTGTCTGCTCAGCAGGGAGCCTGCTTCCCCCTCTTTCTCTGCCTACTTGTGATCTCTGTCAAATAAATAAATAAAATCTTAAAAAAAAAAAAAAAGAGGGTTGACTGTTTTCAGTTGGAAGAACCAACAGCATAAGAACGACTCAGTAGAGAGAAAATGTGATGATGTCAGAGAACGTAGGGGGAATTGCTGAAACAATGTCATGGGCAGGAGGGGTTGAAATTGGGTTGACAAGTTAGCCTTGGATTTGGAGCGTGGACACTTATTCCACTGTAATATGATTTGATTGTGCTTACAAAGGCATAAAGACATGGTGGTGAATGCTACCTTGGGGTGGGGATTGGGTAAAGGAAGGCTTGACAAGTTTAATCTTGAAAGGTGAATGTCATGGGGACAGTGGACAAGTAGGCAGGCTAAAATGCATTTCATATACAGGAACCAGCATGAGCAAAAGCGGATAGGCATTCAGTTATGTATGGCAGGCAGTTTGGTGTGGCAGGAATGCTGGGCATGTGCTTATTTCTGGAGGAGGGTGGGTGGGTAGACAGGGTCAAAGCAGGAAACAGGCAGGGTCTGTTTATATTTAGAATGTCTTCCCCTTGTATACTGTTCCATTAAGAGGCAGTGGAGAGCAGTGAAAGGAGCACATTATCAGGCATACCCAAGTAACTATGAGACCAAAACATTATAGAGTATAAATAATCATGTAAACAATGATTCATGAGCTCTGTGCTATCTACATGGATCGTCTCAGTGGACCCTTGTACATCTCTTTGAGATGGGTACTTCTGTTGACTGCATTGAGATTTATACAGTTTAGTGCTTTGACCAAGTTCCCATAGGTAGTAAGTAGCAGAGCAAGAATTTGAACCCATTGCCACTCTTTATTTTTTTTTTTAATGTTAAGCACTTTGGCTTTTTGTTTTTTGTTTTACTGTTTTTTAAATTTAAATTCAATTAATTAACCCATTGCCCGTTCTTTTTTTTTTTTTTTTTAAGATTTTATTTATTTCACAGACAGAGATCACAAGTAGGCAGAGAGGTAGGCAGAGAGAGAGGGGGAAGCAGCTCCCCGCCAAGCAGAGATCCCAATGCGGGGCTCGATCCCAGGACCCTGAGACCATGACCTGAGCCGAAGGCAGAGGCTTTAACCCACCGAGCCACCCAGGTGCCCCCCCCCCATTGCCCATTCTTGATGGGCAATGTATTCCTGGCTGAACTGCTACAGCTAGAATCAGGAGTCTGGGGCTTGAGGCCCAGCTCTGTCACTTGTTAGCTACTTGGCTTGGGCAGGCCATGTCTCCAAGTCTTTACTCTTTAACATAGTGACTCCAAGGATTGTTGAGAAGGCCAAATTGAATATGATACTATAATGAAATCACTCTAAGATAGTCAAATTACTAGTTATCAAAGTGGCACCCTGTCCTCGAGCATGCCTTCCCTTGACAATTCCATCCATTTGAAATGCTACTTAAAGCTTAGTTTTTCTCAGTGTTTGTATACTTAAGCCATTTGGCCTGATGTGTGTATGTATGTGTATATGTTTAAGCCTCTGTTTTGAAAGTTTTGGATGCCTCTTCCCCTCCATTACCCTGGGTCCTGGGAGAACTAAAAAGTAGGGTACAGGTTTTTGGGTTTTGAGATAAAATGCACTCTTAACTATGTAAAATACACAGTTCAGTGGTTTTTAGTATATTCACAGTGTTGTCTGATTATTCCTGGTATCTAATTCCAAAACCTTTCCATCACACAAAGGGAAACCCAGAATCATTAAGCAGTCACTTCCTGTATACACCTTTTCCCAGCCTTTGTCAGCCAGTAATCTGCTCTGTCAATTTGCTTATTCTGCACATTTTATATAAATAGAATCATACGATATGTGGCCTTTGTGTTTGCCTTTCACTTACCATAATGTTTTCAGAGGGTTCATTCATGTTGCGGCCTGTATCAGTACCACGTGCCTTTTTATGGGTGAATAGTATTCATCATATGGATATACCACATTTTGTTTATCCATTTATCAGCTGATTCAGAATTGGTTGTTTCCATGTTTTGGCTCTTATGAGTAATACTGCTATGAACATTTGTGTGCAAGATTTTGTTTGCACATATCTTTTTAGTTTTCTTTTTTAAAGATTTTATTTATTTATTTGGCAGAGAGAGAGAGATCACAAGTAGGCAGAGAGGCAGGCAGAGAGAGAGGGAGAAGCAGGCTTCCCGCTGAGCAGAGAGCCCGATGCAGGGCTTGATCCCAGGACCCTGAGATCATGACCTGATCAGAAGGCAGAGGCTTAACCCACTGAGCCACCCAGGCATCCCTAGTTTTCTTGGGTATATACCTAAGAGTGGAATTGCTGGGTCATGTGGTAATCTTTAACTTTTTGAGGAACTGACACAGTGTTTTTACACAATGACCAACATTTTACATCCTCTACCAGCAGTGTACGAGTATTCCAATTTCTCGACATCCTCACCAACATTTGTCATTTTCTTTTTTTTTTTTTTTTTAAGATTTTATTCATTGATTAGACAGAGAAAGCACAAGCAGGCAGAGGGAGAGGGAGACGCAGGCTCCCTGCCAAGCAGGGAGCCTGACTCAGGCCCCAGCCCAGTACCTGGGATCACAATCTGAGCTGAAGTTAGAGGCTTAATCGTCTGAGCCACCCAGGTGCTCCACCTTTTTTTTTTTTTTTTGATTAGCTATGTTAGTGGGTATATCACTGGAATCTCTTTGTAGTATCAATTTGCATCTCCTTGTTGACTAACGATGTTCAGCATCTTTTTAAGTGCTGATTGGCCATTTGCATATCTTAAGAGAAATGTTTATTCAAGTACTATGCCAACTTTTTTTTTTTAAAGTAGATTCCACACCCAGCCTGGAGCCCAACATAGGGCTTGAACTCATGACCCTGATGAGATCAGGACCTGAAATGAGAGCAAGAGCCAGATACTTAACAAACTGAGCTACCCAGGCACCCTCCTTGTGCTTATTTTTAAAGTGTGTTCTCTATTCTTGACTTGTAATTGTTCTTTAGATAGTCTAGATATAATGCCCCTATCAGGTGTATGATTTGCAATTATTTTTTCCTATTCTGTGGGTTTTTTCATTTTTCTAAATTTTTTTTTTAAGATTTTTTATTTATTTATTAATCAGAGAGAGAGAAAGAGAGAGCGCGAGCGAGCGCACAGGCAGACAGAGTGGCAAGCAGAGGCAGAGGGTAAAGCAGGCTCCCCGCCGAGCAAGGAGCCCGATGCGGGACTCGATCCCAGGATGCTGGGATCATGACCTGAGCCGAAGGCAGCCGCTTAACCAACTGAGCCACCCAGGCGTCCCGGTTTTTTCATTTTTCTAAATAATTTTGTGTATTTCTTTTTTTTTTAAAGATTTTATTTATTTATTTGAAAGACAGAAAGACAGCAAGAGAGGGAATACAAGGAGGAGGAGTGAGAGAGGGAGGAGCAGGCTTCCCACTGAGCTGGGAGCACCATGCAGGACTCAGTCCCAGAACCCTGGGATCTTGACCTGAGCCGAAGGCAGGGGGCCAATGACTGAGCCACCTAGGGGCCCCAGTTTTTTCATTTTCTTTTCAAAAGATTTTTTTTATTATTTGACAGAGACACAGCGAGATAGGGAACACAAACAGGGGGAGTGGGAGAGGGAGAAGCAGGCTTCCTGTGGAACAGAGAGCCTGATGTGGGGGTTGATCCCAGGATTCTGGGATCATGACCTGAGCCAAAGGCGGATGCTTAATGACTGAGCCACCCAGGCGCCCCGTTTTTTCATTTTCTTGAATGTCTTTGGAAGTACAAAAGTTTTGCTTTTGGTGAAGTATGGTTTGTTTTTTTTTCTTCTGTCACTTGTGCTTTGGTGTCATATTTAAGAAACAATTGCCTAATCTGGGTCATGAAGATTTTCCCGTTTCTTTCTTTTTTTTTTTTTAGAGAGAGTGCACAAGGAGGGTGGGGGCGCAGAGGGAGAGAATCTTAAGCAGTCTCCTAGCTGAGCACGGAGCCTGATTCAGGAGTGGTCTCACGACCCTGAGATCATGACCTGAGCTGAAACCAAGAGTTAGATGCTCAACCGACTGAGCCACTGAGACAATCCCCCTCCATGTTTCCTTCTAAGAGTTTCATAGTTTTAGCTCTTGACACTTAGATCTTTGTGGTGCCTGGCTGGCTCAGTCGGAAGAGCCTGTGACTCTTGATCCTCTAAGTTGTGAGTTTGAGCCCCACATTGAATGCAGAGATTACTTAAATAAACATTAAAAAAAAATTTTAAACCCAAAACATTTAGGGTCTTTGACCTGGTCAAAATTGTTTTTGTCTGATGTGAGTTAGAGGTCCACATTCATTATCTTACATGTGAATATTCAGTTGTCCAAGCACCATTTGTTAAAGGAAGCTGTTTTTCCCCCATTGAATCATCTTGGCACATCCCTTGAAAACTGACTGTAGACACATGGGTTTTTTTCTGGGCTCTATTCATGCTCTTGGTCTGTATGTCTCTCTTTTGGCTTCTTCAATACCATTTTGATAACCATACCTTGTAGGAAATTCTGAGATCAGGAAGTATGAATCCCCCAAGATTGTTTTGGCTATTTGAGGTCCTTTGTAATTCTGTATCAACTTTTAGGATCAGTTTATCAGGGTCTGAGTTTTTAACTGAGTCTGTTAACAAGGACAGGAAGGCTGGCTTTTGTTCATCCCACTGTGGTTTTTCTGGGACAAGGTTCTGTCCCCATGTAGTTGTGAATGGCTGAATGAACAACTATATTTTACTTGTCTCATCTTATAGGTCAACAACTTTGTGATCTTCGAAGGCTTCTTTGCCCATCAACATCGTAAGTTTTGTCACCTTGTATATGTTGGCCAAGTAGTTGGGGTGAGGGGAAGGAAAGAGGTGGATTCTTGATCCCACTAGCCCCCTTACTGAGGGGCACCACCGCTTCCTTCCTCACAGGGCCCCCTGCTCCCTCCCTGAGAGCATCTCGACACTCTCGCGCTGCTGCGGTTGATCCTACACCCGCTGGTAAAGCTGCAGTGAATGGGTGGAACTGTAGGCCATGGTGGCTAGCTCCTCTGGAAGCCACAGGGAGCACAGTGCGATTATGGGCAATTTGGGAAAATTCTAAAACAGCCCAAGTCCCAGCAGTTGTTACCCATCTGCTTTTGCCCTCATGAGCTTAGTACTTCTTAGGCTTGTCAGAACTTTTAACTGAGTGAGCTCATCGGGAGCCTGTTTGATGATTGATATTTATGGCGTCTCTTGCCGCTTCAGGTCCATCAAAGTAGGCCAGGGTCATATTCCTTTGCAGACCCCTCAGGTTTCTGTCAGTTGAGGGATAGACAAGTGCGGCCACCCCTTCCATTTCCAGTTATAGAATAGTGACACGAATGGTCCAAAGTTTAAATATTAGTTTTAGAAAATAACGCTCAGAATTTATGATATTTCCAACAAAATAATGAAATTGATCTGGAGAAACCAAATCTAGGAGGTATTGAAATGCTCCCCAGGCTCCCCATTCCATCCTTATATACACACACTCCCTGCCAATCTGAGCCCCACTCCTCCTTCCTCACTGCCTCTCACGGGTAGAGATACACAGCTTGCACAGAAGTGTTCCCTTGCTGAGCTGGCCTTGTGGCTAGCTCTTACCTCCTCCATGGCCAGGAAAGGGAGTAACCACCACTCAAAGAACAATCTGTTACCATTTACTAGCTTTGACCAGTGTCAGGGAGGCAATTCATATCCATGACTCACTTTGCTTGCCAAGGCTTCCCCCATCCCGCTCCTGCTTACTACAGGCTATGAGAGGGAGTGAGAGCCAACAAGGACAGTGAGGACCCAAGTCCACAGGGGAAGGGACCATGGATAAAGCCTAAGTGGATTTGCTGAGCAGTCTCTCATTTGCCACACACAATAGAGAACCTCTTGAGAGGGAAAGGGAGGGAGCAAATAGAAGAGCGAGGGGACAGGAAGCAGAGCTTTGCGTATGTTAGCCTCCCATTTACTGTGCTAACTCCAAATGTCTTTGTTTTCTCCTCAAACTTTGTTTTTCCTAATAAAGCTTAAATCTTGCCCTGGAAGGAGAGGTTCTGCCCTACCCCAGCCTCCCCTGATCTCTCCAAAGCAATTCCTAATTAACCAAGGACTTTGTCCATCTCATCTAGAGGGACTTGGGGTCCTCGTTGGCCCGGCTGGGACCATTCCACTGCCCCAGAATCCCAGGGGGGCGTGACAGCACCCACTGACAGTAAGAGCTTGCCTCCCTTAGCCAACTTTCTCCTGCATCTCCCAAGTCCCAGAGTCTCCCCCTGGAACTTTTCCCCCAACTCTGCATTTGGCCTATTCCTTCTGGCTCCCCTCAAAAGTGCTCCAGCATTTCCCCTGAATTCCCTCTTGGTGTGAAGGCATTGCCACAGGGCTTCTGCGATGGAGCTGAACTGAATTTTCTCCTTCCCCAGGAGGAAATGTGGTGTCAGGGAGCAGAGGTTCGGGGTCAAGGGGGTAGTGGCTGGGAGGAGGGGTGCAGAGTATGTCTTCTAATGCTTACCTTGTCTGTGTGCTCTCCACTGCCAGCTCCAGCAAGAAAGCTGCCACCCAAGAGAGCAGAGGGAGACATTAAGCCATATTCCTCTAGTGACCGAGAATGTAAGACTGGGGTAGGGTGGCTGGGCTTGGGGGCCTTAACCCAGAAGGATTAGTTCTCTCTAAAGGCTCTGATTTCTCTTTTTTCTACCCAAATCTTTACTGTCATCACTCTCTTCTCCTTTTTCTTCTTTCTCCATCTTGCTCTGTATTTTCCCTCTTGCCAGTTCTGAAGGTAGCTGTGGAGCCTCCTTGGCCCCTAAACAGGGCCCCTCGCCGTGCCACGCCTCCAGCCCACCCACCCCCCCGCTCCAGCAGCCTGGGAAACTCACCAGAACGGGGTCCCCTCCGCCCCTTTGTGCCAGAGCAGGAGTTGCTGCGTTCCCTGCGCCTCTGCCCCCCACACCCTACCGCCCGCCTTCTGCTTGCTACCGACCCTGGGGGCAGCCCAGCCCAACGTCGGCGCACCAGGTAATAGGAGTTGGAGGGTTAGGGAGCCTCAGAACTGTCAGAGAGGGTGTTAGCAATGGCAAAGAGGAGTTTGAATCTGCCAGAGGTGTGAAGCAGTAGGACAGGTGGATTGGAGAGTCCTGAAACCTTTTGAGAAGAATATATTGGACCAGATTTATGGGAGCAGTCTGGAAGTAAATTACATGAAGTAGAATAGTACTTTATATGGACTCTAGTTTTGTTGTTGTTGTTTTAAGATTTTATTTATTTGACAGAGAGATCACAAGTAGGCAGAGAGGCAGGCAGAGGGGGAGGGGGAGGCAGGGTCCCTGCTGAGCAGAGAGCCAGACGTGGGGCTCCATCCCAAGACCCTGAGATCATGACCTGAGCAGGGCGGGGGCTTAACCCACGGAGCCACCCAGGCTAGTTTAAAAACTAGGGACTCTAGTTTTTAAAGTGAGAGATGGGAGGAAAGATAGGAAGAACATATCCATTGGGTGGGGGGGACTGAGTCTCTCAGATTGGGGAAATCTTGGTTTCATGCTTACTGGGAAAATGCAATGTTTCTGACCGTTTGGGGAGCCACTGGCCTCATGTTACTGCTTTGTATAGCAGGAACCCGTCCCAGCAAATGGAGTGGGTATCTCCTTGATTTCTCTCCCTAGCTTTCTCTTCACTTCTGACTTCTCTGTTTTTCTCTCTCCCCCGTTTTCCCTTTCCCTTTCTCCTGTCCATAACACCCTTCCACAGTTCCCTTCCCCGCTCTGATGAGAGTCGATACTGACAGATAGTTACCCTCTTCCCTCCCTGGGAGACCTGGGGTAGGCAGAGCTCCCTCTCCCTGAGAACCCCACATCCACTCTTCCATTGTAGTCCCCAGGTTCCAGTGGAAACTGACAGAGCTTGTAGGATTCCCTCTTCCTCTTTCTTGGGCAAAGATGTTATTAGGGTCCCAGATGGGCTAATACTTTGTAGCTTTTCTTATGTAGAAAGCACGCCTTCTTTCCTAAGTGGGCTTTGAACACTCCCACAGATAGCCTGATTCGCTGCCAGATCCCGTGGTTGGGTGGCTCATACTCATTACCCAGAGAAGCACATTCTTGCTTGCTGTTAGACTCTGGAACACCTTGGAAGGTCTAAGGGCCTCCTCTGCCAGGGAAACGTTTTAAAGAGTCTTGTCCATGGAATAAATCCCATAGTCCTTCTACAGCATTACTGGTGGCTCTAATACTGTTTTGTGCTCTCTACCACACTTAACCTTCTTAGCCTGGTGAAGCCAACCGATGAGCTCTGCTTCAGAGCAGTTCAGTGATAAAGGACAGGGTCTTAAGACGACCAGGTCCCCAAAGGGATCCACTCAACATTGCCAAACTTTTAATCTCCCCACATTTTGTATACGTGTCCGGGAACGCCCAAACTGATGTCTGCTTTGAGGCTCTAAAGACTTCCCACACTTCTAAAGATACTACCACTTTCCCTAGATCCAGATTCTGTGAGGGAATTGTTTCTTGGCAGTAGATCCCATTTAGTATCCTGGGGTCACTCTTAGCCATGTTTCAGAACAAGCCCTGAGTCTCAAGTATCTGTTAGCTTCTGGGATCCCCTCTTGCATACACCCTACCCCAGTAGCTAGATGATGATATATTCCAGTCTTGTGAGATTTTCTTGAGGTGGTATGGGAACTCTTCCTCTGGCCTGCCTTCTTTTCCTCCATAGCAAGAACCTTCCCTGCTCCATACCCAGGGTATGGAACATCTTCACCCTCCCTACTCTGAATGTGTGGTAGATCAGATACCCCTACTGTGTTCCCCCATCCCAGTACTTGGGAGCAGGATCTCCCTCTCTCCCAACTCCTTTTCCTTCTCCTTTTCAGTGTTGTCTGAATAAAGTGTGCATTCTTTTGTGTTTTTTAAATGGACATTTTCAATGAAAAAAAAAATCAAAAAACCCCCAAACTTCAGGTCTCAGTCTCATTTGTGTGTCACCTGATTTTTTTCCTGGGATCCCTGGCCCTCTGATTCTCCTTACCTTTGTGACCTGCTGGATCTTAATGCAGATTCTGTCTCCTGTAATGTAGTCGCTGGATCTCTCTGTATAGGCTGCTAGATGTACTCCCCCATTGCCTCCAGAAATCTCCAGCTCTCCACAGTGATGTCTACCCTTTAGCCTAGACCAGCCATTGCTGAAATGTCAATATTTACCAACATCTCTGGGATCTACTCATTGCCTCCTGACTATTCCCTGGATTCCGCTTCCCACTCTGATTTCCTGCCCCCAGCACCACCCTTGGACCTCTCTCAAGACAATTCCTTTTCCTCCTGAATTCAGCCTTGTCAATCCCTATTTCCCTCTGGTCTGACGTATCCTATAATTTAAAGTAACCATGTTTTTCGAAACCAAACACCAGGGCACCTGGTCCAACAAACTTTTTTGCCTGAGTCTGGTTTTCTGGCATAACTTCAATCACATTTACCGTTACTTTTAACACGTTAGAACTAATATCAAAAAAACCAGGACTACTCCAGAGAAATCTTGGAGTATGAAATGGGCTCCCTTCCCTTTTCTGAGGCACAGCTTAGTTTAAAACCCCATAGGAATGGTAATCACCTTTCTCTTTCTCCTGTATTATTCCTTTCATTCCTCTCCTCTGATTCCTTCATACCCACTCATCTTTCTTCCTATAGCCTCTTCCCCATCATCTCCCATTTCTTCTACAGGGGGGCTCCCCCAGGGCTGGTAGCCCAAAGCTGCTGCTACAGCCGCCATGGGGGGCTGAATTCCTCATCCCCCAATACAGGTAAGTATTCATCCCTCCTTACCCTCAAATCAGGCCATTTTGATTATCTACTCCGGTCTTCCCATGCACATGCCTGGTGTTTTCATAGGCAACCAAGAATCAAAGCAGGGGGAACAGGACAGAGAGAATAGGTGAGGTCTGAACCCCTCCCCTACCAGCCTCCCACCACCTCTGACTCCTTTTCCTAACATCACTCTCAGCTCCTTTCTCCTCTGAACACCAGCTCCTCCCACAGATTGTTCTACCTCACAACCTAATACTCTGAAACGCTCTTTCCCCATAGGTTCAACTGGTGCTTACCTTTGGTACTGTCTGAGGGGTTTCAAATTTGGACGTAGCCCTAATGGTTTCAGCCTCATACTCCCATCATATGTCCTATTCTACATCAGGGCCAGACCTTGAAGAGTCTGATCTTAATTGCCACTTTAGTATCCCTATAACCCATTCTCCATCTCCCTCCTACCTACCAGGTCTGCCAACGAGGAGCAGGTCTTGTCACAGGCTGGGTCTGGGGAAGAACACATGCACACAGTTCCTCCACAGGCCCAGGCCCTACCAGCCCAGGCCTGGACAATGGGTGGGAACATATTCAACGCCAGGTTCATTCGAAACTTGCAGGACCTTCGCAGCACCAGGCCTTGGTGACCGCAACCCCCGCTTACACCTTCAAAGTCAGTATTCTCACTATAGGAGGTAGCCAAAGCCCGCCCTCATAATGGATGTATTCATTCATTCGTTCATTCATTCACTCAGCAGCCTTTATCAATGCAAAGTCATTTGTATTTTATTTTTAACCAGTAGTAATTTAACCAGAGTAATAAAAGTATTTATTTTTATCATGAGAGCTGCTGGAAGTTGTCATTATTTTCAATCCCACCCCTCGCTCTTCGTGTACCTGGTTCAGGCCCATTATCCCCCAGCTTTTTGCGCAAGTGCTACAAGTAAAACAGCCCTGTTCACCGGGACCTAATTTACTGCGCAAGCGCGCTTAGAGCCTCGTGAGCCGGCAAGCGCAAGCGCACTCACTGCAGACGAATGTCTCATCAACCCCTTGGAACCCTCTGCAGTGCGCAAGCGCGCAACATCTCCGTTTCCCTCTCTCCAGCCCCTTCACACACACCCCCCTCCCCCTTTCCCCTTCAAGAAGCCGGCTCCGGGGCGCGCTCACCCCTGTGAGGAGGCCAGAGGCCGGACACTGGAGGCGCTGTCTCCGCTCCCGTTAGATCATGTACCAGCCCAGCCGGGGGGCGGCCCGGCGTCTCGGCCCCTGCCTCCGCACTTACCAGGCTCGCCCCCAGGTGAGAGCAGAGGGGAAACAGGAGGGGAGGAGAGGGGGCGGGGAGAGACCCTCCTCAGAGTCGGCGTGTGGGGCGGAGCGCGCGCCCCGTCCGCGCAGGCGCAATGCCGTCCAACGCCCTTCTCACCTGTGCAGGGCGGCGCGTGGAGGGGCTAGGGGTCGCGGGGGCTCGGAGGAGCGCACAGTCGGGCGTGGGTGCATACGATGTTGGTTCTCCCGCGTCTCGGGTGTGCAGGCGGCGTTGAAGCAGGGACGGCGGGGCGCGGCCGCATTTCGCCGGCGTTTCCGCGGTTACCTGTGCATGGAGGTGATTTGAAGGACAAGGGGCGGAGAGGTTCGCAGCCTGGCCGCGGAGCCGCCCCAGAATTCCCAGATCCCGAACAGACAGACCTGCGGGCCGCCCTGTGCAGCCCGCGTATCTTACACCGGGATAGCGGTCAGGACGGAAAGGCCGGCCTGGGTGGATCTGGTTCTAGCCCCTGCGCCCGGCAGGGCAAAATGGCCACGCCCCCAGCGGAGACGGCGCCTTGGGGCCGGTGGTACTCCCCGCACCGCCCGCCAGCCTTCCCGGAAGTGAGACAGCCCCGCAGGGGTTCCTTGAGAGCGAAGGACTCAGGCGAGGCCTGACTTTGGGTGACCTCCCGCCCATCGCACTTTCAACGTCGGTAAACCAGGCGACTTGAAGCCCAGCCTTTAACGGTCTCCTCGGCTTATTTATGTGATTAGCGGAGCCCGAAATGATAGTAGCTTACATTTACATACTACTTTATAGATGACGAAGTTATATTTACATTTATTATGTCCGATAGTCCTCGTAACAGTTCAGTGTAGCTTCATCGTCCTTGTGTATAAGAGGACATTTATAAGAAATAGGCATAGGGAATGAGGGTGCCCAAGGTAATCAGAGCTCAGAGAAATGTCCCCTGCTTACAGCTGGATGTTTTTTTTTCTATCACACACTTCATGGTGGAGTTGTGTTACCGACCACGTCATTTCATCCACATTTACACTAAAATCTGTTGCTCCATTCCTTTGTTCATTTTTCAAAATACTAGGATTTTTTCTGTAAGATCACAATAGTGTTGTGATCTTAAACTAATGTTTTGGGGAGGTACTTGTACCTGTGTCACAGGAAACTTCCTGTTTTCAGAAGAGATAAAGTTGAATTCATCCCATTTTCCTCCTGTCAGGAGGAGCAGGTGGGATTGGAAGCATATTAATGAACAGAGTTTAGATGAGGGGGCATCAGTCAGCTAGATTCTTATCTTTTTCCTTTTATTATTCCTCCTTAGGACCAGCCTTCTCCACGGACTCTACCATTCCCACCCCTGTGGCCCCCCTCCACAACAGCCACTTCTCCATCTTCTCTTCTCTGGTCTCCCCCGCCCCCACACCCTCCGATCTGGCTGCTTCCCCGGGCTCCTCCACTACATCTCCCTCAGATCCACGCCCTCAGCTCACCATGGGTGGTTCTCCCTCCAGGAAAGCGGGAGGAGGGACCGGGACCTGAGATGCATAGTGGCTGCCTGGATGGGCTTAGGAGCCTATTTGAGGGACCTCCCTGCCCCTGTCCTGGGGCTTTGATACCTTTCCAAGCCCCAGGGACCTCTCGCCCTTCCCCTGCCACTCCATCAGGAGATCCAAGTATGGAGGAGCACCTGGCTGTCATGTATGAGAGACTAAGACAAGAGGTAAGTCAGCTTGAAAGTGGCCTCCATCTGCAGTGAGAAGGGATGTAGATAGTACCTGGAAATAGAGGGCTAGTTGACTGGATTTCTTGGAATTATGAGACAGGCATATAAACATTTCCCAAGAAAAAAATATTTTTCAGTTTGGATTTAAGGGAAGTTAAATATGGGATGAGATGACTTTTTACTCAGAGGGGAGTAAAGAAGCATCAAAGAGAAAACTGAGAAGTAGGATCATCTTTTCTTTCCTACTGGGCTGATGCCATCTTCTTCCACCCAGCTTCCCAATCTCTTCCTTCACTCCCACGACTATACTCTCTACTCATCGGATGTGGAATTCATCAATGAGATCCTGAACATCCGTACCAAGTGAGAATCCAGGCACGGGTAGGGCCTTGGGGAGGAAAAGCACCATGTGCTTTCTACTTGATCTTTTTCATTTACCAGAGAATGTCCTGCCACCTCTCACAACTGTTTTCCCGTTCCCCAGACAGAGGCCAGTTTGGTTTTCTGATTATGCCATCATGAGCGATCTTTCCCATCCCTTCTTCCCAGGGGCCGGACATGGTACATTCTGTCACTGACCTTCTGCCGCTTCCTGGCCTGGAACTATTTTGCACAGCTTCGGTTGGAGGTCCTACAGCTGACCCGCCACCCAGAGAATTGGACCCTGCAAGCCCGCTGGCGCCTTGTGGGGCTGCCCATCCACATGCTCTTTCTGCGTTTCTACAAGCGAGACAAGGAAGAGCTTTATCGGTAAGAGAAGTGAGAAAAGATCCAATCGGTTTCCTAATCCTACCTTTAGGACTCTGATCTAGTCTTCCAGACCATCCTTGATCTACTGTGACTTGACTGCAGCCTCCTTGAGAGCAGGGATTTTGTTTTCTCTACTGGGAATCAGGGACATTGAATGTGTTAAGAAACCTCTAGACTCAGTTTTTTGGTGTACATTATGTGGCACATCATAGTCATTCAAGTATTTATTGAACAAATGAAAATTCCTAGTAAGTTGAGCTTCATAATCTTAGGTAGAGTATTTAGTAAATTTCTGGCATAGAATAGAATCCCAGGAAATTGTTAGGTTTGGCCCAAACCAGTGATTCTCAAACTTTGCTGCAAAAATCATCTAAGGATCTTTAAAGTTTAAATACTGGTACCAGACATTCAGATTTAAGTGGGACAGGGTACAACCTGGGCATCAGTTTTTGAGTTCTCCTCATCTACATCTACTGTGTAGCAAAATTTAGGAACTACTGGTTTAAACAAATGCTTGAACTAAACTTTGGGACTAGTCACCTCCCTCAGTAAGCCTCTTTTTCCCTTCATCAGGACCTATGATGCCTATTCCACCTTCTACCTGAATTCCAATGGCCTCATTTGTCGTCATCGCCTAGACAAAGTAAGTCCTTAGGCTGGATGGGGATGGGTGAAGGTGTAGAACATCCCACCAACTAGCCTTAACCTCTGTCCCTGCAGCTGATGCCTTCACACTCAGCCCCAACGCCTGTGAAGAAGCTGCTAGTGGGAGCCCTGGTGACTCTGGGACTGTCAGAGCCAGAACCCAACTTACACCTGTGTTCTAAGACCTGATCCAGGAACTGGGGTAGAGGCAGCACTGAAGACTTTGCTATATACGCACAAGAGGAAGGGGTGGAGGGGGCCTAGAATCTCAGGAGCCAGCTTCCTCCCCTCTTTACTCTTCCTTTTTTGCCATCTCATGCTGTGTAAAGCTGCTGTATAATTTAACTTGTAAATAATAAAGTCTAAGTGAATATATGAGAATTTCCATGTCACTTTCTCTGCATCTCAAAAGTTCCCATAAGCTTGGGACACCTGGCTGGCTCAGTCGGTAGAGCATAGGACTCTTGATTCTCGGGGTTGTGAGTTTAAGCCCCATGCTGAGCATGGAGCCTACTTAAAATAATAATTTTCTCTTTCTCTCAAATCTTTTTTTAAAAATAAAATATAAATCAATTAAAATTTAAAGTTCCCACAAGCTTTATTCCAAAAATGTACATTAAATAATGTTACAGAAGGAAGAGGAGGGGTGTTGGGTTCTGGTTGTGTCCCCTCCTCTTTACCCTAGCTCTTCTCGTGTCTTGCCTATTTTTTTTGGCATTTTCTTAGAATGGGGATCTTCTAGCTCCTTGGCCTTATAATAGTGAGGAGCCACCTCCAGAAGCCAACTGCTCTCAATTTCCAATACCTACAAGAGGAGAGAAAAAGTCAGTAGGGTTCCCCTTTTTCCAACCTACACTCTAGTGTATGTGTAATCAAAAAAGTTTCTTTCTTCCACCTTTGACTACAGGGCTAGGGGCAAGGTACCAGGCTCTAATACTATATACCCCAAGGGCAGACATAACCTTTACATGTCATTCAGGATCCCCAGTAAACTATCCCTAAAAAACCTAGTCATAAAGACTGTAAAGTACACTCAGGACAGAGACCACATCTGCTTTGTTCACCATTCTTACCCCAGCATCTGAAACACTAAGATACTAGGCATTCAAACATGCACTGAATGAATATGCAGTTCTTAGATCTTAGTAGATGCTGATATAGCTGTTGAAACAAGGCCTTTCTATTTTATCCTCCCTTAAACTAAAGTGTTTTCCTATTTCTCTGCTGTTCTCAGCAACCTGAACCTGGGTTTTTAGCTTGTTAGGATCCTACCTCCCCCCACATCTGCACCATCCTGGGCAAGGGAAGGTCCCCTCACCTGTCTCATGAACTCCTTGGTGGTCAACACAAGTTCATGGTAGAGCAGCCAACGTGGCTGTTCATCAAACAGGGAGGAGTTGGGGTGAATGAACACTGTCTGCTGCTGTTTGACTGTGCGATAGCCGCTACGAGTCAGCCGGGCCGTGTGGTAAAAGTAACCAGCTGTGATGGCCTGAGGGAAAGACAGGAAAGAAAGTCAACCAGAAAGCCACACATCCAGGGAACCTAAGCACTCACTACCTTTTTAGTTCAGGCTTCTGGAGAACTCAAAAGGTAAGGAATGTGTGAAGAACCCCCTGGGAATGACCCTTCAGGGATCTGGGGAAGAAAGCACAGAAAAGCACGCCTTCCCCAGGGGAAGAGGGCACATCCTCAGGCTGGAGGGACTGCTACAGGCCCCCAGAGCAACTCACTCTGTAGATGGAGAGGGTGTGGGGAACAGGGAGACTGAAAAAAAGCTGACCTTGCGTACACGGATATAGTCCCCCTGGCAAGAGCTGAGACCAACTTCCACGCGCTCCAAGAGCCCCTCCAGCTGTTCCCTCACATCCCGGGCTCGGCGCATTGATCTGAACTGCACAAAGTTCTCATAGCACCACTGGGACGAGTAACCACTCTCAGCCCACTGTGAAGATGGTTAAAAAAAGTGGGACCTAAGTATATAGCAGAACCAGAGTCCCCCTGCCTCCCTCAATCCCATCAGCCAAGCCCAGTGACCTGCGTATAAACGTTCAGCAGAACCAGGTGGTCTCCACCAGGGAGGAAAAAGTTGACACGGGCATTGTCAGCATGCACAACCTTGTCTTTGGGTCGGTAGAAGATGGAGTTGTTGACAGACAGCATGGCAGCCACCGTCAGGATCTCTTCTGAACAGCTGTACCTGGGGCAGGAAGGGCAAAGCATGAGGGTTCAAAGGAAGACACACAGGAACAGATACACGCACTGTAAGGGGAGAAGTGATCACTGTGTGAGGATGTGTCCTCACATGGAGACTACCATTAACGGCTACAATTCAGGGCGGACAGATTTTGGTGGTGGTGATGGCAGTACGGGTGTGGAGGAAGTGGGCTGTAGGTGAAACAACTGCAGGGAGGCTATCCATGGTGGGGGGAGGGGGTGGGCAGGAAAGTGCTGAGGACTTCTGAGGGTAGGAAGGACTTCTGCAGGAGGAAGGGGTGTATTACGTGCATCAGGAAAAGACAGTACTTCAAGTTCACGTGATGACCTCTGACCTCTACTACGGCAGAGGAATGGCATTTAAATTTTTTTTTTTTTAAGATTTTATTTATTTATTTGAGAGAGAATGAGTGAGAAAGAGCATGAGAGAGAAGGTCAGAGGGAGAAGCAGACTCCCCAAGGAGCTGGGAGCCCGATGCGGGACTCGATCCTGGAAGTCCGGGATCATGACCTGAGCCGAAGGCAGTCGCCCAACCCAACTGAGCCACCCAGGCGCCCGAGGAATGGCATTTAAAGGTGGTCCCTCCACAACAACATCTAAGTGTTACAGTCCAAAACCTCAGGAATGAGCAAGTCCCCAAACCAGACCACACACAGCACTCCTCACAGGTGCTAAGTCTTCCACATCCATTCATGCCCCCAAATTTTCTGTTTGTCAATCTTACTCATTTGATTAGTATCTTACTGCCCCTTGTGAGCCTCAAAAGGGGCAGTAAAAGTTTTCTAATAACTTATTTGTTAAAGAATAATACAGCAGGGAGAAAAAGAGGAAAAAGACCAGAGAAGGAAGCATAGCTAGTTTGTGTGCTGGGGGCCTGGCCAGAGTGGCAGGGGTGGGAGTGGGGTGTGGCACTTACTTCTCAGAGGCCAGGATCATTTTAGATAGCATGGGGTCCACCGGTAGCTCTGCCATCTTCCGACCAGACTAAGGAGAGGAAAAAGAGTTGAGGCCAGTCCTGCCTCAGGGGTCCCTCCACCACTCAAGAAGTCACCCCAATCCCCTCATCCTGCTCCAGCCCATGCTGCCCTCCCGCCTCACCGTGGTGAGCTCCCCGAGGTGGTTGAGGGCTCCCAGAGCATACAGCTGCTCCAAAGCCAGCAGGAGGGTCTCATATGGTGGAGGATCCAGGAAATCAAAATGCATTAGGTCATGGATCCCTGAAGAAAGATGTGAGGGTGTAGAACAGCTTCTCTGCAGGGATCAGTGACTCCAGCCCCTCCTCCCTCCTCTCTCAGGAGGACTGGGGGACCCCAAATAACCTAAGCTCTTAAGCAGCAACACGACATTGCCCAGGCTAGTCCTCTGGATCTCCGGCACTGTGGTTTCCTCCAGCTCATGCTGATAGGCCCAGGCAGTATACAGGCGGAAGCACTTCCCAGCAGCCACCCGACCTGCCCGACCAGCCCGTTGATTGGCTGAGGCCTACAAAGAAAGGAGAGGCAGTTGTCATGGCTGACAACTGGAGAGGGAAAAGAGAAGAAGCAATACTTATGCAAGAAATCTGAGAGGATGTAGGCTGCTTATTCTCTGTCCTCTAAGAAGCTCCCACAGGCTTCAGAGTTGAACCCTTCCCATGGACACACTGTTAGAGCCCAAGCAGGCTGACCTTGCTGCAGGGTGTGACAGTGAGGGATTCCATGCCTGTGCGAGGGTTGTAGCTCTTCTGCTTACAGAACCCTGGATCCAGCACGTAAATGATGCCTTCAATGGTGAGTGATGTCTCAGCGATGTTTGTTGCCACAACCACCTGAGTGACAGGATGTACAGTCACCTGGAGACCCCACCCACCAAATTACCTAGAAAAGTATTCCTGGAAGATTCCAGTAGAGAAGCAGGTGCAGGTAAGGGACAGGAGCTGAAGGGATTAGGGTCTAAAGTCAGGAGAGGGGGACAAGCCAGGCAGGAGCAAGCGAGAGTAGGGATGAACAGGGACATAATGTGGAAAGGACATGGGAGCAGGGTTAGAATTGTTTTCAGAGATGGGAGAGGGGGTCCAGGTCCCTGGCTCCTTCTTTCCCACCAGCACTTTCACATTCATCCTCATCCAGGACTTCCTGCAAGAGGCTTCTCATGTGTCTCCCTGCCTCTACTCCTGGCCCTGCTTACCACTCATCATTCTGGCCATCCGGATGGCCCTTCAAAAACATCAACCTGTCACATCACTAACCCCAGCTGTCAATGGCTTCCCGTCCTACTTGAGAACTATATTCAAGCCCCTTAAAGCCCTGACTCCTCTAGCCCTGGCTACCTTTCTGAGCTCCCCTCCGAGTACTATGGGCTCCCTCGCCTCCACTCCTCCTCCACTCCTGCTGCTCCCTGGCGGTGGTGAGCACACTCCTTCCTCGGGTCCTTCCCACGAGCTGTTCCCTCCACTGGACACACTTACCTCCAGGTATCAGCAAGGCTCCCTCCCTCACTGGGTTCCCCTTTCACCTTACTGGAGAAGGAGAGATCTTCCCTACACCCTGAGGAAAACACCTTCTGCCATTCCTCACTCCCACTCCTCTGAAGTCAGTCTCCATCTCCCCATTTTGCACGGTATCTCTCCATAGCACTGGTCACGAATCAGCATTGTGTATTTACGTGTCCACTGTCTCCTAACTTACGTTAGACTGTAAGCTCTGAGAGGCTAGGGACTTTGTTCTGTTCTTCATTGTATCTTCATTCCCTAGAACAGTACCTGGCACGTGGGAGGAGCTCAAATATTTGTTGAATGGAAGTTACATCTTTGCTCAAAACCCTTTGATTGCCATCCAATCGTCTAAAGTTCAAATGCTTCCAACTGCTCTCAAAGGCCCTCCCTAATCTCAGTTCAGAGTTGTTTTCACCATGTGAACCTTCCCCTTAATCTTCTAGTTTACACTCTGACCTCAAACATACCTTAGGCCTTGCTTTGGAATTCCCTACCTTTTTTCTTAAAGATCCAGATAAAATCCCACCTTTCAGCACACCAAGGACTTCCCCTCTCCTCTGCACCTCCACCGTACTGACTTACCGGGTCACGTTATTTGGGTGTGTCTCAGTTCATGCTGAATTCATCGTCTCTCCAGCTCTGGAAGCGGGGGACCACTACTGAGCCTTGTGGCTGTAGCAGGCCCAGGACAGATCCTGCACAGGGCAGGCACATACTCTCTTTTTCACTACTAGTTGTGTGAACTATAGGGGTGAAAAATGTGGGTTTCTCCAACTGACCTTTCGTGCCCCAGGGGGTGTGGGCTGGAAGATACGAGCCTGGATGTCAGAAGGCAGGTTGGCATAAATGGGTAACACCAAGAGCTCCCGGATTTTGGAGCCCAAGCGGCGGCAGCGATCCTGGAGCATCTCACAGGCGGCCTCAATCTCCTCCTGGATTTGGGATGGAGACAGCAGTACAGGTCCCAAAGCGACACAAGGCCCACCTGGCAGCTCTGTCTTCCCCTGGGATACATCACCACCACCCCTGCCCCCACCCCGCCACACCGCCGTCTCACACCTGTCCTGTCAGGAACACCAGGATATCCCCAGGGGGCTGGGTCACATGGATCTGCAGCACAGACACTACACAAGCTTCCAGGTAGTCAGCCTCTGGAGCCTAGGCAGAAGCAGGAGAGGGGTCACAGGAAGGCCATCTGTTTGGGAAACCTCTTCTCCCAACTTAATAACCAGTTTATCCTAGTGCCCTTTTGGACTCTCCACGTTCCCCTTCCCTCCCTGGGACAACCTTCTCCAAAGGCCCAAGGTTTGATGCCTAGCACTTAAACCCACCCTCCCTGAGGGGAGCACCTTGGTATAGAAGATGTCAACTGGAAACCTGCGTCCAGGGATTCGGAAGACAGGGGCATCATCAAAGAAGGTGGAAAAACGAGCAGTGTCCAGTGTGGCTGAAGCCACCAAGACCTTCAGCTCAGGCCGGAAGCGAGCAACATCTTTGATTAACCCAAAGAGAATGTCTGTGTGTAGGGTCCGTTCATGAGCCTCATCTACCATCACCACACTAGGGAAAGAAGAGGGGAGCAGTGAGCCTGGAAAGCTGGCCAGGAGAAGACAAGAGGGTCCCCTGGATGAGGGCACAGAGGGAAGGAAGCAAAGACCCCAAAGGTGAATGTGGGAATGTGGGAGGAGGGATCCAAAGAGAAGCCAATCACCCCAGCTAAGGAAGACCAACAAAGTTAAAGAAGATCAAAACCCCACAGTCTACAGCTTATCCCAGCCTGTGAAGACAACAACAGCCAAGATCTAGAGGCTGGAAGCCAAGGCCAGGACAAGTCAGACATCCTTTCTGGGTTAGTCAAGGGTCTGTTAGAGTCAGCAGAAACAAGAGTATCTGTTTTAAAGCAGAAAAAAGTGAGAGCAGGACCTCTTTGAATAAGGTCCCCGTGCTGGCTGGGAAGGAGCAGACTGACCTGGGCCACCATAATTCGAACACCCTGTGAGCTGTTGGCATCCCTGTTGGCCCTGCTGCCTCCTTCTGGGGAGATGGCCCGGGTCAGCCTTTCTACCCCAACCTGAGAGAGCTCTGCAGAATTTTTGGTCTTCTCTTTAATTATCCAGGTGCTGCATCTTCTTTATCCTTGTTCAAATCTCTGAATTTCCAGGTGACAGGCAAGCCTGCAGCAGCTCACCCCTGACTATGCTGGTGAAGTCCCCATCTGTTCCACAAAGCAGGCTGGCTTGATGGGAAAACCCTATACCCAAACACTCTTGCACTGGCTAGCCTTCCTTGGGTTCTGAAATGTTTGCAAGGGATGTGAAGGCTCAAATCGTATTTGTCCTATTGCTCCATTTGTGATCTCCTAAGACCAGAACTTCACAGCCTCCTAAGAGTTGAGAAAGCACATACTGCTTGGCTGGCCTGACCCCACCACCAGCCATGCACCATCCCTTCTCCTCTTAAACACATGTTCATCCAAGCCCTGCCTGGCCAACACCAGCGCTGAGAACTCACTATTCACAGACCAAGCCACTCCAAGACCTGGGCCAGAGGCCCAAGAGTGAGGGCCCCAGCACACCGACAGCCCCTCCAATCTCCACCTCTCTGGCTTCTTAGTATTGCCCTGAAATCTGTCTCCCTGTAACCTTTCCCATGGTTGTTAGTTGCACTCTCTAGACTCATGTGAAACAAGTCTGACTTCTTTGTCCATGCAACAGCCCTTCCTTTAGAGAGAACCAGGATGTCTCCCCTGAGTTTCTCCACTGTAAGCTGAACATTCTAAGTTTCTTCAAAGAGTCTTCATGTGGCTTTTTAAGTCTCCACAGCACCACTCTACCATCCTGGTGTTTTCTAAATTCTGGAAGCAATGGGCAGGGGACTTCTCTGCCTCTCTTCTACCCCATCTCCATGACACCTGCAGGTCAGTCCTAGGACTATCCACACCATAAAAGATTCAAGAACTGGTGGGCCAGTCAGAAGACAAAGGCCAAACTAGCTGGATGAGAAGAAAGAAGAGGAAGGCCAGAGAATAAAGGAGCAGCACCTGTAGGAAGGTGCTGAAGGGGAGGAAGGCACTAGACTGGGTGGAAGAGAGGGCAGTGGCTCTCTTGTGGGAGACGGGGACCCTCTGTGTACCTGTAACTTGCAAGGTCAGGTTCAGAGAGGAACTCCCTGAGGAGCATCCCATCTGTCATGTAGCGGAGGACAGTTCGCTCTGATGTGCAGTCCTCAAAGCGGATGCTGTAGCCAACCTGTCAAAAGGGCCATTAAGATTGGACTGACACTCCCTGAAGGGAGTGCAGGGCTAGGGGAGAAGGGATCAGTGCCTGGACCTGTGGTGTGAAGCCCTGCACAGTGTGGGCTACATCCCAGACCCTAGAGGCTCCCCTCCCCTCTCAGTCCCCGCAGATCTCACCTCATTCCCAAGCTTCACACCCATCTCCCGGGCCACCCGGGCAGCCACACTCATGGCTGCCACTCTTCGGGGCTGGGTGCAGGCAATCTTCATTCCCTTCCTTGTATAACCCTGAATGACAAGAGAAGAGGTTATCCCTTGGTTAAATATGCTTCTGGGGTTGGGGGGATGGGAAGGTGCACCTGGGTGACTCAGTCAGTTAAGCATCTGCCTTTGGCTCAGGTCATGAACCCAGAGTACTGGGATGAGCCCCACATGGGGCTCCCCTTGCTTCTCCCTCTCCCTCTGCTCCCCCCACCCCTGCTCATGCTCTCTCAAATAAATAAAACCTTTAATAAATAAATATGCTCCTGGGGCCCAGGATAATTTAGAGAAAGAAGGTGTAAATGTACAACAGGGCAGGGGGAAAGGAGGGAACAGACAGAAAGTGAAAACCAGACCACCAGGGCAAACATATAGGAGGGCAGACCCTAGGGCCCTCAAGGGCGTCCTCACCCAGCCCCCAGAGTTCCAGCCTTTTGAGTAATCACATTCAGGCTCAGCTATACTTGAACTGGAAAAAGACCAGCTGGGGCAGACCCAGAAACAAAGGGGAACAAAAGAAGGTGAAAAAGCAGGAAACCAAGTCCTCTGACTCCTTGTTCTTGGCCCTTGCGGAGGAGTGATGGCTGAGCTGGTTGGTGTGGTGGTGTGGTGTGGTGTGGGAAAGTCCCCAGGCTACCATCTACCCATCTACAGGTCTTTCCAACAGGAACGTTGGAACTAGGCACAGACACAGTGACAGAAGTGAGAAAAGAAACATGAAAAGGGTTTGTCCTTATTCTTAAGAAACTCACAATTTAGCAGAAAAGACTAAAGACGGAAAAGGTAGTAAGTACCTGCTCAAAATAACATGTAAAAGGAGGACTGATAGGACTGTGCTTGTCAAGGGTCAGGGCTCAGCAACTTGGAGGGCATGGATGACTGTACCTCCTCAAAGAGATACTGTGGAATCTGGGTGGTCTTCCCGGAGCCTGTCTCACCCTCGATGATGAGGACCTGATGATTAGCAATAGCAGCCAGGAGCTCCTCGCGGAAGGGGAACACTGGGAGGCTGCGGCGGACAGCCTGGATGGACTCCTTCTGCTGGGCCTGGGTTGGGGGCGGTGGGCCCGATGGCTCCTGAGGAGAAAGAGGGGCGTGAGCTTCAGGGCTGACTTCCCAACCTCCTTAGAATGTCCCAGCGTTCTCCTGCTCACCTCATCACCCTGGAGCTGAGTGGCCCGGACAAACTCGATGGTCTCCTCCTCTTCCAGCACCAGCTGATACTTGGGCTCCTGGGAGGCAGCATCTCGGGCCCCAAACTTCAGGGATGCTGCCCCGAGCCGGGCCTCCTCCCAGCGTCGCTGCTCCTCTCCAGGGGCGCCTGATTCCTCCTCCACTAGATCCACAGCTCGTGTTGGCTGTGGAAAGAAGGACATGTGAAGACAGAGGATGCCTTCTTCCCAGGCCTCACCTTCCCAGTCACTACCCCCACATGCAGAGAAAGGAAAGACAAGGAAGGGGCCAGCCAAGGCACTGTCCAATGCTCTGAAGATTTCCCTTCCCTTGGCTTGGGGAACAGGGCTGAAGTGGACTCTGCTTTGCCTCACCTGGCCTCGGGTCTCCTCCGGCATGTGATAACGATTGGTGGCCTCCAGCTTCTCCTGCTCCCCAGCCGCCCGATACTCTCGGGCCAGATCCCGAACTCGCCGCTTGTATTTGAGCTCCCGCTGTTCATGTCGGCTCAGCTCCACATCCCCAAAAAGGAACTCCTCATCAGCCAACTCAGCCTCCAGGTCCTCAAGCTTCTCTCGCTCCCGCTTAGCCAAGTACTCTCGGCGGGATTTCTTCCGCAGCTCAGGGACCTGGGTTAGGACAGGGCAGCCAAATCTTCACCTCGAAACCCCTTTCCTTACCTAACCATAAGAGTGACAAGTTCCCTGATAGGCCAGCAGTGTCCCTTGGCAATTTCCAACTTGACTAATGGTGAGCCCCAAGCTGGGCCTGTCTAAAAGCCATACACTGACACCACACACTATCTTCTGGCAGCACGATCCAACTGGAAGGTCCTTCTGGAGAGCCTCACCATCTTTGTCAACATAGACACACTAGAGCAATTATCTGAATATTTTAGATTTTATTTTTACTATTTTATTCGACTTAGTGGAAAGAAGGAAAACAAAAGGGCTCAATACCGGCACTTAGAAGCACAGGTCTCAAACTGAAAACAAGTGAGACTATTAGAAACCACTGATGTGCCAACAGGAGGTCATCTTTAGCCTCAGTTAGATGTTTCCTGGTCTGAAATCAAATGACTACAGTTTGGGAAAAGGGGGAAAATACACTATATACAAAAATCTGGAAGTACAGCATCAGAGAGTGTTTCTGTAAGGCAAGATGTAATCAGAAATGCTTAGCCTCTGGGACTAACTTCTCCCTGCCTCATACAATGTATCATCTGGCTTCTACATGTTTCCTGTGACAGAAGCTTTTCAGGACACATTATGGATGACAGTAAAAGACTGGCCACAACCTTAAGGCCTTTCTCAGCTCTCACCATGAGCCCTCCCACTGTGGCAACACTTTCTTCCCTGTGATCAAAACAACCTCCTCTACTGTAGTGGCAAAATTTCATCAGGCCCTCTCCTTTGGCGCCTCAATTCTGTTTAATTGCTTGGCTTCTGTTTATTCTATGAAGACTTTTTTTCTTTTTAAGATTTTATTTATTTGACAGAGAGAGATCACAAGTAGGCAGAGAGGCAGGCAGAGACAGAGAGAGGGGGAAGCAGACTCCCATCCAAGCGAGAACCCGATTTGGGGCTCGATCCCAGAACCCTGGGATCATGACCTGAGCCGAAGGCAGAGGCTTTAACCCAGTGAGCCACCCAGGCGCCCCTGAAGACTTTTTTTTTTAAAGGATTTTATTTATTTGACAGAGAGAGACATAGCAAAAGAGAGAACACAAGCAGGGGGAGCGGGAGAGGGAGAAGCAGGCCTCCCACTGAGTGGGGAGCCTGATGTGGGGCCCGATCCCAGGACCCCAGGATCATGACCTGAGCCAAAGGCAGACACTTAACGACTGAGCCATCCAGGCGCCCCTGTTCTACGAAGACTTAAAAGGAGTTTAAGTTCATGATCTAATCTGAGTACCACAATCAAATACTTTTTCAATCTGATGGAGGAAGCAGATGGATGTTCTTTTAAAATACAGGCAAAAAAACCCCACCAAAACCAAAAACGGGCAATTTGAGGGGCACCTGGCTGACTCAAAACAGCATACAGCTCCTGATCTTGGGGTCTTGAGTTTGAGCACCACACTGGATGTAGAGATTACTAAAAACTAAATAAATAAATAACAACAACAACAAAAAAACCCCAACTCGGGCAATTCGAGTACAAAAAGAAAAATGATATGCAACTGTAAAATACTGAGAAATAAAAATGCATGAGTCCAATGTGACAAACATACACACAAAAAAGTGGGAAAAAAAGGTTTTGCTACCAGTGAGGTGACTGTTACATCAAACTCCTTTCTCTCAAAATTAGTAATTAACATTTGCCCTGCCTTCTTTTTTTTAAGATTTTTAAAAATTATTATTTATTATTTTTAGAGAGAAAGACAGCATGAGTGGGCAGGGACAGAGAGAGAGAGAGAATACCAAACAGACTCTGCGCTGAGCTCAGAGCCCAACACAGGATTCGATCTCCCAACCCTGAGATCATGACATGAGCTGAAATCAAGTCAGATGCTTAACTGACTAAGGCACCCAGGTGCCCCATTTGTGCTGCCTTTTAAGAAGGAATTGTAGCTTATTCCTAGTTGTTGTTGTTTTTTAAGACTTATTTATTGGGGTGCCTGGGGCTCAGATGGTTAAGTATCTGCCTTCTGCTCAGGTCATGATCTCAGCTCCTGGGATCGAGCCCCACATCTGGCTCCCTGCTCTGTGGGAAGTCTGCTTCTCCCTCTCCCTGCCTTTCCCTCTGAGTGTGCTCTCTCACTCTCTCAAATGAAGAAATAAAATCTTGGGAAAAAAATGTATTTATTTGAGAGAGAGAGAGCAACACAAGCAGCAGGAGGGAAGAAGACAAGGGAGAAGAAGAGAAGCCGACTTCAAGAAGAAGAGAAGCGGACTTCTTCCTGAGGGCAGAGCCCCAGGAAGCCCCAGGAAGCCTCACCACCCTGAGATCATGACCTGAGCCAAAATCAGAGTCTGATGCTTAACTGACTGAGTCACCCAGGTGCCCTGCTCATTCCTAGTTAGGAAAAAGCTCTTCTTTACATAAAAAGGTCAGCCAATAAATATAGAAGGAATGTCAGACTCCAAAAATCATCTTTTTGCAATCCCCAAAAGTGAAACAGCAGACTTTGGAAAGGATTAGTAGTGGTTATACTAAAACCATTAGATGAAAGGCTGTTGGCAGGAACACTACCTACACCAACATGTACACAGTCAGTGTGTTCCCCCGATGTGGTGTAATGTGAAGGGCACATCGCCACCCAAGAAGTGCTCCTGTCACAACTTTTTAATCTGAGTTGAAGCAAGATTTAGACCCAACTTCCACTTTAAAGGAAGCACAGGGCATAGAAGAACTCAACACAAGATAAGAGTCAGAAAAATCCAGAATGTGGGGCATGGTACAAGACGATAGAGAGAGAGAGAATAGGAAACAAATAAATATAAGAAACTGAACCACCAGATGCAATGCATGAAACTTGACTTCCAGTTTGCAAAGAGCAGTTACTACAGACATTTTGGAGAAATTTTATTGTGGACAGGTTCCTCACTGGTACATGAACGACTGTCCATCTTCTGGGGTATGACAATGGCACTGTGGTCTTAGAGGACAATGTCTTCATTCTTAGGAGATACATGCTGATGGGATAAAATGCCATGATGTCTAAACTCTTTAAAAAAGTTTAGAAAGAAAAAAAAAAAGTTTAGAAAGAAAAAGAAAGCCCACACTTATATAGCCATTGCAAATACTATATATAATATTAGCCATTTCTAAATCTGAATAGTTTATATGGGTGTTTATTATACTCCTCTCTTAACTTCCCTGTTCGTTTGAAAGTTTTCATGATTGAAAAGGGAAGAATAAATTCTGGCAAATAAAAACATTACACCCATACTGACAGATAGCTCAGAAGTCTCTGACCACAGCCATTTTGAGGGGTGGGTCACGAGATGGCTCAGTCAGGAGAGACCTGAGTTCCACTAGGCCATTTTTAGGACACCAGGAGTCTCAAAATTCTTTTGAGAATCCGAAGTATAACCTTACATGGGAAGAGCAGGCCTTTGGAAAACTGTCTACCCTACCAGAACTCACACCATGACAAGTTCAGTTTAGAAATTACAAGGGCTGGGATGCCTGGGTGGCTCAGTTGGTTAAGCGGCTGCCTTCGGCTCGGGTCATGATCCCGGCATCCTGGGATCGAGTCCCACATCAGGCTCCTTGCTCCGCAGGGAGCCTGCTTCTCCCTCTGCCACTCTGTCTGCCTGTGCTCACTCTCTCTCTCTCTGACAAATAAATAAATAAAATCTTTAAAAAAAAACTTTTAGAAATTACAAGGGCTATATCCCCATTCAGAGAGAAGAAACTCAGGAAACCAGAGGAAGATTATAAGACCATGTTTGGGATGGAGGGATTAGGTGGTAGGAAGGTTTTTGGAATTGGGTGTGCCCAAGCTGACTGGACAGCACACACCTCAGCAGTAGGACAGCTGCCCTCCCCCTGTCCTCCAGCCATCCCCTTAGATGTTCCAGCTGACTTCTGATTACATCTCCTTAAGTCTCAGGGAAAGCCCACATCTCCCTCATTAACATAGTGTGATTCAGATCCTAAGGAGTAAGAAGGTTTGTGGGCAGCTTCTTTTCCTCTACAACTTAAGTTTGCCCTTGGCAGGCTCGTGTCAACACAGACCTGACAACCCATCAGCATCCCGACTATACTTCCTTTGTGTCCTTTTTCCCCCACCCCAGGCCTTCTGATGGTTGGTTTCCTGGGCACTAGGACTCACCATGGCTTTCCGGTCTTCCTCAGCCATCTTGAGGCGCTTCTGAGCCTCTTCATAAGCCTAGGAGAAGAAACCAAGGGTGGAGGGCTGTAAGGTCAAAATCTCTCAAAGCCATTCCTCCTCTATAATCACAAGGGTCATTCGGATATACCACTATATAAAGAAATGGCCCTTTTCAGTAAGGAATCTCTAGGGCTACAGGTTCGGCAGAAGGTTGCAATAGCCAGAGGACCCAGAAGGGTCCTCATACTATTAGAGATGGACACCACCAGAGGCCATCCTGATCTTCCCAGAGATCACTATCTCTCCAATCACACCAAACCTCAGATTTGACCGAGGGGGTCTTCCCCGGGATTCATACAACATGCTGCTCCTATGCACCTTCTTGTCTGACCGCTCCAGGACATTGCGAGTTCGATCCTTGTCCCGCTGCCGAACCCGCTCGGCGAAGGCATCACGTTCCTCCAAATCCTGAAGGCGCTCTCGCTCGGTCCGCTCCCACTCATCCTCCGACTCTGGCTTCTCAGTCTGCTGTTTACACCCCCTGCAGTCCAGCCCAAAGGATTACATAAGGCCTCCTAGGAAGCTTATCAAGCCCCCTCATCCTCTGTCCCATCCTTTCTCACCCTGCTTCTGACTTACCCTGTCTTTCGCTTCCCTTTCTCAGAAATCTTTTCCTCCTCTTCTTCTTCCTCCTCGTGACATTTCTTCCTGAGGTGTTTCCGTTTTTTACGCTTCTTCTGGAGACTGCTCCCGGCTCTACCTACAGTCTCCTCGCTGCTCTCCTCACTGTCTTCCAGCAATTTATAGGATCGGTTCTTCTCCAGCAGGGCTCGGGCCTCTCGCTCGGCCACCCGAGCTGGCTTCTCTACCACTGCCTTCCGTGGTACCTATCAGAAGGGAAGACAATGGGATATGAGCAACTCCTGATCTCTGCCAACCTACTCTGCCCCATTCCGAATTTAAGGAATGACCTGATCTTGGGGCGCTTGGGTGTCTCAGTAGGTTAAACCTCTGCCTTCGGCTCAGGTCATGGTTCTAGGGTCCTGGGATCAAGCCCCGCATCGGGCTTTCTGCTCAGCAGGGAGCCTGCTTCCCCCCCTTTCTCTCTGCCTACCTCACTGCCTACTTGTGATCTCTGTCAGTTAATAAATTTAAAAAATAATCTTTAAAAAAAAAAAAAAAGGAATGACCTGACCTTAAACCAGCCTTCACTGTCTCTTTTCCCCATGGCTTCACACCATGTTCATCAGCCTGAATTGGGCCTCTCAGCTTTGAACCTCCTTGCAGTCATTCACTTAGCAAACATTTACTGAATGACACCTTCAAAGCCAGTAGTGCCTGATCAAGTCTTTCTCCTGCTGCATTGCTCTGACACTGACTCTCCTGCCCACTTTCACTCATAAGAACCCACCAAATAACTCAGGATAATCTCCCCATCTTGAGATCCTTAACAAGTCTGTCTGATGCATCAGGTGCCTACCTGCTAGGGACCAAGGACACAAGAATAAACAAAAGACAACAATCCCTGCCTTCATGGAGTTTATTTTACATTCTCAAAACCAATTCTCAATTGTTCAGCCTCTGTACTTCCCCATAACTAAGCTATCCCTATGCAAGAACTGATATGCTATAAGGATTGGTTAGCAGAAGCCTGGCACTGTACCAGATTCCAGGATACATGCTCAACAGATTTACATAAAGTCTTATCCTCATACCACTTAGGTTCTAAACTCATCTCCCGCCAGCACCATTTGTGACATATGTGACAATTAAAGCAGGCTATATGCCATTCTATGAACATGCTGAACACTTTCACTCTTCCATATGCTTAAATAAGCACCTGTTCTGTAAGGTGCTGTCAGGTGGGAGAAATACAAAGACAAGATATACAGAGTCCTGTCCTCCAGGAGCTCATCTTTACAGCTTTATTCTAACCCCTTCTCTACCAGACAGATTTGGGGAATCTTTGGGCTTCCTTCCCCTGAGCACTACCCCTACCTTCTCTGCCCTTCCACAGCACTTCTCACACATCTTTTCTACTGCCTCACTATTCAAAGCGTAGCCTGTAGACCATCGGATTCACCTGGAAACTAGTTAGAAATGCAAAAGCTAAGACCCCATCCCAAAACTACCTAGCCGGAATCTACATTTTAATAAGGGTCCTGGATGAGTCCCATGCATATTAAAATTCGAGAAAAACGGCTCTATAACACTGCACCCTCCTTGAACTTCTCCCCAGAACTGGACGTCCAGCACCTAGCACAGTACGCAGGCGACAGTGGACAAAAGTTAGGTGCTTGGGTACTGAGATTACTTAATTCTCGGAAGGACAGTTAGCCCAACCTCACCTGGACAAATAACCTGGGGCCCCCGCCCTGCTCCACCTCCTCCCCCGCCGCTCCCACTCTTGGCCCCGCCCCACCCCGCCCCTCTCGACACCTTGTTCCAGAGCCTCAGGGCGAAGTCCCGGGCTGGCCCGCTGAGGTCCAGGGTATCGGTGTCTCGCAGACGCTGCACAAACTCCTCGGCCGAGGCGCAGCGCTGCGCGGTACCAATTAGGAACTGCGCCACATGCCGCTCGCTCAGCCCCAGCACCGAGTGCAGCTCGTCCTGCACCCAGCGTTCCAGCCCAGCCGGCGTCGCCATGGTGACCCACGCTGCCCCGTTCCTGGCCCTGAACTGTCTCCAGTAGTCACGCTGGTGGCTGGGCCCGTCGGAGGCCTGGAAGCCTGGAGCCCTGGGATGGAGTCTGCGATCCTCGAAGGACCTGCCTTAGAACTTTGGGGTTCGGTTTCCGACAGCCCGAAAACGTCTTCCCGAACCGCTAAGACCGGAAACGGCCTGTCATTTCCGGCTTAAGCACTATGGTGGCCGAGCGAGTTCAAACTTCACGGAACCGCACGTGAAGCTCGGGGCAAAACGTTTCATTTCCGCCTCCACTAAGTCTCTCTGTCGCCCTCTGATGGCTAGTCTGTGGATCCCTCGCTTACTCATTCATTCAACAAATGCTGTGTGCTAAGCACAATTTTAGTTGCTGGGGATATGGCGAAGAACTAATCAGAAAAAAAAACCCTTAATGAAGGCCGGGGGAGGGGGGACGGAGACAAGACACATAATAAATAAAACCTGTAAGTCCTATGGAGCCAAATATAATGCAAGGTTTGTGTGTGTTGGTGGGAGATAATATCTCAAGTTGGAAGGTTAGGTCCATGCTGATGAAGGATTAGCCCATGCTGATTGGGAGTACCAGGAATGAATACCTGTCAGACGTAACCAAGAACCTCCAAGCAGGAAGAAACAGGATCTGGGGGGAAAAACAAAGGTGCCCTCTTTTCTTGGTGCTCTCAGAAAGTTATCTTTTAAAAAAGATTGTATTCATTTATTAGAGAGAGTGAGCACGAGTGGGGTACAGGGCAGAGGGAGAAGCAGACTCCCCACCGAGCAGGGAGCAGGGAGCCGGATGACCTGAGTCGACTGAAGCACCCAGGCGCCCCAGAAAGTTATTTTTAAAAACCTCCAAACTGGGGCACCTGGGTGGCTCAGTCATTAAGCAACTGCCTTCTGCTTGGGTCATGATCTCGGGGTCCTGGGATTGAGCCCGGCATCAGGCTCCCTGCTCAGCGGGAAGCCTGCCTCTCCCACTCCCCCTACTTGTGTTCCCTCTCTCGCTGTGTCTCTGTCAAATAAATAAATACAATCTGTAAAGAAGAATAAGAAAAACCCCTCCAAACTAAGGAATGTGTAAACTATGTTCTGTGTTTTTGCTAACAGCTTGATTAATTCACTGGTAATGCTTATTCAAAAATAAGCAGAGCTTGTTACCTTACTCTCTGCTTATCTGATGTTGGTTTGACCCCGCTTCATACTTCTATGAGTAATTGGACTTACCAGACACTTACTGTTGGGAAATGAAATATTGCTATTCCAACAGCCATAGCATTGACTCCTTAGCATTTACTTCTTAGATGCATTGTTTTCTGTTTCTGAGATAGACTGTGGGCAGCCCTGGCATCTCAGAGCTTTCTGCCTCTCTGGTTTCCTGGGTGGTAACTGATTAGGATCTTTACCTAATTAGCTACTAATGTAAGCATTGTTTCCCACCATACTCATACCCTCTCTAAGCTGGCTCATTGTTTTAACACCTTCATTGTTCCTTTGCTAGTAAATTAAAGACTTTGGTATATGTTTAAGATCAATTTGTCTTACTTATTTTATATTTAGTAAAAGGGAGTCTCCTCTGACTAAGCTGAGAAAATTCCTGTAGTGGTAGGATTATAACTACTCAAACATGTCTTTACTACCCTAGCAAACTGGGAAAAACAAAACAAAACAAAACAAACAAACAAACAAACAAACAAAAACCTGATAAGTAAACTATAGATCTGCCACATTTGTAGAAGAGAGAAATTCTTTGGAATGGGAAAATCTCCCAGTGAACTATAGTTGGGCTACAAAGCCGTGAATTATCAATGGTTCTTAATTAAACCTTGAGAAATATAAAACCCATGGTCTCTCAGAGACTGTTTTTCAGAAAACTGTCCTTCTCTACATACACTACATTTTGCAGCAGTTTTAGACTTATTATTTATGGTCCTGAGTCTTGAAGTAAATGCCCCTAGATTAGCGATTGTTATACACCAGTTAGTGTAAGCTGGCTGCTTCTAGCAGGCTTTAAATACTAGAATCCTTCAATTCAGAGTGTCCTCTGCTTCCAGTATTTTAGCTTTTTTCATCTATTCATATATTTGTTCAGTCATTCATTCTAGTAATAACTCTGCAAAGGCACTAGGAGTAATTTTGCGAGGCATGGGGAATGCCTCATTAAACCCTGCTGAAATAGTCTGCTCTTGTGGCACTTCCAGCTTAGTGGATTCCTCCTACCCTTCCTCAAACCAGTCCTTTGAGAAACAGGTATGGGGCTCTCCCGAGCCCTTTCTTTATGTCAACGCTGAGTTCCTGTTTCATCCCTATTTTTCCCTCCCGCAGCCATGGCCACTACCTCTTCATGGCCAATGGGAAGATGGGAGAGACTTGGAAGGAGGAACACACAGCCTCCCCCACCCACACTTTTTTTCTAAAGAAGGAAAACCAGCAGGAGAGTTGGAGAGAACTCCATTTTATTAAGGAAAACTTAAAAAACAAACAAACAAACAAACAGGCAGTTGATAACGAAGGAGAAATGGGGAAGAGGTGCCCTATTAGTCACCCCTCACCCTTGCAATTCAATTCAGTTGTGGACCACTGGAAGGAACAGAATTAAATAATTTGATGGGGGGTACTGGGCTAAGATCCCCAGCTTTCCTTCTTGGGAAAAATTGAGGTACAGTAATACTGAGCAAAAGTGGAGGAAGCCACACCCCCAATGAGGCAAGCGCCAGGGACAAGGGAGAGGGTTCCACGTGGACTCAACAAGTAGGTGTGGTTGTAAACCTGGGACTTTGACAGGTGGGGCTGGGAGCTAATGGGGTTTGTAAACCAGGCTGGTGGTCAAGAGAGGAGGCAGGAGGTATAAACAAAGGGGCAGTGGCCTACAGAATAGGAAGGAGAGGGGCTTGTAAATGGAGTGGAGGCAGGCTGCCCAGGATGAGTGCTTAAATCCTTAGAGCCCCCAGGGGATGGTGGGGAGTCAAGGAGGCTGAAGGGAGAGGGTACCCCACCCATGGAGGTGGAGGAGGTGCTCCACCTCCAGCCCCAGTGAGTGCTGTGATCCTCCTCAGGACTTGATGCTCACGAGTCATTAGGATGCCATCAGCATGTCTGACACACTCAAACCAGGGACCTTTGGTAGGGTGGAAACTGGGAGACTAGCTCTGCCCTCAAAAACAGGATGAGGAAAGCAAGTTGGAAGATGTCGGTTGCCCTTCCCTGCCAAGCTCATTTTTAGGGTCTCTCTGTTCTCAGTCTTCTGGGCTCCAGGATCTTCAGTTCCGGGAAACCAGGGTATAGACCCTATGTTGAAAGAAGGTCACCTCCGACAGGACTCATCTGTGGGAGAAGAAGCAGTAATGGTAGGGAACGGTAGGGAATGAGTGAGGGCCTCCTACCTTCCCCACTTACCCTCCACACTGAACGTAAGGCTTATAATATCCTCCACGCCAAGTGCTTGCTACTACAGTAACAGCAGCCATCACTCATGTGGCTTGCATTCTGTGTCAGGCATTCTTACAACTTGTTTAATCACAGAATAACCCCAGATAGGGCGAAGTAATTTGATGTCCAGCTAGAGTTCCAAGATGCTTCATAAAAATTACAGAACCCTCTCTGGAAACCCCAGGTGGTGGTTATTATCAACCGCATTTCAGAATTAATAAACGGAGGCCAGAGGTCAGGTGATTTCCTGGAGGTTACATACACCACAGGTAAGAGACAAGATGGAATTCAAATGCAGGCCTGTCTGATCCACACCCTGTGTTTTTAACCACACTACTGCACTCAGAAAGACTCCTGGTTTTGAAATCTGGAGAGCCCCTGTGCACCTCACTTCCCAAGACCTCGATTTCCCCATTTGTAAAGGAGTGGGTGGGGCTAGAGGTCCTGTCAAGTCTCTTCGAAGCGCCAACATTAATTCTTCCCTTTCCCTCCCGGACCGCAGTGCCCATTCTGAGCACCAGGGGGTGCCCTCGGACAGGCGGAGCCTCAGCTCACCCACGATCAGGGCCTTGGTGCGCAGCCCGCCCTGGAGCTCCCGCTGGAGCAGCAGCAGCTCCTCCTCATCCTCCTCGTCGTCGGGTTGTGCCGCTTGGGGGCTGGAAGCACTGGGAGCCTCAGGCTCCGGGCCCAGCTCCTCCAGCACCGAACTCTCGGAGGGGTATTGGTACGTGGTCTCCAATGCTGTCTCGCTGAAGGAGATCTTGAGCTGAGAGTGGGAGAGAACGGGGTGGGGTGGGGGGGAGGCCCGGAGTTTAGTACGGGGAAGCGCCCAGGGGAGCAAATGCAAGGTGGGCGGGAGGGGAGCTGGATTTGGGCACCCTACTGACTTTGCCTGAGGTTCCAGGGGTCCAGTTTTCCTTTTGATACAGGCTCTCTAATCCCGTAATTTCCTTCTTCTATCTTATTTCCAAAACATCAGACTTTGGCTTGAGCTTGGGCAGAGGTGGCAGAAGTGATTAATACAGGACTTGGGTCCCAACTCTTTAGACTGCGGGTGGTGGAAGGATAAAAAGAATTGAAAATACATGGAGATAACTCCTGTAATCAGAACTGACTCTTTGGGCATCATGAGGGGAACCGGGAAGGCTTCCTGGAGGAGGAGGGAAGTTTGACCTGGCAGGAAGTAGCTGGCTGGAGGCAGTCCCAGGCAAAAGCAAAGCCAAGCCATTAGTTTCCACACACTCAGCCCCTTGAAGTTCCTGGGGGAAACCCAGGACTCTGACACTGGCGCCCTCTGCTCCCCTCACTCTTCTCCTATAGCTGGAGTGGACCAACAATAAAGTGGGGCTGGGGCCTGGGAGGGAAGAGGAGATCTACCAAAAGGCCCAGAGGAAACCAGTCTCTCCCCTAACACATAGGGGAGATGGGCCCTTGAGTCCCTGAAAGGTACAGCTAGGCGAGGTGACAGGGGCACAGAGGAAAGTCCATGCAAACACAGGTTGCAGTGGAGAATGCACCAGGAGAGGCAAGCAGAGACAGAGGCAAAAGGCCAGAGGGGACCTGGAGGGGGCAGAAAATCCACAAACACACTGTCCCAAGAGCAGGCGAGCCCCAGCTGTTCTCAGTGCCTTTCTCCCTTCCCCTTTGCCCTTTTAAGAAGCTCAGGGGGCAGGGGCAGAGTGGGATTACCTCTGGGAGCCAAAGCGATTAAGGAGACAAACAGGAGGATTCCCTGTGAACTACTTGGAAAGGTCCAGATGATCTACTCAGGCCTTATCAGGCACCTGTTTGGGAAACTCAGGCCTTGGGCCTGCATCCTTGTGTCTCCACATGGGCTGGGATGTGAGAAGAGAGAAGCTGGGGTGGGAGGGTGATGGCGGGACAGGTGGATGCTAAAGGCTTTAAGGAATGTGAAACCTGGGTCCCCAAGGGAAACTGGAACTCAGAGACTCCTTGGCTCCAAGCCATGCACTGGCTCATCTCACTGGGAGGAAAAGCTAGAGCCTAAGGCCCATAGGGTATTTCCACTGTGTCACATCCCACCTCACCTCTCAGGCATCTGCTCCCACTCTGGCCATCCTAGTCAAGGTTCTTCGAAGCCCACCAAGGACATTCCCATCCTGGGGCCTTTGCATTGGCTATTCCTTCTACTGGGAACACTCTTTCCCCAAATATCCCCATGGCTCCCTGTCTCCCAATCACCCTATTTGAAGTTCATATTCACTCTCCCAACTTTCTGGCCCTCAAGGTTCAACTTACCCAGTTCTAAACCCCCCACCCCCCATAATCATTTACCTACCACCTTCTAATAATGTACCAGAGAATTTAGTTATTTGTGATCTTTTGTCTGCTGTCCATAAGAGCATGAAAGTTGCTACAAGGAGTAATGAAGGGTTGGTCCAGACCTCAGACAGTGGTCCCCACAGAGAATCAACACTGGGGAACAATGTGGGAGGCACACTATCTGTGGAACTGCTGGTAGAAATGAGTGACAGCAGCCAGACCCCTTACATTCCAGCTGTTCCAAAGGGACCACTTCTGGTTCTGTTACTGACAGATTTATTCAGACTTCTGGGGACCCATTTGTTTTCTTTTCACATTCCCTTTTGGGATAACAAGCTCCACAATTTATTATCCACTCTGAAAAAGGATTCATCTTATTTGCTCTCAGTCATGTTTGTCTTTCTTCCCCAACCCTGCTTCTCTTCTGAGCCCCCCCCACCCCAACTTCTGACTGGGCTTCTCAGGAATGCACAGCCTGCATGGGAGTTGGGGGGGTGGGAGGAGACAGAGGGTGTGACTCACTTGCTCCTCTCCCATCAGCTATATAAAGTCACAAGGGGGCCAGAGAGGGGAGGAGCCCATCTCTGGGCCTCTGGGGAAGGGCACCAGCCACAGGGCAGGGCTGGGATTTCTCTCCCCTGGCAAGGATATGTTTGATGGCGTTAGCTTGCAAACAGAAGTTATGGGGGGGAGGGGGCAGTCCTCTGGTCTCCCAGCAAGTGGGTTGGGTCCCAGCTGGGTCAAGGCATGCTGGTCCCTGCTGAGCAGGGTGCAGAGAGAGGGAAGGAGGCCTGAGACAGTGTGGAGGGGGAGGTGTCTGGGTCTAGAAAACTCTGTGCTGCTTCTCCCCACCCCCACCCCCAGAGCAGCCAGGGCTTCCTTATTCTCTCACCACATCCTGAGCAGTTCTGGCAGGCCCAGGGCCCAGCGGTTCCCCACTCAGCCATACCAGCCTTCCGGCCCCCACCCCAGGCTTCCTGTTTGGGTGATCTGCTTCCGGCTCCCCTACTCCCTGACCTAGGTAGGGTCACTACCAAAGGTCCTGCCCTGCACTCATATGGGCCCCAGCTTTGGGCTCCAAACTTCAGACTCCCTCTGCTCTTCCTCCCCAAAGGCACAGGCCAACCTCAGTAGGAAGTGACTTGTCTGAACACCTCATGCTGGCAGTTCCTGACCTACCTCCTCTCATCTGCCCAGCCCAAAGGGGAAGGGGCTGGTAGTAGTCAGAATGCTCAGGACAGACTCAGGTACCACGGCTCAGGGGTGGGAGCCTGAGCTCCACATGAAGATGAATTGGGGGAATCAAGTGACCCAAAAGCTCAATTTAGGTCTCTGGTCCCTGTGGTTTCCCACTGACAGGGGACACACAAGAAAACCAAATCTGAGGATGTCAGGTGAGATGAAGACTGGAGACTAGGAAGGGCTTCCCTGTCCCTGCAGGGACCTCTCTCTCCTTAGAGATTTGCAAGCTGGAAACTGGTTGGTGTGTAAGGAAGGGGTCGGGCTGAAGCCAGGGCAAGAAGCCTAGCTGCTCCCACTTCCTGCACTTTGTCCTTTTTCCAGTTTTAACCTCTGACCCTCTGCTGGCCTCAGCCCCCACCCCTGTCCCCAACTCCCATTGTATTCCTTGTTCTCAGCACAGTTCTCTCCAAATTCACTTCTCTCTTTTGCTACCCCAAAGGGAGGGAGAGACCAGGGCAGCAGGAAGAGAGAGGAAAATGGGGAAAACCAACTGCTGAGCCAGTCCTAGGGAGGGAGGGGAAGCCCAGGGAGGAAGGAAGAAGGGGAGTGAGGGGGGGGCGCTGATTTTGGAAGAAGAAAAGGCTTTTCTTGTCCCAAGAGAGAAGGGAGCACTGTCTAAAGCAGTGGCCCAGCTGGGGGTGTGCAACCCTGAGGTCACCCACTTCAAATGGCCTCTGTGTGCGCCTCTCCCATGGAGCAGACTCGGGGTTCAAAGGTCTTCTCTGCCCTCCAGCCCTATTCCACTCCTCCGCCCCCATCCTAGGATGTCCCCTCGTTCAGCTCTCCCCTCTCTGCCTTGGGACTGAGACCCTTCTCCACTCACTTCTCCCTGCCATTTCTCCCTACCCCAAAGCCACCCCTTGTGCCTCTGCCGGGTTCCTGCCCAACATTCACTCCACTGGAAGGCTGTATGTGCTTTTAACTGATGACCCTGCTCTCACAGATTCTAGGCTGTAGCCTTGGTTCAGGTCTCCCACCAGAAGGGCTGGATTCGGTGACAGACTCAGAGGAAAGGAAGGGAAGAAATGGGACTGGGAGGGAAGAGGGGGAGCTGAGGAGGTGGGGAGGAAGGACCCAGAGCCTGAGGGAATGAAGAGTGAGCAGCCTGGGCACACCTTGTGAGACACACCCAGGGACAGCACTTGATTTGGGGCAGGATCCTTGGGCTTGGAAATGAATGGAAAATGAGCTCTACAAGAAGGAAGGGTGTGTGTAGAGGAGGAAGGGTGGTGGCAGGAATTCACAAGAAAGAATAGAGGAGGACAAGAATACGGGGATATAAAAAAGAAAGGCCAGAGAGAACTGAGGAGCGGGCTTCTGAGAAGTCTGGCTTGACAGCTCCCTACCTGTTTGTGGTGCCTTTCAGGGGACCCCTTGACAAGGCAGCTGCGGCTGAGGCGGAGGTAGCCCCCCAGAACCAAGATCTCCTCGGCAGTCGGGTACCGCTTCTTCCCAGCTCCAGGGACTGCCGCATCAGCTGTGGGTGGGGTGGCAGGAGTGGTGGGGGCTGCAGGGGGTACGGACCGCCGGGGGTTCACTGTGAAGGTGTGTCCACTGCGGCGAGGGGCCCCCACCCCTGGCCCTGCCTTCACCCCATAGAACAGACGGTTCATCAGGGGATCCCCAGGGGACTGGGGGGCAGGTGGGGCTGGGGGTGGGGGAGACAGAGGGGCTGCTGGTGGGGGCCGGAGATCCACTGCTTCCTCTTCCTGTCTTCTAGAGCCTCCAGTCCCAGCGTCCTCTGGTGGGAAGGGGGAGGGCACAGAGCTGTAGTTCTGCAGGGTTCTCAGAGGCCTGCCCTGAGCCCCCGCCTTCTCCTTCTCAGCCTCCCCTTCTCCAGCCTCAGTACCAAGAGGCCCCAAATACTTCTCAGCAGACTCTGGGGGGACTGGTTTCTGAGTCTGAGCCTCTGTGTCCCTGGGAGTCCATTCTCGAGCCTTTCCAGAATTCAGGGTCCATTTCCATCCCTCTGTCAGCCTCAGGCCCCTCTCACCATCCTCCACAGGGCTGGGCCTTTGCTCTCCTGCCTCCACTTCTGTGGAGCTGCTGTCTGGAGCCTCCCTTGTCAGCGTCTCTGACAGCTCTGTAATCTCTTCTGAGGCCAGCCTTGGAACTGGTCTCTCTTCTTTTCTCCCGCATTCCTCCGAACAGTCTTTTCTTTCTTCTTCTGAGCTCAGCCTCCACTCTGATGCCTCCAATTGTACCAAACTCTGTTCCTGAGACTCTCCAGAGTCAGGCCTCCATTTATGTGACTCCGTCAGCCCCAACTTCTGGTTGTCAGACTCTGCAGGGCTCAGTCTACTTTCCACCACCTCTTTTCTCCTGGGACTTTGTTCTCCAGGCTCTGCCAGTCTCAGACTCCACTCTGGAGTTTCTCCGGGGCTCAGCCTCCATTTCCGGGCCTCTGACAGTCTGGAGCTCCTGTCTCCAGCCTCTCCAGGGCTCTGCCTCCAGTCCCAAGCCTCTAAAGGCCTGGGGCTCAACTCTCGGGCTCCCCCTATCCCCAGCCTCCTCTCTCTGGCCTCCCTGGGACTGAGCCGCTCTTCTTTTGACTCTCTTCCCTTGGGGCTCTGATCCCGCATCTCCCCAGGGCTGGGTCTCCTATCTCGGGCCTCCAAAGGCCCAGGCCTTCTCTCTGCAAGTAACTCTTCATTCCGCTGCTGTTGCTGCTGCTGCTGGCGCTCCTGCCGAATGAATCGGTTCTGGTGCACTGGCCCAATGGCCTCCAGGAGGACAGCCGACTCATCTGGGTCTGGAGGTCCAGCCTCTGTAGTCCCAGGTGCAGGGCTAGGTTCTCCAGGAGACAGACCAAGCTTGGCCCGGCGACGCTCCAGGAGTCCCCGCTTCCAGGCTGGCATCTGGGACAGACGCTCCCGCTCTGCCTTCTCCCGGCCACGAAGGGCTGCCTCCTCCTGCCGTCGGCGGGCTAGCAGCTGTAGCTTCCAGTCTGGGATGGTGGCCATGGTCGCGCTGAGGTGAGGGTGGGGAGTGCTGGGGCCAGAGAACAGGAAAGAGAGGCTCCAGAGGTCCAGAGGTGAAATTGGGGGTGGGGGGAGAGGAAGTAGTGGGGGGAGAGGTGGGACACAGAGATGGGCACAGGAGCTGAGGGTAAAGACACAGGGAAAGAGTGAGAAGATGGAGGGCAAAGAAAGGAGAAAACAGAAAGTGAAAAAGCTGTGGGCCAAGTGGGGGTGGGCTCGTGGCCCTGAGAGGAAGAATAGAGATTCAGGGCAAAGCGGCGGGAGTCAGATTTGGCAGCGCAGGGTTAATGGTATCAGAGACAGTCCCGAGGATGCGAGAGGAGAGAAGGGCGGAAAAAGTCGGAATGAGAGGAGAGAGAGAAAAGAGAGGCCGAGAGGGGCGGGGGGTGTTAGGGTTCAAGCGAGGCTTCCCCACCGTTACCCCGAGGCGGTTAGAGTGGGAAGGGAGATCAGGGAATCCCGCCCGAGAGGGGGTGGTGGAACTTGAGGGGGTGTCGGGGCGGTGAGGAGGGGCGGGGAGTGGAGAGGTGTAGGGGAGCAGGGGAATCAGGGGGCAGAGGGGAAATGGAGCTCCGCGGGAGCCGCAGGGCGCGTCTCAGCGCGGGCCCGGGAGGTCCCGGCTCCCCTCCCAGCTCGGCTCCGGCCACGCCTCTTCGGCCCCCCCCAGCCGCCACCCTGCACTCCGCCCCCGGGCAGCTCGGGGGAAATACCCTCCCTTGGGGACTTTCGGAACCCGGGTGTCTGGGCTGCCAGCACGTTCCCAGAACCCTGGCGTCCACCCCCACCCGGTCCCGTCACCACCACCTGCCTCTCCCACCGGCCGAGCCCGGGACCGTGGCGTGCAGAGTACCCTCTCCACGGCTCCGCTGTTCCGAGCCTGCCAGTCCTATGCCCGAGTCTCCGCTCTCAGGGAGCCCTGACATAGCCGGCCATTCCCACCCAGCTCGGACCGCTCGGACAGGCAATCTCGGCACAAAGAGGAGACAGCCCAAGGTCCGGGCCGGGGACGGGAGACAGGAGACACCCCCTCCCCAAGTCTGAAGCCCCTCAGTCAACTCACAAGTTGGCGGGGCTCCCAGGGGAGGGGGTGCGGAGGAGCCTGGCGTCCGGAGGGAGGAGAGAGGAAGAGGAGGAGAGTGGGACCGAGAGAGATCCGGAGACAGGAGGGAGGGGAGGAGGGAAGGAGAGGAGGGAAGGAGAGGAGGAGGGAAAGAGGGGAGTCGAGGAGGAGGGACCGAGACAGAGACCTGGGGGCCGGGCGGGGGGCGGCGACCGCTTTGTCTGAGGACAATGCGGAGAGGGAAGGGGGCGCGGGCGGGGCCCGAGGGGCGGGGCCTCGCTCCAGAGACCTCGCATGGGACTAGGCTCGCGGACTCCCCTTTTCCCGCCGCAATCCCTGGCCCTGAATTTCTGTCCCCAGGGACCACGCCCCGCTCCCTCTCGGTAGCCCCAGAGAACCCTGGTGTCCAGACCCTCGCCCCGAGCTCGCCGACCCAAGGCAGCCGCCCGTGACTCAGGCCCCTCGAGGGACTTGGAGAGGAAGCAGCAGCTGCTACAGCCGGGCCCGCCCTTCCCATCTCCTGCTGCTCCTCCCCACGCTTTTGCCTCCCCCGGCCGCCCTTTGTTACGGCGGGGTCCAGGGCCGCCACCAGGCTGTGGTGGGCCCGTGGGGAGCGGGATGGCAGTAGAGGTACTCAGAAGCCAACAGCTATGGGAACTGGATCCCACACCAGGGCCGCTATCCCACTCTTTGGCTTCAACCTGTCTCCCTTGAGTTCCCTGCTCTGCAGCGAGGGAAACTGGGGGATTTGGAGGAAGGGGGACTGGGCCTCTCTGGGGAAGTGGGGGTGGGCCTGACGGCAGCGGTCGCCAGAGGGCGCGGTGGCTGCCCAGACTCCAGTTTGATGTGCCCGGCTCCGCTTGCACTCCTTCCCAAAGTCAGCCCTCTAGCTAGAGAAACACCGATAGACTGCATACCATATGTAGAAAAAACAGGCCGAATTTTATTTTTCTGCTGCGCGTGTTCCTCGGGAGAGCAGAGAGCTCTTAGTCACCCAAAATGAAAAGCAGGGGGATCCTTTCAACTAGGTTAGAGGACAGAGCCTAGGGCCGGGGCCTAAGGAGCCGGCAAGGCTAGTCAGGGGGCTGGCACTTGGGGCCTGGAAGGGCAGGCATTATCAAACCTGCAGACCCTGGTCCCACTCCTAGAAAGGGAAGCCAGAGAGAAGGGGATCCCTGAGGTGCAGAAGGGAGTAACAGTGGGAGGGAAGTGGTCAGGCCCCCCCTTCTTCCTTATGAGGAGGTTCTTAAGGTGTGTGTGTTGCGGGGGGTGGGGGGTGTCAAGCCCTGAAGTGTGAGGAGACAGGTAAGTTCCCCATCTCCTCTTCCTGGCTGGTGAGAAGTAGATCTTGGAGTCCAGTGGTTGAAACTCAGAATTTAGGTTATGGAGCTGGGCTCCATAGGTTAAGGAGTGGAGGCTCAAACAGGGGAAGGGACAACCCCTTCAGTCCATGAATATGGGTTTCTGGTCTGAAGCAGCCAGGACCTGGATGTTAAAGGAGAGAAAGTGCCGGGCTTGGAACCAGGTTAGCTCCTCACTCGGCCTCACCTTCCTGGGGCCGGGAGAGCAGGTGGAGTTTTCTTTGTAACTGGGCCCGGAGGTAGCGGAGGTCTTGCTGGTCAAGTCCATGAGCCAGGCCCAGATAGAGGGTAAGGAGGAGAGCAAGGAGGAGGCGGTCAGTGCCCAGGGTGGGTACCACCCACAGCACCGTCAGCAGTTCCACACACACTGGGTGGCGCAAATGGGAGAAGAGTCTCAGAGCCCGGGGAGACTTCAGGGCCAGAGGCTCACCAAGCCCCAGCACATGGTAGTACACCTAGGAGGGAGAACAGCTTAGAAATGGGATCAAGCCCCTTTTGCAACATAGCGACCTCTTTCCTCCCCTTCCAGGAAACTTCCCCTTCTGTAACACAGGCCCAAGGACCACCCTCCTGAGACCAGGACCCCTGATCCTCATCTCTGGTTCATGAACCTTCCCCAGTCCCAGCCCATGGTTTCAGACCTTTGACAGAATGCTGAGGGGAGACTGTCTTATAAGAAAGGTAAGTAGGAAAAAAAAAAAGGTAAGTAGGTAAGGGAGTTGAAAGAAGAGAAAGGTGGAAGAGCATGGCAGAAGGAGGAGGGAAATCCTTGGAGGGGGAAAAAGGCATTCTGGAAGGAATCCTAGGTCTCAGGTAGGAATCTGGGAGCCTCACCTGTTTGAGGCCCATGAGCTCGGCGTAGTCAAAGACGAGAAGGATGCTGAAGATGAGGAGCCAGGATATGACGTGGAGCACAAAGCAGAGCAGGGGCACCCAGGTGGCCCATGGTTCGGCCCGAGCCTCCCACAACACAGGGCCTCTGGGTACAGGTTCCCAGTACCGCATCACCAACTGGGGAAGGATGTGGGGCTGGGTATCTGAGCAGCCTACCCTTGAAAGACCTAGACCCAGAGGCTGCCCCCCACCCCAGGCTGGCCTGCAGCTCTCCCCACCTCTACCATGAACGTCACAAACAGTCACCACATAGGGGGTCCTAGGTGGGGTCCCAAGGATGTAAGGATGACCTATATCTACCCTGAGGGCTTGCAGACCAGATGGGGGTAACCAGATAGGTACATAAAGTACCAAGCACTCACTGAGAAGACAAGTGAATGCTAACTGGGAAGCCTTCTCTTGAGACCTAGGGAAGAGGTTTCGAAGAAAGGGTAGCACTGAAGGAGATGTTGCCAAGGGGATCTCAAGCAGAACAACATGAACAAGGTTGCAAAGGTGAGAATGCACATATCTGCTTGGGGAATGAGTAATGGTACACCATTCTTGATAAGGAGAATATATGCTGTGGAGGAATGAAAGCTGAGATTAGAGTCCTCAACACCCTCAGTTCTCTTCCTAAACCCACATTTTCAGAATGGCCTTTGCCGCTCCAGTCTAGGACACCCTTCTCACAGACAGTTTCCCTTGGGACTCAGTGGCCAAGGCCTCATACCTGCAAGGCCAGGGCAGTGCATGCGACATACAGTGACCTCTGAAGGACCCCGAAATATCGAGACATCCACGCCTTCACTGTCTCAGTTGCCATGAGGCTGTGCTGCCCCACAAAAAGTAGGAGGAGACCCAGATCCCAAGCCAGGGGAACAAGGATACTGCGGTCCTGCACAGCAGCCAGCCATCCCTGGCGGGCATCTAGGGGGAGTTGAAGAAAGGGACAAAAGATCAAGAGGGTTATGGGAAACATCCCCTATCCTACTCTCTTCTTGGGGCCCCAGGCGATGTCCCCTTAATGCTTCAAGAGTCTTAATGCTTCCTCTCCAGGCTTTGCCCACCTTTTCCATTCCCTGCTTCTTCCCTTTTCCCCAGGCCTTCTTCAGGGTGGGGAGGAATATGGCTGGAGAGGCGATTGACCCTCTTGTTTCGGTGGTCTAAATGCTCCCCTTTTCGAACTCCCTCCATATTCCTCTCTTTAAAAGCACTTTCTTTCCTCTGCTTATCGCCCTTTTCCTCCCCACCCAGTTCTCACTCCCTCGCCTCTCCAAACCGCTAATCCCTGAGTTCCTGATTTAGCCCTCTACTCTGCCCTGAAGCTTCTCCAGCTTTCGCGGTTCTAGTTCCCTCTCCCGGACTTCCCCTGTCATTTGTCTCCAAGCCCCGCCCTACCTCCCTCTCGTCCGGCTCCACCTCCATCCCCAGAGCTCATCCTTGATCCCTCCCGCTCACCCGGACCACCAGGCTCCGGGATCCCTCCAAGAAGTGGCCGAAGAGAGGTAAAGCGCACGAACTCCACTCCGGTGCCAAAGGCCAGGATGAAAGAGGCGAGGGCAGCAGGGATCAGGAGCAGAGCTGGGGCCATGGCGACACACGGAGGGGTGGGGAAGCGGGCGGGCTTGGGATTCCCGCGGCCACAGGCCCCGCCCCCCCCCCCACGCTCCTCGGGTCCCTCCCAGAAAGGCGGGGCTCCTTCGTTCAAATGCCGGGGCTCGGGTCAGCGGCGCGCCCTTTTTTCTGCCCGCAGGGCGGGTCGCGGGGGCTTTTACCCAGACCGCAGTCTCTGCGTCACAGAAGGGAAAGTTAGAATTCCGAGTGACAAATGGAAAGGGCAGCGGCTCTACAGCCCTTCGTGTGGGTTGAATCGTAGCTCGGCTAGTTGTCTCAGCTGAAATGAAGACAGTTCCTCTCTTTCAGGGTTCTTGTAGAAACCAAGAATTATGACCCCCCTTTTCTGTAACCTTAGTCAGAAAACCTAGCCAGAGTCAGAGGTTACAAAGCCTCGGTTAACACTTCAATAATAAATGGCGACAGAACGGAAGACTGTTGACCCAGACTGAGAACCCAAAGCTCTGAATCACCTATTACATCTTGTTAAAGAGTTAGTGACTATTTTACCATAATGTTTATTCTGTAACTTATTCACTCCACTTGCCAAGGACAGAAAACTTCTCTGTAACACTTACAGATTATTTCTAATAATGCCAAAGGCTGTTGATTTGCAATCATGAGAGTAACAATGTTAAAATATTTGTGATAGAAAATTGTATTTGTTGTGAACTTTGTAGTAGGTTAATTTTATCCAAGCCTGTGATAATTAACTAACTATGACTTCACTCTGCAAGCTTATTAGTCTGACCCCACTAAGATCGCTAAGATCTTTTGTCTGAACATATTTTTCCTTCAGACCTGTTTGTAATACCTACAGACTAATACTACTGAAAAGCAAAGTAAAAGAAAGGTTTTCCTCCATCAGAATTTTTTTTTAAAAGATTTTATTTATTTGACAGACCACAAGTAGGCAGAGAGAGAGAGAGAGAGAGAGAGAGGGGAGGAAGCAGGCTCCCTGCTGAGCAGAGAGCCCAATGTGGGGCTTGATCCCAGGATCCTGAGATCATGACCTGAGCTGAAGGCAGAGGCTTTAATCCACTGAGCCACCCAGGTGCCCCTCCTCCATCAGAATTAAAGATCATGTTGTTAAGGAGCTAGTCACAGTGGCTATGATCATAGCAGGGAACTTAGACATCATTAAGTGAAATCTTTTGGCTTACAGACAGAAGAAATACAAAGAAAATTTACCAAGATGAGATGCTGTTGGCTCATGAATGAGACAGTTGCCAGGTAGCATCCCACAGCCTTTACATTACTCTACCCCAAGACTCAGTACTCCTACCCTGCTCTCTTAATCAATGCTGTTGTAAACTGTTACCAGACATCTTATGATTTCTCTCCAGATGCACCCTCCACCCTGCTTTCTGCTTCAAGAGGTTGTCCTGAATGGAATGTATCAATGAAAATCACAGCTTTTATTGAGGAGGCCCTCTCTGCAAAACTGCTCCCTCCTCTCAACCTCTAGGACTTAGAGGCGGTCACAATAGAGCTGTGGGTACTGGAGTACTGCAACATTATGATTTCTCTACACTCTTCCAATTTCTTTGTAAATTTCGCTTTATTAGACTCTCTCCAAATTACCCTAATTTGACAGTGTCGTCATTTCTTGCTGGGACTCTGAGTGATAGAGATACTTCTTATTTGTGCTATAAGCTATAGTATTTATTGGAAGTGTAAGAAAAGGTCTCTAGTCTCCAGAAATTTAAACTGGGGCACTTCAATGTCACTAAGAGTGCACATGAGTGCTAAATAGGGATATAGAGGCAGCTGGTACTGTAAGGAATCCCCTGGACCTCCAGGCCATAGACAGTTTCACACAGTACAGGCTCTGAGTTGCGCAATGGGACTAATATTTATTTGGGTCCTAACATGTGCCACACCTACAATGGCTGTGCTTAACATTTAACGAGACATGTTCATGTTTAGAAGTCAGCAGTGTTAAAAGTCAGTAAAGCTCGTGCTCATTCTACTACACCACAGTTTTATAAACAAGTATAATTCACTTGCAGAAAAATCACAAACTAATCACCCATCTTTTTTTAATTAAAGTGAAATTCAAATAACAAAATTAACTATTTCAAATTTTTAAAAAGGATTTTATTTATTTGGCAGAGAGTGACAACGAGATTGGGGACACAAGCAGGGGAAGTGGGAGAGGGAGAAGCAGGCCTCCTGCTGGGCGGGGAGCCAGATGCGGGTTTCATCCCAGGACCCTGGAATCATGCCCTGAGCCGAAAGCAGATGCTTAATGACTGAGCCACCCAGACACCCAAATTAAAAAAGTTTTTTTTCAAATTAAATATTTTAAAGAGAAAAATCTAGTGACATTTAATACCTTCATAATCTGTGTAATCACCATCTCTATCAAGTTCCAAAGTAAAACCCCAGCATTCGAAAATAAAACTCTGTACACATTTTCCCCTTCTCCCAGCTCCTGGCAACCACCACTCTACTGTCTCTATGCATTTACCTATTCCAGGTATTTCATGTAAGTGGAATCATCCAAGGTGACTTTTTGTGTCTGGCTCCTTTCACTTAGCATAATGCTTTGAGGTTCATCCTCAAAACACTGTAGTATGAATCAGTACTTCACCCCCTTTCATGGATGAATAATAGTCCATCGTGTGGATATGCCACATGTATTTATTCAACTGCTGATGAACTTTTTTTTTTTCACCTTTTGGCTCTTGTTTTTTTGTTTTTGTTTTTTCCTTTTGGCTCTTGTTAAGTGCTGATATGAACATTGTGTACAAGTATTTGTTTGAACACAAGTTTTAATTCTTTTGCATATATACCTACTAATGGAGTTACTGGGTCATTTGGGAATTCTATGTCTAATTTTTTGGGAAACTGTCAGACTACTTACCACAGCAGCTGAACCATTTATATTCCTAGCAACAATGTATAATAAAGGTTCCAATTTCTCCCCATCATTGTAATCAACCAACTTTTAAAATTTAAATTTAAGGGGCACCTGGCTGGCTCAGTTGGTGGAGTGTGAGACTCTTGATCTCAGGGTTGTGAGTTCGAGCCCCATTTTGGGTACAGAGCTTACTTTAAAAATAAAATAAGTAAAATTTAAATTTCAGGTATGTTAAAAAAAAAACTGCACTACACCATAAGGCACAGAGTGAATATTTATTTATCAGAGGTTAAACCTAAGCTCAAATTTTATAAATACTGGGAAAGCAGGCCAGAAAAATGTAGCAATTTGCTCAAAGTCAAAGCTAAAGAACGCTTCTAACAAGATGGAGTGAGAAGAAAGGAAAATATTTTAGAGCATTCCATAATTCTAACCTTAAATTACCCACTCCAAGCATCTCTTTAAGTTCTTGACACTAAAATTGTTTCCACTATCTTTCAGAAGTTGAGTAAGAATCCCAGTAAAAGAGGAAGAGAAATGGTTTGTTTCCAAACAGGAGGCAGGACACTGTGTGTTCCTCATAGCACTAAGTACATCAGTCCTGCTAAAGGTAGCCACTTAAGAGATGAGTATGGGATTACCCAACTCTTAAGTGGTTATTTAAGAAATCTGTGGCTCTAAATCTCCCTATCTTTTCGTTTATCGGTAAACCTTTTCAGCCCCACCCATGTTCCAAGACAAATCAGGTCAGTATATCCAAAACCTTTCTAAAACCCTAGGTTCTTTCTTCCAAATCGTTTCTAACACTTTATTTACTGGTCTAGGAGGGAAAAGAGTACTGTGGTGACGTTTTCAGGAGGATGACATTTCCAAAGTGGAGAGGATGAAGGCCTCTGGCTTGGCTTCCTGCTTCAGCACTCCTGTCAGCAGAAACTCAGGTGAGAGGATGGGCAGCCCAACCCGAAATGGAATAGAGCATCGAGGGAAGTCCTGGGAGCATGTAATCACAACTCTCTGAGGCTGGGGAAAGACAGAGCAAAGACAAAGTCAGGGGTGAAAAAGAATCCTAGAAATAGGTTCAGAATCTACTAATCAGTTTTAGCATCACTGAAATAGACCTCTGATATGAAGCATACCTGCTAGAAGTACTCTTGCCAGAAAAGCTGAACCTGAATTTATTCAAGCTTTTAAATTTAACTATAGTTTACAGGAAATGTAAAAGAACAAGATAAATTACACAACAAAGGAGCAAACAGAAAAACCCAGACTCAGACATTCTAAAGAACAACTGACCTGGTTTCTGTAGGAAGTCAATGGAATAAAAAAAAAGGCTAGGTGGGTTGGGGAAGATCTTTTCTAGAGTAAAAGAGAATCAAGAGATATGCAACTGTGGCAATACATGGGTCTTGTTTGAATCCTGACTTGAATTTTAAAGAGACTTTTTTGGCCAACTGGTAAGATCTGGCTAATGGAATATAAGAAAATGACCAAGAAACTATTGTTAATTTTGTTATGGATCAATAATGGCATTGTGATTATGTAAAAAAAAAAAAAAAGAAAAAAGAAAAAAGAAAAAAGAAAAAATAAAGTGCATAGTATCTCAGAGAAGTATACTTTAAGTATAGAGAGGGAAATAATATGAAGTTTGGAGTTTCCTTTAAAATAATTTAGCAAGGGTGCCTGGGTGGCTCAGTGGGTTAACCCTCTGCCTTCGGCTCAGGTCATGATCTCAGGGTCCTGGGATTGAGCCCTGCATCGGGCTCTCTGCTCAGCGAGGAGCCTGCTTCCCCCTCTCTCTGCCTGCCTCTCTGCCTACTTGTGATCTCTGTCAAATAAATAAAATCTTTAAAAAAAAATAATTTAGCAAAGAACAAAACGATAAATGGAGAAAATGTAGCAAAGTCTAAACTACCTTGTTAAATCTGAGTGATTGATATATGGAGGTTCACTGATAATAGAGGTTTTTCTCTCCCTTTGCATATATTTGAAAAATTTTAAAATATAAAATAAAAATAAATCCACTCGCAATCAACAGACTTCTTCATTCCTATCCCTTTACATACTACAGAGCTTCCCCTCACCCTCTCACTTCTTGTGTTCCCGTCCATACCTGTTTGGTTCTCCAACCTTTTCCCATTCCAGTCACCTCTTTACTTGCTTTATTTTTTATTTTTTAAAAAGATTTTATTTATTTATTTGACAGAGATCACAAGTAGGCAGAGAGGCAGGCAGAGGTAGGGGGGAAGCAGGCCCCCTGCCAAACAGAGCCCAATGCAGGGCTTGATCCCAGAACCTGAGCCGAAGGCAGAGGCCCAACCCACTGAGCCACCCAGGCGCCCCCCCAGGCGCCCCCCCAGGCGCCACCTCTTTAACTGCCACCTCACCAGATCTAGAACATAGCACTCATACCTTATAGGACCGGGGCATGCTGGGTAGTACAGTGCCTCCACAGCAGCTGATGATCTCTCCCATCTGAGGTGGTGGGGGCTGGACTCCTGGGGTCACATGGATCTCATAGCCCTAAGAGGAAGAAAATGGTGGAGGCCATAAATGTATGTCCTAAGAGGCCATGAATAGCTGGGGAGCCTCTGGAGGGAAGGCTGAAGCACAGGGCAGAAGACAGCCTCTCACCTCCAGTAACCTTCGCTCCCGAGCCCGGCTCAGGGCATCTCGAAGGCTGAAGCCGAAGTTCTTCTCCTGCTCAGGATCAGTCACCACATATTCATCCGGGGGCAAGAAGCAACCAGCTTTGTGGGACTAAGGAAAGTAGCAGTGAGCACACAAGCTCAGCCCAGCCCACCACCCAGCTCTTCTGCCATCAGTTATCTCTGATGGTATGTCCTCTCTTAGACTCTCACCTGGTGCAGCCAGTCCAAGGAGAGGATGGGGATCCCCCGCCCCAGGGCACAGAGGAACTTGACTGTGCGTCGGACTCGATCAGTCACTAGGTGGGAAGCCTCTGCCACTGAGCTGGCCAGACTCCCCCCCAGGGCCAGCACTGCCCGCTCTCCACGGGCATCCACCACTCCCGTGAAGAGTACCTGTGGAGGGGGTTAACCTGAGCTGGTCACAGCAACCCGTACCATCTGCGCCTGTCTCCAAACCCCTAGGTCTCCTCCCATCCTCCCTTGTCTGTCTCCCACCAAGCCCCATGCCCTTTTTCTCCTACTTTGGGGGCTGTGGACTCTTGGTTAGGTTTGGTGCGTCGAAGGCTGCGGCTTGGGAGTCCCTTGGGCTCCTCCTCTGCTTGGTCTCTCTTTCTCTTGCCTGGTCCTGGAGCCACTACATCCTGAGATTGAGAAAGATCTTGCTGGGAGTTTCTGAGTCTCTAAGCCCTTTCCTAGCTTCACGGGCCCGGTCCTCTCCTCACCTCCTCCTTCCTTGGCCTCTCCACTGGATCTTCTTCTTCCTCTTCCTTGAGGAACACTGTCTTCTGGGTGACTTCCCCTCTTTGGAGCCGTTTTTGAAGTGGGGGTGAATCTACAGTAGCCAAAGGCCTCTTGCGGCTCTGAGAGGCCTTAGGCAGGGGCTCTGGGGTGAACTCTGATTTGCCTGCTCCCTCTACCTTTTGGATCTGGGTAGCATGAGTGGGGGCCTCAGGAAGCTGGGAAAAGGCAGGCTTTCGTATGGTCCCGGGGGATTCAACTACTCTCACTGCTCCTTGTCTCTGGTTCCTTGAGGACCGAGATTTAGGTTCAGGGAGTGCAGAATAGGGCTCACAGACAATGGGAGCTGTGAGGGACCCATGTTTCCTAGTGGCCCTTAGCTTCCTGCTGCAATTGGCTTGAGAGATGGGCTCAGGGGGAAGAGGCTGGTCTGTGGGGACAGGAGACTGGAATTCAGGGGTGGTAAGAACTGGCCCAGCACTTATTCCAGAAGATCTGAGTGTCTTACCCTGACAACCCTGAGACTTAGGGGTGACCAGCTGATCTGTGGGGGTGAAAGATTCAAGGTCAGGGGCTGTGAGCTCAGTTGGTTGGGGGATCTTGACAAAGGACCTATGTGTCCTGCCCCGAGTGGCCCGAGATGTGGGCTCAGGAGTGACAGGCTGATCTGTGGAGAAGGAAGGCTGAAGTTCAGGGGCTGTGGGGGCAACTGGCTCAGAGGTCCTGATAGAGGACCTTTGTGTCCTGCCCCGAGTGGCTGGAGATATGAGTTTGGGGGTGACAGGCTGGTCTGTGGGGGTGGAAGCCTGGAGCTCAGGGACTGTGGAGACAACTGATTTAGGGGTCTTGCTAGAAGACCTAGGTGTCCTGCCCCGAGATGTACGTTTGGGGGTGACAGACTGGCCTCCAGGGGTGGTAGGCTGGAGCTCAGGGACTGTGGGGACAATTGGCTCAGGGGTCTTGATAGAAGAGCTGGGTGTCCTGCCCTGAGGTGTGGATTTGGGGATGACAGGTTGGTCTGTGGGGATGGAAGGCTGGACTTCAGGAGCTATTGGGATAATTGGCTCAGGGGTCTTGCCAGAAGACCTATGTGTCCTGCTGTGAGGGGCCCCAGATGTGGGCTCAGTGATGACAGGCTGGTCTTTGGAGGTGGAAGGCTGGAGTTCAGGGGCTGTGGGGACAGTTGGTTCAGGAGTCTTGACAGAGGACCTACGTGTCCTGCCCCAAGTGACCCTAGATGTGGGCTCAGGGGTGACAGGCTGGTCTGTGGCGATGGAAGGCTGGACTTCAGGAGCTGTTGGGACATGTGGCTCAGGGGTCTTACCAGAAGACCTATGTGTCCTGCTGTGAGTGGCCCCAGATATGGGCTCAGTGATGATAGACTGGTCTTTGGAGGTGGAAGGCTGGAGTTCAGGGACTGTGGGGACAGCTGGTTCAGGAGTCTTGGCAGAGGACCTACGTGTCCGGCCCCCAGTGACCCTAGATGTGCGCTCAGGGGTGACAGGCTGGTCTTTGGAAGTAGAAGGCTGGAGCTCAGGGGCTGTGGGGATAACTCTTTTGGGAGTCTTGACAGAAGACCTATGTGCCCTGCCCTGAGTGGCTGTGGAGACAACTGGTTCAGGGGTCCTGACAGATTTACGGGTCCTGCTCTGAGATATGAGCTCAGCAGCGGCAGGCTGCTCCTTGGAGGTGGAAGGCTGGACTGCAGGGACTATAGGAACAACCAGTTCAGGGGTCTTAACAGAAAACCTATGTGTTCTACCCCGAGTGACCTGCAATGTTGACTCAGGGATGACAGGCTGGTCTTTGGAGGTGGAAGTCTGGAGCTCAGGGGCTGTGGGGACAACGGGTTCAGGGGTCATGACAGAGGACCTATGTGTCCTGCCCCGAGTGACCCGAGATGTGAGCTCAGGACTGAGGGGCTGGTCTGTGGGGATGGTAGAGTGAGGTTCAAGGGCTAAAGAAGAAACTGCAGAGGGTGTCTTCCTGGAGGATCCTCGGAGCCTGACTTTGGATTTTGAGTGGAGAGGCTCCATGTCTGAGGACAAGGTAGTCTCTGGAACTTCCTGATTCCCATTTTGTCTGGTTCTGGGAATGGGCTCTAAAGATGGAGAGGGAGAAAGGAAGGGCTGGGGCACAGGATGTTTTTGACTCTGAGAGAGGAGGGAGTTGTGGTGGAGAGTTGAGGCTTCAGGCACTGCAGGAGGCAGACAAGCACCTGCAGATTCCTGATCACCCTGAGGAGAAACAGAAGCAAGTGAGGGAGGAAGAGGCAGAGAGAAGAGAGACAGTACTTGGATATGTTGTTAATACTTGTTTATGGTTAGAGTGTGTTCCTGGCATTTCACTTATCTATGACCTCTCTTCCATGAGACTGGGAACTTCCTAGGGAGGGAGCAGTCCTCATTCTCACAGACCTCTCCTCATGCCAGCAGTGTTCTCCACAGATGGATGACGATAATAAGAGGATGGTTGGAAAAGGGAAAAGACATGAAAAAATGGACGTTCTGAGTCAGATAGAGGGAGACAGAACTTGGGAAACCGATATGGAAAATGACAGGTTGAAAGGAAAGGCACAGAAGCCAACTAAGGAGTGGTGACAACCGAAGAAAATTGGGAAGATGGAGGAGTAGACTAAAGCAAGGTCAGGGGAAGGGGCAGTGAAGAGGTAGAAAAAGCAGCTCTCACCGCAGAGGCCTTCTCAGCAGGTGGCATCTTGCAAGTCAAGTGGCCTAGAGAGAAAGTAAAAGCAAGTGGAGCTGAGGTCTAAGAGTCGAGACACTTAGGGGTTGATTAGCACAAGGGCTGTGTACCATCTTGGGTTTCCCTCTGCCTTCACTTACCTCTCTGCTGCCTCCTGGGGCTCATCGGGACTCCACCTGGCTGGTTCCCAGAAGCTCCTGGGGTTGAAATGAGTCCCTGATGGTCTCCCGTCCCTGCTCTAGGCTCTGGTGTTAGATGGGAGGCCTGCCTTTCCTGGTCCTGGCTCCCTTTCTCTGTTTCCCCTCTCTGTGGACCGCTCTCCAGTTTTACTTCTGGTACCTCAATGCCTAATCCACTTGGCTCATCTCTCTCTAGTACTAGTTTCTCTACTTCTCTCTTAAATACTTCTCTTCCAAGAGTCTGCTTTCCTATCTCTTCCTCTTGTACTTCCCTGGGTATCTCAATTTCTATGTTTAAACTCTCCATATTCCTTTCAATACTTGTACTTTTTACTTTTTGGTCAGACTCTTGTCCCTGATTATCTCTAGCTAACATCTGTTTCCCTCTGGTTAATTCTTCTTCTCCTATAACATCTTCTCTCTCTCCTGCTGGCAAGTTCTTGGTTTCCCTGTTCAACAGTCCTCTCTCAGAGGCCACCCCCTCTGCTGCTTCCCTTGGTGTACCCATATCTTTCTCCACAGTCTGCATCCCTCTGCCTTGAATCCTCAGTCCCTCTTCATGAACTGGGATCTCTGGATGTTGGGCTTGTGGTGTTGTCCTAGGTGTAGAGGGGCAAGATCCATGGGCATCAAGATGGGCAGCAATGGGCTGGGGCTCAGAGGCCTCAGACTCTCTCGGACAGAATGGCTGTGTTGCCAAGACTTCCCATGGCTCATCCAGGGCACCTGGAGGTAAAGAGTCAAAAGAGAGAGAGAAATGCAGATTGAAAATTTAATAGGTTGAGAAAAGATTAAGAGAAATTAATGAATAACAGGGGTGCCTGGGTGGCTCAGTCAGTTAAGCATCTGCCTCCAGCTCAGGTCGTGATCTCAGGGTCCTGAAATTGAGCCCCACATCAGGCTCTCTGCTCAGCGGGGAGCTTGTTTCTCCCTCTCCCTCTGCCCCTTTCCCCCATTCATGGGGGTGTGTGCACGCTCTCTCTCTCTCTATCAAATAAATAAATAAAATCTTTCAAAGAAAAAATTCATGAATAATAAACCTAAGTGGATTATTAAAGGAAGGCTTGGAATAAAGAGGACAATCACTACATTTAATATTTGTCTGAGTTAAGACCCCACATGCGCATATAAGTTCTCATAGCAGCCTCTTTAAAAATGATGGAGGTGGAGAAACATTAGCAGAAGAGTCAAAGATTATGAAAGAAACATGAGGGAAAAGCAATGATGCCAAGTTAGGGGCATGAAGGCTAGAGTTTCTTATACCTGGGGCCTGGAAACTGCAACAGGAAGGGCCAGGCTCTTGGGGTAGAGTAACCAGGAAGGCCTGGGTAGCTTCATCCTCCATGCTCTGGACTGCTGGACAAGAAAAGCTGGCTCAAGCATAGCTCCCCCAGAGAACTCTGGGCTCCCATTCCTGGCCTCCTGGCTCACCCACACCAGTATTCACAACCTTCAAGGACCACCAGTCTGGGCTCCCAGCTCCCACTTGTGCCAACATCCATATGACATGAATGTCCTCACCTTCTGGGCTCTGATTCTCTCTCTCCACAAAACACTGGGTAGCCTGCAGATCCAGGTCTTCAGAATCTGAGAGGGGAAAATGTAAGATAGATAATAGAAAGTCCTATCTGGGGATACCTGGATGACTCAGTCAGTTAAGTGTCTGCCTTCAGCTCAGGTCATGATCCCAGGGTCCTGGGATCAAGCCCCCTGTTGGGATCCTTGCTCAGTGGGGAGCCTCCTTCTCCCTCTGCCTGCTGCTCTCTCTCTGACAAATAAATAAAACCTTAAAAAAAAAAGTCTTATCTGACACTTCCTTATTCTTTCTCTACTGTTTTCGCCCTAGCCCCAAGCCCTCTGTAATGGACCAAATGTTTGTATCCCCACCCAAATTCATATGTTGAAACCTAATTTCCAATGTGTTTTATTAGGACGTAGGTTCTTTGGGAGATGATTAGGTCATGAGAGTAGAACCCACATGAATGGGACTAGTACCCTTGTAAAAGAGACCCCAGAATTCCCTTTGTGCCCCTTCTGCCATGTGACGACACAGTGAGAAGACAGCTGCCTATGAAGAGGAAGCAGTCTTCAGCAGAACATGACCGTACTGGCACTCCGATCTTGGACTTCCCAGCCTTCACAACTATGAGAAAAAATTTCTGTTGTTTATAAACCAGCCAGCCTATGGCATTCTGTTATAGCAGCTCAAATAGACTAGGAAACCCTATAAGCATTCTTTTATTTATTTATTTATTTATTATTGTTATTTTTGTGTTCTTTCTTTTAGGAGTCAAGGGAGGAAATCCAGCACTTACCACCATGGTTGTCCCCAGAGTCCTTGGTTCTGTCCACATGTAATTCTCTCTCCCTTTCTGTGGGGGTCTGGGCTCCCTCCCTCTGCGGCTGGATGGGTTCCCCTGAAGTGCCTGTGTCCACCACAAGATCTGTAAGGTTCTCCCTTGAGACAGGGAGAAGATCCTGCTCCACCTGTGACACAAGGGATTCACCCTGGGCCCTTGCCTCAAGAGCTCTCTCCTGCTCAAGAACAGCTGCAGCCCATTCTGTCCCAGCATCCCCTTCTGCTGGAAGCTGGCACTTTCCTGTATCTGCCACCACTGAGGCTGCTAAGGATGTGCCCTCTTCTGCATCTGTCTCACAGTCCCCAGGGGGAGGAGGCTGGGCTTCCTCTAGATGCATCACAGGCAGCTTTGCTTGGCCCCCTTCTAATTCCACATTTGTTTGATTTGTCCATACCATAGGCACTTGATGCTTCTCCACAAGTGTAATGGCTGGTCCTGATAGGCCTTTCTCCTCCACTTGTATGTTGATGTCCACTGTGGCAGAGGCTTGGCTTCTCTGCAGATGGACCCCAAGTGAGCTCTTATCTTCATCCACCCCTAGATCACAGTCTCGGAGAGGAGACTGCCTTTTTTCTGAATAAGCCTTGTCTATATGACACTTGGGAACAGTTCCTTTCTTTTCGATTGGGAGCCCCTCCTCCTCCGAGTCTGTGTCACTGTCTCTCCCAGCAGAGGTTTGGTTTTGCTCCAGAACAGCCACAGGTTGGGCCCTGCTCTCTTCCACGTCAGTATCTCTGTTCCATGTATCGGCTTGGCTCTCTTTCAGACGTGCCAAAGTGAGTGCTGCTAAGACTTCTTCCTCATCATCTGTATTGCTGTCAATCACCACGGAGGCTTGGTTTCTCTCCGGAGGGACTGCCAGTTGGAACTCACTTTCTTCCACATCTGTATCACTACTGGCTGGGCTCTCCTGCAGACGTACCAAAGCAGGTGCCTGAGGACTCTTTGTACTAATTTCGTGGAGGATTTGCCTCTTCTTCGTAGGAACTACAGCTGGGGTTGCGGGGATCCCTTCTTCTTCCACATCAGTATCACTGTCTGTGAAGCCAGAAGGCTGGGCCCTTTCCCAGTGGACCTCAGCAGGCCTGCTCTCATCCATATCTGTGTCACTGTCCTCCTCAGCAGTTTGGTTTCTTGCAAGAGTGGCCCCAAGTGGGACCACCCCATTCCTTGCATCCCTCTCAACTTCTGTGCCATTGTTCCTCTCCTTCACTGAACACTGATCCTTTTCAAGCTGGATTTCAGTTGCCACAGCTGTAGGCTGTTCTGTCTCTGCAGTGGAGCCTCTTCTGGCAGCTAAGGAGGCCTCTCCTGCTGCTGGGTGCTGACTTTCTTCCTCATCTGTGTCACTGTCCAGGTTGAAGGCAAATGGTGGGCCAGGGCCATCTGGGGCAGAAGGCCCCTCTTCATCACTGCAAAGGGAAGAAAAGGGAAAGACTCTATAGCATCTGTTTCCCAAGAAGGAATACTCCACTCAGCTATGAGCTCCGTAAGGGCAGACACAAGGCAGTAGCTGTTTTTTGTTTTTTGTGTGTATTTTTTCCCTCTCTTCAGCAATTAGTTCTCTACTTGGCACAATCAGAGGTGCTCAATCAAAGTTCAGCTGAGCGAAAGAGTATGTGCGATTCCCTACTTTCAGGATAAGCATCTCTTGCAGATGGGTCCTACAGTCCCTGGTTCCTCCTCCTTTTGAAGACTCAAGTATCTGGCCCTTTGGCACTCACCTCTCTGGAACTACTGCTGCCAAAGGGGAGGTCCTTGGTCCTTTCATCACACACCTTTCAGAAGGAGAATCTGTCAAGAGTAGAAAGGAGTAAGTTGACTGTTTTATACTCACCATCTCCATCTTCTCACCCACCCTCCCAATACACAGACATACCTACTTCCTCCTCTGAGTCCTCAGCCAACAGGAGCCTCTGGGGTTGAGTTCCTCCCTGTACCCTGGGTGTCTCTTCTACAGTTAGAGGGCCCCGGGAAACAAAGGGCGGGGGGACATTCAGGCGATGATACTGGCAGGGCAAGTCAGCAAAGAGAATCAACTCCTGGTCCCTCAGCCGGTGACTCACCCCTGGGCTTAGGACCTTAGGAGGCCTTAGGACTTGAGTACCATTGAGGCTGCCACAATCTTGGAGGACAGGTGCTTTGTCCCAGGCCAAGATTTCAATCACTGCATGTTGTTTGGAGATGGATGAAAAGGGTAGGGTCACAGAGCAATCAGGCATTCGGCCTACCATATTCTTCCCGAGATACAGGGGGAAATCTAAGAATTAAAGAGGCAGATAAGTTAAAGCTTGAGTCTTGGCCTGCTATCAGGAAAATATTCCTGTTAAGTACTCCACTACTAACTCAAGATCCCCACACACATAAGAAAAACAAAACACAGTCAACCTAGTCAGGACTCCCTCACTTTTTTTTTTTTTTTAAAGATTTTATTTATTCATTTGACAGAGACACAGAGAGATCACAAGTACACAGAGAGGCAGACAGAGAGAGAGGGGGAAGCAGGATCCCCACCGAGCAGAGAGCCCTATACAGGGCTCCATCCTAGGACCCTGAGATCATGACCTGAGCCGAAGGCAGAGGCTTAACCCACTGAGCCACCCAGGCGCTCCAGGACCCCCTCACTCTTGAGAGCTTTTTCTTGTATCTTCACTTAATAAACTTGTCACTTTACTTACACAGACACACACACACACACACATGACGGCAGAACCCCTAAGTATTGAAGAATATAAGCAATGTGTTATTCATTGTCAATATCCCATCCATCCATATTGGATTTTTTTCTGTTGTGGTAAAATATATGTAAAATTTACTATTTAACCATTTTTAAGTGTACAGTTCAGTGGCATTAAGTACATTCACATTGTTGTGCAACTATCACCACCATCCATTTCCAGACCATGCTGGATTTTCATATCAATCTCTTCATCTTCTCCTACCAAAGTAAAACTGAGCCCACTGAGCCCAGGGTACTTGCAGGAAACAATCAACTCAATCAGCCCCCTCCTCTGCATTCCCAGTGAAACATTTTTCCAGATCTCCTTGAAACATGTATAAGCTTCTTACAACCCTCCAACTACCTCCCCACAAAAATAAGAGGCCTATACCAGTACTTTAGCATCCAATAACCTCTGACCTTTTTCTGGTCCATGGGCACTACTGAAGATATGCAATCGCCCTACGGGCTCCAAGCTACACCCTAAGGATTCACTGGGTCTCTCTGTCTCCTCCTCTTCTTCAACCTCCCAATTAATAGCCTGGGTGTCGTCCATGACCTGGGAAGGAAACACATTATCATCATCTCTATCACAGGTCCACACACACAGCCTTAAAGAGGAGGCTGATAACTAGGGTAAATCTGGAGAGTTGTGATGGTTGACCTTTCTCCTGACAATCATCCTGTTATTACCTTTCTGAAACATTTAAAAAATATTTGTGACTATAATAAACATAAATATTTTGGGAGAAGGAATAAATATTAGGTCCCAAGTACACAAACTATACAAATGCACGTGCTTACGTATAGAGACAAACATTTTGAGAAACAATGTTTAGCCTTATGGTATACAATACACTGACAGTTTTCATTCTTTTTTTCCCCCATCCACTATTGTTTAAATGCTGATCTGCAACCCGCTAAATTGATTTCACTATCCACTACTGGGTTGGAACCCACAGTTTGAAAAAAACACTTTAAAGGGAGCTAAACTTTGCCAAGCATCAGCTGTGTGTTGGGCACTGTGTTATGTGTCAGGCATAACAGACATACGAGGCATGCATTTGGGAAACCAAAGCTAAAAATATTAAATGACTTGCTCAGGATAACACAGCAGGTAGGTGGAAAGGACAGGAATAAATGTGCTTCTGCAAAACCCATGCTTTTTATATTTTACCAGAACACAGTGTGATCAAACTAAGCTGCAAAGAATCCTAACAGCTGACATACATAGAGGTTTGCTATGTGTGAAGCACTGCTCTAGTTACTTTACAATGACAGACTCCCTTAATCCTCACAAGAACCTTGTAAACTACTATTATTATATTCCATTTATCAGGTTAAGCAACTGAAACATAGGTGGGTTAAGGAACTTGCCCAAGATCACCAAGATACTGTTTAATATTTGGTGGCTTTCCATGCCCACGGGATAAAATAAAATCCCAACTCCTTAGCAAGACCCTCCATAATCTGAACCTCAGGTCCTGCTCCCCTCTACCAAAGCCTATGTTTCAGCCGCATGGACCTTCTTCCCAATTTCTGAACACCCTCTTCTTGTTGTTTCCCACACCTGCATGCCTTAGCCAGTTCCTTGGCCCTTCATTCCTAGTTTTCTGGTCCAACTCTTACCCATAGTTTACGATTCAGTTCAAAGGTCACTTTCCTGGAATTTTTCTTGCCTTCTAGTGTTCTTCGTGCACCCACATGGTCCCCATTGGTCATTGAACTTGTACTTCCCCTAATCCTTCTCACTATATTGTAACCATTAATTCTATTTCTGCCTTCACAGACCCTCTGGAGAACCGGACCAGCAGAACTGTGTCTTTTCCCCTAGGCCCCATCATATTAATTCGACAGTTCCTACTGTGCACCTGGTACTGTTCAAAGAGAAGGTACCTATTGTGCACCTGGTACTGTTCAAAGAGCTCGGGATACATTCTTCACAAACCAAACGTCAAATGAACCCTGCCCTCCTGATGAAAGGACAAATGAAAGGTGATGAAAAGTCAACACAGTATGGGTGGAAATCACTCCGAAAGATGCCACCGCAGAGGTTAACTGTTGACAGGGAAATTAGGCCGCGTCCATGGGGATAGTGTTAACTCTGGCCTTAAGAATGGAGAACTCAGCTGGAGTCCAGGGCCCTTGGCTCCAATCCAGTAGGCCACCATCTTTGATCTCCACCCCAGGGGGCTCCCTCCAGGCCCCACGTCTCCCCGTCTTCATACCTAAACTCGGGGAGGGGCGTCAAGGAAGGATGAGTATTATAATCCCGAGAAACAAACTTCCAAGTATCCTCCGCCCCGTCGCACCCAAGGCACGCCCCTCCCGCCCTCCGAGAGAACAAAGATGGCTTCCGAGGAGCCGTGGGCGAGGCCCCCCAGAACTCACCTACTTTGAGTCCCCGCGCGCGCGCCACCAGTAACGGCCTCGACCCGGTGGCGCTGGAGCGCGGGCCGAGAGGGCGCCGATACGCTGATTGGCTCCTGCTGCTGCCTGTCACAGCCCCGCTGCGCGACGATTGACGAAGCTCCCAACCCAGAGGCCCAGCCAGAGCCTCGCCCCCGCCCCCTTAACAGCTCAAAGGGGCGGCTTTTCCTGGGCGCTTGAAATTGATTGAGGGAGGCGGTAATCGAAGGCTGCCGTGCGCGCACGGAATGGCGCACCTCGATTGGGCAGCTCCAAGGCACAACCCACCGCTGCTTCACCCTCCGCTGCCACTTCCCGCGCAGATTTCCAAACCGCGACCACAGAGTCTGGGCGCTGCTGGCGGATAGAGGGGCTTACTGGTACCGTCGCCGGATGTGTCTACTACAGCCGTAGAATCCTTCCTCGGTCCTCCCAGACATGGAGTCCGCTGACTCATGAGAAATGGAAGTGAGGCGCGGGTTGCAGTCGTGGCCGGAGGCTGCAGTTTGGAGAACTGCCCGTAGGCGTGGCGTTTGGTGCCTCTCCATCGCAGTGGAACTTCAGTTCCTTTTGATTTGGCTTTCTTTTTTTCTTTTTTCTTTTTCTTTCTTTTTTTTTTTTTTTTTTTTTTTAGTGGAAGTCCTGTCCTTTCCTCCCGGAGACTACATCCCTGATGGACATTTGGAGGTCATTTTCCTAAGGATCCGTAGGCGAAGAGGGAGAACTGTTTTGTTAACTATCTTAAAGGTTGAGGTCTTTCAAAAGGTGGAGGAAGGCTGATAAAAATCATATTTCATTATACTAAGACGAGAAGAGAATAGTAACAATTGGATTATGTATGTACTTTAGGAAGTCCTTTTGCATTCATTATCTCACTTTCTTCCGACCACAACAATGAAATAGGGAGAAGTAGATTTTACAGAGGGAATTGAAGTCTGCGAAGTTACAGGACCTGCCCAGGTTCCTACAGCCAATGTAAGGGAGAAACAACTGAAACAAGTCCTATAATTCTAAATTCTGAACACCCCCCCCCAACAAAGTAATTGCTTTCATTGTGATCATGCCCTGAAACGTAAAATACTCTCTTTTTAAGTGGGTAGCGGAGGTCTTACACAAGTTGAAGTTTATTTTTTGTTTAGGTAAGGAGAAATGTGTTGAATGCATTGTGAATTAACAATAACCTTGATACGTCTTATTAATGAGTGCGTACCACACTCCATTGTTTATACATTTTCCAACAAATTGCAAAATCCTGAAGAGGGTGAACCAATTTTTACTCATTTTGTATCCCTAGCTTCTGGGTTGGTGGACACTTAGTATCTATCAAAGGAATTAACCCCTAAGAAGCACGCCAGTCTGACTTGAGCCCATCCTATTTTCTCCCATCGGGCCCCCCTCTTTTGTTTCAATCTTGAGGCTTTTGAAAGATTGCAACAGCCAGCCACATAGTCAAAGAATTCAGCAAACTGAAAAACACTTTCACCAAAATGTCTAGAGGCAGGCTGGAAGGCATTAAAATTCAGGCCCCTCATCCCATAGTTCTCTGACAAAAGCAGTGTCTTCAATGCTGCTCTAAAGTCCAGAACCCCTTACATGGACAGAAACTAATGACTTCACAGATTCCAGATACCAGTTTTTCTAAACCATTCAACTTACTCTGTGAACACACCCTCAGACAATTACATCTCTGATTTGAAAAACCATTGTTACAATTCTGTTTCTAAACGTTATCACTAGAAAACTTCCAAGAAAACAGCAGGAGGGCAATCCCCTCTTTCTTCCTGTCTTGGGGAGCAGCATCTTACTAGAGTTCATGTCCTGGGTCACCAAAGGACCGGCTATTAGGTAGCAGAGCAAGGTGCCGCACTTCTCCCCAGTTTTCGCTGAGCGAAGCAGCCCTTTTCCCAAGAGCTACCGCAGTAGGGAGCCTTCAGGGCGTGCCCACTCCACCTTCCAACGCCTGGCACCCTATGGATCCCAATTCCTGTATCCCCGAAAACTACGCCCTTTTAGTACAAAAAACTCAGGCATAGGTGAAAGAAAACTTGTGTAAGGTCATTTTTGATAAACAAACAAAAAACCTTAAAAAAAAAAAAAAAGACCCAAAAGCAAAAATCCTCTATCCACCCATCCCTCCCTTCATTTTGCAGCGTGGACAACAATGGAGGACTACAACTCCCAGTGAGGCTTGCGTTCGTCCATCCGCGCAGAGACCAATGGATGTCTTATACGTGACTGACATCGACTAATCAGGTCCAGCCTCAATAAGGCTTTGTCTGCCGACGGTGGCGCGGGGCATGTTCTCCCGCCTCCCAGCCTAGGCGCACGCGCGCCCCGCCCTGCCCGCCTTCCCTCTTTCGCCCTCCCCTCTCTTTTCTCTCTCTCAGAACCTTCCTGCGGCTGCGTTCGGACCTAGCTGCTCCAGCCTCCGGGACACGTCCCATCCTTCCAGCCTGCGACTAGCAGTATAGAAAAAAAAAAATCCATATCATTTCTTGCCCCGTTACACACCTTGAGGCGAGCAAAAAAATTAAAATAAATTTTAACAATGAGGGAAATCGTGCACATCCAGGCCGGTCAGTGCGGCAACCAGATCGGTGCCAAGGTAAGGATTTTGAACCTCTTCTTTTAACTATATTTCTTTAGAGAAGAAAAAAAAAATCCAGGTTAATGATGGCTGTGATATATATTTGCATACCACCCATCGTCAAGCTTTGCCCCTCAAAAGTTTTCTATATGTAATAGACGTTTGTAGCTAGAATGTGTTTGCGAAAATGGGGAATTAGTCTTGGCTGGTTCATTTTGGGGAAGCTAAGGACCCTTCGGGTTTGGCGGTGGGAAGACCGTGGTTCTGTAAAATTTTATTTGAAAGTGTTCTAACGGTCCGAGTACGGGGAGGGAGGGAGATGCGGAAACGTCCGAGACAAAGCGAGGCGAGGTTTCCCCATGTGCATCCCCTCTTGGCTGGGCTTCGCCGGAGGGGGAAGGGGCGAGGCTCGGCGGCGGCTGAGGGGAGCATGGATCCCACGGTGGGGTGGGGGACGCGGTGCGCCAGAGTGGGCTGCACTGCTTGGTACCCTTCCCAAAAGATAGGCATCTCGCGCGCCCGCGATTCCCGAGGGGCGGTCCCGTAATTCTTTGTGGATGGAAAACTAATAGCTGCTGGGTTAATTTTATTTCTTTACATCTGCCGTAAAGATACCCTTTTAGGGCGTGAACCAATATAAAGAAAAGAGGATAGGAGAGCCCTTTTCTTTAAAGGGTCCCTCAGGACTAAACGGTGGGAGAAAGGAAGAGAATCCTTATTTAAAGCAAGGGGTAAAAAGCTAGCAAAGGAAGAAAATTCCGAGGCCAAGGCAGAGGGTGGGGGATGTTTTCTTTGGTGGGTTTTTTTTTTTTTTTTTTCGCGCGGTTACAGTGTAGCGGGGGAAGGGCAGGGAGGAAGTGCCGCTGCTACGTTGTAGCAGAAGGGCGGGGCCCGGGCGCCCCTGGCGCGCCGGGACAATGCGGCCCTGCCGGCCGGCTGGGGGCGCCCTAGCCCAAGCCGAGCCCCGCCTCTCGTGGGCGGTATTCACACCACGCCCACGCGCGACACCTCCCTTTGTCAGTGGCGCGGCGGGCGCGGGCCCCGCAGTCACGTGGAGGGCGGGGGTGGGGGGTGGTCATTTGCGGCAGCATCTGGTCTTCTCAAACCCCGGCCCATTGTGCGCGGTAGGAAGGTGTGCTTGTCCAGTCTGGTCGGCCGCTTCCATCTCCCTCTCCTCACACTCCCACCCTACAATTTCCTGCTATCGCCAGGCCTCCTCAGTTGCACCTCGTCTCACATTCCAGGCAATGAAAGCTGCAGCTTTCCTGGGGTTGGGGATGTCTAGTAGAAGGGTGTGGCGGGCAGGAGGAGGGAATGCCACAGGCCCTAGAACCAGGTTTACCACGGGCGTGTCCGGGATTAAAATGTGTATAGGTCGGGTGGTCATAATTGGCTGGGAGTAATTGGTGGGGATAATTGGCTGGAAGTCGCATTGCTTTCCTTCCGCAGTTCTGGGAGGTAATCAGTGATGAACACGGCATCGACCCCACCGGAACCTACCACGGTGACAGCGACCTGCAGCTGGATCGCATCTCCGTGTACTACAATGAAGCTACAGGTGAGGTTGGGAGCCCGGGGAATCTTGGGTCCCATCTCCTCTTCCGCTTCTTTGGGGTCTCTTCCAGCCCTGGAGAACCTCTTAATACTTTCTGATGAATCTCTCCTTTTTTAAAAGGAGGCCTTGGTTTGATTGCCCACCATGGGGCAAAAGATTGGCTCCTCTGCCCCCTGGTGGCCGCACTTGGAATCACAAGTTAGGGTCCCTGGCAGTCTCCCGCTCCAGCTGATCTCCTTTGCCAATTTTTACTCTTTTCTTCCATATAGGTGGCAAGTATGTTCCTCGTGCTATCTTGGTGGATCTAGAACCCGGGACCATGGACTCTGTTCGCTCAGGTCCTTTTGGGCAGATATTCAGACCAGACAACTTTGTTTTTGGTGAGTTATACACATATTAATAGGTAATACTGTTCAGCGTATTTGAGTAAAGGAGACAGCAAGGGCTAGGAGATTATTGGTATACTGGAGTGCTTAACCAGGGCTGTGTTCTGAAATCTCTAATACAGGGCGTTGGTGAATAATGGGGGAGGGATGTATCACAGGTGAGTGAGAAAGAAGGCACATTTGTGTACACAATTCCAAAAGTTAAAAAGTGGAAATTCAGTCCTTTATCTTTCTTTACTAATCAAGCTTGCCTCCCCACCCCATTCCAGGTCAGTCTGGGGCAGGCAACAACTGGGCCAAAGGCCACTACACAGAGGGGGCTGAGCTGGTTGACTCAGTCCTGGATGTGGTGAGGAAGGAGGCGGAGAGCTGTGACTGCCTGCAGGGCTTCCAGCTGACCCACTCACTGGGTGGGGGCACAGGCTCTGGAATGGGCACCTTGCTCATCAGCAAGATCCGAGAAGAGTATCCTGACCGCATCATGAACACCTTCAGTGTGGTACCCTCACCCAAAGTGTCTGACACTGTGGTCGAGCCCTACAATGCCACCCTCTCGGTCCATCAGTTGGTAGAGAACACAGATGAGACCTACTGCATTGACAACGAGGCCCTTTATGACATCTGCTTCCGCACTCTCAAGCTGACAACGCCAACCTACGGAGACCTGAACCACCTCGTCTCAGCCACCATGAGTGGTGTCACCACCTGCCTCCGCTTCCCTGGTCAACTCAATGCTGACCTCCGGAAGCTAGCCGTCAACATGGTGCCCTTCCCACGGCTCCACTTCTTCATGCCTGGCTTTGCACCTCTGACCAGCCGTGGAAGCCAGCAGTATCGGGCCCTCACTGTGCCTGAACTCACCCAGCAGGTCTTTGATGCCAAGAACATGATGGCTGCCTGTGACCCCCGTCATGGCCGTTACCTCACTGTGGCTGCTGTCTTCCGTGGGCGGATGTCCATGAAGGAGGTAGATGAGCAGATGCTCAACGTGCAGAACAAGAATAGCAGCTACTTCGTGGAGTGGATCCCCAACAACGTCAAGACAGCAGTCTGCGATATCCCACCTCGTGGCCTCAAGATGGCAGTCACCTTCATTGGAAATAGCACAGCCATCCAGGAGCTCTTCAAGCGCATCTCAGAGCAGTTCACGGCCATGTTCCGGCGCAAGGCCTTCCTCCACTGGTACACAGGTGAGGGCATGGACGAGATGGAATTCACTGAAGCTGAGAGCAACATGAATGACCTTGTCTCCGAGTACCAGCAGTACCAGGATGCCACCGCAGAAGAAGAGGAGGATTTCGGTGAGGAGGCCGAAGAGGAGGCCTAAGGCAGAGCACCATCACCTCAGGCTTCTCCATTCCCTCAGCCTTCTTCCTCAACTGCCCCTGTCCTCTCCCTCAGAATTGCATTTTCTGCCTTTGTCTTTTTTTTCCTTTTTTGGAGGGGGGGGTCCTAGAACACAGTGCCTGGCACATAATAGGCGCTCAATAAATACTTGTTGTTTGTTGAATGTCTCCTCTCTTCCACTCTGGGAAACCTAGATTTCTGCCATTCTCAGTGACCCTCTATTTCCTTTTGGTGTCCCCTTCTCCCATCTGTCCAGTTGGTATTTCCCTTTGTTTTGTATGATAATTCTCCAAGAAGCTGGGTCTCATCAGATCCCATCTAGAACCAAGTGCTTAAAACCCAGTAGATGGCCACCGTCCTATGCCCATGTGGTAGCCCCGGGGAAAGGAAACAAAGCTACCTCATAGCAGTAGAGGTACTTACAAGGAAGGGGTAGGGATTTCTATTCTAGAGCACTTTTGGAGAGGGGTATCCAGGCTCTTGAGTCCTATTTCCAGGAATTTCCCTGCTCCTCTCAGCTTCAGGAGAGGTGTTGACAGTATTATTTCTATTTTTCTGTCTTTTTCCAAGCTGTGTCCTGAGCTGTTTTTGCAGGGGTCTAACCCACCCTGTTAAAGCAGGATCCTTCCTTTTTCCTACATAACCACCTTCATATGTTGGATTCCTTCCTTTTCCCCTGGTTGGAGAAGGGGGCCAAGAAGGGGAAGAGGGACTAGCCTCCAGAAAGACCCTCCCCATCCCCACCCTTTCTTAGCAAACATCCACTTCTGTGTATATGCACAAAGATTTGTACTGCTACCTAAATCTTTTGAATCATTCTTCCAGAGAAGGGACAAGGAGACCCTCCCATCTTTGGCAACATCTCATTTTTTCCTTTTGCTATTCCCTCCCCTGCCCTTGACTTCATCCTGTCCTACACTTCAAATTTCTATTTTGTGTTGAACTTGCTTTTTTTCATATTGAAAAGATAACATTGCCCCAAGAGCCAAAAATAAATGACAACTGAAAAAATAAGTTGCGAGATGTGTGCTCATTTAGGGAAAGAGTACCAGTGGATAGAGGAGGCTCAAGTTCAGCGACACACACTTTGCTCTCCATGAACTGATGAGAATATCCTTATACTTAATGGACCTTTTTTTTTTTTTTTTAAAGATTTTATTTGACAGCTCACATGTAGGCAAAAAGGCAGGCAGAGAGAGGGGGAAGCAGCTCCCTGCTGAGCAGAGCCTGATGCGGGCTAGAGCCAGGACCCTGAGATCAGGGCCTGAGCTGAAGGCATAGCCTTAACCAACTGAGCCACCCAGGCACTCCAGCCTCTTCTCTTAATCCTGGTACCCAAAGACCCCAGCACCTTCACTACCAGCCTCAATAACTGGGATAGCCATAGGCTCAGATACACCGGATCAACGAGAATTGAGATGAATGTTAAATAGGGCATAAGTGGTTCCCAGCCCATCAACAACCTCCTGGAACTTAACAGAAATGCAGATCTTTAGGCCTACCCAACCAGAAACCAGTTAACTAGCCATCTATTTTTAACTACTCCCGGAGAATGTTGGCAAATGCAGAGTTGAGAGCTACTGCCCCACATGAAATGTGTAGCTCATCCAGGGCATACAGGGTTCGTTTGGGCTATAGTATCTTGATGTTTTCTCTTACCCTCTGGGATTTTCTCAGTCAACTTTAGGGAAAGTTAACCAGTGGAGAGTATCACTTAATGGTCCCATTCTAAAGTAACACTGTTAAACCTAATACAACATGCTTCTAAGTACACAAAATCTCAGAGTGACCCTGGAAATTTAAGTCTAATTTTCCTTGGCCTTATTTTCAGTAGTTCTTGGGACTAGGTTAATTCCCACTACTTCCACTTCAGCATGCTTTTCTGCCTATAACCAACTTTGCAGGAAAAAAGTGGTACAATTTTAAAAGGATACAAGGTAACTTCTCCCATTCTTTTTTTTTTTTTTTTAAGGTTTTATTTGACAGAGATCACAGGCAGGCAGAGAGAGAGGAGGAAGCAGGCACCCCACAGAGCAGAAAGCCCAATGTGGGCTCAATCCCAGGACCCCAGGATCATGACCTGAGCCTAAGGTAGAGACTTTAACCCACTGAGCCACCCAGGCGCCCCCAACTTCTTCCATTCTAAAAAATATATTGAATGAAGGGAGTAAGCTACATTCCAGCATTAATTTTGGATGAGTTCTGCTTTATTAAGTTAATTGTTAATCAGTATTAGTGCTTTTTAACAGCAATTGATTTGACAAAGTTAACCTCAGGCCATCCCTCAGTTTTGGTCAGGAAAATTCTAGACAATAGGTGCACGTGGTCTAGGAAGTTAAGTTGGGGGTGAGTAAGATAATGAGAAGACTGGCATGAAACCCCTGGGGGACTGGTAGTCTCGGCAGTGTGGGGCTGGGAAGAGCAACCCTTCCCCTCCAAGGCAAGGCACAGGCTATTTGGCAAGGAGATGGGGGGGGTACCCCACTGTCAAGGGCATGCTCAGGGAAGCCAGTTGTGCATGCAGTATGGGTACCATTCTGGCAACCATGAGGCTAGGTACTGGAGCGAAGGTTGGCTCAGGCTGTTCGTAAAGGCTTGTGGTTAACCTGGTAAAAAGACAACAATGATGAAATTTGGGAATCATGTACCCTGTTCTCCCAACTCCCCATCTGGATGAGGGCTGCAGGGAGGACATGCATTTCCAAAAGTCTTCTAAGAAGTTTTTTCTGCCACCCTACCTTACCCTCTTGTCAAGTGGTCATTAGGACCCGTCCACAGCAACAAATCACTGAAAAGGAGTGGAGGGGGCTAGAACCCTGCTTGCACAGACCCTCCTTAGCTCATCTTTCAGGGCTTTCTTTTTTTTTTTTTTAAATTATTATTTATTTATTTTTTTAAAAAAAGATTTTATTTATTTATTTGACAGAGATCACAAGTAGGCAGAGGCAGGCAGAGAGAGAGAGAGAGAGGAGGAAGCAGGCTCCCCGCTGAGCAGAGAGCCTGATGTGGGGCTCGATCCCAGGACCCTGGGATCATGACCCAAGCCGAAGGCAGAGGCTTTAACTCACTGAGCCACCCAGGCACCCCTTTCAGGGCTTTCAATGCCGGCTTCACGAAGGATCCAAGGAATCTAACTTGAAGGTCACTGTTATGGTCTACTGCTTTCACTTACATATGTAATTTTTTTTTAAGGTACTTTGAGAGAGAATATGCACAAGCAGGGGGAGAGAGAGGGACAAGCAGACTCTGCACTGAGCACAGAGCCCAACACAGGACCCCAAGATCATGACCTGAGCTGTAACCAAGAGCTGGATGCTCAACCGACTGAGCCACTCAGGTGCCCCTATATAATTTTTTCTTTTCTTTTCTTTTAAAGATTCTTTTTTTTTTTTTAAAGATTTTATTTATTTACTTGTCAGAGAGAGAGAGAGAGAGAGAGAGAGAGAGTGAGCACAGGCAGACAGAGTGGCAGAGGGAGAAGCAGGCTCCCGCAGAGCAAGGAGCCCGATGTGGGACTCGATCCCAGGACGCTGGGATCATGACCTGAGCCGAAGGCAGCCGCTCAACCAACTGAGCCACCCAGGCGTCCCTATAATTTTTTCTTAAGGACTCTCATATATAGTATGTGCCAGGCACTGTGCTAAACACTACAAATACCCATTTAATTCCCTTAATAATTCAATAGAGTAGATACTATTATTAACCTGATTTTAAGGTGAGGAAAAAGGTACAGAGAAGTAGCTAACTTGTCTAAGGTCACAGCTAGCATGACCACAGCCAAGATTCACTATGGTTCCAGAGCCTGCTCTCTGACCTCTGTCATAATCTGTAGGTAAATAAACAGGGACCAAGAAAAGCAGTAATGGCTGCAACCAGTTCCTTGTACTAGTGGGGCGACTACAAGGCTCTAGAAGACAGTCAGCCTGGGTTTGAAATCTAGCTTTACCAGCCGTATGATGGGGCACAGTTCCTTAACATACTGAAAGTTGTTTCTTTTTTTTTTTTTTTTTGAGATTTTATTTATTTATTTGACAGACAGAGATTACAAGTAGGCAGAGGCAGGGAGAGAGGGAGGAAGGAAAGCAGGCTCCCTGCCGAGCAGAGAGCCTGATGCGGGCCTCGATCCCAGGACCCTGGGATCATGACCTGAGCCGAAGGCAGAGGCTTTAACCCACTGAGCCACCCAGGCGCCCTGAAAGTTGTTTCTTTACTTTGTAAAATACTATATACCTAAAGGATAGCTTCGTTAAAAAACAAACAAACAAAAACAAAAACCAACCATTTGTGTAGAAGCTTAGCACTCTGGGGACACCTGGGGGGCCCAGTGGGTTAAACGTCTGCCTTCAGCTCAGGTCATGATCCCAGGGTCCTGGGACTGAGCCCCACATCAGGTTCTCTGCTCAGTGGGGAATCTGTTTTGCCCTCTCCCCTTCCCCCCACTCAAGCTTTCTCTCTCCCTCTGAAATAAATAAAATCTTTTTAAAAAAGCAGTAGCAGCAGCAGCTTAGCACCGCATCTAGCATATAGAAAACAATGTCAATGTCAATGGCTCTGGAGATTCCTGGGTGCAGGCCTAGTACTAGGCCTACCACATCACATGCCTGGGGAACCCAGAAATTTACAGGAAATCCACAGTGCTCACCCTAGAGACCCTCACCTGGGAGATGCTGACACCTGTGAGTCTCTCCACGCTCTCCGGCAGGCGGGTCAGGATGTCCAGTACTTCCCCGGTCACTTTGGCCGCCCCCATGGTCCCACCTCCACTGGACACCAGTGTGATCTTATTGGCTGAGGTCAGGGGACCACTGATCTCCTCTGCTACCTGGTAGGTGAGAGATGCCAACTCAGCACCTATGGTCTGATCATACCCCTCCTCAAACACCTTACCCTGGGCTTCGAGATTGTTGACATTCTTCAGTTTGTAAGGATCGTCGCTCCTCACTTCAGTCACTGGCTTATAATTCCCACCCCTAATTTACAGTTCCCTAGTCTGGCTCTCTGCAAGCCCCTCTTTCCTCCCTCACCCTACACTCCCTGGTTCTGTTCCTCTCCTGGTGCCCACACCACCGGCAGACCTGGGGCAACTTCTCCAGCAGCATGTCCAGCTGAGCGGCCTCGCGGTACAGCTGGAACGCTTCTGCCTTCTTGGCCATCTGCTCGGCCTCGGCCCGAGCTCGAGCCCCTATGGCAAAGGCCTCGGCCTCCCCACGCATCTGAGAACAGTACAGGAAACTGTGGGACTGACGCCTGTTGTTAAGGACAAGAAACCCCAGCTCAAACAGCAACCCCCACTTGCTCCACAAGCCGCCAAGAGCCACCTCTTAACTCACCCTCACAGATTCAGCTTCTGCCTCAGCTTGCATGATCAGCTGGGACCTGGCACAGAAAGGGAAGTGGAGGGAGGGGCTGAGGAAGGGCCAAAGGCAGGCCCTGCTCCAGAGACATAGGCGCCTGTAACCCGAGTTCCATAGGAGTTCAGATAGTGAAGACCTCAGCTCTTCATATGGGGGCACCCAGGTCATAAAGGACTAGGATGGGGCCTGGGAAGGGGCATTTACTTCTCTGCCTCAGCAAGGCGCTCCAGCTTGTAGCGCTCGGCTTCTGCAGGCTTCCGAACTCGGGCCTCCAGCTCCTTCTCTCGGCGGGCGATCTCCTGTTCCTGCACTGCCACCTGCTGGGCCCGCTCCACCACCTGCACCTGGACCCGCTGCTCCTCGATCTGCTGCTTAGTTTTGGCCACCTGAGTAGGAGCGATGCTCGACATCAGGGCTGAAGAGCAAGCTCCCAGGAACCACAGAGAGAAGCCAGGGCCAGGGCTCCTGGGTGAGATTATTCATACAGTAAGTACATGAAACCAGTCCTCAGTGGGCTTAGCCAGCCCAGGGGAGTCCATCTCCCATACGGCTCCCAATCATGGCTTGGGGGATGGCCTGATCCTCCTCTGAGGCAGAGGGTAGGGTAATTTCCAAGCAGCCTTGGCATCAAGAGCTGGACAGGATGGGGATCCAACCCCTGTTCTTCCTCAGGCCAGGCTAAGGGTCCCTCTGTTGAGCTCCCATATTAGTCTATTTTTTCAGTGTCCCTCTGTAGGGTATGAGCACCTGGAGGGCTCTGATGCGTGGTGGCCATCTTCCACCTACAGCCTCACTCAGAGCCATCCACTTCTCTCCATCTGAGCTGCTGTAACCTTCCTGCAAGCCACCATCAATTCCAGCCCCCCCTGCAATCGCTTCCTACTGGCTCTGGCGGTGATGCTGGAGTGTGTATATATCTCTTTCATTTTTATTTTTTGTATATGGTACACATTCAAAAGAAAATAAAAAAGAACAGTGAGAAGCAAGATTTCTGTCCACTTATTTCCTTAAACCACCTTGTTCCTTTCCCCAGAGGTAGTTACTGTGACCAGCTTTTTCTGTACTCTTCTTCCAGGAACATTCTAAACATTTACAAGAACATGTACATATAGAATTCCTCTTATTTACACATATTTCTTTTTTTTAAAAAATATTTTATTTATTTATTTGACACAGAGAGATCACAAGGAGGCAGAGAGGCAGGCAGAGAGAGAGAGAGAGAGGAGGAAGCAGGCTCCCCACTGAGCAGAGAGCCCGATGTGGGACTCGATCCCACGACCCTGAGATCATGACCTGAGCCGAAGGCAGAGGCTTTAACCCACTGAGCCACCCAGGCGCCCTACACATATTTCTTTTTATTATTCCTATAGAGTAGATATCTGAAGGCTCTTTTCAAGATTTTGGTGAGAGAGGTACCAGAGAGGAGCATGCTTCTCTATGGCCCCAATGCTCTGACTCAGCCATGGACCATTATCCCTGAGGGTCTTATCAACAGCAGAGATGATATCCCTGCCTTTACTGCATCCATGTGTTCACTCCAGAGGAAAGGTGCTTCTGGACATGGCACCCTGTGCTGTCCCTGACCCTAAAATTTCAGACCGGTTCCAAATTGACCAGTTGCTCTCTCCTTCAATGTGCAGGATCTCTCTCTCTCTCTCGGTGTTGGAGTCCCTCCTGCCCCCTTTTTTAGGCCCACCTTTTGATGAAATAACCCCCCAGTAGCTTCCTTGGAAGAAGTACATGGGCAGTAAGTTTTCTGAGATCTTGCTTTTCTGAGGTTTTTTCCTACCTTTTTGTTTGAATGACAGTTTGAGTACAGGTTACTATGTTAGAATTCATTTTTTTTTTTTAAGATTTTATTTATTTGACAGAGAGAGACACAGTGAGAGAGAGAGCATAAGCAAGGGTAGTGGGAGAGGGAGAAGCAGGCTACCCGCTGAGCAGAGAGCCTGACATGGGACTTGATCCCAGGACCCTGGGATCATGACCTGAGCCAAAGGCAGACACTTAATGACTGAGCCACCCAGGCGCCTCTAGAATTCATTTTCTATTCATATTTTGAAGGCATTGCTCCAATGGTCTCCTGGCTTCTTGAAAAATCTGAAGTCATTTTGATGCCTGACTCTTTGTGACCTTTCTCTCTGGAAGCTTTTAGATCCCTTCTTTGTTCTCTATGTTCTGAAATTTCACAGGGTAGTTGTTTCTTATTCGTTGTATTGCACATTTGGTGGACTGTTTCAATCTAGAAAGTCATATCTTTCAGAACAGACATTTTAAGTATTTTTTCCACTAGTGATTTTTCTCCCATTTTCTTTGTTCTGTTAATTTATTTGATTAATCTGTAGATTAGGATTAATAAATTTATTACAATTAGAATTTATTACAATTAGATTAATAAATCCAGACTCAATAGAATTTCTTGTGATTTTTTCCCCCTCATTTCTGCCATCTTACTGAATTTAAGAGCTCTCATTTTGTTTTGTTTTATGCCCTGATTTTCTAGATGTGAATTCTTCTCTTATCTCAGAGAATATTAAAAAAATTTTTTTAAGTTTTCTCCTCCTTCCATAATATGTATCCTCCAAGTTGCTTTGCTGTTTGTGGTTTTAGTCTCAGACTTGAACACTGCAGGATTCCCTCATATATCAGGGAATCCCTGGCTGGCTGCTCACAGTGAAGGAGGTCTAAAACAGTGAAAGGAAACTGTGGGCATGTGGGTGAGGTTGCTGGCTCTGAGCTTCACTCTATGGTGATTTGGGCAAGTCATCTACTGAGGAACCTATGATTCAGGATCCTTAAAGTCTTTCCCTTTGCACTGGTCATGTTCCTCAGCACAGCACAGTCATTAGAATGACTTCTTTGGAAGATGCATCCAGGGGACAAATGGATAAGGAGGTTAGGGGAGGCCGTCAGCATTTAGGATTCAATGGTCATATCGTACCCACCACTGATAAAGTACCATTGGCTTAGTCGATTATGATGGCTTTCCAGCTTCCAAAATGATGTTTGCTGTTCCTATTGATCCTGTTCTCTCCATCTGTTTTCACCTTCTCTTTCTTCTTTTTAAAAATCACTCTATGTGGTTTTAGTGAGGTTTTAGAGGGAGTGCAATTAACTGCATTTATTCAATCCACCATCTCTGAAAAAGCTTCCAACTTATCTTCCCGCTTCTTGTCTTCTGAGAATCAACTCTCCACACAGCAGACACACTGATCCTTGTAAAAATGTGAATGAGGGGATGCCTGGGTGGCTCAGTCGGTTAAGCTGCTGCCTTTGGCTCAGGTCACGATCCCAGGGTCCTGGGATCGAGTCCCACATCTGACTCCTTGCTTGACGGGGAGGCTGCTTCTCTCTCTGTCTCTGCCTGCCACTCTGCCTGCTTGTGCTCTCTCTCTCTGACAAATAAATAAATAAATAAATAAATAAATAAAATCTTAAAAAAGAAAAAATGTGAATTAGACCATGGCACCTCCCTGCTTAAAGTTCTCCAGTAGGATTCCACTGGGCTTGGAATTCTCTTTTAAGTCTCCAACACGGCCACCTGAACTCTATGGGACCTGGCCCTGCCTGCCTTGCCATCTCACTCACAGCATACCAGCCCTACCAGATCAGAACCCTCCTCTCTGTTCTTGGGACACACCAAGCTCTTTCCTACCTCTGGGCCTTTGCATGTGATGGTCCTCTGTCTAACCACATATGGCTATTTATACTTAAAATTAATTAAAATTAAGGGCAGCTCAGTGGGTTGGGCCTCTGCCTTCAGCTGCTGTCATGATCTCAGGGTCCTGGAATTGAGCCCCGCATGGGCATCGGTCTCTCTGCACAGCAGGGAGCCTGCTTCCCCCACTCCCCGCCTGCTTCTCTGCCTACTTGTGACATCTCTCTTGGGACAAATAAATAAAATCTTAAAAAAATTAAAATTAAATAAAATTTAAAATTTAAGTAAATAAATAAAAATTAAAATTCTGTTCTTTACTCACATTTCACTAGCTACAGCTCCACAAGCCACATTTCAAGCACTCAGTACCACAGCATTTACAATTACAGATTTACAGCATTTCCATAAACACAGAAAGTTCTACTGGAACAGCACCGGCCAAGAATGCTCTTGGCCCACAACTCCTTACATTGTTGGCTCTTTCTCATCTTCAGGTTTATCTCATAAATCACTTCCTCACTGAAGCTTTCTTGGATTACCCCGAACCTCTGCACTGTTTTTTTTCATCCCTCGGTACATTTCCTTCATAGCACTTAAACAAGATAATTAGAACTTATGAAAGTTATTTACTTGCTTACTAGCTGTTCCCTGTTTTATAATATAAGCTCCACAAAAGCAGGAATCTTTTCTGTCTCATTCATACTTACACCCTCACTTCTAAAACAATGTCTGGCACATCTTAGGCACTTGACAGATATCTGTTGAATGAATTCCTATTTCCCCAAGTACCTAGCACAAAGCCTGACACAAAAGAAAAGAGCTGATAAAAGTTGGAACAGAGCCAAAACCTGCCCAATCCTTTGATTTGCAGATAAGAAAAGCTGTATTTAGGTTAAGGACCATCCAGCTTGCATAGTGGAAATGGTTTCCACTATGTTAATGCTTCTCAAATGCCAATGTATACATGAATCCCCTAGGGATTTTGTTAAAACACAGATTCTAGGGGCACCTGGCTGACTCAGTCAGTAGAGCATGCAACTCTTGATCTCAGGGTTATGCATTCGAGCCCCAGGTCGGGTGTGGAGCCTACTTTAAAAAAAAAAACCAATTCAGATTCTGATTCAGTCAGCAGGGCCGGAGCTGGAGATTCTGTATCTAATAAGGCCCACAGCAATGCCACTGCTACTGGTAGGCAGACCACACTGAAGCAAAGTTCAGGAATTTAGTATCATAAACTAAAGACGTTTTGTATTTCAGTATCCTTTAAGCCTATACCCACTCTTGGCAAAACCAAATTTCATAACATTGTTTTCCTTTGGGTAAAGGTCTCAAAGTACAGTTGACTCTCATTATTCACGATAGATCTTGTCTATAAAGTAGCCATGAATACTGAATTAGCAAATACTTATTTTCTTGTTAGGGGAAACATACCGTTAGGTTCCTGTGATCCCCTGTTCACGACAGATCACTAGATATGCTTGCTATATATGTGTTTCTGTTTAAAGATACCTTATATAATATACATATTCATTAACAATTAAGTTATTGCTGACGGCACTATAACTCATGCCTGAAAGAAGCTTATCCAACACATGTAATTTCTCTGTAAGGCATATCACAGTCTCCTTGCACTTAGGAACACTTAGCACTTTAGCAGCATGCTTGGGGGCCATTTTAAAGAGCAAAACCACCAACAAAGAGTACAAGAATGCAAAAGATGTAGCAGTAAATATACTATGAAAATGACACTGTTTACATTATGAGAGCTGAACAAGAAGGCAAAACATCTTGTTCAGCCTCAACTGCACCATCAGGCAACTCAAATTCTTCATTGCTCTGTGCATGTCTGCAAATGATCACAAAGGTGCCACGAGGACTGCTTCTGGGATTACCAGTAAATTTTAGTGAGTAGGCCCATTCTCAAATACAGAATCTGCAAGCAATGAGGACTGACCATGCCTCCGTGCAGTATCAAGGGCTGCCCCTATCTCACTTTGCAGGATGCAAAGCCAAGTCCATGTTTTCCTCCTTATGCCCTTCTCGGATCACCAGGGATGTTGTGAGCCCATAGAAAATCAGAAAACGGGCCCCCTCCCCTGGGTGGATGCAGTAACAACTCACCTGTGTGGGAATGCACAGCACGGTGAGTGTGGAGAATGGGCTGGATGTTAGCTCTCTTCACCCACCCATCCAGGTGCCCTTCCCCAGGGGACAATCTGCTGGAAACATATGATCACATCCTACTGACCATATCCCTTCTTGGCCTTCACTTTGCTTTTCAACTGAAATGCTTGGGTCTTTCAAATCATCAGATGGAGGAGTTGGGTCAGAAATGTAGAGTCAGAATAAAGGGATCAGAGTTAGAATATGAGAAAGTGTGACGGCCTAAGATGGAGGGCTTCAGAGGAATGAACTGCCCAGTGTGAGAGCTCTGACCTGAAGCTGATAGGCGAGGTCAGCCTGTGCGCGGCGGGTGTTGACCTCGATGTCATATGCAGCCTTCTTTAGCTCATAGTCTCTCTGTGCCTTGGCCATCTCGATCTCACTCAGGTACTGGGCAGACACCTTCTCTTGCTTAGCTTTGGCTTCCTGTCCACCCAGAGATCAGGGAGGAAGTTAGAGTAGGGAGAGGAAGGCCCCAGGGGGGACAGCCTGCTCCTCACTAGGCTCCCCTACATGTGCCTCATCTATTTCCTCTGCCAACCCAGCTCTACGAGCCCTCACTCAGTTGTGCCCCTTCCATCCCGTCTCCCGCTGCATGCCCAAGAAGCCCACGGGGACCAAGTGATCCCCCAAGTAGAATCTATCTCACCCGGATCCCAGCGTCTCTTTTGGCTTCTGCCTCCCCAATCCGAGCATCTTTTTGGACTTGAGCTGTTCTAGCCTTCCCTAAGGAGTGTAAATAGTCCTGTGAGAGAGAAGCAGCAATCAGAATCCTCAGGAGGATTTAAGAGATGGGAGCAGGGAACGGGAGAGAATCAGCCACCCAAGTTTGTTTACCTGATCATCATGAATGTCCTTCAGGGTGTAGCTAACCACACTGATGCCCATGTTGACCAGGTCTGAGGAGGCCACTTTGAAAACTTGCTCTGAAAATTTCTGTCTGTCCTTATAGATCTCCTAGGGTAACAAAATGGTGGGAAGGAGGAACTTAAGCTCTCAGTCCTCCAGATACTATCTCCCACAGACTAGCTGGGTCCTTGTGCCATTCACTCTGGTATCTCTTCCAGATCTTTCCCTGGCCTCAAGCCCACCTCCACAGTCATGTGAGCCATGATAGCCCTCTGGTGGCCTTCCAGAGTCTCCAGTGCAATATGGGCAATCTCAGCCTCTGTCTTCCCCAGGAACATCTGGCAGGCAGCTGCCAACATCTCCTTGTTCTGCCCCTGGATTTTTACCTGTAACCAGAGTAGGGATAGGGAAAGTGTGGTGAAGGTCTCATAAAGCCAGGTAGGAAGCAGGAAGAGAATGGAAGAGTCAAGTGCTTTGGGAGTCCCTGGAGAAGGTGAGACTTAGCAGAGACATTTCTCTGCAGCCAGAGGTTGGGAAGGCCATTATGAGAAGATTCTCAATGTCTGGGCACAAAGAAGGTGATGAAGGAATGGACTCCGGGTGGGTAAAGGCTCTGAAAGCCTCACCTGGGCAATGCCAGTGACTGAGATGGGGACCCCGTGGCGAGTGTAAACCTTTTCACTCTTGACATTGAGGGTCAGTGTGTTGAGAGAGATCCTATGGGAAAAAGAAGGAGTGGACAGTGAGAAAAAAAGAAAAGAGAAAACTGGGGTTCCCCTTCCCTGGTTCTTTTTCTACCTACCTCTGGATTTGCTGGATGCAGGGCAGGACAAAGACACGTCCTCCAGCCACCATGACTGGGGGGCTTCGGCAGAAACCTGCAAGGTGCGAGGGCAGTAAACTGCAGCGCCAGGGGTAGGGCTAGAATATGGAAGACTGAACAGCTGAGTGGGGGGCGGGAATAAGCCCCACAAGGAAATCTGGGAGCTGGGGTGGAGGCAGTCTGGGCCTTGGAAGGGCAGCACTGGGAATCACAAGTGGGTGGCTTGCAGCCGACGCGGGGGAGGGGAGGGGGCAAGAGGCCCGCGCCTGGGGCGCTGGTAGGGAGAAGGGTAGAGGCCAGACCTGCAAGGGTTTGGGGGGGAATTGGCTGAGAAGAGAACTTACCGGAGACCACCATGGCCTCATTTGGGCCACAGGTGAAAAACATGGCTCAGGCTGGAGCTGGAGGAAAAGGAAAGGAAGCCTTTGCGGGCGCGGGTCCACAGGAGTGAATATTCTCCCTTTCCCGTCAGTCTCGCCCAATCTCCAGCCACCAGGGCCCAGTCCCCTCCGCACCTTACCGCTACGGCATTTGCCTGTTCAATCCCACAGATCCCAGAGACTCCCTCCCCTTCGCGGGTTTACAGCCACTCCCTTCCCCCTGCCCCTACTGTGAGGGCGGTTTCTGGCTCCGGTGATAAAAGCTCTCTCGCGCCTTGAGGCCCCCAAACCTTGCGCCACCCTCCCTGCTCCTCCGCGGTCCGACTCCATCTCGCCTCCCCACCCACCTTTCCGCACGCGGGCGGTGGCCGGGCCGGGGCGCGCAGCGGATTCGGGAGCCGAGCAGCGGTCCCGGGGAACTGCCTTCCAGCCAGCGGTGCCCGCGCTCGCGCCCCTCACTCGGCCGCACCCGGTTGCTGCGGCAGACGCGACCCCGCCCCCCGCGGTCGGCACCCTCCGCCCCGCGCGCTCCGCCCGCCCCTTTCCCGGCACGCCGCGCTCGCGCTGGCAGCCCGCCCGCCCGCCGCCGTCCTTCCCCGGCCTGGAGCTCCGCCCCGGGAAGCGGGACGTGACCTCCGTGGGCCTGCAACCCGGGCCGGGGAGATTGCCTCATCTCTGATTTGCCCCGCGGTAACTGGGAAAACCGCACACGAGGCGACGAAAGACTGCATCCGGTCACCCGGGGCGGAGCGCCTGCGGAGGACGTGGCCCCAGCTCCTCCTGCCGGTCCTTGGTGCCGGAAGGCGGAGAAGGCTGGGGAATCGCCGCTAACAAAGATTCGTACACTCAGATGATTACTGACAATAGATCGACTTTATTTGTGTTCACAGAACATACCGGGCGACCCACAGCCGCCCGCTGACAGCCCACCGACCTTCGACACCTTAGCCACCCCTTGGGGGCAACTTCGAGAAGATCGAAGGCAAAGGAACTTAACCCCAGTGGTCCGCCAAAGCCTCACACAGTAGATCCAGGGAGTTGAAATCCTGGAAGACGGAATGCCAGCCCCTAAACCTACGACCCGCCACCATCGTTGACTCTTAGTCCGGGCGCTCTCCCGGATCCAGGACCTCTACCTTGGTTCTCGAGGAGAACCAAAGCGCCCAACCTCCATCTTTGCCAAAACTCAACAAATTACCAAGAGTTCTGCGTTTTCAGCAGGGAGGCACATCTCACACCCCTGCATAAGTTAAAATAAATATTACATACACCCCTCCATCACCTAGGGGGACATACATAAATACATATAAATATTAATTAGAATCACTGAGAAATAAATAAATGACGATCTTCCCCACGCGGCCTAGCCCCGGAGTGTCGGTGCTCTTTTCATCCCGGGCTCGGGCTGGCGTCTCCGCTGCAGTGCTTTGAGTTTAAGTTGCCTCGGAAGTCCCAGTTTGGGATACGCTCTCGCGCACCAGGTACACCTGGTGTTTCTTTGGTTTTTCGGATTCTTTTGGGTGGGGGGATGTGGGGAGGGGTCCCGCTTAGAAGGCGGCCGGGTGTTGCTGTAGAAAAGTACTGAGGTCCAGAGCGTAGTCCGAGGGCTCAGTGTGTTGAGTCAAGGTCAGATTAAGGGGCTCCAGGACCGGGGGCGCCGGGGTGGGCGCGGGGGTTGCGCCGTTGGGGGTGTCCTCCGGGGCCAGCGGTGCCGGCACACTCTCTTCAGCCATTAGGATCTGGCAGAAGATGACGGCGAGCAATAGAAAAAGGAACCTTTTGGCAGGGTTCGGATCCTCGACTGGCAGCTGGCGCCGGACCTGAAGAGAGACAACAAAGGCGACAGATTAGCTGAGGACCCCGGCGTCCGGCCGTTCCCCCTGCCCCTCCGGCTGCCCACTTCCACGACACTCACCACTCGTGGGTAGAGGACCCTACGGCTGCGCTTCCGATGCCCGCGGAAGGCGCTGAGGCGCGCGGCAGGGGCCACCGCAGGCTCCGGGAGAGGGTCGAAGGTGAAGATCTCAGGACCAGAGCCCCGCCGGGGTCCGGGGCTGGTGGAGACGGGGGTCGGGGCCCGCAGGACTGTCATAGTGGGGAGGGAGCTGCGAGAGTGACACATGACGCACGGAGCGGAGCGGAAGACCGAATGCGGACCTACTGCGCTGCGGAGCAGATTTTGTGCGCTCCAGAATTGGGCGGGGCCTTCTCAACTCCACCCGCTGCTGGGAGTGGTGGCCCGAGCAAGTTGGAAATTCCGACGGTTAAACAAAGAGAGGGGGCGGCGACTTGGCCTGTGCATACTAGGCGCCCAAGTGTGCGTTGTGAGCTTGTGAGTTGTGAGTGGGATGGGTGAGATCCCGGGCTGCAGGCCCATGTCAGGGCATGTGGGGGCTGGAGAGAGGCCAGCAGATAGCTTAGGAGGTGGTTAGGCCGCCGGCCCCATCTCTGGGGAGGCAGGAGGACTGACATAAAGAAGTCTGGCCATGCTGGGAGCAGCGACCCAGCAAAGTCAATGAATTACAGTTACACACGCACATTCATACATCTGTAGATACACATAGAACAACACACACACACACACACACACGCACATACACACCCCCAAGAGGAAAGTCATTACAGAAATAGCCAAAAAGACAGAGAAATGAACACGCTAGCATACACAAGACATGCTGCTGTCTGTCCCTGCACACACCACATTGTAGGGGCGGAAAAATCGTCCTTTCTTTCCTTCTAGCTTCTCTGGTTGGTCTAAATTAAACTGATGTAAGTTAACAGGAGAAAAACAGATTTAATTACATACTTCAGGAGCCGGGGAAGCCTTGAGATTCAAAGGCAATTGAGGTTCATACGCCCTCTGGAGCTAAAGAATGGAAGAGGAGCCTGAGGCTTCAAAAGGGAGGAGGCCAATTCTGGGGAAGATAAGAAGAGGGGATGTTTGGGAGTCAGATGTTTGCCCTGCCAAAGCAGGTAGGACCATCAGATCATTATCTTCTGGTAATAGCTGTCTTTGCAGTTCAGTCCCCTATCTACATTCTTTTAGGCAGTTAAGGAAGAGAGGTTAAAAAAAAAAAAAGGCTTTTCCTGAGTCTACTGGGTTTTGATTGCCTTCAGCTCAAAATAACTCACATGCCCAAGTGGCACCTTTTGGGGTAGCCTATCCTCTCCCCTTTACCATGCACATACCAGAGCAAAGGTGCAGAGACTTCACAGGGGCAACACAAGAAAGCTGCCTGTGCAGATGTGTGCCGAAATGCTCACGTAAGGCTGCTGCCACAAAACAAAGGCAAGAGGTTAGCAGTTACCCAGATTTGTTCCTTGTCGTATAGTAAAAATCACAAAATCTATGTAAAGAACATTTTAAACTGTGAGGCATGATGCAAATGTGGTAGTGGTCACAACTTAAAAGAATTAGCATATTTTCATAACTGCCTTAGAGACAGCTGCTCATGGACTCACAGTTTAACATTCTTTGAGCATTTACCTTTAAAGGTCCTGTTGAAAGTACTGAGGTTGGTTTCAGTGTATGGGCTGCTGAGTGAGGCCAGCCAGACTCGGCCAGCCAGACTCAGCCGGCACCTCGAACTCTCTTGAGGGTCTTAAAGAAACTGAACACCAACTATAAAGGGGAGACCCAAAAGAACTAGTGTTCCCATCTATCTAATCAATAAGGCGAGGCTTCATGGAAGAGTGGTATTGGAGATGACTTTGAACAGTGGGTGGGATACCACAGAGTTAGATGTGGAAGATGACTATGAGGAAGAGAATGGAATCAGCAAAGACCTTGAGCTGGAAAAGTACAGGATGTGTTTGGGGAATCACAAGGAAAACAATCTTACAGTAAGTTTCCTGTAAAGGAGTAGTGGGACGTAATGATTCTGGAAAGGAGGTGGGCAGAGTAGGGAGAGCTTAGCTGGAGGTCCAGGCCATGAGATTGAGTTTAACTCAAGATTCTGGATTCTGTTGGGTCATGGAAGGATAAAAGGAGGGTTGTTCAAGCTGGGAACTAAGTAGGATGACAAGTGTGCCCTGGATGGGGAGACACTGAGCCAAGGGATAGGAGGTTATTGGAAAGGTTCAGGTGGAAGGTAACAAGGGCCTGAGATGAGCGATGGAAGAGGGAACCAAGAGGAGAGGTGGCAGTAAGAGACATTCCTAGCATAAGACCATAGCCATTTAGTAATGAGATGGGAATCGTTAGAACTTGGGAGTGTGAAGAGTGGGGTGCTGACAGTAAGGGCATGAAGGCATCAAGGCTGACTCTAGGGATTTGAAAGGCATCTGGCTCAGGTCTTTACTCCAGATTATGTTATGCCTGCTGCTCACAGAGTGCACATATGATCCCTTCCGTTGCAGGCTGTGTCACACGTCTCTCTTCACCCTGCACGAAACCCAGCCCAGAGCCTTACCTGTAGTAGTTGCTCAATAGTCTCGTAAATGAAAGCTGAAAATGCAGAACTCTACATGCACATATGGTATTCACAGCCTGGCTGGGTCACCCAAAGCTTTGAGACATGGAGACACTCTTTCAAACCCTACATACAAATTTATAGCTTCTTAAGAACAGCTGGGACTATCCTTATGCACACACCAAAAGAGGAACACCTAGTGGCATGTCTCAAGCAAGGACGTGTGAGATGCAGATAGGGACATCCCCACCTTTGGACTCCAATAGATACATTATTTCTGCATACACAACTGCTTCCTGGGCCTCTGCGTCGCTTTATTTTATACCCATTACTGCTGTCTGAACTCATGTGTTACATACTTCTCTCTGACCACCATAAAACACACCTCCTCTACAGAGACATACCCCTTTCCAGTACCCGCCATTCACACCTGCCATCCTCATTGTTTTTACACCCAAGCAGGGAGCCTGCACACCTTGCTTCACCCTTATTTCAAGGCAACTGCACACTACGCATGAATCCACGACTACTTGCATATGTGGCTGGGCCTACTTACATGCTCACACAGATATGAATTGGGGGTGGGGGAGATAGTGATGATGGAAGAAAATGGCTTAGCGGGAGGCGGTGGGGGGCACCCAAGGTCAGGAATGCACTACTTGTTTATGATGGAAAATTTCTCTAGGGCATTTGGCAGGGGAGGGGAAATGAAGAGGGATGTTAGGATCTTGTTTCACCACTACCTCCCCCATCTGGAATCTGGGCCTCCAGCTGGACCTAGTTATCTTTACCATCCTCCTGGCTCAGAGAGACCTTTCTTTGTGGCAAGACCAGAATGGGACAGACAGAGAAGAACCAGGAAACTAAGACTACTCGCCATTCCTTCTCCATCAATCTCATCTCTGTTCCTGCTACACTCAGAGACCTATGGCTCTGCCTCACCCCCTCCCTACCATACAGGAAGCTAGAGAAAGGTTGGGAGTGAATCATTAAGCCAAGGAAAGGGGGTGGTGAGTGCTGGGGGATGAGTTAAGGCCAGGAAAGGCCGGGGGCGAGAAGGGCAGCTGGACCAGTTCTCACTGCCCTAATCCTGGGGAAACAGGCCCTTGGCCCCTTTCCATTTCACTGCTCTCACTGCTCCTCATTTCCTCCCCATCTCCCCCAAGATTGCTATGATCCTTCCTTTCTCTCATTTGACCTGTGATCTTGACCTCCCACCAACCTCTTTCTTAGCCCCTTGTTCATTTTCTTACAACACTTGTTATGTGGAGAATCATTTTATGTATTTGTTTACTTTTTGTTGTTGTTTGTCTCCCCCCACTGGAATATAATCTCCATAGATATACAGGACCACATTTGCTCTTTTTCTCATGATATCTCAGTGCTATCTCCAGTACTTGGCCTTTCACCTAGTAGGGGGTTAATAAATATTCTTAAATCCATCTCCTCTGAGCAGCTACCCCTCACCCTCAGAGGTGTCTGTTTGTCCAGCTGTGTCCTTTCAGAGGCTCCCCCCTCTCCCCCCATGCTTCCTCTCCAAAGAGGAGGTGGGGGATTCTCAACTGGGGCTCAGGAAGATCTGCTATTAAATTGGGATTAACTGTGCAGGTGATGGACGGCAAGGCACTGGCCCTCACTCTGTGTAAATCCCTGGCATAAGAGCAAGTCATGCCTGCTGGCCCACCTGGAGTATTGCTATGCTGCTGACCCAAGTCTAGAATGGCGGACAACGATAATGGGAAGGAAACGCATATTTGGAAATGGGAGTGTTTGAAAAAGGGAAACAGGTAGAGGGCTGGAGTCACGGGACCCAGGGAAATAGAAACTGAAACTCAGTGGCATCTGGCATTTGGTAGATACTCAGTAACTTTGTTGACTCGAGATGGATTTGTGATAGAAAGGAGACATTGGTATTAGAGGAAACTGGGTTTAAATTCCAGCTCTGCTACCTGTTAAGTAAGTACATGGTACTGGGCCAGCTACTTAACTTCTCTGAAAATGTCTCCTCAGTTGAAAAGTGGGCATATTGGTTTTAAGGTTACTGTGAGGATTGAGGATACAAGGGTACTGTTCCTAGGCACATAGCAGGTGCTGCTTCTGTGATGGCCATGATTATGATGATACAAAGAGGGGCTGCTTCAGAGGAGCAGTGGGCAACAGTGAGCTAACCCAGGAGTAGGAAACCAGGATGACAAAATAGCCTCCAAGTGCTAAGATCATCAGGAGATAGAAATTCTGTTTTCATCCCTCGCCCCGCCCCCCTTCTTTCCCTCTCCATCTCAGGGCAGTTTTGTGGCTTTTTCTTTTCTCCAAAGAAGCAAAGACTTCTGCATTCCTAGTTCTTGTTCAGCCAATGTGACTGATTTTAAATACCTTCCCCTGGCCCCATGCACACACATTCTAGTTGGAACAATTCTTGCCAGAGGCACAGTGGTAGGATGGGGTGGGGAGTCCTTGGCAGCAAGTTAATAAATGACCGTCAGAGACACTGATTCAGGCCTTAGGAGGGTCAAGATCAGTCCCAGGTGGTTTTCCCTGATGCAAAAGGCAGGCAAGAATGCCTGGAGAACCAGGGCAAGATCACACGAGAACATGGTATCCCCTGCCTTGGGACGCAGGTTGACCCCTCCTGGCGCAGCTCAACTCAACCTAAATTCCCTGGAGGCTGCTGAGAGTGGGGAACTGAGAAGGGACCCAATGTTCCTGATGTTCTGTCAGCGCTGGCCTCCCGGGACCCAGTGCTGTAGCTCCTCCCTTTGGCCTCAGTTTCCTGCTGGGTAATAACTTCATGAGAACAGAACTTTATCCATCTTGTTCACTGCTCTATATTCAGTGCCTAAAGCTGTGCTTCTCCATCAATACCAGCTTCCTGAAAAGGCTGGAAATGTAGGGCCCTTTAATCCATTAATGTCCCAGAGCTGTTCATAAGGGAAGAGGCTTGCCTCTCTGTGTAGAGTGCTCCGTATCAGCATTGGAGAATGTGATGGCGATTTAACTCAAAGCACAATATGGGTGGTGGGGGAGGGGAAAGTGCAACAAATGAAGTACTTCCCCCTTTGTCCCACCTTTTCAGACACCCTGTATTTACTGGATGAGTTGATCTGTAAAGCCAAGTGCTTAGATTAAAGGCTCTCTGATGTTTCTCCCTCCTCTGCAACCCCATGATTCAACAGCATCTCCCCTGGGTTCTCAAAAGTTAAACTAAGTCTCCCTCCTACTTCCAACGCAGCTGCCATAGGCCCTTAGTCTTTGAAGGTTGGGAGAGGCTTTTGGAGGTGGGATGAGTGCTCCCAGCTGGCAGGTCTCCAGCTCCCGCCTGGCTGTCTCGCGTGTTAGGCTGGGGCTTGACTGGCTGCCAGGGGGTGAGCCCTGAAGCGGTTTTCTGGGAAGGGTAGGTGCCTGTGTGACTCAGAACCAAGTTAGGGAAAAAACATACTCACTCAATCTCTGGCACCCTCCTGCCTGGCCTGGCTTTGACCATGAGCTCATGAAAGAGGAAGCTGGGCCAGGCAGACTGTAGCCCTGCCTTCCCTCATGTTTTCTCTCCATGGCCTCACGGATTCCCTGGAGTGTCTGGGCCTCATGTCACCGTCATCCTGGCTCTGGGGTGGCCCTGACCCTACTCGTCTATGACAGTCTCCCTTCCCAGACGATTGGTCAGTTTTTTCCCCCAGGTTGGAAATCCCACTCAGCACGGAAGGGGATTGCCACAAGGGGAGGCTGAAAATGCTGTCCCTTGGGCCTCTGGGTCTTTACGATGAAACTTGACCGTTTGGGTCTGCTCCTGTAACCGCTGTATCCCTGAAACAGACCGAGCAGTGCTCCCCCTGGGAGCCTGAACTAAGGGGTTGCTTGGGAGCTAGGGCTCCCCAGTTCAGAAAAGAAACAGGGGTCCCAAAGTACAGGGCGGCTGAACCACCCTCAGGCCTACTTTATACTAACTGAGACTTACCTAATACTTTTGGCATGCAGAGTAGCCCATGACCAGAAAGGCATATTTTATTTCAGTGGAAATTATGACAAGGATGGGCCACGAAGAACCTTCCTAACTCCTCTCCCCACAGTCCATCTTCTTTGTCTTCCCCACAGCTTTCTTGTTAAAAGATGGACTTGGCCAAGTCAGTGTCTGCCTAGCGACTTCTGTGCCCTCAAACTCTCTAGTGGGGCCACTCTGGCTTCTCAACCTGAATCCAGGCAACTGTGTCCAGGTCTTCTCTCTCAACTCCCCCAGTGCTGTCCCAGTGCCCTGAGATATAGCACTACGTCAGATTTTTGTGCCTTTTCTCACATGTGCCAAACTCTTACCCACTGGACCCTTCACACATATGGTTTCTTCTTTTTCCTCTCCATTTTCCTGAGAATAGCCTGCCCTGACTCCCGCATGCAGTTTTAGTCCATCTACTTTGTAGATGAACCTCTTGAGGCATCAAACACAGTGATAGTCATTTGTCCATTGATTTTTTTATTTTTAATGTATTTATTTGAGAGAGAGAGAAAGAGAGAGCACTATTGGGAGAGGCAGAGGGGGCATCTCAAGCAGACTCCCTGCTGAACATGGAGGCTGATTTGGAGATCGATCTCACAACCCCAGTCAGACACTTAACTGATTGAACCACCCAGGCGCCCCTGTCTATTGATCTGATTGTCTGGACATGCTAGTACCCTTTCTGGTCACCACCACCAGACATTGTGATGAAGCCATTCTGATGCCAGGAACCTTTTAACAAGGCAAAAAAAAAAAAAAAAAAGTTATTAGATTGTCAGCATTTAAAGAAAATCAGAAAGAGATGTATGAAGCAGATATTCTCAACCCATCCCTGTAGGTTGTGTTCATCCTGTTTCTGACTCCTACTCCTTCACATGGAATTTGCTGGTGCTTGGTGATACTGTGTTTTTGTTGAAAGTTGGGCATACTGACGTACAGCTTACAGATAGTGCAATGCATCTTCTTTAGGGGTATAGTTTGATGAGTTTTGACAAACTCGTACATTGTGCAAATGTCACTATAGTCACGATACAGAATATTTCCATCGCCCCAGAAAATTCTTTGTGCCCCTTTGTAGTCTATACCTGCTCTCTACTCCCAGCCCCCAGCAACCACTGCTCTCATTTCCATCTCTGTAGTTTTGCCTATTCTAAAATGTCATATAAATAAAATGTCATGTAAGTAAAACTATACTAGGCACTCTTCTGTGTCTGGATTCTTTTGCTCAGTGTAACATCTCTGTGATTCACCCATGTTCTTGTGTGAATCAGTAGATCTTCCCTTTTGATTTCTGAATAGTATTCCATTGTATAAACATACTACATTTGTCTGCTCTTTTGCTGTTGGTGGACATTTGTGGTTTTTTCCTTCTTTTTGGCTGTGATGAATAAAGCTACTGTGAATGTTTTATATAACTTTTTGTGGACATGTATTCCTATTTTTCTTGAGTAAATGTCTAGAAGTAGTATAATTAGGTATAGATTTAACTTTATAAGAAATTAAAAAAAGAAATTGCCATGTTGTTTCCAGAGCCCTTTACCATTTTATTCCTTGACAGAACACTTCAAGGAAGCTGCCTCAAAACATCTCTGTTGCTGGGGTGGCTGGCTGGCTCAGCTGGTCGAGCATGCAGCTTTTGATTTCAGGGTGGTGAGTTCAAGCCCTAATTTGGGCTAAGTATAGCTTACTTAAAAAACAAAACAAAACAAACAAAAAAATCCCTGTCTACCAAATCTGCCAAGTGAAAAATGCTTTCTTCATCAGAGAACAGGTTCTCAGGTTACCTCAGGGGACAGGGATAGGCCGGAATGCAACTGTCTGCGTGGTTAGCCACCCATCGCCTAGAACACTGGCATGTCCTCAGGATGCTGCAGCCGTTTCCCTTGGAACTGTAGCAGCTCCAGGAACGTACCCCACCTGCCCCCGAGACCACCCTGTGGCTCAGTATTTCTGTCGGCCTCGCTCCCTACTCAGTTTCTGCTGCTTGGCTCTGCACAGGTCCCATGGCATCACGTACAGTAACATGAGCCCACACTGCCTTATAGGTGCTGTTCTTTCCAATGGCTATATAGAAATCAACTCATTAAGGCTTCACAAACCCCTACTATCATCATTATTATTATTTTTAAGATTTATTTATTTATTTATTTGGGGGGGGTAGGGGCAGAGGAAGGGAAAGAATCCCCAGCAGACTCCCTGCTGAGTGAGGGTTCAGTCTCACAGCCCTGAAATCAAGAGTCGGACATGTAACTGACTGAGCCACCCAGACGTCCTCTACTATTATTATTTATACCCTCATTTTACAAATGAGGAAAATGAGAGGATCAGTGAGGCAGCTCACTTTCTCAAGGCTGTATAACTACAATGTAGTAAGAGTTAGATTGGAATTCTGGTTGACCTCATTCAGAAGCCCAGCAGCACGGCACATTGGCCAGAGAGTGGAGTCTGGAGCTAGTTCAGCTGGGTTCATTTCCATGTTCAAATTCATCTAGTGTTCATGGTAAGCCTCTGAAAGGAGGGCCATTATAACATCTGTTTTACAAGTGAAGGGATGGCACAGAGATGTTACATAGCAGGACAGGGACAGAGCTGGGATCGCCATCCAGGAAGTTTGGCTCCTAGAGAGAGCAACCAACTTCTGTGTTTTCCTGTCTCTCAGCAATCCTCATTATTAATGTTATTATTTGGCTTGCTGCCCTGGCTCTTGGTGTCTTTGGGGTTTTACACTGCTCTGACATTTGCGTCCTTGCTTGTGGCTCACTTTCAAGCTCTGAATAGGTTGTGCACTCAGCCTCCAGGATAGAATAACCTTGGTGGGCAGCCCTGTTGGTCATATCACTGGCCTCTTACCAGCCCTGGAGAACTGCTTCCAGCTCAGGCAAAGATTCTAATCTAGCAGGTGAAGTCAGGAAGGTAAGTTATCTGCAGGGTGACCCAGGCCTAAGAAATCTCCTCCAGCAACTTATCTCAAGAGGATAAGGACTTGAGATCATCTCAAAGGATTGTTTCCTTAAACAATTTTTGAACTCTTTCGGATGAGAGACCATCATTGAACCCCCTGTCAGAGCTTAGTACTGTACCTGACACATATTAGGTACTCAATAGACTTTGACTGAATGATGAATGAGTGAATGAATGAATGAAGAGACCCACCCAGATTCTCTTAGTTTAGCTCTGTGCTGTTCCATAGGTAGCATCTGACTCTTTAAATTTTAATTAAAGAAAATCTAAAATTCAGTTTTTCATTTGCATCACCACATTTCAAGTACACAGTAACCACACGTGGCTAGTGGTTATCATATTGGGAAGAATGGATATAGCACATTTCCATCATCGTAGAAAGTTCTATTGGACAATACTGGGTTAGATGATGAGGTGAGAGAAGGAAAAACCGTGCATAGGCGAAACATTTACCACAGGCTGATGGCTTTACCTTGCTTTTAACACTTTTAAAACAGCCTAGATCAGTCCTTTCTTGTTAGATTATGTTGCATACTGCCCATTCAGAGGTCTAGGAGTCACTTCAGAAATCTGTTATTGAGAAACGTATCTCTGATCATATCCATGACCCAAACTTCTGAGAAAAAGAAGACAGGAGATGGAAGGAGGAACTAAAACTACAACGTTCTTTCTGTCATAGGCCACAGGAAATTAACCCATCCAGGGTGCTCTGTGCCCATTACTTTATGCGATCCTCCCAGCAGCCCTGTAGGACACTGAAGGGAATGAAGGTAAGTGGCTGAAAGTCATGTACTTGTGAAATGGTAAAAGTTAGTCCCCACACTCAAAACATCAGTAGGTTGATTGATGTTAGTTGACTAACATCAGGTTAGTTAGGCTGACTAACATCAGTCATTAGGTTGACTGAGTATTAGTTAGGATTAGATTCAACTGATAGCTGTGGAAGGCAGAAAAATGGGTAAAATATGACTCAAGAAGCTTATAATTCAGTGAATGGAAAACAAGAGAAACACAAAATAACTATATAACCATACACACACACGTATTTATGTATTTATATGTATACATGTGTACACCAACATGCATATATTATATACATTATATATGTGTAAACATATATATGCACACACACAATAGCATAATAACTAACATTTGTTTGGTATATTAGGGCTTATAGGCACTTTTCCTCAGCAAATCACTGTGAAGAATGTCAAATGAATGGAATGTTGATACAGAAAGCAAGTGTTCTAGGAATTCAGAGCAGGGTGAGATCACTGCACAATGGGGTGAGGAGGGAAAGTTTTGGTTGAGGCACAGACCTAGCAAGAACGCTGGGCAGTCCCACAAACCTGAATACAACTTCTGGCTTCCATACAACAAACTTGTCAGATTCTCCATTGCTTCTAGTTTTTAATGAGATGATCATAAATTCTCTTTACTTTCCAGAGGATAAAATGTTGACTGAGTGCTTAGTGGTTTGTGTTTTCTCTCTGATCCCCCATCCAAATGATCAACATATTAAGAATAACAACAACAAACCTCCCACACATTTCATGTGATTCTAGATACACAGAATAACATCAACACTCTAAATGTAAAAATATTTGAGTTGCCTTTACTTAATAACCCTGTGATGAGCCTCCTGTGGTATAGCTCTAACACCTACTCACCAATCAGGGTTATGTAATGTCAGTTCTGCCCATAATTCTTGCAGTGCAAAATGAATAAAACCCCAGCCCAGCATTCTGACTGGCTTGTCTCGATTCTCCTTACATAATCATGGCCACCTCCCTGTTGGTAGTGATTTAGAAATGTCTTTCTAAAGTTCTGTGCACATTGGCTCAGCTTCCTTTAATTTTTTCTAAAGCTTCTGGCTTTGAGCCGCAGAAACTCATTATGGCTAGCTTAGACTGAAAAGTTGAGTATTGGGAGGGTATTGGATAGCTCACAGAATCAAAGGAAGGCTAGAGAACCAGGCTTAGGGAACACAACAATGAATGCAGCTCCGGGGCATTCAGTCTTGCCCTTGCCATCTGCTGGATGAATGAGTGACAATCAGATTTTTCCTTCTCTCCCATTCATGTTCATCATCCCAAGCCCCAGCAGAGAGAGTCTGGTTAGCCTAGTTTAGGCAGGAGCTAGACAGAGAAAGGACACTTTATCTGACAGTCATTACAACTGACCGCAAAGAGGTAATTCCCCAATCAATCTAGTGACTGTTGTGAGAGGAAGAGAGAGTGTGTGCTGGATGATCAAACCCCAGAACAAATCCACCACACCCCATTTTCTCTTTCTAACCTCCATTTCCTACCTTTTCTAATTATCTGTAATAGGAGTGACCAATATATCTTCTAAGGTTATAGAAAAGATATTTTTAAAAAATCCATTCTTATCGGAATTTTTCCTAAAAGGTGTTAATGGTTAGAGAAATTTGGCCTTGCCCCTCAGCAGGTGGTTAAGAGGATTAAAGAAGGTAATATATGTGGGGGCTCCTGGGTGGCTCAGGTGGTTAAGCGTCTGCCTTCCGCTCAGGTCATGATCCCAAGGTCCTGGGATGGAGCCCTGTGTCGGGCTCCCTGCCTAGCAGGAGCCTGCTTCCCTCTCCCCCTCTCCCTCTGCCAGCTGCTCCCCCTGCTTGTACTCTCTCTCTCTGTGTCAAATAAATAAATAAAATCTTTAAAAAAAAAAAAAAAGAAGGTAATGTGCAAAATACCTATTACAGTGCCTAGCATGTAGCAAATTCCACTAAATGTCATTGCCATCCCAGTCCTTCCCCAGTGGTTTGCAGGAGCCAGCTCATACCAGCTCACAAGAGCCAATCATTTTATTTTCAGGATTTTTGTGAGCCAATTGACATAACATTGGTAGCTTGAAGTTGACCTTGATGGGAATATTTACGTCATGGAAATTGGAAATATTGCAAATGAGGGTCTGCCCCCAAGGTAGTTATTAATCATTTACCTGTACACCATCGCCTCCACTTCTTTCTTCACAAAATGTGAGTAGAACCATGAAGAATTGAGTGTTAGTTAGGATTAGATTCAGCTGTGAGTAAAAACACTAATAGCGGTGGTTTACTACATATAAGTTCATTCTCTAGATTTGGGAAGGTAGTCCGGGCTTGGCTAGGAGCTCTAGTTTGTTGCTTCTCTATCCTCAAAACATGGCTTTTACTTCATGATCTAAGATGGCGGCTGTAGGGGCCAAGGGCTGGCCGCCCCAAGATAGGCCAGTCTGGCATGAACATTATTTTGAATTAAAAGCAATCAAAAGGTAGCAGCTGATTAGGAGAAGCTCTTCACCTCTCCCTCATGGCCTAATTGTACCAGAGAGAGCTCTTTTGTACCAAAGAGAGCTATTTACAGAGATTCCACTTTAACTAGGAAACTTATCTGCAAAATAGGGAGACCTTTGTTTTTTTTTTCTTTTTTTTTTAGACCTTTGTTTTCTAAATATCTCCTTTCACCTTCCCACTAATGGTCCTTCATTCCTTTGTATCCTCAGATAGTACTCCTCTCCCAAGCTCATGTAAATGTCATGTTGCCTCATTGTCTTTGGCATTTCATACACTACCAAATTTGTTTTCTCCTGTTAATCTTTCTCATATCAATTTGATTCTTAGTCCAGCTAGAAGGACCTTGCAGGACAGAGGAAATTCTTCCTCGCCAACACTGCTCAAGCTCCACATTACAGCCAGTAGGGAAGAGAAAGGCAAAGAAACACTCTCCTTTCTGTTATTAAGATCTTTGACAGAAGTAATGCACAACATTTCTGCTTATGTGAAATAGGCTGAGGTGAAGTCACTTAACCATATCTAGCTGCAAGGGAGGCCTGAGGATGTTTATTTACTCCAGGCAGCCATGTGCCCAGCTGGAAACTGGAAAGAAAGATTGAGAAGCTACGGGAAGGCAGTTGGCCATCCCTCTTATTACCAGCTAGAACCCTGGGCTTGACCTTTACTGACCACTAGCTTATACTCACCAACCTTTGTCCCACATTTTTCCTTGAGCTCTTCTTTCTAGCTTATCTCTCTTTCTTTTTAGAAAAGATTTATTTATTTTGAGAGAGAGAGAAAGCAGAGGGAGGGTCAGAGGGAGAGGGAGAGAGAAAAACCCAAGGAGCAAGAAGCCCGATGTGGGGCTCGATCTCATGACCCGGAGATCATGACCCAAGCTGAGACTACGAGTGTGGTGCTCAACCAACTGCACCACCGAAGTGCCCCTCCAGCTTATCTCCTAACTCAGGCAAATGGAAAGCAAAACCAGCCCTCAAGCAAGAGCAACTGCCCTGACAGGACCTCTCACTGGCTCAGACCCCCCAGACCAGTTTAAGCTTAACCCCCAACTCACTTCTGCACAGACGGATGATAGAATGACCTCTAGAATGACCTACAATTACATTTACCTAATTATAATACTAAAACCTCCACCCAAGGAGGAGCCTCAGTTTCATTTACATAACATACAATGTGTGTACAGACAGGTTTCCTTAAGACTCATGCTTAGGCCTGCCTCTACATTTGATGACAAAGGCTTCCTTATCTAAATATTCATCCTAACCCCAAATAAAAGGAACTCATCGCCCTTGCTCAGGAAGTCAGATCTTTGGAAGGTATTCCCCATGATCTCCTTATTTGCTGCAAATAAAGTTTTCTTTGTGGGATAACCCAGTGCAGCTTCTGATTTACCAGGGAGCGAAATCAAGGTTGGTTCTGGTTATACTCTCGCTAGTTGGCGGGACTTAGGAAAGTAAAGATGAGAGGGGAAAGTCCTGCTGGTGTGACAGGAATGTGTGTGGTTTGTGGAACTCTGAAGGAGCGGGCTGGAATAGAAAATTAGAAATACTGAAAATGAGATTAAATAAACAAGATGGAAGCCAGATCTCAGTGAGGGTCCAGGAAAGCAGACAAAAGGATCTTTATCTGGTACCATTAGAAACGGGAGGCATTGAACTTTTGAGTAGGGGTGCTGTACAATCAGAGGCATTTAAAAAGTTTTAATCTGGCACTGACATGCTAGACATGTTGAGGAAGGGTGGAATAACAGGAAGCATCAGGCTGGGCGGAGGGGAGACTGATTTCACAATCCAGCTGTGAGGTAGGAGTACATCTGAGAGGCATTTGCTAGACAATATGTTCAAATTGATGTCTGGCCTGATAGGGATTTTAGGACTGGGGTGGCCAACACACAGCATTTACAGGGTAAACAGAGCAAACCTACCTTGGTAGGTGTTTTTGATTGGGTCACTTAGAAGCAGAACCTGGCATGGGACTTTTGTTCAAGGGATTGATTGAGGGAGGAGGAGGAGAGTGAGGGAAATGGGATGGCAAAGGGAAAGAAGCTGAGCACATGTGTGGGCTGAGTCCACAGGGAGGCTCTTGGCACAGATGGCACAAGAGTGGGCTCCAGCTGGAGGCAAGGGGGCTGGTGTTTTGAGGCCCTACATCAGGCAGTCATTGACACAGGTCTGCCCAAAGTACATGTAAGGGGGGGAGGTTTGGGTCCCATTTGGTCCAGGGCAATTCAAAAGAAAAGGGGACAGCTATGTGTGGTTTTTAGACCACATGCTTGTGAGTGATGAGTGGACTGGCTGCTAAAAAGGATCTGAGAGGGACCCAGACAGCATCCATTTCAGTATGCCAATTTTGGGTTGTTGGATTTGAGGTGGAGAAGAAATAAGGTATTGCTATATGACTAGTGGGAAATGGGAGCTACAAAATAGGAGTTCATGTAGAAGGGTAGGGCTAGCTAAGCAGAGACTGGAGTGAGGGACTTCAGCAGACAGATGATAGTTCCAGCAAGAAAGAATGAGCTCTTCGAGTGCCCTGGACAGAGAGAGGGGAGTAAGCCTTTGGAAAGTAATTTGGTTATACCCTAGAAGGAAGGTAGGTGGGAGAAGAGGAATCCATGAATATAACAAGGCAGAGATCAGTAGAAAGGTATTTTAGTGTGGTAGTTAACTTACATTGTCCCTGAAAGTCAATGGAAGAAGACGTTGAAGAAGGATGAGTATGGAAAAAAAGTAGAGGTGTTTTGTTTTTATTTTTTGTTAGTTCAGATGTTGTTGGTGGCCTTTGAGGGAACAACTTGACAGCAGAGCTGGCTTTGAAACCATATTGTGGGAGCTAGTAATGCTTTCCATGTTTAATGCCATTCTATTCTTAACTCTTAGAGCACTTCCTGCTTCAATTGGTATGTGCTCATTCTTGCTTGCCCTAAGATTACTCTATGTTCTGGTTACCTAATGTTGCCTAACAGATTACCCCAGGACTTAGCAGCACGAGACACCCTTTGTTATGTTCACGGGTTCTGCGGGTTGGGAATCTGGATAGAGCCCAGTGGGGATGGCTGGTCTTTGTTCCATGATGTCTGAGGCTGCAGCTGGAAGACTCAAAACTGGGGCCCCAAATCATCTGCAGGATTCTTCACCCACATACCTGACAGTGGATGCTGGCTGTTGGCTGGGGGCTCCAGTTTCTCTCCTGGTGGCCTCGATTGGGTTTTTCCTGCAGGGTGGCTAGGGTTACTGGAAGAAAGAAGCAGGTGTGAACTGTATTCCTTTTATGACCTCACCTTTCTTATGATCTGCATTGTTCTCCCTGTACCCCTTGGTTGGTGCGGTCATAGCCCCACCCAGATTCAAGGGGTCAGAACAGGACCCTACCCTGGAGACTATAAAATGACCGAAGAGCAGGGAAGGGAGGGGCACTCATCTTTGGAAAATGCAATCAGTTCTACTCTGCAAAGCTTTCCATTTACTTTTTATGATCAGCCCCTTTATTCAACAACCATCAATAATAACAGCAATGGAAGGAACTACCTGAGGCTTAGAGGGGTAAGTGTGCTAACCCAGATGACCTAGCGGGAGCTCTGCGGTAACATGGACCCAGGGTTGCTCAGTTGACGTTGCTTCTACTAAGAACTGGATGCCTCTGAAGAGCAAATAAAACCTGTGGAGACTGGAACTGTTTCTTCAGTGTCCCTGCTTCCTCCATACTCACAACAGCACAGGGTCAACACCAAGGCTACGAACAGAGATCCCTTAGCCACTGACTGACTGAATGGTCCTGCATTTGATACACCCATTTAATATGATGATTTTTAAAAAAGATTTTATTTATTTATTTGACAGACAGAGGTCACAAGTAGGCAGAGAGGCAGGCAGGAGAGAGTGGTGAAAGCAGGCTCCCTGCTGAGCAGAGAGTCCAATGTGGAACTCAATCCCAGGACCCTGAGACCATGACCCAAGCCGAAGGCAGAGGCTTTAACCCACTGAGCCACCCAGGCACCCCTTAATATGATGATTTAATGTAATTTTGTATCTCTTTCCTCGGGAGAGCGGTCATGGGCCAGGGACTGTAAGGCTGCATTCAACTTACGGGCTGGAAGGCCAGGATGAGGCTGCTTTTTGTCCCTCTGCGCTAGCAGGGAGTAAAGCAGCACTCCTGTCAGGAGCGCGAGGGAGTGGGAGATGCCCAGGAGCATTCAGGTGGAGCAATTAGAGGGTGATGTGAAGTAACTACGAAGGAAGAACAGGACGGCTGGAAGGGAAGCGGCTGAAGCAATTCCTGTGGGTCCAGCTCAGAGAGGGGAGGGGAGCCAATTTCCGCCCCCTCCTCAACTCACATCCCAGCCCTAAACATGTTTCACAGCCTGGGGGCAGGGGGAACTCTGGCAATGGACCCAGTGGGGGTGGCAGGGGTGCTTATCATGATCAGGAGTGGGTGGGAACAGATCTTAAAACTTGCATCAGGTCTCAATTTTCCACCCCCTGCCCATCCTATGCCCTGTACCCCTTTCCACCCAAGCCAATCTTTGACTTTATCTCTTTAGAAATGTCCTTGGGCTAGCAGTTTCTTTCTCAGAGATAGCAGATCAGGAAGGCCCTTCGGAAACCACCGTTTCCACTTCCACTGTAGGGGCAGAAAGCATGAGGCAGCCCATCCTGGGAAGTAACAGAGGACCAAAGCTGGCTCTGTGTTGTAGGACTACTGCCTTCATCAGGTCCCTGCTGTCCAGTACCAGCCCTACAGGGCCTGCTCAGGGGGTCTTTTTGCCTCTGCTTTCTCCCCATCCTGCTTGCCTCTGCTAAAAGCTGTATTCTCTCTGCTCAAGCCCCTGAACGTAGCTCCCTGTAACTTCTCATCTTACCCCCCACTCCTTGGCCTCATCGTCATGGCCCTTGGTGGACTTGGCTTCAACTGTCTCATTTGTGAGTCACCCTGGCTGCTTTGTTCCAGTCCCACCAATGTGCTTATTGCTCTCTCCCACGTAGGAATTACTCACCGCTTACGTCCCCAATCCCTCTGGAATATGCTCCCTCCTCCATGACACCCATTCTCTCTCTGATCATTTATTATTTTGTTTAAACTAACAATGCTGTTCCCCTGCCTCTGATAACTAAAACAATACATGTTTGTTGGCGAAAATCTGTAAAATGAAAAATGTATACAGAAGAAAATTGAAAGAACCCACGATTCTGCAACCTGATTTTAACTAACATTACCATTACCATTTTGGTGGGCTTTCTTCTAGTATTCTCCTCACCAGAACTCCTTCCTGCCTCAGGCCTCCATGCATGCTTGTTATTCCTTCTACTTAGAAGTCACTCTCCCTCTCGATCCCTCTTCCCTCTTCCTGCTCCCCCCTCTTCCTCTCTTCCCTCTTCATTCTGTGAGTAAATCAACCCATGTGTGTAATCATAAAGGTCATTCTTTCAGGAAAACCTTTCGTCTACCCCCAAGTTATGTCTCTCTATTACACACTCACAGTTTATTAGAAATAAACCATCATTTTTGTCCTCATGTGTTTAATGTCTGTCTAAGCTGCTTGACTTGACGTAAGGTCCATGACTTGCTTGCTTGTTTACTCTGTGGACCTAGCATCTACCACAGCGCCCTGTATACAGAAAACACACAACACATCACACCAAGACACCCTCCTAGAATAACCATACACCTGTCCTCTCAGCACTTTAAGATAATTGATTTAACAAATATAATAAATCAATCACCACATGAGACCTGATTCCGGGAAAAGGATACCTGGTTCTTGCCCCAAGGAGTCCTCAGTCTTTTGAGGGAGACAGACAAGTAAGTGGAGGATTCTAAGATGTCCTTGATGGTCAGTTATAAGTACATGTGGTCAATAGTGTTAAGTAAAGCATAGGGGAAGAGTCCCCAAACTAACCTTGATGGAGATGATGCAATGGCTTTAATTTGTCCTTGTTAGCCCATTTACTTCACAGAATCATGGGATTCCAGCTCTTTCTGTAATGTGAGGAAACTAAAGCAGTGAAGGGCAATAAAGTGACTTGGTCAAAGCCACTGAGTAATTTATTGGTGGCAGGTCTGAGATTAGAGCCTCAGTCTTGAGACTCCTAGTCCAGTACACTTCCTACCTATATCTTAGGGGCCTTTGGGATCTGCCTCCTTCCTCTTTACATTCCCCAAGTCCTGCTGATTTGACCTTGTAAAGGTTTGTCCAGTCTGTCTGCTTTTCCTCCGCTCCCCTTGACCATGCTTCCTGCCTCCATTGTCTCTAGCCTGGGTCCCACACTCACCTCTGACCTTGTGTCTCTGCTTCTAGTCTTGTCTTGCTCAGATTCCTTCCCCATTTTGCAGCCAGGGTGAGCCTCCACAGGCCTAACTGTGAGCATGTATATCCCCAGCTTAAAGCCTCGAGGGGTACAGCTAGTTAAGCATCAGGCTCTTGGTTTCGGCTCAGGTCCCGATCTCATGGGTTAGGAGACTGAACCCCTCATCGGGCTCAGCCAGTGTGGGTCTGCTTTGGATTCTCTCTCCCTCTGTCCCTCCTGCTCATGCTCTTGCTCTCTCATATAACTAAATACATCTTTTTAAAAAAATATTTTATTTATTTATTTGACAGAGAGAGATCACAAATAGGCAGAGAGGCAAACAGAGAGGGGGAAGCAGGCTCCCCACTGAGCAGAGAGCCCTACGTGGGGCTCCATCCCAGGACCCTGAGATCATGACCTGAGCCAAAGGCAGAGGTTTTACCCACTGAGCCACCCAGGTGCCCCATAACTAAATAAATCTTTAAAAAGAAAAAGCCTCATTGAGTTTTTAGTTCAAAATTCCCAATATGGCATATTAGTTTATAACAAAATACCGTGGACTGGGTGGCTTAAACAACAGAAATTTCTCTACAGTTCTGAGGGCTGGAAGTCCAAGATCAAGGTGTCAGCAATAAGGTTTAATTCTGAGGCCTCTTCTTTTTTTCCCACATCAGGCAGGCAACATGCCAAGGTTGTAATAAGGTTTGGGAAAGGCACATGTCACACAATGGCATGAACACCCAACCGTCATTCTTACGAACCACAAAAGGATCAGAGACCTCTTCTTTTGACTTGTAGGTGGCCACTGTCCCCCTTGGGACATACGAAAATATGGCCTTTTCTCTGTGTGTACATGAGAAGACAGAGATCCCTTGTATCTCCTCCTCCTTTTATAAGGATACAAACCCCATCAAATTAGGGGCCCATTCTTCAGACCTCATCCGTATCTCCAAATATAGTCACATTGGAGTTTAGGGCTTCAACAGATGAATCTTGGGGGCACACAATCTCATTCACAGCACATGGTCTACCAAACCTTTCTTAACCCAGCCTGCTTTACCAGCTTTGTCTAAGCCCCTACCCTCTCTGCCTCCATGCTTCTGTATCTTTAGCTCTCTCGGTTCCTTGAACTTGTTCCATTCTCTGCAGCTCTGATCCCTCCATCACCTTCCCTTCTTTCTCTGCCTGTCCTACTCCCATTTTTAGCCTTTGTAAGGAAAAATCTATCTAGCCTTAGAGCAAATAGATATGGTTTTGCCTGCTTTGGTTCTGAGTCCCCCAAGATATCACAGTCCCTGTCTTGGATCTCTTTGAGAGCTGCTTGCCTTTTTGAGAACCGAGACCTGAAGAGGACTGATTACAAAGTAGAGTGTACAACCCCCGCTGGAGCCAGATACTCGAACTCAGTCCTTTATTGGACCCCCTTTTGGGCCTACATCTTGCCCTTTCAATTTCTGCTTAGAGAGACAGCTGAACTTATTTCTGGGGGGACATGGCTCTCCCTTGCCTAGGAAGCAGTAAACTCAGTTTCCCTCCTCTGCCAGCTCAGATGTCTTTGTATTTTGGTTACTTTCAAGTCTCAGTTTAAATGTCCATTTCTGAGGGAGGCCTTCCCTGATACCCCATCCTGTGTTTCGTCCTCTGGCTCTCCATTCCTGTGGCAGCCGGTGCTCCCCTTTTGTAAGAGTTACTACCTCATTCCTGTATGTTTCACGTCTGTCCTTTTGAGCTCCCTAGGGCAGGGGGCCTCTCTGCTTGGTTGCAGTATTCCCAGGTTATTGCAGAGCCTGGCTCCTAGCAGGTTATGAGAAACTGTTAATTTTTTTTAGTAGATGCTCCATAAATATTCATTGGCTTGAGTTTTTCTCAAATAGTTTCTCAGATAGTTGTATATGCATTTTGTTGTCTAAATTGGACTGAAAAATTTTTAAAAGATTTTTATTATTTATTCAACAGAGAGATAAAGAGCACAAGTGTGCAGAGTGGCAGGCAGAGGGAGAGGGAGCAGGGAGCCTGATGTGGGGCTTGATCCCAGGACCCTGGGATCATGACCTGAGCCAAAGGCAGCTGCTTAACTGACTGAGCCACCCAGGCGCTCCTGGACTGAAATATTTTTTAAAAGATTTTGTTTATTTATTTGGCAGAGAAAGAGAGAGAGTGCGCACAAGCAGGGGGAGCAGCAGGCAGAGGCAGAGGGAGAGGGAGAAGCAGGTTCCTTGCTGATCAGGGAGCCTGATGTGGGACTTGATCTGAAAACCTTGGGATCATGACCTGAGCTGAGGGCAGAGGCTTAACTGATGGAGCCACCCATGTGCCCCTTCATAGATGATTCTTACTGATTTTCCACAGTAACTTTCCCAAAAGGCATCATATTCTAAGAAAGGATCAAATTCAAAAGAGTATGTGTGTGGCAGGACAATTCATTGTGAATTTATTGTAACAATCTATTAAGGAAAAAAAAAAGAATGAAAGCGTTCTCCTCTCCCTCCTCTGCATAGCCAGGACTTTGTTTCCTTGAAGTTGTGGGTTTCCTGACCCCTTGAGGAGTTTGGCTTTTTTGAGTGTGTTTTATTACTTATTTATTTAATTTTTTATTATTTTATTTTATTTGTATTTTTTTCATCATGGCAAGTGTACCTTTAATCCCCACCCTCTATTTCGCCACCCCCCCCGCCTACCTCCCTTCTGGTAACCATCAGTTTGTTCTCTATATTTAAGAGTCTGTTTCTTGGTTTGTCCCTCTCTCTTTCCCTTTTTTTCCTTCCTTTGCTTGTTTGTTGTTTCTTACATTCCTCACATGAATGAGATCATATGGTATTTGTATTTTTCAGGCTGATTTAGCATAATACTCTATTTCTATTTATGTCATTGCAAATAGTGAGATTTTGTTCTCTTTTATGGCTGAATAATATTCCATTGTGTATATATATGCACAACCTCTTCTTTGTGCATTGATCTAGCAATGGAACATCTGGGCTGTGTCCATAATTTGGTTATTACAAATAATGCCGCAAGAAACATAGGGATGAATGTATTTCTTTGAATTCATGTTTTTGTATTTTGGGGTAAATACCCAGTAGTGTGGTACTGGAACCAAGGGTAGTTCCATTTTTAACTCTTTAAGGAAATTCCATACTGTTTTCTACAATGGCTGCACGAGTTTGCATTCGTACCAACAGTGCAAGAGGGTCCCTTTTTATCCACATCCTTGCCAACACTTGTTGTTTCTTGTGTTTTTTATTTTAGCCATTCTGATGGGTGTGAGGTGTTATCTCATTGTAGTTTAGATTTGCATTTCCCTGATAATGAGTGACGTTGAGCATCTTTTTATATGTCTGTTGGCCATCTGGATGTCTTCTTTGTTTGTTTGTGTTTTTTTAAAGATTTATTTATTTATTTGACACAGAGAGAGAGCGCGTGCGAGCACAAGCAAGGGGAGCAGCAGGCAGAGGGACAGGAAGAAGCAGGCTCCCCGAAGAGCAGGGAGCCCATGTGGGTCTTGATCCCAGGACCCTGAGACCACGACCTGAGCTGAAGGCAGATGCTTAACCGACTGAGCCACCCAGGAGGCCCTGGATGTTTTCTTTGGAAACATGAGTGTTCATGTCTTCTGCCTGCTTTTAATTGGATTATTTATTTTTCACTGTTGAGTAGTATCATCAGTTCTTTAAATATTTTAGATACTAACCCTTTATCAGACATCATTTGCAATACCTTCTACTCATTCAGTAGGTTGCCTTTTAGTTTTGTTGTTTGATTGTTTCACTGTGCAGAAACTTTTTATTCAAATGTAGTCCCAATAGTTTATTTTTGTTTTTATTTCCCTTGCCTCAGGAGATGTATGTGTATAGAAAAATGTTGCTATGGCTGATGTGAGAGAAATTACTACTTATGTTCTGTTCTAGGATTTTGATGGTTTCCTGTCTCACATTTAGGTCTTTAATCCATTTTGAATTTATTTTTGTGTGTGGTGAAAAAAAGTGGCCTGGGGGCACCTGGGTGACTCAGTCAGTTAAGTGTCTGCCTTTGGTTCAGGTCCTGATCCCAGGGTCCTGGCATCTCATGGATCTCCCTGCTCAGTGGGAAGCCTTCTCCCTCTCCCTCTGCCCCTCCCCCTGCATATGCTTACTCTCTCCCCCTCTCTCTCTTTGTCAAATAAACAAGTAAAATCTTTTTTTTTTAAATTTTATTTATTTATTTGAGAGAGAGAGATGGCAAGTAGGCAGAGAGGCAGGCAGAGAAGCAGGCAGAGAGAGAGGGGGAAGCAGGCTCCCCGCTGAGCAGAGAGCCCGATGCGGGGCTTGATCCCAGGACCCTGAGATTATGATCTGGGCCGAAGGCAGAGGCTTAACACACTGAGCCACCCAGGCGCCCCTAAACAAGTAAAATCTTAAAAAAAAAAAAAAAGGAAAGGAAAGGAAGTGGTCCAATTTGATTCTTTTGCATGTAGGTATCCAGTGTTCCCAACACTATTTGTTGAAGAGACTTTTCCCCCAATGGATAGTCTTTCCTCCTTTGTTGAAGATTTATTGACCATATAATTGTGGGTTTATTTCTGGGGCTTCTCTTCTATTCCATTGATCTATGTGTTTATTTTTATGCCAATACCATACTGTTTTAATTACTACCACTTTGTAATATAACTTGACATCTGAAATTGTGATACCTCCAGTTTTGTTTTTCTTTCTCAAAATTGCTTTGGCTGTTCTGGGTCTTTTGTGCTTCCAAACAGATTTTGGGATTGCTTCTTCTAGATCTGTGAAAAATACTGTTGGTGTTTCGATAAGGATTGCATTAAATCAGTAGGTTACTTTAGGTAGCATAGACAGTTTAAAATATATTTTATTTCATTTATTTGAGAGAGAGAGAGAGAAAGAAAGAGAGCAAGAGAGCAGGGAAAGGGGCAGAGGAAGAGGGAGAAGGAGAGGGAAAGACACAGGCTCCCCACTGAGCAGGGAGACCAACTTGGGACTCAACACAGGGCTCAATCTCAAACCCTGAGGTCATGACCTGAGCTGAAATCATAAATCGGATGCTAAACAGACTGAGCCACCCAGGCACCCCTGGGTAGTATAGATATTTTAACATTATTTGTTCTTCCAACACATGAGCATGGAATGTCTTTCCATTTCTTTGCATTGTCTTGAATTTCTCTCATCAGTGTTTTATAGTTTCAGAGCATAGGTCTTTCACCTATTTGGTTAAATTTATTCCTAAATATTTTATTGTTTTTGGTGCAATTGTAAACCAGACTGTTCTGTTAATTTCACTTTCTGTTGCTTCATTATTAATGTATAGGAATGCAACAGATTTCTGTACATTAATTATGTATCCTGTGACTTTACTGAATTCATTTATCAGTTCTAGTAGTTTTGTGGTGGAGCATTGAGGGTCTTCTATATATAGTATCACGTCATCCGCAAATAGGGAGAGTTTTATTTCTTCTTTACTATTTGGATGCCTTTTATTTATGTAGTATGATTGCTGACACTAGGACTTCTAGTACTATGTGAATTAACAGTGGTAAGAGTGGACATCCCTGTCTTGTTTCTGACTGCAAGGGAAAAGCTCTCAGTTTTTCATCATTGAGTATGATTTCAGTTGTAGGTTTTTCATATAAGACCTTTATTATGTTGAGGCATGTTCCCTCTAGATCTACTTTTCAGAGAATTTTTATTTTATCATGAATGGATGTTGTACTTTGTTTAATGCTTTTTTTTTTGCATCTATTGAAATGGCCATATGGTTTTTGTCCTTTCTCTTATTGATATAATATAACATGTTTGCAAATATTGAACCACCCTTGCATCCTGGGAATAAATCCCACCTGATGGTGGTGTATGATTTTTTAAAATGCATCGTTGGATTTAATTTGCTAATTTTTCCTTCATTTTTACATCTATATTCATGAGAGACATTGACCTGTAGTTCTCTTTTTCTGTGTGGTGTGTTTATCTGGTTTTGGTATCAGGGTGATGCTGGTCTCATAGAATGAATTTGGAGGTTCTCCTTCCTCCTCTATTTCTTGGAATAGTTTGAGAAGAATAGTTATGAACTCTCTTTAAGACCTTGGTAGAATTCGCCTGCGAAGCCATCTGGTCCTGAACATTGTTTTGGGGAAGTTTTTTGATTATTTATTCAATTTCATTGCTGGTAATTGGTCTGTTCAAAATTTTTAGTTCTTCCTGCTTTAGTTTTGGTAGATTATATGCTTCTAGGAATTTATACATTTCTGCCAAGTTGTCAAATTTGTTGGCATATAGGTTTTCATAATATTCTGTTACCATTGTTTATATTTCTGTCTTAGTTATTATTTGTTACTTATTATTATTTGTTAGTTAACTATTTATTAGTTAATTATAATTTGTTAGTTATTAATATTATTTGTTAGTGTTAGTTGTTATTTCTCCTATTTCATCAGTGGTTTTCTTTATTTAGGTCCTCTACCCCGACTCCCTCTTTTTTTCTTTTCTTTTCCTTTTTCTGTTTTGAATGAGTCTGGCTAGAAATTTACCAGTGTTGTTCATCTCTTTAAAGAACCAGCTCCTGGTTTCATTGATCTGTCCTATTGTTTTTGTTTATAGGTTTCTATATCATTTATTTCTGCTCTACTCTTTATTATTTCCTTCCTTTTGCTGGGTTTAGGTTTTGTTTTTCTTCTTTTTCTAGCTCCTTTAGGTATAAGGATTTTTGTGTATTTTAGAAGGAAAGGAAAGAATCAGTCTGAGTGGGATTCTAAAGGAAATCCGTCCCAAAGTAGGCTTTAGTTTTGCAAGGTACTGGATGTCTGGTCCGAGAGGGGAGGGTGTGGAGACAGTAGCCTACCCTTTGGTTGACTCTTAGACCTCTAGGAACTCAGAGAGAAGGTAGGGGATGCAGCTTCTCTAGGACATGTGGAGGTAGGTCTAGGCCTCTTCCAAAGCAGCCCCTCAGATGGAACTAGCTGCCAAGGTCCATGAGAGCTGGACTGGGGTGCTTCGGATAGGACATTTTCAGAGCCTCGGCAAATGTCCCCAGCCCCCAGGAAAGACCAGATCAAGACTGCAAGGAAGCACTAAATTTTTACAGTGCTCCCCCACATATAATTAAAAATAAGAGAGCTATATGAAACCAAAAATAACTTAAGGATGTACTATAGATTTATGATATTTCCTAGTATGTGACTGTTTTCATGTTCTCCTTCTCTCTCCCCATCTGCTTCTCCTGCTTTTCTTCCTCCTTCTTCTCAAATATAAAATTATTTCCCCGTTCCTGGTTTGTGGGTGTGATGCATGGGTGATTAGGATCTGCCCAGTCTTGACTGAGCAGCTTGATTTCTAATGGCCCCCACAGACCTGGACAAGGAGCAAGGCAGTGCTGACCACCATGGTCAGAGCAGGAGACTCTCCTCTGTTTACTCAGGACGGCCAAGGGGGCAGTCTGAAAACCATTAGACTCTAGAATTCTAGTCTCTGTCGGTCAGGGCTAAAGCCAGACTTGATATAAGTGAGTGTATAAAGACATAAGACATTACCTGTGCCCCAAGAGCTGTGGTCAATTCATTCTTACCTGTTATGTGTATATAGACATACATACAAATGTTTCTAGATAGAGAAGGAACCAGTACAGTGGTGACTTCTCAAAAGTAGGACTGAGTCTGCTTATTTGTTGTTTTTCTACTGAGTTTTTTAAAAAAACATTGAACAGATGTTATTTTTATAATAAAAATGTACTTCAAAAACTAAAATGACAGCAACAATAAACACTTCCGATTCCTAGTATCTTCAGATTTCAAACTACTGGGCAGATGGAAATTCTGCTTTCCAAGAAGGGTGCTTATGACCCAGGCCTGGGCTATGAGAGGGGGACCAGTGATGCCTTCCAGCTGTGGTGTATCCAGTGCAGCTGGAAAAGAGGCTAAATATAGACTAGGCTATGTGGTATACCAAGATGAATCAGGGCTAGTGCTAGAACATTCCTTCATTCTACCCACCTTATACCTAAGCTCCGGGCACGAGGATGTAGAAGTAAACAAAGCGAAGGTGCCTGGCTGGCTCAGTTGGTAGAGCATATGACCCCTGATCTCAGGGTGGTAAGTTCAAGCCCCTCACTGGGTGTGGAGGCTTCTTAAAAAAAAAAAAAAAGGAGAAGAAGATAAAAGAAAAAAAGAAGTAAGCAAAGCCGACTGAGTCCTTGACCCCTAGATTTGGAGTCTAAAGGAGGTGATGTGTGGATCACACTGAAATAGCAGGACAATAAGGAGGAAGAATGTGAAGCATGGGGGGAGGAAAATCCCAGTGTCAGGTATGGGATTAAGGTGGAGGAAGGTGGTGTGCCTTTTCCAGGACCCCAAGACCATGACCTGAGCCGAAGGCAGATGCCTAGCCATCTGAGCCACCCAGGTACCGCATATTTTACTTTTTTTTAGTGTATACATCTATGAGTTTTTTAAAAAAGATTTTATTTGTTTATTTGTCAGAAGAGACAGAGAGTAAGGGGAGCAGCAGGCAGAGAGAGAAGCAGGCTCCCTGCTGAGCAAGGAGTCCAATGTGGGACTCGATCCCAGGACCGAGGGATCCTGACCTGAGCCGAAGGCAGAGGCTTAACTGACAGAGCCACCCAGGCGTTCCTTTATGAATCTTTTTTTTTTAAGATTTTATTTATTTACTTATTTATTTGACACAGAGAGAGAGAAATCATAAGTGGGCAGAGCAGCAGGCAGAAAGAGAGGGGGAAGCAGGCTCCCCGCTGAGCAGAGAGCCCCATGCAAGACTCCATCCCAGGACCCTGAGATCACTACCTGAGCTGAAGGCAGAGTCTTAACCCACTGAGCCACCCAGGTACCCCCCATCTATGAATCTTTTTTTTTTTTTTTTAAGATTTTATTTATTTATTTGACAGAGATCACAAGTAGGCAGAAAGGCAGAAAGAGAGAGAAAAAGGAGGAAACAGGCTCCCTGCTGAGCAGAGAGCCCCATGCAAGACTCCATCCCAGGACCCTGAGATCATGACCTGAGCCAAAGGCAGAGGCTTAACCCACTGAGCCACCCAGGTACCCCCCCCCATCTATGAATCTTTTTTTTTTTTTTAAAGATTTTATTTATTTATTTGACAGATAGAGATCACAAGTAGGCAGAGAGGCAGGCAGGCAGAGAGAGAGGAGGAAGCAGGCTTCCTGATGAGCAGAGAGCCCAATGTGGGGCTTGATCTCAGGACCCTGGGAATATGACCTGAGCCGAAAGCAGAGGCTTTAAACCACTGAGCCACCCAGGTGCCCCTCTATGAATCCTTTTTTAAAAAGATTTTATTTGTTTATTTTTTAAAAGATTATTTATTTATTTATTTATTTGAGAGAGTGAGGGAAAGCATGAGCAGGAGGTGGGGCAGAGGGAAAGGGAGAAGTAGACACCTTGTTGAGCAGGGAGCCGGATGTTGAACTTGATCCCTGGACTCTGGGATCATGACCTGAGCCTAAGGCAGCTGTTTGAGGGACTGAGCCACCCAGGTGCCCCTTATAAGATTTTATTTACTTATTTGAGAGAGAGAAAGAACAAGCTGGCAGAAGGGAGGAGCAGAGGGAGAGGGAGAGAGAAATCCGAAGCCGACTCCACACTCAGCGAGGAGCCTGACATGGGTCAGTTTCAAAAATGTGCAATTACAACCTAAGCCAAAACCAAGAGTCAGAGGCTTAACTGAGTTAAGAATGCTGACAGGCTTAACCAAGTTAAGAACGCATCTAGGAGCCACATTTCTGTGAATCTTAATACATGTAAAAATTCATGTAATCACCACCACAATCAAGATATAGAACAGTTTTACTGCCCCCCCAAAATCCCTTATGTTACTGCATTGTAGTCACATCCTTCCTTCCATCCCCCACAAATCTCTTGCTAGTTTGAGTTATTCTCCATGACTATTGTTTGTCTTTTCAAAAATGTCACAGAAATGGAACAATGTAGCATATAACCTTTTAAAAAAAGATTTTATTTATTTGAGAGAGAGAGCACGCTCTAGAGAGAGCATCGGGTTGTAGGGGAGAGGAACAGAGGGAGAGGGAGAAGCAGGCTCCCCACTAGCAGGAAGCCTGTCATCATGGTGCTCTATCCGGGGACTGTGGGATCATGACTTGAGCTGAAGGAAGATGTTTAACTGACCGAGCCACCCAGGTGCCCCTAAAAGATTTTATTTTTAAGTAATCTCTACACCTTTCACGGGTGGGTAACCTTGAGATCAAGAGTCCTATGCCTCACTAACTGAACCAACCTAGTGTCCTAGCATATAACCTTTTGAGATCAGATTGGTTCACCTAGCATAATAATTTTGAGAGTCATTCAAGTTGCTGCATGTATCAATAATTTTGTTTCTTTTTGTTTCTGGATAGTATTTTTTTTTTAAGATCTTATTTATTTATTTGACAGAGAGAGACACAGAGAGAGAAGGAACACAAGCAAGGGGAGTGGGAGAGGGAGAAGCAGGCTTCCCGCCAAGCAGGGAGCTCAACATGGGCCTCAAACCCAGGGCCCTGGGATCATGACCTGAGCCAAAGGCAGATGCTTAATGACTGAGCCACCCAGGTGCCCTGGATAGTATTCCATGGTGTGGATATGCCAAGTCATGCATTTACCCATTTTAACCTAGGCTTGGGTAATTATAAACAACGCTGCTATGAACATCTCCTGTACATGTTTTTGTATGAACATATTTTTATTTCTCTCAGGTAAATACATAGGGGATTGTTGAGTTATATGGTAAGTGTATTGACTTTACAAGAAATTACCAATCTATGTTCTAGAGTAGACTTTGCATTCCATTGGTAATGAAGCAGAATTGCTCTGTGATATTTTTTGCTGTAGCTACTCTCATAGATCTGTACTGGTAATTCATCGTGGTTTCAAACGTTGAGCTTATTTGCCTTCTTTATATTCTCTTAGTGAAGTGTCTATTTAAGAATTTGCCTATTTTTAAATAGGGTTGTCTGTTTTCTTGCTGTTGAGTTTTGAGAGTTCTTTATATATTCTGGATAACGTTCTTTATTGGATATGTGATTTGGAAATACTTTCTTCTACTTGATATCTTGTCTTTCCATTTTCTTTTTTTAAAAATTATTTTGATTATTTATATTTTTTTATTATTTTATTTTTTCATTTTCTTAATAGAATCTTTGGCACAATAAATTTTTTTAATTTGATGAAAAGTACTCTTTTAAAAAAATTTTTACTTGTTTTTTTGAGAGAGAGAGCGTGAGGGCAAGAGAGATTGAGAGAACAAATGGGAGGAGGGGCAGAGGGAGAAGCAGACTCCCCATGGAGCAGGGATCCCGACTTGGGACTCTATCCCAGGAACCTGGGATCCTGGCCTGAGCCGGAGGCAGATACTAATCCACTGGGCCACCCAGGCGCCAAAAAGTGTTCTTTATCCCTCACTTTTGTTGAGATGTGACTGCTGTTCAGCAACATGTATTAGTTTGAAGTGTATAGCTTGATTACTTTTTACATTTATATTCACTCATTTAACCACAATTTCAACATAACATCACTCCTGTTATCCCAGAAGATTCCCTTAAGGCCCTAAGTCAAAATGTAGCATTCCCCCTTATACCCTTCTTTGAAATAACTGCTATTCTGACTTCTGTCACCATAGATTAGTTTTGCCTTGAAGGTTTCAAATGACTGTGCTGCAAGGTCTGTGACCTACTTGGTTTTGTCTTAGAAAATGAAAGTCTCCAAAAACCTCACTTTGGAGAGAGATACTGAGGCCCTTACCAGATGTGATGCAGAGATTGGCGAGCAAAGTGGGGTTCCTTATCATCCTGCTTCTGGCCTGCCAGCAAGCCACACTTCACAGCAGCATCCAAAAATTCGGTAGAAAGTGGCAGAAAAGTCTAAGTATGCTAAAAATCTAATGAAATGAGAAGAGCAGAGTCTCAGGAACCAAGCGCATGGGTTCAGCCTCCCTCGCTGACATTTTCTGAATCTCCTTGAAGAGACCACATAAACTTCTGGAGCCTCAGCCACTTCCTCTGTAAAATGGGAACAGTAATATCCACTGTGTTTATCAGGCCTGTTCACAGACAGATGAATCTCTTTCTCCTTCCAGGTTCCTAGGAAGACTGTATTTTGCCGCCCCATAATCTTACCGATTAACCTGGGCATGGCTATGTAACTGACTGACCAATTAAGATGTGTCTCATCTATGTGGACGTTTTTAAAAGATTTAATTTTTAAGTAATCTTTACATCTAATGTAGGGCTCAAATTTACAACCCGGAGATGAAGAGTCACATGCTCTTCCATCTGAGCCAGCCAGGCGCCCCTTTTCTCTTCGGAAGTTTTAAAAGCCAGTGGGTGCTTTTTCACATTCTCTCCTCCTACTTATGGTAACTGGCAATGGTCTTCTAGATAGTGGCTGCCCTGTCAGCCTGGGTCCTGGAGTTAGGACTATGACGACTCAAGAGCAGAGCCTCAGCTAACTCATACTGTAGGAGCAATAAATAAATTTTTGTTGCATAAAAGCCATTGAGATTTTTGGGGATGTTTATTACAGAAGCATAACCTAGCTTCTTTGGGTGATATACCATATTATGGATGTTACAAAAAATAAATGAAATAAAAGGTATGAAACTTCTGGGGACACAATAAGGTTTGGCTTCTTCCTTTCAAAATCTCTTTTTTTTTCTTTCTGAAGAGTCATCGGAGTACTCTTACCAGCCCAGAACCCTTGATGAGCTGTAAGAGAACAGACATCCATTCAACCACAAAGGAAAGAAGAGGAAAGGATACAAAGCAACAAAGGGTAAGAAACACGACCAATCAAGGAAGAGAAACAGTGAAAAAAGTGAAACAAAGTACTTATTTATTTGAGAGAGAGTGAGCCTTAGGGCAAGAGAGATTGAGAGAACAAATTATGAGTATAAGAACAGGGAGAAGAGGCAGAGGATGCCCAAGACACAGACAGAGGTGATTCCAAGACAAAGGACAGATGAAGCGGATGGAAACTCTATCTGTTTGAGAGGTTCAGCCCAACCTTAGGCAAGCCATGCCATCTGTGATGGTAACTGAACAAACAAGCTTTATTGGTTCCTGGGCATCCATTCATCAGTCTTGGCACCCAGTGTTTACTGAGCACCTACTGTGTGCCTGGCACTGTACTTGTGCTGAGTTTAGGGAGATAAATACAACCCAGTGCTAGCCATTGATTTCAGGAATCCCCCAGTCAGTTGTGAAACAGTCACATGAAGAGTTGGGATAAAATCTGCCCTGTGCCATGATGGAAGTGCCTTCAAGGAATGAAGGGAGAAGGGGAACCAAGCCCTGTACAGGAGAATGAAGAAGGACTTTCTAGAAGACATGACACTAAGGGTCTTGAATAACAATTAGGAGTTAGCGATGGCAGGGTGGGTGAGGGCATGCTGCGCAGAAGGGCAATGGGAGCCAGGGGGTGGAAGTGAGAAGCTGCAGGTAGTTTGGGATTGTTAGAACCTTGATGAGAGGCTGTGAGTGTTAGGAGATGAGGCTGGAGAGGAGCTCAAGGTCCTTTCTCAAGGGGTTGATATCTTTCGCTGGGTTGGCTCCGGCAGATTTGGGTGGTTCAACAGAGAAGTGACATGGTCAGATTTTAGCTGCATTGCTCTACGTGTTGTGTGGACAGTGGATTGGGGGCAGAATCACTTTTCATGAGATCTCTTGGAATTAGACTGAATGCCCAGCCCAGGTCCGGGAAGTGTACAAGATGGCATCTGGAGTAATCAGCCCTGCCAGGGCTTGATGAGGGCTGCTATGAGCTGGGCCATGTTCTGCGTGCCCATGTGCTCTATGTGGAGTGACTACTTCCGCCTCCTGAGAACCTTGTGGTAAGGGTATTCTTATCATCCCCATTAAAAAAAAATATTTTATGTATTTATTTGAGAAAGAGTGAGCATGATCTGGGGGAGGGAGGATCAGAGGGAGAAGCAGACTCCCCATTGAGCAGGGAGCCTGATGCAGAGCTCAATCCTGGGACTCTAGTATCATGACCTGAGCCAAAGGCAGATGCTTAACCAGCTGAGCCACCCAGGTGCCCTCTTATCATCCCATTCTGACCACCATGAAACTGGGTGCAGAGAAACTGTCCCACAGCTGGTAAGCAGCACACTGGCATTCCAGTGCAGGCTGCCTGGCTCTGATCAGCCTGTACCCACTCTCCCTCCAGCCTCCTTGGGGTCTGCTGTTGTCACGAAGGCCCTCATAAAAGTATACTTTGGTTTTGGCATCCTGCTTCAAGTTTATGAAATCTTCCAGAGATGACTTCACTTAAGCCTTGCAACAGTAACTTCTGTGAGGTAGGTAATGTTATTCATAGCAAAGAAAACTGACCAAAGAAATCGAATGATTTGTCAAAGGTCAGAAGTTAGGTGGCAGAGCGCCGACTCAGACTTGCATCTTCCAAGCCAGGAGTCCAGGGTCAGGTCTCATGCTCATTTGTCAGTCAAGGCTTTGGCCAACCTCATGTTGTGTGGTTGTGTGGTTCAAAGGTCAGAACACTTTCCACTCCTACTGCCTTCTGTCCAGGAAAATGCTTTTCTGAACGGAAGGAGGGAGTCACAGAAAAATGTGTTGTTGGCATCGACTTCCTATGGTTGGGCAATGGCTTCCGCCTTCCGGACCAGGTGACGTCAGCGGTCTGGATTTCTGCCAGTGTTCTCCTGCCCAGGAAGCAGACTTCCGGCCAGGGCTCCCAGCTGTCTCTGTCTTCCTGGAGCAGCAGACCTCTCAAGTTGCAGTGAGAGACTGAAAATCAGATCTCAGGGAAAGTTTCACCATGGAGAAGGAGGTAAAAATGGGGAAGAGGAGTTAAGACACTGTTTAGGGATGAGCATAGCGCCCCCTCCCCACCCCCTGCCTGATCTCTGCTGTTTCTCTTCCAGCGTGAGGGCAGGAGCCAATGGTCAGACTGGGAGGTTTAAAAGTATGACTAAGAGGGACACCTGGGTAGCTCAGTCAGTTAAACGTCTGCCTGCCGCTTGGTCATGTCCCTGGGTCCTGGGATCGAGTTCAGCATCAGGATCCCTGCTCAGTGGGGAGCTTGCTTCTCCAACTCTGCTGGCTGTTTCCCCTGCTTGTGCTCTCTTTCTGACAAATAAATAAATAAAATCTTAAAAAAAAAAAAAGACTGTGACTAAGAGACTTAAGTAAGTTGGGGGTGGAGGGGAAGAAAGGCAAGCAAAGCTAAGGAAATCTGGAAAAAATTACACATAGAGATATAAATACAGAAGGTCAAACATAGGCCAAACATAGAATGTTGATCCCAAATCTTGTGCACTTTTCTGTGGATACTAAGTCTTGAACAAATCAGTAATGCAGGAATATAAGCAGCCCTCATTCTTCTTCTTCTTTTTTAATTCTGAAAGTATACCAGTTATAAAAAATTCTGAAAAATAAATACATGAGTTAAAGTAGAAAGTTGAAGTGTCCCTCCACCATCCTGATCCTCATTCTCCAAACCTGGCTCGTTAATGATGTTAGCACTTTAGCCATTCCTTCAGCCAATACTGATCTCGTCAAAACAACCCTGTGAGGGAAGAACTACTACTATACCTTTATTATTATTATTATTATTATTTTTTTTTTGAGAGAAAGAGAGAGAAAGAGTTCATGCATGCAGTTGGGATGGGAAGGGCAGAGGGGGAGGGAGAGAGAGAATCCCAAACAGACTCCCTGCCCAGTGCAGAGCAGTACGTGGGGCTTGATCTCAACCCCAAGATCAAGACCTGAGCTGAAATAAAGAGTCAGATGCTTAAGTGACTGCCACTTGGACACCCTGCCTTTGTTATTATCTTTAGTTGTAGTAAAATATACATAACACACACTCGACCTGTTTAGGGAGTCCTGGTAGCCACTGGAGGCAAGGGGCCATCATGGCCTTTTGCCTACCTGACCCACTGGTGCCATGAGTCGTGAGGCATTCACAGGGACAAATACCGGTCCTTTGCTTGTTTGACAAGAATCCAGCCTGGAGAGTGTAAGAATGGAAAGGATTTGGGAAAGGTTGCCCAGCTGCTGCGGCGGGGGGAGGAAGAATCCTGGTGCAGTCGGCCTCCACCACCCTGTGTCTTCCCTAAGCCTCCCATGGGCACCTCCTCTGAGAGATAGGAGGGCTACAAGGCTCCTCATGGCACACAGATGACTGGCATCCTTCTGAGAAAGCAACCTATTGTGATTTCTTTGCTGAGAGAGAGCAGCAGAAGACAGTATGGAGAGAAAGCTGGGCACAAGGGCAAAGCAGCTGTGGGAGGACGACTGTCTGGTGGTCCTAAGTCTGAAGCTTGGCCCCTTTCCTGAAAAGAAGGTATGTGTCTTTTCTCATTGTATATTCTCACCTCTCTTATTGTAGATTAATTGACTATACTTATTCATTTCTGGTTTATTTCTGCAGTCTCTATTCCGTTCCATGACCTGAGTCTATTTTTCTGCCAGTAATGTATGATTCTGACTACAGCTTTGTAGCATATCTCGAAATGCAAGACTGGGATGCCTTCAGCTTTGCTCTTCTTTCCATAATTGCTTTCACTTGGGCTTTGTTTCTCTTTATTGCCAAATACTATTCCATGGTGGGGGTATATGTACCACAGTTCATATAACCATTCGTCAATTGAGGAACTTTTATGTTGTTTCTACATTTTGGCTATCGTGAATAATACTGGCATGAACATTCATGTACAAGAATGTCTGTGGGGGACGCCTGGGTGGCTCAGTTGGTTGAGCGGCTGCCTTCGGCTCGGGTCATGGTCCCAGCGTCCTGGGATCGAGTCCCACATCGGGCTCCTTGCTCGGCAGGGAGCCTGCTTCTCCCTCTGCCTGCCACTCTGTCTGCTTGTGCTCACTCTCGCTCCTCTCTCTCTGACAAATAAATAAATAAATAAATAAATCTTAAAAAAAAAAAAAAAAAGAATGTCTGTGGATAGACGTTTTCATTTCTCATGTGTACATACCCAGGAGTGGAATTCCTAGGTCATGCGGTACCTCTGTTTAACCTTTTGAGGAACTTCCAGATTATTTCTAAATTGACTGCACTGTTGGACATTCCCACTAGCAGTGTATGAAAGTTCCCATTTCTCCAATCTGTCTTTTTGATTCTAGCCATTTTAGTGGGTATAAAGTGGTGTCTCATTATGGTTTCTTTTTGCATTTACTTGATGACTGACAATGTTGAGTGTCTTTTTACGTGCTTTTTGGACATTTGTGTATCTTTGGAGAAATGTTTATTCAGATGATTTGCCCATTTTTTGAAAAAGAAAAATTAAAAAAACACTTTTCTACTTAAGGTTTTATTTTATTTAAAAATTTTTTATAAAGATTTTATTTATTTGACAGAGAGAGAGAGATCACAAGTAGGCAGAGAGGCAGGCAGAGAGAGAGGAAGGGAAGCAGGCTCCCCACTGAGCAGAGAGCCAAATTCGGGGCTCGATCCCAGGACCCTGGGATCATGACCTGAGCTGAAGGCAGACACTTAACAGACTGAGCCACCCAGGTGTCCAGAGTTGTAAGAGTTCTTTATGTAGTCTAGATCTAAGCCACTTATCAGATATATGATTTATAAGCATTTGATATCATTCTGTGGGTCATTTTTTCATTTCATTGATTAGTGTCCTATGGTTAGTGTCCCATTTTCTTGATAAATGTCCTTGATTAGCATCCTATGTCCTATTAGTGTCCTATAGTGTCCTACACTTGATTAGTGTCCATTTTCTTGATTAGTGTCCTATTAAAGTTTAAATTTTGATGAAGTCCAATTTATCTTTTTTTTTTCTTTTGTTTTTCTTTTGTTACTTGAGTACTTGGTGTCATATCCATGAAGCCATTACCTAATAATAGCCACAAAGATTTATGGCTATGTTCTATTCTAAGAATTTAATAGTTTTAGCTCTTACATTTAGGTCTTTGATCCATTTTGACTCAATTTTCATATATGACATGAGGTGGGGATCCAACTTCACTTTTTGCCTGTGGATATCTCGTTGTCCCAGCATTAGTATGACTTTTTACAGATGAATACTTTGTAAATGCCATGAAAAAAAGGACAGTGCCTAGTTTTGCTCACCTTTGTCTCCTCAGGATTCATTTAGCCCCTGACGTATAAGATGTTCAATAAATATGGGTGGCGTGAGTGAATATACGAGTGATTGAGATTTAGTGAGGTTAAATAACTTGGACAGGTCAGCCATTTGGAAAGTGACCATACGGGACTTAAATGCAAGGTTTCCCATTCATTTCTTTCTTTTTTTTTTTTTTTTTAAGATTTTATTTATTTATTAGACAGAGATCACAAGTAGGCAGAGAGGCAGGCAGAGAGAGGGGGATGCAGGATCCCTCCTGAGCAGAGACCCGGATGCGGGGCTCGATCCCAGGACCCTGGGGAACATGACCTGAGCCGAAGGCAGAGGCTTTAACCCACTGAGCCACCCAGGTGCCCTTCCCATTCATTTCTAGTAAAGAATTTTTGTGCTTCCAGGTTTCCAAAACTGTCTCAGGTTACCAAAAGCTCTTTATCACAAGAAACCAGATTTCCTCAAAGGTTCGTTTGATGCCCCTCTCTGTATCATTTCGATAATTCCATTGTTTGTGAACAACTACACTTCTCAAAACTAGTGAGCCTCGTTCCTTCCACTTCTGACTCCCCTCCTCTCTCCACCCTTCCCAGCCACAGAGACAAAGACTTCACTTCCTTCTTTGGTGGTTTTATAGTTGGAAAGCTCTTCTAGATATCTGACCACAGCTTTCTGCTGCACAATTTTACCATAATCCCCAGGACTGTTAGGTGTAACTGTTTATTATGACTGGTTTGGTGTGGGAGGTATTTAAGCTGTGCAGAAATCTCTATGAGCTTTGTGCTGTGTGAAGTACTGTTTTGGTGAAGCCCTTGGCACTTGCTCTGGTCCTGATGTGGTATTCCCTTCATGGACCATGGTTTCTGATTGGGTTATAGTTTGCCATCTCAGAAGAGAATGAAGCCTGGTGGCATGAACCCCAGTTCTAAAACATTTTGATGGACTCCGCTTTTTTGGGATGAGGACAAGGGAGAGCCTGGAAAAGAAAAAGCTTTGCTCCTCAAAGCTTCCCCAGTTAAAGCCAAGACTGGTGAGAGTTTGGCTGAATACCAGCCCCCACCCTGACAGTGTTGAGTTTGGGCTCCCCCTATTGGACCCTTTGGAAAATAATTATGTGAACTACAGGAAAAATTAAGACAAGGGTGGGCACAAAAGAAAGAATATTTATGGAGAGCTTATTTATTTATTTATTTATTCAGGCATCTCTTTCATTCTTAAAGTAATCCCATGGGTAGGTCTTATCAATCCTCTTCTGCAGAGTTGCAAGCTGAAGCTTGCATAAGTTACACGGGGATTTGAACCCAGAGGTTTGACTCCCTAAAGTCCATACCCTTTCCATACCTTTTCTGAGCCAAGAAACCCGGTAGGCAAAAATGGCACATGAGGGCTCTTTCCTCCCTTTGCTTCCACTGGATTTATTGCTCATTTTGTTGAGATACTCCAGGGGCCCAAGAATGCTCTGGAGATCCCCTTGAACAGTGGTGTGCTTCAGTTAACTCAGACCAACTGGTGAGATCAATTGTGAAATTGTTACAAGCTGGTTGTTAAACCATTGTTAGTTGGAAAAGGGTCATGGTGGGAGGGAGTATTTACATCATGGAAACTGGTAACCTTTACAAATCAGGGATTCTACCCGGCTAACCCCTCAGGCTGGTTTATCAGCACACCATTGTAACCAAACTCTCCTCTGAGGTCACAAATGCCCTAACAGAGCATTAACTTTGAGGCCCTGAGAAAGAGCTGAGGATGACGGGGCCTGCCCCCAGTGGCCACAAACCTTCAACTGCAGGCTGAGGAAGGATAGACATATCAGTTGGAAAAATGAAGACATGTGTACTTGTGGGAGAGAGAAAATAGGCTGTAGAATATTGGTTATTCACATGTAAACAAAACACCAACGTTTTTAATAATGGGGATTTTGGGGGAGGGGTGGTGACTTGTCATTCAGAGTTCTTTTCTTTCAGAGCAATGGAAGAGGAGATCCAATTCTTCTGGGAACTAGAAAAGTGCCCTGGATTGAGGTGGGGGTGGGGGTGGGGGCTCTGCAAAACACAGAAGAGGGGAGATCTCATTTGTGAAAGGAAGGCAACTGTGAGCCTCAAGGTCTTGAGGTGGGAGGCAGTTTGTAGACCACATTCCTGACTCTGAGACTACAGTTGGGATCCTTCTACCTGCCAGATGGTGACCTTCCTCCCTCAAGGCCCCTGGGTTACCCAGGGCTACAGGAGTCTGTGAAGAGCAAAACAACACAAAGCATCAGGAGAACAAATCTTCAGAGCCAACTCTGGGCGCTTCTGGGTCATCTCCATTTGAGGACTGGAGTCAGGGGCCTTCCTTGGCTGGTCTAGATGCTGCAAAGAAAGATCCACCTCCCATAGTAAAAGAAGGGGAACATCCTAGATGGCACAGTTGGAGGGACATCTCCATGGGGAGAGGAAGGGACTTCCCAGCCCTGCCACATTCCCAGAAATTTCCCTGTCCCTTTATGCTTGTGAGCAACCACAGTTGAAGCCATTAGCACTGCAGACTCAGATAGATAGTAATTAAATAATACTTCCCTAAAGGCCCTGAGTTAAGAAAAGGAAACCAGAGAACAGAGTAGCAGGCAACCAGATAATCTGATTCCCAAGACACAGCTGATTTATCTTCAGCCCACAGGCAGCTTCAGGAATTGCTCCTCTGCTCCTAGCTTGCTGCCTCCATCTCAAAGCCACTCCCTGAGTCTAAGGGGAGAAGGATAGACACCTGCACATTCCCACCTCTGTCAGCTTAAGGCTCCCATTCTGAGTCCCAGGTCCCTGCCTGAGGACGCACCTCACTTATCCTGCCTGATGCCAGAATGTGCCTCTCTAAGAGATCCTGCCTGCACGTGACATTAGCCTACAGGGCACAGCAGGACAGCCAGTCTCCATGAAACCCCCTACAGTGAGGGGTGGGTGGAGTGTTGTCCTTTTTTCTAGGTGTTTGGAGATTGTGATCAAAGAGACACCCAGATCGGATGGGCCAGAGCTATGATACTGATGTGAGCCCTTTTGACAGGGCAAGTTTCCACTCCCTGGTATAACTCCCAGGCTCTGTGGGCCTGGGCAGACCTCGCTGTCAAGGCAGACACTGGACGGTGAGTGCAGTGGGAGGGAGCCTCGAACTCAGAGGCTGCTGGTTTCTGGTAGGCAGAGATGAGCACCCTGTGGCACAGATAATATAATCAGCTAACTACTGGCTGGTACAATACCTTCTTCAACCTTTGAGAGAGCCTGCTCCCACTGCTGGTTCACATCCATTCCTTCCATAACTACTAAGTTTCTCTTAGGTGTCAGGTGCTCCACAAGACCCTGGACATAGCAGTGACCTGGGTAGCCATCTTGCCCCCATGGGGGTCACAGGACAATGGGGTGAAAGACACTGAACAAGTAATTAAAGGGTGATGCTGTGAAGGAAAAGTGTAGGGTGAAGTGAGGTTCCGAATTAGCAGGAGGCTCCAAGAGGACAGGGACCATGCCTGACTTGTGGAGTAGTGCCGGCGTCTGGCACGGAGTAGGCATGGACACGTTTGGTGGAGAGGATGAAGGAGTCTAGCTGAATAAAGGGGGTGTGTGTGTGTATCGTGTAGTTAGCCCTCCTTTAGTTCAGCTTGGTAAGCAGCTTTTATAAAACTGCTGATGCTCTGTGTAGTTAATGATAGGTAAGAGAGTAATGGTAATGAGATGTGCACCATTAGAGGCAGCTTACTAAGTAAGAGAACAAGCCCTGACACAGAGTCCTTCCTACTTGAGTTTGAACTCTGAATCAACCACATACTGGCTATGAGAATCTGAGCAAGCTGCCCACAATTTCCTGTGCCTTGTTTCTTTACATTCTATCTCTCAGCATTGTAAGCCTACAAGACAATGTATAGAAACTGGAATGTTATGGTATACTATAACGTTCATACTATAACTATTACTGTAATACAACTATCTATCCTAAGTAGTATAGTATTACATAAAGTATAACTATAGCTTATATTGTAACTGTTAATGTAATTAATAGCTATAATACTTGGTAGTTGCTGTTTATTATTCATGTACAACAAGCTTATATCCAAAAGGACTTTGGTAGTTAAAAGACATAAACATGATAAATCTGGATTGGATAGACAAAAGTAGAATAATAAATCAAGGAGGAAGGGAGGAAAGGGTGTGTATGCAGTGCTAGATATTATCTATGTAGAGAGAGGATGAGCTCTTGGAAGTGAATCAGAAGCCTTTCCTTTTGGGGAGGGGCCAATATTCTTGGCATGCAGGCAGCTTTTGCCGCAAGACAATCTCATTCCAAGGAGTTCAGAATTTTTTAACCTCCAAAACCCATTTGTAGAAAGTTCTGGATGAAGGCTACTGAAATGAAAGGGGGATTGATGTGTATTCACCCAGTGGCCATATTTGCAGAAAGGATAGCTGACCCTTTTGACCTTTACAAGAGGCACCAGAGAACTTTGCATAGCTCCAAATTAGATGATACATAAATGCTTATCCAGATTTTCTGGACCTTTCTCAATTACATTTATGTTGAAAGGCTGCTGTTTCCTGTTTATAGTCTCTTACCACGAGTTAACCACTGTTCCTACTTTCACTTAAGTTTTGTCTCTTGCTCTGTGAGAAACTTTTGAGCTGCCTGAAAATATTTCCTGAAATTGTTTCTCAAGTCTCTTTTCAAATATCTGCATTTATTGAGAATTAATAAAGCCAAGCTGTTATCAAGATCAAAAATGCTTGTCTTTATCCCACTTTATAATTCCTAAAAATGATTATTTTCTCAGAATTCTTCACATTTTCATTACTTCAGTTACCAGTGTTAATGACCAGCTTTCTTCCAGGCAATTTTTGCAAAGAAATAAAGTTAAAAATATTTCTTTCCCCCACAGGTCTCTGCCTACTGGACGATCTGCTGAGAACACAAAGCTGCTTCTTGAAGCTGGGTGGTTGGCTTTCCTCACCCGACCAGACCCAGCTGGGAGACACCGTTCTAGCTGTGCCGCAGGAGGATCTGCACAGACAATTGAAACAACCCAAATGTCAATTTATGGAGGTCATGTGTCCTGAGTATCCACATCAAGATACAAACAAGTGATGAAGCCAGGTACCTCATCACTGCTTCATTGTTTTACTGCAATAATTCTAGCTACGATTAGTTGTAGCTACAGTGTTAAGCCCCATTGTTAATTATTTTTTGGTGATTTGGGGAGCCAAAGTCATGGGCATATAATTCAAATGTTCCTTTACTGGGGTCAGACAGATTCACATGACAGTTTGCTTCTTTGCCTCGTGTGTCCATTCCTCTCCCTTTTTTGTCATTATCATGAGGCCATTACTGAATTTTCAAGGCATGACCCTTGTTAGGAAATGTTGGAAACAATGCAGTTGCTCTATAACCACCAATTACACTGTGAATTCTTACAAATAAATGCACTCAACTTTCAACATTACTCATTCATTGTAAAATGGTAAGAGGTCCAACATGTTTAGAGATGTGGTTCATGCTTTGCTGGCTCTACTTCCTGGAAAAGGATCCAGAATAGTGATGGCCGGGTGAGACATTGTGAGGGGAGCAATGGCTGGTCAGGGGTCATATCACACACAAAACCCTGACTGGAGAAGCATGGCATCTTCTGACGTCTTTTGTAAAGAGGACAGTTTTCTTTAGATAGAAACATTAGATGGAAGAAGCTTTGTTGACTGTGTTGGGGAGGTCTTTGGCCCTCCAGTGACCTTAGACCTCCCACAGGTCTAGGCAAATCTGCTGCATATTGTATGAAACTTCAGTTATTATGTACAACTTCCTATAAAATAGGAAATGGGCAAGAGATGCATTCCTGAGAAGAGGGAGTGAAGTTGCCTTTGAGAGGAGGTGGAGGGCATTACCTATTAGGTTATTGAAGGTATTAAATGGGATGATGCATGAAAAAGGACTTATCCTAGCCCCTGGCAGGTAGTAGGAGCTCAATATTATTATTATTATTACCTGCCTCTCAGCTTCAGCCCCCTTGGTTTTCCTATCCGGCAACACTTCCCAACTTGTTCATTTCTTGCCCTTCCTTGGGTTCTTTTGTTTATCTTAAGTTCTACCTCTGTTTTCTGAAATAATCATATCTTGTATCTACGGTTGAAGAGCTAAGACCACTGAGGGACCTCAGGAGTACGTGTAGTCATAGTTGGGGATAACAGCTAATTCCCAGGTCTTCTGACTTAAGAGTATTCAGACCCTAGGGACAGGGTTTTTACCCTTTTCAAGATGGAGTCCTGTATTACATAGTTTATAGTTATTCCAGTCCGTGGGGTTGCTGATAGTAGTATTGGTGGAGTACCCCAAACCCCCTCCCTTTCTAGATCAGGCCCAGTTGTGATCAAGCCTATCAGCTCATGTCACACAATCAGAACTTGTTCACTTGGGGCATCCTGGATGATGCCAAAACTTGCGGTCCAGGTGGGCAAGAGCCTGAATGAGAACCATCTCAAGAGAACCTCCTGTCTGGAGCCTCATGCTGAATTGTTGGTTGTTTTCATATGGGAGGAGGGGCAGGTGGGGGGCCGAGAGGGAATGAGAGAGGTGGCCTTGTTATTTAGACTCTTCCTCTTATAGTAAAGGGCCAGCTGGGGGGAGCTGTTCCAACTCTAGTTCTGGGCTCTCAAGTGGTTTTTACTTACAACAGCAACAATGCCTAAGCTCAGGCCAGTGGGAAAACAGCCTGGAAATTAGGAGCCTCAGATTTTCTTTTTCAGATTCCCCCAAATGTCTCATTTTTTACAAAAAATGAGTTTATGTTTTTGTGAATCAGGATTGAAATAATATAGGCCATACATTATTATATACATTATTATATTGGTTGATATTTTTATGTTTCTTTTAAAAATTTTTAGAATTATTATTTTTATGTTTTTAAAATTTTTAATAAATTTATTTTTATTTTATTAAAATATTTTTTAAAAAATTTATTTATTTATTTGACAGAGAGAGATCATAAGTAGGCAGAGAGGCAGGCAGAGAGAGAGAGAGGAGGAAGCAGGCTCCCTGCTGAGCAGAGAGCCCAATGCGGGGCTCGATCCCAGGACCCTGGGATCATGACCCGAGCCAAAGGCAGAGGCTTTAACCCACTGAGCCACCCAGGCACCCCTTATTAAAGTATTTTTATTAAATTTTATTTCTGTGTATCTTTTAATGTGCAAGTTCTCTCACCCATTCTATTTTCCCCCTTGTAATGTATTTCTTGATGAAAGTGTGTTGTTATCTTTTGTTTGTTGGTTTTATTTTTGTCCTATAGAATTTCCCTCAGTCTGTGTTTGACTTATTTTGTAGGACTCCTCAGAGAATGTTGTGAACTTCCAAAAGAATGTGCATAATGTCAGCTTGTCTCTCTTTTGGTTATGTTATCAGGTACTGACTAATCCATGATTTTCTTAGGAGTGCGAAATGGTGATAATGGAATTCTACCATTCTGTTCTTCATTTACTAGCTGGACTACTTCTGTAAGAGAAATTCCCTCTTCAACCATGTGATCAGGTATGGTTCCTATAGGAAAGGCAGGATAAATGTTGATTTCTCTTTATGACCAGTTTTTGAGTTATTAAGTTGGCTACCTACAACTCTCCAAATGTGATCAATTAAAAAAAATCATTATGAAGTCATGGGTTTAAATATATTGGATGTATTTCAGTTTATTGCAGCCCATTGTAATTGTTATTCTTATGAATGTTTGAATCGTCCCATCTTTGGCAAGTGGGGTCTCCTCACCTACCTTTTTTTTTTTAAAGGATTTTATTTATTTATTTGATGGAGAGAGAGATCACAAGTAGGCAGAGAGGCAGGCAGAGAGAGAGGGGGAAGCAGGTTCCCCACCGAGCAGAGAGCCTGACGCGGGGCTCAATCCTAGGACCCTGAGACCATGACCTGAGCTGAAGGCAGAGGCTCAACCCACTGAGCCACCCAGGCACCCCTCCTCACCTACCTTTGATGTAGTCCTAAGATACTCTGATAGTTTCTTGAGTTTTTTGTTATGATGAGTTATCCAAGCACATCTTGTATATTTCCTTCTCCAAGCAGATAACCAAACATTTCTTTAAGGTTTCCATCGATGAGAAATTGCAAATAGAGACCACAGTCTGGATGGTAGGGACGTTCGTTGCTATTGGGTAGATCCTTGTTTTCAAAGGCCTTCTGGTGGACAGGAAATACAAACATATATGTTTCCACATAAAGTCATTCTTTGTTTATACTAACATTCTTGACTCAAATAGAGACTCCCATTGTTTTACAAGACTTATCTTAGAGCTGCTCTTTCTCCCAACCAAATATTTTGACCAAACACATCAACATTCGTGTTATCTCTCCATATTATCACCATTAATTGACTAATCATTAATCAATTGATTGATTGATTAATGATTAGTCAATTAATATAAAAATGAAAACCACTTTTCAATTATTTTTATCCTTAGGGTATATCGCACTAGGTATATACAGTAAAGTTAGTGTTTAGGGTTTAAAGTTGTTTGAAATAGTCTTTCTCTTTGTGATTATACCACTAACTTATTGAGTAGATAGATTTTGTTTTATTTATTTTGCTTTTTAGAAAAAGCTTTTAAAAAAAAAGATTTTATTTATTTATCTGAGACAGAGAGAGAGAGAGAGAGAGAGGATGAACAGGGCTGGGGAAGAGGGGCAGAGGTGGAGGGAGAAGCAGACTCCCTGCTGAGCAGGGAGCCTGACTTGAGGCTCAATCCCAGGACCCCAGGATCATGACATGAGCCAAAGACAGACACTTAAGCAACTGAGCCACCCAGATACCCCTATAGAAAGCTTTTTAGAATTAATTTTTTGTAATTATTTGAAATATTTGCAGAGCTTCAAAGTCAGGTCTATGAAACAAAGTGTGTCAGAAAAGCCAAGTTTCTATTCCTATATCCTCTACTCAATTTTCTCCTTCTCCCATAGACATTTTAAAAAGTTTTTGTCGTGGGGTGCCTGGATGGCTCAGTGGGTTAAGCCTCTGCCTTCGGCTCAGGTCATGATCCCAGGGTCCTGGGATCGAGCCCCGCATCGGGCTCTCTGCTCAGTGGGGAGCCTACTTTCTCCTCTCTCTGCCTGCTTCTCTGCCTACTTGTAGTCTCTGTCTGTCAAATAAATAAATAAATAAATCTTTAAAAAAAAAGTTTTTGTCGTATTCTTCCACTGTTAAAAAGAAATAAATATATATTTTGTGTGTGTGTATATATATATTCATTTGTTATTATATATATAGTAGCATTCTATGTGATTTCCCCCACTTTTCATTTAAAATATTATTATACTTATTTTTATTGAGATATTTATGTACAGTTCTAGACAATATGGTAGTGGTCTCTCCATGGCAGTGTATAGAGACATTTTTTAAAAAGAAGATTTATTTATTTATTTGAGAGAGAGAGAGAACAGAGGGAGAGTGAGAGAAAGAAGCAGACTTCCTGCTTCACAGGGAGCCCAGCTCGGGACTTAATCCTAGGACCCTGGGATCATGACCTGAGCTGAAGGCTGACACCCAACTGACTGAGCCACCCAGCCGCCCCTATAGAGACATTTTTTATTCCTCTTTTTTTAAACACTCCATAGTACTTCATGTTTAATTCAACCAGTTTTCTATTGTTGTACATATGGATTGTTTCTATGCTTTTACTCTTTCAAATAGGGCTGCAGTAAACATTCTATGTAAACACTTTTGCATATTTTTGCCCTTGATTTTTGGGGACAGATTCTGAGAAGTGGTATTGCTGGATCAAAGAGGAAATGCATATGTAATTTAAAAAAATATACTAAAGTAGTATTTTTAACCTATCAGATTGGCAAAAACCCAAAGTTTGTCAGCACACCTTGCTGGCAAAGCTGTGGGGAAACAAAGAGGAAATGCATATGTAATTAAAAAAAATACATATATCTACACATGGAATTGCCAACCGAATCCCCTCCATAGCAGTTGCTTCCTTTTGCATTCCCACCAACAGTGTACTAGAATGCCTGTTTCCCCACAGCTTTGCCAACAAAATGTGCTGACAGACTTTTGGATTTTTGCCAATCTGATAGGTAAAAAAATACTACTTTAGTATAATTTTGACTTGTGTTTTTCTTATTAGAAACAAAGTTGAACATCTTTTTATATGTTATGGAGTCCTTTACATTTCTTTGTGTGACCTGTTTGTTCATATTTCTTCCAATTTTTTTTAAGTTTTAAAAAATTTATTTATTCTAAGTAATCTCTACACCCAACAGGGGGTTCAAACTTACAACCCCAAGATCAAGAATTGCATACTCTTTCAACTGAGTCTGCCAGGTGCGCTGTTCTTGCAAATTTTTTCTCAAAGACTTATCCATTTATTTGAGAAAAAGACAGAGAGAGAGAAAATGCATGCATGTGGGCTGGGGAAGGGGCAGAGGGAGAGAATCCCCAGCAGATGCACTGCTAAGCACGGAACCCCATGTGGAGGATCTATGAAATCGTGACCCAAGCTGAAAGCAAGAGTCGACGGACGCTTAAAGACTGAGACCCCCAGATGCCCCCATTCTTGCAATTTTTAAATTGAGTTTTTAGGGGCAGAAAAAATTCCCTTCTTCCTTTCTAGGCTCTTTGCTTGGTCTAATAATTAAATGGACATAGAATAAAGAAGAAAAACAAATTTTGCACATACATATCATTTGCACATATCATAAAAATATGATACTCCAAGAGAGTCAGGTAACTGAGGCTTATATGTTGGCATAAGCTAAGAAATAGGATAGGAGCCCAGGGCTTCAAAGGGGAGGGGGACAATTTGTGGCAAGATAAAAAGAGCAGATGTTTCGAGTCATATGTTTGCCCTGCCAAGCCGGTAACATTTTCAGATAAAAAGTTACTGGGGTACCTGCCTGCCTCAGTTGGTAGAGCATGTGACTCTTGATCTTGGGGTTGTGAGTTTGAGCTCCACACTGGGTGTAGATATTACTTGGGGAAAAAAAAGTTATCTCTGGTAATAGCTCTCTTTGTGGTTCAGGCCCCTATCTAAGTTCTTTTAGGCAGTTGAGGGAGAGGTAAAAAGGTTTTCCTGAGTCTGCTGGGTGTTGATTACCTTCAGGTCAAAATAATTCACATGCCAAAGTGGCACATTTTGGGATGGCCTATTCTGCTCCCCTTAAAGTTGTTGGTTTTTTTTCCCTTTAATTTTAGAAGTTCTTCATATATTAGAGATGTTAGCCATTTGTCTGTGACATGTTTGTCATTTTACTGTGTTTATGGTAATGTTTTCCTTAAAAAAGTGTTTGCTTGGGCACCTGGGTGGCTCAGTCATGAAGCGTCTGCCTTTGGCTCAGGTCATGATCCCAGGGTCCTGGCATTGAGCCCAGCATTGGGCTCCCTGCTCAGCGAGAAGCCTGCTTCTCCCTCTCTCACTCCGCCTGCTTGTATTCCCTCTCTCACATCTTTCCCTGTCAAATAAATAAATAAAATAATAAATAAATAAATAAATAAATAAATAAAATCTTTAAAGAAAGAAAGTGTTTGCTTTTTTTTTTTTTTTTTTTTTTTTTTTTTTTTTTTTTTTTTTTTAATTTTTTATTTTAATAAACATATAATGTATTTTTATCCCCAGGGGTACAGGTCTGTGAATCATCTGGTTTACACATTTCACAGCACTCATCATAGCACATACCCTCCCCAATGTCCATTTCCCCACCACCCTCTCCCGTCCCCCTTCCCCCCCGCAACCCTCAGTCTGTTTCTTGAGATTGAGTCTTTTATGGTTTGTCTCCCTCCCAATCCCATCTTTTCATTTTTTCTTTTCCTACCTCCCCCCAAACCCCCCCACCTTGCATCTCCCCTTCCTCATATCAAAGAGATCATACGATAGTTATATTTCTCCGATTGACTTATTTCGCTAAGCATGATACCCTCTAGTTCCATCCACGTCGTCGCAAATGGCAAGATTTCATGTCTTTTGATGGCTGCATAGTATTCCATTGTGTATATATACCACATCTTCTTTATCCATTCATCTGTTGATGGACATCTAGGCGCTTTCCACAGTTTGGCTATTGTGGACATTGCTGCTATAAACATTCGGGTGCACGTGCCCCTTCGGAGCACCACGTTTGTATCTTTAGGATATATACCCAGGAGTGCAATTGCTGGGTCGTAGGGTAGCTCTATTTTCAGTTTTTTGAGGAACCTCCACACTGTTTTCCAGAGTGGTTGCACCAGCTTGCATTCCCACCAACAGTGTAGGAGGGTTCCCCTCTCTCCACATCCTCGCCAGCATCTGTCATTTCTTGACTTGTTAATTTTAGCCATTCTGACTGGTGTGAGGTGGTATCTCATTGTGGTTTTGATTTGTATTTCCCTGATGCCGAGTGATGTGGAGCATTTTTTCATGTGTCTGTTGGCCATCTGGATGTCTTCCTTGCAGAAATGTCTGTTCATGTCCTCTGCCCATTTCTTGACTGGATTATTTGTTCTTTGGGTATTGAGTTTGATAAGCTCTTTATAGATTTTGGATACGAGCCCTTTATCTGATAGGTCGTTTGCAAATATCTTCTCCCATTCTGTCAGTTGTCTTTTGGTTTTGTTTACTGTTTCCTTTGCTGTGCAAAAGCTTTTGATCTTGATGAAATCCCAATAGTTCATTTTTGCCCTTGCTTCTGTTGCCTTTGGCGATGTTCCTAGGAAGAAGTTGCTGCGGTTGAGGTCAAAGAGGTTGCTGCCTGCATTGTCCTCAAGGATTTTGATAGATTCCTTTCGCACATTGAGGTCCTTCATCCACTTTGAGTCTATTTTCGTGTGTGGTGTAAGGAAATAGTCCAATTTCATTTTTCTGCATGTGGCTGTCCAATTTTCCCAGCACCATTTGTTGAAGAGGCTGTCTTTTTTCCATTGGATATTCTTTCCTGCTTTGTCGAAGATTAGTTGACCGTAGAGTTGAGGGTCTATTTCTGGGCTCTCTATTCTGTTCCATTGATCTATATGTCTGTTTTTGTGCCAGTAGAGGCCTCCTGTTTTTAAAGGGAATTTACACATTTTTTTTTTCAGCTTCAAAGGGCTTAATGAGTGACGATAACAGGAAATTAAGGATCTGTGTGAGTGATATTTATTCTTTGGAAAATGTGTGCTACAACTTAATTAATGGGTTAAACATTAAACATGGCAATATTGGTGTTTCATATAGACGTTTACCCATTTAAGATGATTACTAAACATAAATCCTGTATCTACACAGATACACACCTGGTAACCTGGGAATCAGGAAAAAATATTTTATTTACTTATTTGACACGGAAAGAGAGAGAGAAAGAGAAAATTTATTTATTTATTTGAGAGAGAGAGAGAGAACAGAGGGAGAGTGAGAGAAAGAAGCAGACTCTCTGCTGGCGTCATTCCTGGGGCCGTTTTGATCCTCTTCACTGGGCACCACAGAGGACACCACAAAGGCAAGAGGTGGTTTTCCTGAGGCAGCTGAGCGGTGGCTTGCTACTTGTGGTCAGAGGGAGCGACAGAGGGAGAAGGAGAAGCAGGCTCCCCGCTGAGCTGGGACTTCAATGTGGGGCTCAATCCCAGGACTCTGGAATCATGACCTGAGCTGAAGGCAGATGCTTAACTGACTGAGCCAGCCAGGTGCCCTGCTTTTAAATTTTTATGTAGTTAAGTTGATCAATCCTTCTCTTCAGTTGAAGCTGGATTTTTGGCTGTAGTTATGAAAGTCTTCTCTACTCTCAAGGTCACAGAGAAATTCTGCCATTTTTTCCCCTTGGTACTTCTATAGTTTCAATTTTTAAAAAAATATTTACTTATTTGAGAGAGAGAGAGAGAGAGAGAGCTTGCAAGCAGTGGGGGAGGGGCAGAGAGGGAGGGAGAGGGGAGCAGGAGCCAGGCTCCATCTCACAACCCTGAGATAATGACTTGAGCCAAAACCAAGAGTCAGATGTTCAATTGATGGAGCCACCTAGGTGCGCTGCTACAGCTTCAATTAAAAAAAAAAAAAATCCTATGTAGATGTTATCCTTTGTGTGCGATGATAAGTGGATCAAATTTATTTTTTTATGTAGAGTCTCAAAGTTGATATTATTAGCTCCCTTCCCTCCCTCCCTTCAGCTTGCCTTTTCCTGGACATTGTATTCCTTTCTAGGTTTGTTAAAACTGGACATGGATCAAAATAAACATCTGTTCAACTCCCTGCACTTGTTCCTTTTTGTTGCCTGTTTTTCTTTCCTGGACTCTGTGATTTCTGTACAGTGTTTTTCCAGCAGCTCAAGGGAGTAATGACCTTTTGGGCTTTAGGAAAAGTGGGCTAAAGATCTGTCCAGAGAGTGAATCAAGCTGGAGCAGGTCCTGCAGGGGCCACTCTGCTAGGAGTGGGGGGCAGGGGGGAGTGGGGGGGTTTGGGAGGGTGGGAGGGTGGGGGTGGGAGCGGTGGGGGGTAGGAATGGGAGGTGTGTGGGGGGTGTGAGGGTGGAGGTAGGTAGAAAACGGCTTCCTGGGGCAGGGCAAAGGTGCTCACTTAGGAGCACTCCGGAGGGAGCTCAGTTCTTGTTAATGATCCATGTTTCCTGTCCCCACACACTTACTGCTCTTGTTTCTGTGTTAGGAAATGTCAGGTTTCTAACTGGAGCAGACTAGAGACCGTGGGAAGAGAAGTGGGCAGCAAAAGGGAGGAATGGGACACAGAAATTGGAACCTGTCTTCCTCTATGTTCACCTGCTATCCAGGGCATCTCTGTATCATTAATACCAGATGCTATTGTTTGGAAGCACAGAAAAGATGTCACCTCAATTTTTTAACAACTTGATCATGAGGAAATGACCTAGACTCTGGGCCCAGGAGTAAAGAGAGCTCCCCTCCGAGCAGGAGAATATGCACCACTTCTTCCATCCTTCAGATTCTGAACATTTCCATTCCATGTTCAAACATCCTCCACTTTCATCCTCAACCTTCTGACTAAGAAACAAAACATGCAAACACAAGCCCTGACTGTGTTCTACAAACAAACTAAGGTGAAGAAGGTATTCAGCTCCTCAGATGCAAAGAACAGAGGGACACCCAAATTACCTTCAGGGAGGAGCTTTTTCTAAGGCTACGCAGGTAAGAAAAACAGGAAATGGCTCTCCATCTTGCAAGATGGTCGGTGGAAAAGCTGAGAAGCTGGACACTAAGAAGAAACCTGAAGCCAAGCAGGCCGACGCTGGTGGCAAGGTTAAGAACAGTAACCCCAAGGCTAAAATGCCAAAGAAGGGGAAACCCTACTGCAGCCAATAGATACCCTGTCCTAGTCAGAGGGTGTGTGTTCCAGAAGGGCTCTGTGCAATAGGATGTATTCAGCAGCTAGATCCAGGGTGGAAGAGAAAAAGAAGGAGAAGGTTCTTGTTACAGCCATGAACTGGTTGGTGGTGACCAGAATGGTGGTACCCAAGTGGTTCAACTTGGCCCAATGCCTAGGAATCATCCTGCTGAAGATGTGTCTTGAAAGCTGTTGAGCTTCTCAAAAAACCTTTCAGTCAGCACGTGAGAAAACCAAGCTGGCGTCACTCCTGGGGCCATTTTGATCCTCTTCACTGGGCACCACAGAGGACACCACAAAGGCAAGAGGTGGTTTTCCCGAGGCGGTTGAGCAGTGGCTTGCTACTTGTGACTAGACCCCTGGCCCTCAGTCCTATGCACAGAACACACCAGAAATTTGTCATTGCCACCTCCACCCAGACATCTCACGGAGGCGTACTTCAAGAAGAAGAAGCTGCATAAACCCAGACACCAGCAAGGTGAGTTCTTTGACACGGAGAAGGACCCCTTCCTTCCCTCCCTCTCACCCTTCTTCCTCCCCTCCTTCCCTCCCACCTTCCTCCTTTCCTTCCTTCCTTTTTTCCCTTCCTCCTTTCTTCTCTGCTTCCTTCCTTCCTTCCTTCCTTTATTTTTGCTTTAAGGTATGATAGTATCCTTAATTTTGGGGAGTATTGCTCTTTTGTTAAGATAACACTCTGCAATGTATCCTTTGAATACATGAAATTAAGGCAGAATCTGAACTGAGAGCCTTACCAAAGAGGTGTTCCATTGCTGAGCACAGTGAGAAGAAAGGGTGTCTTCCTTGAGCAGAGAGATGAGAAATGTCCAGAGGGGTCCCCTGAGACAGAAATCATTTTAGGAAGAGTCACCTTTGATATGGAATTCTACTGTGTCCCTGTTCTGGGCTGTCTTTTTTTTTTTTTAAAGATTTTATTAATTTATTTGACAGAGAGAGACATAACAAGAGAGGGAAACAATCATGGGGAGTGGGAGAGGAAGAAGCAGGCCTCCCGCCGAACAGGGAGCCTGATGCAGGGCCTGATCCTAGGACCCTGAGATCATGACCTGGGTAGAAGGCAGGCGCTTAATGACTGAGCACCCAGGTGCCCCCCCCTTTTCTTGAGAGACAGAGTGCGCACACAAGGGGTGGGGTGGGGGCAGAGAGAGCGAGGGAGAGGATCTTAAGCAGACTCCATACTGAGTGTGGAGCCTAATGTGGAGCTTGATCCTATAGACCTGAGATCATGACCGGAGCCAAAATAAAGAGTCAGATGCTTAACCGACCGAGCCCTCCAGGTGCCCCATAATTCCCCTTCTTGACTGGGCTATCCATGGTTCAAGCCTCCGCTGAAGCTGAGTTGACCCCTAGCTCAGTGTTAGTTTGTAAAAGAAGGGAAGGGATGAAGAGGCTGGATGCCCACAGGGAAGTAGTGAGAGGGAGAAACAAAAGGTGATATTGACCTTGGGTATCAACTGGGGATACTGACTGACCCAGGTGGCATGGGTCAGGGTCCTGGACTTCCTGCAACTGTAGATAAGTGGGGCTGAGTCATTTTGTAACTCGGGCCCATGGGTACAAGAGCACCCAGCTCCGGGGGTCCCAAATAGACCAGGTTCAGCCACTTACCACTCAAAAAATCCAAAGGCAGAGACACGAGTGGTAGTGAAACAAGAAAGCAGTTCATTTCAGTGAGGTCAACACTGGGAAGGCAGAGGACTGACTAACATCTCAAAGATTGTCTCCAAAGTGCTGAAAATCTTCTAGGTTTATAGAGGGAAAATGTGGAACAAATGTTGGTAGGGATGCGCAGGCGGCAGCAGAGTCAGGTGACTCATTGCCTTGGGGTCACCCTTGCGTGGGGGGCCTTGCTGGCTCTAGGGAATAGTGTCAGTCTCCAGCTCAGCCCTCGGGGTCTTTTGCCTGAGTTAAGAGAGAAGCTGGAAAAAGAACTGAATCACTTGGAAAGTAGAGACTGAGAGGTCCAGAAGGAAATAGTTGAAGTCCTCCTTCAGTTTGACTCTCAGAAGACAGCGATGGCCAGAGGCTGAGAAGCTGCACTTCCCTTTCACTGTGTGGAGCTCTTGTCCCTGGTAGTGCCAGCATATTCCTGTGTCTCTGGGGGATTATTCCAAAGACCCCCCCCCACCCCAGAAGAGCTTTGAGGTTTCAAATGTTTCAAATCTCCTCCCCTTTCACACATTCTTCTCCCACCTTTTGTACCTTCTTCCTTGCTTCTTCACTCTCTCCCAATGTCTTCTTCTTTTTTAAAAAAATTTATTTTTTCAATGTTCCAACCCACATCCAGTGCACCATGCAATATGGTAGTACCCACCACCAGGCTCACGAAACCCCCCATCTCCTTCTCTCCAAAACCCTGTTTGTTTCTCAGAGTCCACAATCTCTCATGGTTCGTCTCCCCCTCAATCTCTTCTTGATCACACTCTTCAACGTTGTTTACTTTCTACCTATTTTTTTTTTTTAATCTTTCCATCCGACCATCTTTGGTCTTTTCTTATTTCCCCCTTCTTTCCCATCTCCTCACCTTACCTACTATCAGATAGCTCCTTGCCTTTCTCCCACTGCTCATTGCAGCAGCTTTTTATCTCATCCCTTCAGCATACTGGAAGGCATAAACTTATGGTCCACTGCCTGATACCCGTAGAAACATAATTTGTTAGCAGAATGTTTACCAAAAATATTGAATCATTTCCAACATTAAAAAATGGCAGATTTCACCTAAGAAAATCCAGATTTCTAGCTTTTAAAAATTAAAACTATCTAGCATGAGGCCTGCATTGATTGCTGGTAACAATTGATGGAGCTGGGTGGGAGCTGCTCATGTCAGGTCACCAGGGTCCCCGACCTGTCCCGTGACCTCCCTCGCACTTCGGGGAAAATGTCAATCAGCACTTGTCATTAGCTATAGCAGTTTTTCTTCGTTTAGCAGAAAAATTTCTGTTCCTACCCACATCTTTACTCAAAAGTGGGAGAACAGAGACCACGAGAGCCTTTTTTTCTCATTTGCATTTCCCGATTGCCCTCAGCAGGGGGCGACGTCGGCAGCCTCTGCTATTAAAGACTCATCCCTCCCTTCCCCCCATTTCTTCCTCCCCCCCCCTCTTTTTCCATAGTATATCCTCTGCTCACCTTTTGTTCTCATGAAGGTTAGTATTTAATGCAGCACTGAAAGGCTAAGTAACTTCCAGACCACTACTTTCAATCTTCAATTTACAGAAAAGTTCTGTGAAAAATCCTTGTATTTGTACAGCAGTGTTTTGTGTATGTTCATAGATGGAAGTAGTTATTGACAGTCTATTACTTGCCTTGCTATTTGTATCATCTGGCTAACAACCTAGTCATGGGGCTGAGAGCTGAGGTATGGTCATGGAGCACGCCAAGTCAGTCTTCTTTTAGGGTCATCACCGGGCGGGGTGGGGTCATGGCATTCAGCTGGTAGCAACAGAAACTGGAAAAATAATGAAATACACAATTTAGTGCTTTAATTTTTCTGTATTTAAAATCAATCTTGGGGCGGCACCTAGGTGGCTCAGCTGATTAAGCGTCGATTCGATTTTGGCTCAGGTTATGATGTCAGGGTCTTGAGAAAGATTCCTGTGTCGGGCTCTGCGCTGGGCATGGAGCCTGCTTAAGATTCTCTCTTTCTCCTCCCTTAGCCCTGCTTCCTTGCAAGTGTGTGTGCGTGTGCACTCTCTCTCTCTAAAAAGAAGATCAATCTCACTGTGAGAACAGGGCTCCTGACAGCACAGCAGGAACCTGGCTCCCTCAACCTCCTGAGCCATCATCTCTAGGACTGGTGTGTCTTCCTTCATTTCTTCATTTATTTTCCTCTTTAACCCTTACCACATTCGGACATACTATCCAGCAGTTTATTTATGATTTGTCTCCTCCCACTAGACTGTAAGCTTACAGGGATTTTTGTCTGTTTTCTTCACGCAGAGACCCCAGTGCTGAAACCTCCTTGTGCTTGTGGAGTGAATGAAAAAATGCTGTTGAGATGCCCGCGGGAGCCCCTAGTGGGAGAATCTTTTAAAAATGCACACGAAGTCTCCCTGCAGGCAGCAGCAGCCAGCTCCCCTGTATGGAGGTCAGTGGATTTTTCTCCTTCCGGGTCTGAGAGTCAGCTATCTGCGTGTGAGTCCTCACTGAAACCCCTACTCCTCTTCCTTCTTTCCTCCATCCTGTCAACGTGTGACTATGGAATGAAAATAAGCTGAAAACAGACACATTGCACTCTTCAATTCACACCAGCAGCTTCTGCTAAGACACCCTCTCCCCTCCGCGGCTTCCCGCTGCAGGAGAGACAGAGACAAGCTCGCCTCGCTCCCCGTCGGATCCCCCGGGGCCGGCTGAGTCCGCGGTGAGAGAAGTCACCCAAGGCGGGACTCAGGAGATAGAAGGTTACTGAATACACTGCGAGGAGCCGTGGGCAGGACAGCAAAGGAGAGACTGTCCGCCAGGGGACAGTGGTGGGGGCTACAGTGAAGTCGGGGAGTGAGGAGGCATGGGAACGTATGGAATTTTCCTTTTCTGGTACCTGTGCCCATTTGTAAGTAGCGGATTGGTCAGCTAGGGCTTCTGGCTGTTTCGAGGTGGGTGGCCTGAGGGCCTGTTTGTACTCAGCCTGACGGTCACCGCGGCCGTTCTTCCTCACTCAGGGTTCCAGAGCTCAAGCCTGTTGCCTACTAGCGGCCTCTGCAAAGCTCACAGAGGGTACCACCCATACTGTACTCCCCTGAGGGATGGTTGGGATATCCTGGCTCCTTCCAGATTGCCTCTGCAGGTGTGTGACCCCCATCCTCCCTCGTTTTAGTTCCATTTTAGGAAGTGCTGTCTTCTGATACTGGCACCAAACAGGTATGAGCTGTTTCTGGAACCCCTTGTGCACTGGCCACACTTTTGAACGTAGAGGACATATGGATGTATGAAATAATAGATCTGCCTCCCCCCCCCCTTTTTAAATTAAAAGTAGGCTCCATGCCCAGTGTGGAGCCCAGGATGGGGCTTTAACTCATGACCCTGAGATCGAGACCTGAGCTGAGATCAAGAGTTGGAGGCTTAGCTGACTGAGCCACCCAGGTGCCCCATAATTAGATCTATCTTAAAATGCTCACCAAATAATGAACGTACACAACAGTTATACAGCAGAATGGTTTTTTAAATAATGGTTCAGCCTTTTTATCAAGTTAAATCTCATAGAGAAAGAAGCTCACTATATAAGAAAAACACAGAGGTGGAACTTCTTTGGGTGAAGAGGGCCTAGGAGTTGAGCCCTACCCACTGCGTACCCGTGTGGATACTCACCAGAGACCTGAGAGGCTCTTCTGTGGATCTCCATGGGTCCCTTGAACATGGTTTGCAAATGTATAGGGTGGTGAAAAGAACGCAGGCTCCAGGTTGGGACATGGTGTGCGTTCCTGCTTTGCTGTTAGCTGAGTGACCCAGGGCAAGTGAAACAATCCACTCACTTCCTGTCAGACTCATGTCCACATCCACAGGAACAGGTGACCCAGCCATGCAGGTGCCTGCACCTGCGATGGAGAATTACTCAGATATCCCCTCCCCCTCATCTACTCAGAATGTCCTTTCTCGGCAGCCTCCTCCATCTTGTGGTTGGCTGTTTATCTGGACCGTCATGTATCTCCCACATCAGCGGAGCTGATTGCTGCCCCAAACTCCATCATCCTCTTCGCTGGAATCCCAGTCTTGTCTGGGTGTCCACGTGCTACCTCAGAACACTTCCTTCCCCAGACTCCATTGCATCTAGGGCTGGCCACATGACTCAATGGCTAATGAGTCATCAGCAGAAGTCAGCTTGGCATGGCTTTCGGCAATTCAATTGTTTTCCTGATTAAAAAAAAGAAAAGATAGCTTCTGTTGTAACACGCCTTATGCTCTTTCCTCTTCCTTTCTGCCTGAAATGTGGATGCGGAGGCTGCAGGCAGAACGGCCACCTTGCACCCATGAGGTTGAAGGATGGACTGGTATAGGTGGGAGGCAGCCACTCAAGCAGCACTGGGGACAGCATTTTACCAAACTCCAAGGCCTGAGCCGGTGTAGCAGCAGTGTCTTTCTTAGCGAGCACTGTCCTGCTTGGAGAGCTGGATAGAGGTGGGGTCTTGGAGCCATTAACACCCATCCTGCCTGTGATAGTGAGAAAGGGAAATCCAAAGAGGCTGCGTCTCAGCTGGGCCCTATGAAGGGCTAACGGGCCAGTGAGCTTGCCTGTCTTACCCACCTCCTTGTAATAATATTATCCTAATAATCTTTCTCCCTTGATCTTGCCTCTGTCTCCCCAGCTATCTCTATAGTCTCAGTATTTGGCTGTAGCTTTGAGAAAATTGTCTTACTACTATTCTTTGTTTATTTTGCATTTCTCTGAAGATATTCTTCTGAAAGCTTTTAGTCATTTGTCGTTCTTTTTTCTCTATTCCTTGTGTGTCATCATTATTTCTTGCTTATTTCTGCCATATGCTCACTCCCTGAAATTTGATCTACCCTTCAAGGTCTTTCTCAGATGCTTTTATGAAACCAGCCTGGATGGAGGCCTTCCCCTTCTCTGGAACCCCACAGCACTTAGTTTCTGTGGCTTCTGTGATCATCAGCAAACTGGCAGGTTCTTGATTAGACTTACTCCTTTTACTACCCTTTAGGTTCCTTATGGCAGGGATTGTCTTGTACTAAGCCCTTCCCTTGGCATATACTTACTTGATAAGTATTCGTTGAATTCAACTGGGAATTCCAACTTGGGAAGAGAAGACAGACACACTAAGCATGATGCATTTAAACAAAGTGGAGATCATTTTCCTCAAGAAATGACTGCTATACAGGCCTTTGCCACATAGATTTAGGACTTGGGGGGGGGGAGGCATGGCTGAAAACCACCTGTTCAGGGAATTCTTCTTCAGGAGAAACACAAGCTACAAAAGAAATCACCATCACCTCTCATCACCTGTAATAAGGAAATTCTGAATAACTCTTTCCTGGGGGCCCACTGAGTCAGAGGTCCACACCTGGTTAGGTAAGTAGCGGGTGTGATCAGGGAAGAAGTGATGAATATCCTTTCGGCTTCGGCACCCAACATCAGCTGTTTATACAGCAGTGATGCAGGTTTCCATAGGCAGAGTCCTTGCTGTCATTCCGAGTGCTTTCATACACATGCCCAAACAGGACAGAGCAAGGGTAGCTGCCTAAAAAGGAACTTGATGGAGCAGGTTCAGAGGATCCCTCAATTTTTGCCCCAGAAGAAGAGCCTTCTTCATGGTGGGAACATGCCCTGAAAGAAAAAGCAGAACTTCCCTGTCTTGACAGTTTCAGCATCGACATGTCTAGCAACCAATTAGATGTGAGAATTAGAAGCTCAGGAGGGAGGAAGTGGGCTGAAGAGTAGATTTCGGAGTCACTGGCATGTCAGTGGGGATGATGGTGGACAAGGTCCCCCTGGGAGGGTATAGAGGAAGGGGAGGATGGAGTCCCAACACTTAGGTGGTGAATAGAGGACCAGATCCCTGAGAAGGCCAGCCAGAGAGGTTAAGACTAGGTAGAGAGGAAGTTATCATGGAAATTAAGAGCTGAGACTTCTGAGAGGAGAGAGAGAGGGAATGAATCATCACCAACGAATGCAACAGAGTTTCTGGGAAGGGAAGAATCACAAAGTACCCTTTGGATTTGGAGTGGGACACAGGGAGGGGATCCATGGGACAGAGTGGAGACAGAAGGTGGATTTTCAAGGTGCCACAAAGGAAGGAGAAGCAAGGGGAGAGTGGTAGACACAGAGGTAGGGTGACAGTCACCAGCTGTCAGCTCCTTCAGGGTCCTTCCTGTTTCTGGGCAGCCCCACTTAGTGACTGAGCAGGACTTGGGTTGGAAAGGCCTGGCAGGTTCAGCCCAACTTGGTTTGCTCTGAGGGGGCTCACCATAGCTATCTGAGATCTGCAGGCCTCCCTCTGCCCTGCCCTGCCTGCTTCCTCCCTTTACGGTCAGAGAGGTTGACTCCTAATCAACATCTTGTATTTCGGATTCCATCTAGGTGTGTGCTTCTGGAGAACCCAATCTCTGACAGAGGGGTGGAAACAAGTCTTCTGGAGAGTTTATTGGGAAGGAGAAAAGGGTCTCTAAATTTTTTCTTTTGTTTTAAGAGCAGGAAGGAGAAGAAGGAGTCTGAGATGGTGTGCTTGAAGATACTGGAGGGGGACAGGATGGTTAATAGACAAGGCTTGGGGAGAAGAGAGAAGATGGATGTTGAGGTCATCCTTGATTGGCCTGGAATAAGAAGGATATTTTGCCCACTCTGAGATTGAGGCTGAAGGCATATTGATCTGGTGAATTTAGATTGTTTTCTGGGGTAGTTGAGGAAATGAGGAACATTCTGTCCAGTGACTTCAAAGATCAGTTGCTAGAGAGAGGAAAGGAGGAATCCTTGAGGTTAAAGTGGATAAAATGCTTTTACCCACAGTGAGGATTTGGGGGAAGCAGGGCAAGTTTTAGCTGAGCTGTATGCAGAACAAAATCTTTGGGCAAAACCCATAGAACAAGAGAATGGGATCTGGAATGGAGAAAAGAAAGACCCACTTCTTTCTGTTAGAATCTGTTTGGTGACTAGATGGTTTTGGGTAGATTCTGGAATCTAATGGGATTTTTTATCCTTCAAACTCTGTGCCATCCTCATATTTGCTAAACATATCCTTTATATAACACACAAGTCGTGATATCAATACTGAGCAGAGCAGGACTGAGAACCCCAGCACCTTGGAATTCTGCTATTTAACCAGTTCCAGGTTTTCCTAACTATATAGTTACCAATTCCAGATTTCTCCATTTGTTCCAGAAGTGTATAATTTGAGATGTCACGAAATGCCTTAATCACATGCAGACCCTTGGTCCACTATAGTGTCTCAGAAATTTCTATCAGTCTTAACCCTGACAAGACAACATGAATGAAGACTGGCATGACCTGCCTTTGTTGAGCCCCATGAACCCCTGGGGCCATCGTGACTTCTCCTAAGGCCTAACAAGACTCCTTTTTGTATCTCTGAGGATTTCTGCCTTTGGTCATTGTCAAAGTCACTGATTTGTAATTTTCAACATTCACCTTTGGTCAACCTTTGGAAGTCAAAGCTACCTCTGGCCTTGCGACACCTGTCTGCTTTTTCATGATTCCTCAAAGATCATTCATTGATGGTGACTTGGTGATGCTAGGAATATCCAAGTGATGTTTTTTGGGTACTCTGACATGTAATCCTTTCAAAGGAGGAAGTTTGAGCGCATTTAGTGCAGCTACAGTTTCTCTTTTTTTAGGTGTTGGGTTCTGATCCCTGCTTACCAATAGTCATCCTACCCTTCCCACTCAAAGGCCATGCTTCTTCTTCTTCTTTTTTAAGATTTTATTTATTTGGCAGACAGAGATCACAAGTAGGCAGAGAGGCAGTCAGAGAGGGGGGGGGGAAGCAGGCTGCTTGCTGAGCAGAGAGCCGGATGGGATGCGGGGCTCCATCCCATGACCCTGAAATCATGACCTGACCGGAAGGCAGAGACCCAACCCCCTGAGCCACCCAGGGGCCCCAAAGGGCCATGCTTCTTATTGAGAAGGTGTAAGCAGACCCCATTTGAGTGGCCATGAATGAGGGGATGTATCCCTTTGTCCTTTTTCCTTTTGTCATAATCAGTTGCACATCATCTGAGACCAAACTTCCTTATCCTTCCCTGTAGGGATCCAGATACTATCAAGCTCAATGCCCTGGCACTCCTTATGCGGGGATGGATGTATTCTCATGGGAAAATGGGGGTAGGGATTACAAAGGAAGGAAAATAATTCTGAAAGGACCCATTCACACGTTCTCCAACTGTGAAGGCCCTGCTCAAGCCGGGTACTTGTATGTTCCAATTTATATGGCCACCAGATGGCATAATTGAGTCAGTTTAAGAAAGAAAAGAGGAAGAGGGCCATGCTAAACAACAAAGCACTCTCTGGATACAGATACCCCTTGCTTTTTGAAAGTTTGACCTATGCCATTTCACTTTTACAAAAGACCTACATGAGTACCTGCTTTCCCTAAGTGAAAGTAATCTGAAGAGGATTTTTGCTTCTACGGAAAAGAAGGGAAAAATGAAAGTAGCTGTCAGGGCTGATTTCCCAGGAGCCCTTAACGGAAGCAGCAGGCACCACGAGCTGCGGGAGTGGCGCCACCAAGCGCCTTCCCAGGGAATTACACTCAGCACCTCCCCATCTCCCCATGAAACTACGTCTGTGAGCATCTGGATTTGTTTCGTGCATCCGTTAGCAGGATGTGTCCTAAGGCATCAGAAAACCTGAGAGAGGTTATTTTTGGGGTCTTTGGTAAAAATTTTTCCAAATAAATTAATTTTAGCTTCTTCATTTTGTGCCATTTTGGCTTCCAAAACTTTTCATAGGAATGCTCAATTTTTGGAGGGGGGCAATCTGTAATCAATGCTGAAAATACCCACAAGAAAGCATATTTCACTTGTCCGTTCTAAGTGTCAGTTGGTATTTTGATGTGGTTTTCTTGCCATCAAGGTACAGACAAATTCCTTTCTTAACCTTAAAATGACAGATAAGGGCCTCCTGACCCTGTTTAGTCTTTGTTTTCCTTCCCTGCCTTGTGTATAGAAAGGTACCTGGGAGTAAGAACTGGAAGTGGGCTTATGTTTATCAGTAGCTAACATGGACTTCCCTTGGCTATAGACTGCTCGCCAGTGAGCCACTGAATATCAGAGTAGAAGAAGAGGTCAGTGAGGAATTACTGCAAATATTGGCATTATTGGACTAAAATATGTATCCCATTTTGTGAAGAGAAGTTCTGACTGTCCTGTGCTGTCTGAAGATCAGTACAGTTGTCCCCCGTATATTAGCCTGTCTCTTTCGGTTACATCTGGATTGGATTTGGCACATGTGGGATCTAGAGTCCAAGGTAAGGAGTGTCTGAGAGTCACCACAGGTCTTTGGGGCTGAGAAGGTGGGAGTAGGAGGCACAAGGCAAGAGGAACTGAGAAAAGCAAAAACATTCAGCACTGGTTTTTATGCTTATGTACATTTTTGACCCTGGGGAATTTTAAAGGACTATTTCTAATATTTATCTTAGATGGATGGATTCATTCTTTCATTCAATAAAAATACCAGACATACTGTAGGTGAGGAGGTTAAATAGTAAATAAGGCAGAGTTCTGGGCTTCAAGCCACTTTCTAATTTTGGTCTTTAGTCCCACAGGGAGATGGAGATCCCAGGAGAGGTTCTTGACTGAAGCCCCAGGAAACCCCCAATCCCCAGAAGTGTGGATGGAGACAGAGCTCCCAGTGTTGATTGTGAGGAATAAATTAAAATGGCAAACCTTCATGATGATAACTTGGCTCATTTTTTTTTTTAAGATTTTATTATTAAGTTAACTCTATACCCAATATGGGTCTCGAGCTCACGACCTGGAGAAAATCAAGAGTCTCAAGTAACCCTTGCGCATTTCTTATGTAAGGGAAGATATTGAGGAGAAAGAAGAAGAAAGCAGTATAATGGAAACCATGTTGCAAAAGTATAAATTGCTCCCTGATCATTACCAGGATCTTGATGATTTGAAAAAATAACTAGTGTATAAAGCAGAGCAAATATGCCCTTGTTATAAGCCAGAAATTTCAACCACAGAGAAAGAAAGGTACATACCAAAAGGCAGCGCAGGGGTGCTGAAATCAAGACTAGTATCAGGAAAACTAGTTGGAGTCTACTAAAACTGTGTCAATAAGAGGTGATGAAAGTTTGAATTAAGACAACCACCAAAGGGCAGGCGGGATCAGAAGGGAAACAGACTACAGGGTAGGAAGGACAGACATAAGGCTGAGGAGAGGAAGAATGACTGGAAAGAACATCACTGCCAGTGGCCTGACTCCAAGGCCTATGTTCTTTTCTGAGATGTCATGTTGCCCTGTCGTAGAATGACGACCCCACTTTTAGTCCAACTCTTTCATTTTATAGCAAAAGGAGGAAATTAAAACCCAGGAAATGGAAACTCTCATCTATGGCGGAACTGCAAGACGGTGGAAGAGCATGCGCAGCAGCCATGTTTCTTCCCAGATCCAAACTCCTCCCACGGGTTCACCTGAGAACTTGCAGCTAGAACCACCTGAGGGGCCTTTCCAAACACACGCAATCGCATATGACTGCAGCCATCCTAAAGGGTGTGCAGTGCCATAAAGCCTTTCCAGAGCATAGGTTTATTAATGATTTTGATCTCCCCTATGCCAAACTTTGCATAAAATCCTACGTTCCTTAATCACGATGCTTTCATCCAAAGAGAATTTTAGAATGGTTACAGAAGGAATACTCTATGGTCATTTTAACAATTTTGCCAACTAATAAGGTAAAATTAAATTTTATTTTAATTTTTTCATTATTGGTGAAGTTGGAATTTTTTACTGTGATATTTAATTAGTTATGGCTTCCCTGCTCTGAACTGTTTGTGTCCAAATTTCTCACACAGTATAGTAAAAAAAATAAAAAGAGTTATTGAGTGGTTTCTATGTGTTGGTTACGGTCTAAGAGCTTCCCATGTAGTAAGTCAGTCAGTCCTGACCCACCAGGAAGCAGGTGTACTGATGTCTCAGTTTATGAAGGACACAAACAAGAAGAAATCAAGTATCTTGTCCCAGGTCATACACAGAAAGCCTGGATTCAAAGCCTGTGCAAATTAGAAAATGACCAGTATTTCCCTAATTTATTTGTTTGCCTTTTTCCTCTATTAATACAATCATTGCATTTTAATGGTTAAATCTACCAGTCTACTCCTTTGTTTTGTTGGTCTTTTTTCTTTTCCAGTCAGCTTAGATCATCCTCTTCTTTTCAGAGATTAGAAAATACTTGGATTTTTTTCCCCATATCAAATGATACTTTTGTTTCCATTGTCTTATAATGGCATCTTTCTGCTAGGTTTTATTTCATAATTGCTTGTTTTTTAATGAACATTATATGTTCAGTCAGCTCTCTGAGGATAATGAAGTCTCTTTCTGGTCGCTCTTTTCACTTCATTTGGCACGAATCTGTCTCTAGAGTGTTGATGCTGTTGGCTGTCTTTCTCAGTGTGAGTTTCTGGGTAGTTTGGAATTCAGCCTTCAGGTTCATTTCCTGTTTTTTTTTTTTTTTTTCCTCTCTGTCTCCCTTCTCTGTTCCTCAGTTCTTCCTATCCAGTGACTGAGTGGTTGCCTTCCCTGGGGCCCTGGGGCCCATCCAGAGTAAGGTCTTTTAGGTAGCCAGGACTCCTGCCCTGGTATGACTCCGGGCATGACTCAGGGCAAGAGGAGGCTGCATTAGGTCTCTGTGCAGACTCATTTGGGTATCCAGGGACCTCCTTATCTGTCTAGTTTCTTGAAGAGTGTGGGGAGTGGCCAGACAGGGCTCCTGGAGTTTTGATCAGTGAATGTGGACTCTGGTCCCTCACCTCAAGTGGGCAGTTGAATTCCTTCTCATTTCTTGGCAGGTCTTGAATTCCTAGCTGACCTTGAGTGTTCTAGACTCAGAACCCAACCGACCACAGCTTGAGCCCTATTCATTTTTTGCATGTATATTCCATCTCTGAGAATATCTATGGGGATATTCTCCCCTTGTTGAACATGGGTTTTTAAATTTTTCTCCAATATTTTATCCATCATTGCTCTGCATTGGAAGCCTCTGGGCTAAATCTTTTGTTTCCCTCGCGTGTCCGTGTCTTTTGTACAAACGTTAATCGTGGCTTTATTCTACACAGTGAGGGCTACTCTAACAAGTTCCTCCAAGCATATTCTGCTAACTTCCTCAAGGCTGGCTCAGGTAGGAGGCTCTATAGCAGTCACCTGAGATGGGGCTGGGGGAGGTGGGGCTGTCCCCCACCCAACTCCAGGATGCATGAATGGAGCCCTGGGATGGCAGCTTTAGGACAGGAGAAAGGTTTCTGCTTGGGGTTCCATGCCAACATTTTATTCGGGGTCTCAAGCCAGGCTGGATCCAGTATCAGAGTGTGTATGAGAGCAAGCACTGGAAGCTGGAGACGGTCTCTGGATGGACAACTGGAGGTGTCATATGTCACGGATGTGTGTGATGGTAGGGTACATCAGGACATTATGTAGCTGTGTCCTTGGGGCTCAGGGAGTAAATCATCCAATATTCCAGATCAACCCTGGTCTGGGTGAGCAGGGGATTTCCAGTTGCTTCCAGATAAAGGCAGGACTTACACATGGCCCCAGTTAGTTTCCTTTTTCCTGCTGCCCCAGTTTTGTCCGTGGCAGGGAATGGGACCTAAACATAGAACCGCATCAGCCTCCTTTGCAGTATAAACAGACCCAGGCTCCTGCTCCAGTCCCTTCTTGGCTGTGAATTGAGGGGCAGTAAGGAGCAGCCTCTGCCCCACCCCGAGGCCCTGGCTGCCCTTGCCACTAGCAGTCTGCACTCAGGACGGGTGGGGCTGAGGAGCAGACATGGACTGGCTTCCCCAGCATCAGACACACTGGGCTACCTGCGTGGCCAGACTGGGCAGCAGTGCAAGTTTGTCCCAGAAAGCCAGTTCTTCCTGGAACTGAGTGTCACTGCAGGACAGAGGATGCCAGGAGTCAACTTGGCCCTGGAGCAACTGAAACTCTTCCAGTCCTGGTTGAGACAGCAGATCGCTCAGCTTCGGCCGTGGGCCTGAGCTGGGATTGCAGTTGCGTGAAGAGCTGCTGGAAGTCCCACCAGGGGGCGCCCTCCCCGCGTCTTGAGGTAGTGGGAATCCGTGGAGCCGCCCGGGGATCTGTGTGGGTGCACATCGGATTTCCTTTTTCTAGGACACACGCTGAACCATGCCTCCATTTTCCTAGTTCATGGACTCGACCTGACCTGCCGCCATGGTTCAGGTTTTGCCGTGCTTTCATGGAGTTCTTTTTTTTTTTTTTTTTTTTTTTTTAAGATTTTATTTATTTGAGAGTGTGAGCGCAGGAGAGGGGAGGAGGTCAGAGGGAGAAGCAGACTCCCTACGGAGCTGGGAGCCCGATGCGGGACTTGATGTGGGACTTGATGCGGGGTTCAATGCAGGACTGGATCCTGCAACTCCAGGATCATGACCAGGGCCGAAGGCAGTCGCTTAACTAACTGAGCCACCCAGGAGCTCCAGATGGAGTGGCTCTAACGTAGTTCCCTACACTGCAGGTGCGTAGGAAGAGAAACCAGAGTGCTGTGTCTTCACTCTGTAACCAAGGTCCTGACGATGTCCTGAAGCTCCACAGGCCGTGGCGGAGGGCTGTGGACCAGATGGTGTCCACTGCTCTCAGGCAGACATCCCCACTAGCATGGAGAGTGCTAGCCACCACCAACTCTCCCTTTCTGCCCTTTCTCTGTGCTCTAGAGACCCGGGGTGGGGCTGGTAGGGGGGTGACACAGTGCTAGGAGTACTCAGGGAAGACACTGCCTGAATAAGGAGGCTGTGGCCACATCCGAGGAAGGGAGGTGGCTCACTGGGCCTCAGGTTTGCAGGAGAGGGACTGGGGCAGAGAGTGGGGTGAGGCGTGGCAGAGAGGCTGAGTAGGGCAAGGCAGGGACCACCTTTCCAGCTTTAACTGCAGGAATACCAGTGTGCTCTCGCTCCTTGTAAAGCCCCACAAACTCCCCTGCCTGGGTCAAAACATGGGAGTTGTACTATTAGAAGCAGCGAAGTAAGTCGGAGGGAATTTCAGGGTCACAGGCTGGTCATTCTCTGGTGCAGGCTGAGAAAATGCCAAGCTCTGCCAGGAAACGTACCATGTTCCTCATAGTGCGGCCCCCATTGCAGGTAAGAGATGGGAGGAAGGAGGGATCTAAATGAAGAAAGGGTGAGAGACAGGGACTGCTGATCCCTCTGTGGCTCATGAGTTTTAAATAGTAGACCTTTGAGGGAAATGAAAGGCAAAAGCCCAGGACTTAGGAGAAGGGGGCACTGAGAGCGGCACTAGGTCCCCCTCGGACTGGAGGGGCAGATGGGGATGTGATGAGGCTGGGGACACTTGTGGGTCCTGGAGGAATGAGTCTTTGGGCTAAGACCTGGGAAGGTGGTAGAAGTGCCAGAAAGGATCGTGGGACATGAGGGAAGCCTGTCTGGCTTCCTTGAGCCCTGGCGGGCTGGAGCCCTTGGGAGGGAAGCACCGTGCAGGGCTGCCAGCTGGGCCGGCTCTCAAATGCCTCAGACTGGTGCCCTGGCCTCAGCCAGAGGTAAGAGGACCAGAGACGGGCCTACTAGGGAACATGCTGCAGCCCAAACCGGAAACAGCCCAAATATCCTTCCACAAGAGGATGGGAAGAAAAAAGAAAAACTACAGCAGCTTCATGCAGTGGGATGCTTCTCAGGTAAATCATCTCACAGCTCCCTGTGACAGCACAGGTGAGTCTGCATACAGCCTAGCGAGAGAAGCTGGCCATAAAAGGGCCCCTATGGTCAGGTTCCATTTATATAAAGCTCAAGTCCAGGCAAGACTATAGAAGTCAGGAGAGTGGTTACCCTTTGGGGAGGGTAGTGACTAAAAGGGGACATGAGGGAGGCCCCTGGCATCCTGGGAATGTTCTGTTCCTTAATCTCGGTGCTGGTTGCATGATGTGCTCAGTGTGTGAAAGTTCATTGTGCTGGACACTTACAATTGTGTGCTTTTCTGTATGTATCTTATATTTCTGTAAATCATTTTTTAAAAAGATTAGAAACGAATCTGCAGAATAGAGTGAGGGGAGTGAGAGTGGGCTTTTGTCATCTCTGGGCTTACTGTCCTCCATGCCCTCCTTCTAGGATCTTTGCTCTTGTCTCCTCGAGAGGAGGGGTGGTGGAGCAGAATTTAAATCATGAAGGACTTTCCTTTTTGCTCACCCTTTTAATGGCTTCCTGAATGCATTTTTCAGCTCCTGCAAAAACTGAAATGAACTAGATGGGTCTATGTTGTTGAGAGCTCCCAGTTTGCTTCCTCCTTCATCGAACACCAGCTAGACTCTTGGGTGTGAGCATCAGCACTGGTAAATCCAGCAGTGAGGACTGTGTGCTGTTCACAGCAGCTTGGCAGACACTGTTGATCAAGTCTGAGGTCTTCTTGGTAACATCTCTACAGAGCCATCAATTTTCATAGGTGCTGTTGCTAAAGCAGGACTCAGCTCACCTGGAATCACCCGGACGAAGGGGGCTACTTCTATGTAGTGCAGGAGGTTAAATATGGCCATAAAGCCTTTGCTCCTTGTCCCATTAAGAGGGGGGATTCCCTTGAATCTGGGTGGGTTGTATGGCTTTTTGATCAATAAAAATCAGTAAAGTTGTGTTGAGCCAGTTTCCAGACCTAGGCAACTTCCACCTCCTGTCTCTTGGAACATTCTGGGAACCCTGACCTGCCATGCAAGGAGTCCAGATTCCCCAAGACCGGATGCTGGAATGGCCATGTGCAGCAGTCCTGTGGACTACCAGTGGGGTCCAGCTGTCCCCACTAAGAAGACAGAAACGGAGAGGGGGGATCTCTTCAATGTTCTAGACCAAGCCCATCTGCATCTGACGGCAGTGATTTCAGTCAACATCCTGAGTAGAAGAGGGGTCCCTGACTGGCTCAGTCAGTAGAGCATGTGACTCTTGATCTTGGGGTTGTGAGTTCAAACCCCATGTGGGGTATAGGGCTTATTTAAAAATAAATAAATGAGCTATAACTCTTACACTAAAAAAAAGAGAGAGAGAGAGAAAGAAAGCAGAAGAATTGCCAAACTGACAGACAAAATAGGATATGAGGCAGTGGTGGTGGTTCTAAGCCACTAGTTTTGGCAGGAACAGGTCACTAGAACAGTTGTATCTTTACCTAGACCAGAGCCTTCATGCCCGTGACAAGCAGCTCCTTGGCTCTGTAAGAATTCATCTCCTTAACTCACTTTGCCAAATTGTGGCTATGGTATTTACTAGCTCTCCATTCCATCTAAGCTGCCAGGCTCATGGCAGGATAATTCACTGTGGAATTATTTCTTATTTTGTTCTTGTTGTTTTCTTCGCAGTTTCCTCACTGAGAAAGTTATGAAGCTTTTGTTCTCAATTCTGAGCTTCTTTTTGGGTATGCAGCAGGTGGGTGGTTGCTGGCATCTGGATTATGTGCTAACACCTAGGCTGACAGAGACAGAAGTGGACTGTGGGTGTGCGCTGAGCAGAGGCCGAGATTCTCTGGGATCTGGAGATTTGAGGCTTTCTCCCTATGAACAGTGGACACCCAGGCCCCTAATTTGGCCCAGAGCTTTCCTAGGCTGAGGGATCATTGGAGAATGCCTAGGAAGCCTGGGCACATTTTCTGCCAGTAGGAGCACCTAGGCCAGGGTCGCCCAGGGAGACCCTGCTGTCAGTGACATGGACATGTAGGAGGGCCAGGACTGCAGGACCTGACAAGCCTCTGAAAGCAGAGGGAGCAACAGAAACGGTGGCTGCCACAATGGACTGCATTTGTGTGCCTCCTGAAAATTCCTGTGTTGCAGCCCTCACCCCCAGTGTGATGGTATTTGGAACTGGGGCCTTTGGGAGATAATCCAGTTTGGATGAGGTCATGAAGTTGGAGCCCACCTGGTAAAATTCATGCCCCCCTTTTTAAAGATTTCATTTATTTATGTGACAAAGAGAGACACAGCGAGAAAGGGAACACAAGCAGGGGGAGTGAGAGAAGGAGAAGCAGGCTCCCCATGGAGCAGGGTGCCTGATGCGGGGCCTTAAGCAGGGCTCAATCTCCTAGGATCATGACCTGAGCTGAAGGCAGACGCTTAACGACTGAGCCACCCAGGTGTCCCAGAATTCATCCTTTATAAGAAGAGGAAGAGACCAGAGTCCCCCCACCCCTGCCATGTGAGAGTACAGTAAGAAGACAGCCATCTGCAAATCAGGAAGAGAGAGCTCACCAGACACTGAACCTGCCAGCACTGCCCATTTGGACTTCCCAGCCTCCAGAACTGAGAGAAATGTCTGTTGTCTAAGTCACCCAGACTGTAGCATTTCATTATAGCAGCCTGAGCTAACACAGCTACCACTGAGGGCCTGGGCTTGCTTTCAATTTTTCTGGCACTGCCTAAGCCCCTGATATTTTGTAACTTTGTGGAGGGAGGACAGAGCCCCACTAATGACTACAGTTGAATTTCTTCCCAGCATGGCAGTTTGGGGCACAGTAAATTCCATTTGATTGAGAAAAAATAAGGAATGTGTCATTTGGTGTACATTTTGTAACAAAAATTGATAAACAACATAATTCTCAAGTTATTGGAACATTTTGTGGCCTTCTCTTTTTTGCATTTGTGGCTCCTCTGTCCATTGAATTCTAGGCATTTTCCTTGTCAGGTTTCTCAATGTCTCCAGGCTTGGAAATTTTTTTTTTTTAAGATTTTGTTTATTTATTTGACAAAGAGAGACAGAGATCACAAGTAGGCAGAGCAGCAGGCAGAGAGAGAAGGGGAAGCAGGCTCCCTGGTGAGCAGAGAGCCCAATGTGGGACTTGATCCCAGGACCCTGGGATCATACTTGAGCCGAAGGCAGAGATTTAACCCACTGAGCCACCCAAGTGCCCCAACCATAGTTTTTTTAAAGCCCATGCTTGTTAAAGCAATATTGGGATCACTTGTGTGTCCCTTTTTACTACCTGTTTTTCTCTTTGTTTTCATTTTCTTTCTTTTGTTTACTGATTTCGATTTGATATTAAACACTGTTTATAAAAACGGTGGCTGGTCCAGATGGTGATGTCTTCTACTACAGAGTGTCCACCTTTTTTCTGCAAGGCAGAGAGAATGGATGCTGAGCACCTTGACCTAGTTGGTGACTTAGCTATCTTAAGGCTGAATTGCAGTTATTTATTTAGTTAATGTTTAAGGCTGTAGCCCATCTTTTATTTGTTCTTGTTCCTAGGGTATAGTTCCCAAGACTTTGAACTAACAGCTGGTGAGTTCACTGCAATCCTTCCGCTGGAGGGTCCTTAACTCTAATCTGTAGTGTTCAAAACTTTGAAAGGCTGTGGAAAACATTATTCATTTCAGAGGCTTCTGCCTGAAGCCTTATGTGCCTTCAAAATTTGGTAAATGTCTTGAAGGGATACTGTAGTTTTGAGACCTCTTAAGTTTCCAGTTTTGTCACCCTAATTCCATGGCATTCAGCCTGAGCCAAGCTCAGATTCTTAGCCTTTTGCCTGAGCCCAGGGTCAGCAAATCCCTCTGGAAAAAAAGCAGCTTCAGATCATAAGATCATTTTCTTACGTTCTCCCTTTAGAATTTTAACTAAATTAGCTCCATGGTATGAGTTGCTTCCTCAGATCTCCAATGATTATAAACATTGATTCACCTGGTTTTTCTAGTTATTATTATTATTTTTTAAGTAAAACCTACACCAAACATGGGGCTTGAACTCATGACCTGGAGATCAAGAGTCATACACTCTACTGATTGAACCAGCCAGGCACCCCTCTAGTTGTTTTTTGTGGCCACTTAAGTTTGCCACAAATTACTCTAGTCTACCCAAACTGGAAGTCTTTTTGTTTAGGTTTTTAACAATCTTTTGAAGAAACATTCTGTTTTAAAATTTATTTTTAAAATTATTTATTTTATTGAGCTATAGCTGACATATAACATTATGTTAGTTTGAAGGTCTTTTTAAAATTTTTATCTACCTGTTTTTATTTCTTTTTAAAGACTTTATTTATTTGAGAAAAAGAGAGAGAGCATGAGTGGAGAGGAGGGTCAGAGGGGAGAAGCAGAACCCCACCCTGAGCAGGTAGCCTGACGCAGGGCTCAGTCTCAGAACCCTGAGATCACAGCCTGAGCCAGAGGCAAATGCTTAACTGACTGAGCCACCCAGGAGCCCCTTAAGAAGTCTTTTTAATAGATACTATATTTATGTCACTCAAAATGAAAATTATATCAACAGGTACATGAGAAATATCACTCCCACCCCATCCCTGTCTTCTTTGTTCTCCTTTGCTTTGCTCATGTAAGTAATCATTCTTATTATAATAATGTCTTATTTATCCTTCCAAAGTCTCTTTATGCAAATACATAAATACTTTTATTTCCTCCTTTCTTTTTTTACTTTTTATTTTTATTTATTATTATTTTTTAAAATAAATTCTATGCCCAATGTGGGGTTTGAACTCATGACCCCAAGATCAAAAGTCCCATGCTCTACGCATTGACTCAGCCAAGCACCCCTATTTCCTCCTTTCTTACACAAAAAAGCATATTATGTATATTCATAATCTTATAAAAGATTATTATATATTCAGCTCCTTCATTTTTAAAATTTTATGAAGATTTCATTTATCTATTAAGAGAGAGCATACGTAAGCAGGGGGAGAGGTAGAGGGAGAAGGGAGAGAGCATCTCAAGCGGATTCTGCACTGAGTGCTGAGCCCAATATGGGGCTACATCTCACGACACTGAGATCATGACCTTAGCTGAAATCAGGAGTCAGATGCTTAACAGATTCAGCCACCCAGTCTCCCTTCCTTCCTTTTTAAATTTTAATAAAATATTCTGTATATACCTCCATAATGAAGCACATTTAGCAATTCCTCCTGCCTTGGTCCCTTTTTGATAGTTGTATAGTATTCCACTGGTTGATTGAGCAGTTATACATTCAACCTGTCTGCTATTGCTGGATACTTGGGCTATACTACAATATATTAAGTTGTGATTATAAATAATGCTACAATGACTAACCTTATACCTGAACGAGTTTGCGTTTGTGTGGGGAAATCTATAGGATATATTCCCAGAAGGGAGATTTCTGGATCAAGAGGTAAATGCATTTATAATTTGGTATATATATTACAGGTTCTCTACTCAGGATTGTGCCGTTTGCACTACTGCGAGCAATGTATGGGACAGTTGATTTCTTCAGCCCCGCTTATGCACTGCAACGTCAAACTTTTGAATTTCTGCCAACCTAGCAAAGATTTATATAAGTTTAACATGAATGCACTTAGGCTAATTCTCCTACCAGCATTTCCCTAAGAGTATCATCAGACTCTTCTTCATGTCAGACACCTTAATTAGCTCTGGGATAGGGAAACTGAAGGGACCTCATTAAAAAAAAAGCCATTTTCCCCCCTTTGGTCCTTTTCTGGCTTCTATTCTTGCTAAGATCTGCACCCCCACCCCACTCTACACAGGCCTCGTAATGTAAATAGCATATGTACTTCTTGTAAAGGACAAAGAGATAATATCTTTGGAAACTTCCAGCACAATAGATAACATCTAAGGAGTGATTGGGAGGGGTCGTCATAAACGTTCTTCAAGACCACTGTCTCCAAACACCTTGATGCCAAAACCCTCGACTTCAGGGAATGAGTGACTTATGAAGGACACCTGGACCCTGTCCTTCTCTGACCAGTTCCTGGTTGCCTAAGAGGAAACATACACCAGATCACAGTTGTCAGTAAAAACACCACACCCAAGCAAAGATGAGACTCATGCTTTTTCCTTTCCAAGTCTCCCAGACCTTGTTTTCTCTCTCTCTCTCTCTCTCTATATATATATATATGTGTGTGTATATATATATGTGTCTGTGTGTGTGTATATATGTATATGTGTGTGTGTGTGTGTGTGTGTGTGTGTGTATATATATATATATATATATATATATATATATATATCTTCAGTAAGCTCTGCTTTCACCTCTTGCTGGCTCCCATCAGATTTCCATCCTTCTTGATGCCTAAGAACCTACTTGGTTAGTCCTGCAGGAACCCTCTGAATCCTCAGACCTGGCCTGCTGGCATCACCTTCATCCATTTAGGACTGGAATTTAAACCCATCAGTCTGGAATGTCCTGATCAACACTGGTGAGGTAATCTGTATGGTAAAATCCCCCGCCTTCCCCTTAAGAGACGGTAACTTTGTCTGAAACAATCCACTCTTTTGACTTCCTGTCCCACTCTCTTGCCTATAAAAATCTTCCATCTTGTATAAAATCATACATATATATGATATATATATATCACACAATTATGGAGATCTAGACATCTCAATCTGCTCTGCTGTCTACAGCTGGAGAACCAGAAAAGCTGGTGATGTGATTCAGTGTGAGTTGAGTCTGAAGGCTCAAGAACCAGGAACGTGACCGCTAAGGGCAGGAAGAGACAGATGTTCCCGCTAAAGCAAAGAGCTTCCTTCTCCTTTTTGTTCCATTCAGGCCCTCACAGATTGGATGATGCCCACCCGCAATGGGGAGGGCAGTCTACTTTACTAAGTCCACTGATTCAAATGCTAATCTCTCCCAGAACCACCCTTGCAGAAAGACTCACCCAAAAATAATGTTTTAGCAGTTATCTGGACATCTCTTACCCAGTCAAACTGACTTATCAAATGGACCGTCACAAGGAGTAATAGCTAAGTTATAAAAACCCCGTCAAGTGAAGGACTCAGGTGAGAATGCCTGGGTCAGCCTCACTTGCTGATACATGAGACCTAGGGCCCTACTTAGGTGTAATTATTACTGCCTCACAATTAACAATATTTTGAAAACTTATCTTACATTCAAGATAGCATTTTCATTTTGGTCTGATTTTCAACATCTTTGGGATAATTGGTAAGTCCAGGAGGGAACAAGATGACTGAGGTCACACCAGGGAACAGGAGAAATGCTGGAGGCGTGGAACTGCTGATGAAGCCACATGCCAATGACTAGGGTACCTGGTGTCAGCACCCTATCCTCTGTCATCCTGGGGGAGTGGCATTACTCAGTAAGTTTCCATCAGAGGAATCTCTTTAAAGTGAGGTTCCAGGCTGTAAACAGATTGTTTCCTTCTTTGTGCAGTACAAGTGGGTGGCCTTCAATTCAGCTCAAAGGACGTAGATGAAATATGGCTCCTCTTCATGAAAGTTCCCATAAAATTAAATGAGGTAGCTAAAATCCTTCTCCAAGAGCTAGAGGTAGTGATTGCTTTGCTCTTGAAGAAACTAAAATAACATTGGAAATGTGGAGGATAAACGTACCATTTTTATCACCCTGACTGACAGGTGACAAATAGCTTCATTAACATGATCTGTTTGGTCCCAGAAGCCAGCAGTCAACGAATGCCACTATGAGAATCAGCTAAAAGAAGTCTGTGAGGTGAGAGGTGTGAGGTGAGGTGTGAGGCCACTCTGTGAGGTGTGAGGCCACCGAGAAAGGAAATATCTCAGGCTGTGACCGTTGCTGAGACCATTCCACAGTATGTGGAAAAGACAGCTTAATAAAAAGACTGTGCGATGGGTAGCAGTAGGCCTTTATAGCTCAGTTCAGTCTATCTTAGGATAGGAGCAGCTTTTCTCAGCACAAAATAAAAATAGGAAAATAAAATGCCCCCTCCAATCCAGAGAGTTTAAGCAATTTATATCTGCCTTTGTGGCAGTGATTAGTATTGTATAATAATCACTCACTTATTTGTTCTGTGGAATCCATTCATTGCTTTGTTCATGGTAAAGAAAACGTCAAGATGCATACCTCTTTGATGAATATTCAGGCTAATGAATATCATACACTGTTAAAAAACAAAATTCAACTCAGTAAATTTGAGATTTTATTGGCCTTTATCTGATGATTGATGAATTGTGCTAGCATCCCATCCAGAAGATGAAAAAGAGCACCAAGGAGCTGTATAAAATGAAAGATGTTTATAGGCAGATAGGAGCCAGAACAAGGAGGTAGAAAGTGGATTGGTTATGGCAAGGTCACTTTCCTTTAGGGGATGGCAAACTATGAGACAGATTCCCAACTACTGCTGATTAGGTGATTTCTGATTGATTTAAGATTCTATTTCTGGGAAGGGCTGAAACTGTAATTAAATTAGGTCTTGGTTTGGTGATTTGGGACTTAGCATAAGCAAATCTGTTTTGGGCCTATTGTCTTGTTTTTAATAACACACACACACACACACACACACACACACACCCGAGGAAGTTCTGGGGAAAAAATGGAGAAAGTAAGAGAATGTATCCTGAAGGCATATAGGTTAAACTTATGTAAATATATTGTTAGTGTTGCCAAAATCTGGATAATCTAGTACAATCAGAAAAACGAAAGGCAGAGCAGAGAATGATAAACAAGAAATTGTAAAACTTCAGGAATGCATATCAAAAGGCATTGGAATTTGTTTTCCTGGATTAATCTGCTCTCCCTTGGCCTCCAACCTTTATGAAATCACGCAGATAGAGACAGCCCAGTAAGGCCATACAAGGAAGTGACATGAATGTAGGTGGATAAGGGACTGGAATAATGCAGCACAATTCTGACATGAGCCATCTGGAGTTAGTATCAGACTCCCAGGTTAAGGGTACAGTCTCCAACAAGACTGCCCTCACTTCAGATGTCAGCCACAAGTTTGGGGTCCCCATTTGCTCCTCTGACCAACTGCATTTAAATCTGGAGGATTCCTTTCACCCCTTTCAGGTTTGATAGTTTGTTAGAATGACTCACAGAACTCAGGAAAATGGCATACTCAGAATCACAGTTTATTATAAAGGATACAAATAAAGAGTATAACTGAAGTCAAGGGGTTCAGCACTTGAGGTGCATCGAATTGAACACAACCCAAGGAAGTGCTGAAAACAAAAAACTTTTGGGTGCCTGGATGGCTCAGCTGGTTAAGTGTCTGCATTCAACTCAGGTCCTGATCTCAGGAAGCCTGCTTCTCCCTCTGCCTGCCACTCCCCCTGCTTGTGTGCTCTCTCTCTCTCTGACAAATGAATGGATAAAATCTTTAAAAAAAAAGGCGGGGGGAGGGAGCCTGGGTGGGTCAGTGGGTTAAGCCTCTGCCTTCTGCTTAGATCATGATCTCAGGGTCCTGGGATTGAGCCCGCATCGGGCTCTCTGCTTGGTGGGGAGCCAGCTCCCCACCCCCACCTCCCTGCCCCACCTACCTCTCTGCCTACTTGTGATCTCTGTCTGTCAAATAAATAAATAAAATCTTAAAAAGAAAAAGAAAAAACAAAGCAAAGAACTTTTTAAAAATTTATTTTATTATTTTTAAAGATTTTATTTATTTATTTGAGAGAGAGACAGTGAGAGAGAGCATGAGAGAGGAGAAGGTCAGAGGGAGAAGCAGACTCCCCAAGGAGCTGGGAGCCAGATGTGGGACTCGATCGTGGTACTCTAGGATCATGACTTGAGCCAAAGGCAGTTGCTTAACCAACTGAGCCACCCAGGTGCCCTGCAAAAAACTTTTTATTACTTGCTAAAAGTAAGGAAACTGAGAGTTCTCAAAGCACTATGTCCTTGTGGGGTTAGTATAGGAAGCTTTTATTCAGGGTATTAGGGGGCAGGGAGCTTGCATATACATTTTTGGGGACGAAAAATTTTCTCTGCCCTTTATGGTTCTTCTAGCTAGATGAAGAATTAAATTGAAGTGAGACTGATTAACAAGAGAAAGTCAAATTTAACAGGTGTACCTATGGAGATTCCACACAGACATGGAAATTCCAAAGACAATGAGGCAACATGAAGCTTATATGAACTAAGGAGAGGAATAGTGTCTGAGGATGCAAAGGGGAGGAAGGCCATTAGCAGGAAGGTGAAAAGAAGATGTTTGAAAAAATAAGGTTGCCCTATTATGTAGATAAGTTTCTAAGGTAAATAGCTCTCTTTGATGAAAAGTCAGGTTAATGAATAATAAGCAGGTCATTAAGGGGAAGGTGAAGAGCTTCTTTAGAATTGGCTGGGTTTTGATTGCTTCTAACTCAAAATAATGTTCACATCAATGTGGTCTATCTTGAGGAACTCAAGATGAGGTCCACATTAAGGAACTCATATATCTTCTATTATTTACTCACTTCAGGTCAATTGCACATGCCTAACATGTCAGCATGTGAGTGCATATATCAAATTTCAAAAATGGTGAAAAATTCCCCCCATAGGAGAAGATCTTAGTATTATAAGGAGCTAAAGATAACTTCAGGACAACTCGGGGTGGGGGGTCTGTGCAGGTCCTCAGTAAGAGGCTACAGGATGAGACACACCCAGCAAGGGGCTATCAGATGAAATATCTAGCTGGGTGTCTTCTTGGCTGAAACTGTTGATTCTGCAAAATAAAACACATTCCTTCCCTGCTTTTGCCCTTCCCCTCTTCCCTTCCGATAGCTTTTAGCCCTCTGATTTGAATGACTTCCTACTGCATCCTGGCTAAGAGTACCAGTCAAATGAAATGACACGTAGGGTGAAATCTAGGAGGGTCCCAAACACAGAGCTTCCACATCCTCTTCCTGCAGAATCAGGGTGCCTCTCCTTCCAGGCACATGGACGTGTTCACCAACCTGGAAGCTCTACCAAACTTCATTTCATTATGTAGGCATAATTGATAGAATCTTGGCCATATGATTGAACTCAATTTCCAGCCACTTACCCCTGTTGGGAGGTTGGCCTGATTCAAAGCCCCAATGTTAAATCACATGGTTGGACTTTCTGGTGACTAGCCCCTCATCCTGCCATCTCAGTAGCATAAATTTAGGTGTGAATTACAAAGATACTCTTATTATTCAGGAAATGCCAAGGATGTGGAGTCCCCTTCCCAGGAACCAGGGACAAAGAGCAATCTTTATTGTACAGCAGGGACACATAATACAACGTAAGAGAGAGTTGAGAAATGTTGACTTGTCCTGAGAAGCCTACAATAGGAGTTTTAAGGAATTCACCCTTAAATATTTAACAAGTGCATTAGGAAAGAAATCAGCCAGGTATAGTCTCCTTTTGCATTGGAATCATAGGAATCAAGCTCCTAGTTATTGCAGGAATTGAAATGTGGTTGTAATAAAGGCCAGGGTGTTGTAAAGGAATTGGTGCTCCAGAAGATGAGAGAGGTTGAGGAGTAGGTCAATACAAACATGGAAGATCTGTCACAGCTTATGTACTCTTTGCTTTCTCTTAGGAATAGAACAAAATTAAAGGTTAACCTGGGGAGTGTTATAGAACGATTTATCACAGTTGCTAACCCAGGAAATGAAGGGGTACTCTCTGGTGCAGTGCCATGACTGGCTGCCCCTCCTTACGCCCAGAATCCCGAGGGAGCAGGTAAAAGCAAAAGCATAGCTCTTGGCTGGGTTTGCCAACAATATTGCTGAACAAACTCAGATACACTCAATTGCAAAAGGAGCCAATAACTCTAAAAACTCAAGGGTTTGGAAAAGAGGAAAGGAGAAATTTATTTTGGGTGCCAGCAGAGAGGTGGCAGTCTCACACCTTAACAACTGACTTCTCCACAGACAAGATGGACATCTAGAGTCTTCTAGGGAGACGTTGGGAGGTGGATATGTACAAGAGAGCAGGCAGAGGGTGCATGAGGATGGGTGGGGTTGTTGTGTGTTCAGCACAGGTTGATGGGCAGGGAAGGGGACCTATGGGTGTGGTCCATTCCATTGCAATCAGGATTTTTCTCATTTGGTTCATACTGGAAGGTCATTGTCAATGGCTCAAGAAAGTGTGATGAGAAATAACTATTGGGTCCATAGTTGAGCCCGAGGACTCACTGACAGAAGCATATAGAAAAGCTGACTTCCTCCCTAATTCAATCCCATGCTTTCATTTTCCACATTAATATGTTTCAATGTTTATATTCACATGGAATTGATTTTGCATATAGAGAGACAATTCTAATTATTATTGTATTTCAAGTGGCTAGAACCAATACTATTCTTTCCCTACTGGCCTGAAATGCATGTCTTACCATATATCAATTTATATACACTTAGGTTTCTGTTTTTTTTTTTTTTTAAGATTTTATTTACTTATTTGACAGAGAGAGACACAGCGAGAGAGAGAACACAAGCAGGGAGAGTGGGAGAGGGAGAAGCAGGCTTCCCGCCGAGTGGTGACCTGATGGAGGGCTCAATCCCAGGACCCTGGGATCATGACCTGAGCGGAAGGCAGATGATTAAGGACTAAGCCACCCAGGCACCTCTACGCTTAGGTTTCTTTGAAGGCTTTGCATTTTGTTTCTCTGATTTAAGTCATTCTTGTACCAGCAACACTTCATTTTAACTACTGGGACTTCTTTATTCTTATTTTTCAAAAATTTCTTGAAAATTTATTATATTAAAAATATTATTATTGTAATTGATGTAGGGTTGTTGGGCACAACGGTCAAGAAAGAATTCTTGAGATGTTTACAGTGCAACTGAGTAAGTTTACTTAAGTAGCATGGAGACAGGACCCACCAGCAGAAAGAGCTGCACTGTTTGCTGTGTGAGGCTGGTGGCTACATACTTAGTAATCAAGGGAAGGGAGCATGCAGGGAGTATCAGATTACAAAAGTTTCTTTCAATTTCTTTGAATTCCTACTCCTAAAACAACTTTTTAAAGACCCCTCTGGTGCTTATCATTCAGTTCGTTATTAACTATTGGTGAGATATACAGGTGGTCATGAGACCCTTAAAGAATGTAGTGACCAGCACATATTTGATCCTTATTGAAACTATGTAGGCCTTGGGGTCAGCCTTCCAGACTAGGGTAAACATTTTCCTGCTTCTGTCCCTTATCATTCCCTACCTCCTCCACCTCCGACCAATTTTTGGTCCTTAAATCTTTAAGTTTATCGAAGGGCAAAGGGTTCATCTTCTGTAACTTCTTCAAGCTGATGGGGGTAAATGTCTCTACTTATGGACAGAAATTGTCCACTATGTGTCTCTAAGAATAATCGTTATGGAAGGCCACTGCTGCAGTGTCCAGAGTGGTCACTGAGGAAGGACTGTTTCGTCTAAGGATCAACTGTCGCCTGGACAAAGGAGTCAAGAATTGTTTACATGTACCTCGACAACAGGAGTGAACAAAGTGAAAGAGACAACACAGTAGGATTAACATTATAATAAAAATAAGAAGTGTGATTAGAAGACTCTTTAAGGTAGACCATAGTCCACCCCCCAAACAAGAATTTAACCAATCAGCAAGTGATAATGTAGGGTCTCTACATGTCACATTTTTGCCATAATCTGGAATGTAGACACCACATTGCATTTTAATAATGGTACATGTTCCTCCTTGTGTTGCTGTTAAGACATGTAATGTCATTCTATTTTGTTGGACTACTTTTACGCATTTGAGTTATTGCTGTGTTTAATAATGTAATGCTATTTTGAGAGTCATTTAAGCCCTTAATTGTATAGCAGGTGGTGTCAGCCATCATATAGATTCTGTTTCGTTTAACAAGCAATCAGGTAATTAACAAGAGGCACTTTAATGGAAACAAAAGAAAAATACAGGTTAATGGTTGCAGCAAATGACAAACCCAGAATCTGAGTCTCGAGTGCTGCCAGTGAGAAGATTTTCAGATGTCAGGCCTGAAGCATCCTCAGATGGAGTGGGAACAGGCAGCAGGAATCAGATGGCTTTTCTGGTTTGTAATTCACATGTCTCTGGTGATTCTTTTGAATGGCCCATAGAGCAGCAGGCACACAGACTGTCTGTACATGAGTTTTGTAGCAATTTCTCTGAAGCTGACTTCAAGTTGTCCCGCATCAGCTTTCAGGGCTTTAGGAAAAAGGGCAGTTTTTGTTTTTAATGGCTCTAAGTTAAGGGAATGAAAGAATATTGGAAACGTTCGTTTGGAGATCCATAGCCAGATATTTCAGGAAACCAGGAGAATTCAGGATATAGTCCAGTTTATAATAAATAATATTAAAATCTAGTATCTACAGGGGCACCTGGCTGGTTCAATCAGTAGAGCATGCAACTTCTGATTTCAGGGTTGTTAAGTTTGAGCCCATGTTGGCTGTAGAGATTATTTTAAAATCTTTAAAGAAAAATCTATTATCTACAAAGATGAGTTGTTGAAACATTTTTTTCTCTGTAATTACTCTCATTTTTATCAAAGGTAGCTAAATCAAGACTAATTTGTTTGTAAAATAAGTTCGGTTGTAACAAACTTGGCCTAATTATTTACATAAGCTCAGCAAGAATAGTGACTGATCATATAGATGCTTTAAATTTTGCCTTGTTGAAACTTATTATAAGGAATCTCTAGATTGAACTGTTCATAATGTCTAGAGGGCTAAGTCAAATACTTGTCATCAGACTTGTCTGCAATACCTCTAGATTTGGGTGAATTCCTCTTCTCAAGATTCTCCAAATATCCTGAGGTTCCTGCACCTGTCAGGAAGTGACATTCGTTCCTCACCTGGTGAGGCTTCTGGGAACTCTGGAAGCAAGGTATTAGGCCGACAGTTCCAGGGGGCTTTATTTGCTCCATAAGCAACATTAGTTCCTTAAAGCTGTCTGGTCATATCTGAGTCCATGCATGTCTCTCTCAAATATGACGTTCCAGTTAAAGCCTTGGTAAAATAACCCATGTTTCCAATGATGTCCCATCACAAGGAGAATAGATTCTTATTGAGCCTACACAAATAATTATAATTGCCATGAAAGAAAGAATATTCACTGAGAGTTTCTGAATTCTAGAGGGTTTAGGTAAGGAGAAAATTTAAATGTTTCAATTTGTCCATAAAGGAATATTTTGTCATGTTTTTGTAAGTTATAGATATCTTAAGAGATGGGGCGCCTGGGGGGCTCAGTCAGTTAAGCGTCTACCTTCAGCTCAGGTCACAATCCCAGGAGACTGAGCCCCGCCTCGGGCTCCCTGCTCAGTAGAGAGCCTGCTTCTCCCTCTCCCTCTGCTTCTTCCCCTGCTTATGTGCTCACTTGCTCTCTGTCAAATTAATAAATAAAATCTCCTTTAAAATAATAAATTAAATCTTAAAAAATAAAAAAGAGAAAACTTCTTTTTAAAATTTATTTATTTATTTATTTAGTCATCTCTACACCAATGTGGGGCTCAAACTCATAACCCTCAAGAGTCACATGGTTTTCTGACTGAGCCAGCCAGCTGCCCCAAGAGAAAACTTGAAATCCAGAAGAGCAAAGGTTAGAGAACAAGCAATGTTTCAAACAAGTCATGAAAACTGTAATTATCTTCCTCAATTCCTTCAGTCCCGTTATTCTTTTTTTTTAAAGATTTTATTTATTTATTTGACAGACAGAGATCACAAGCAGGCAGAGAGGCAGGCAGAGAGAGAGGGGCAAGCAGGCTCTCCACTGAGCACAGAGCCCGATGTGGGGCTCGATCCCAGGACCCTGAGATCATGACCTGAGCCGAAAGCAGAGGCTTAACTCACTGAGCCACCCAGGTGCTCCCCATGTTATTAATTCTTGCTCTGTTTGAATGCACCTTTCCCATTAGTTCTGGGTGTTCTTATGTAGCTTAGTTTTATGATCTTAAAGATATCAAGTACCTGTACTTGTCAAAAGTCCTTTCTATGAATCTCCTTGAAGATGAAACATGTTTTGCAAAATGATAAGACTAATAACTACAGGGGTGCCTGGGTAGCTCCGTCGTTATGCTGTTATACATCTGCCTTTGGCTCAGGTCATGATCCCAGGGTCCTAGGATTGAGCCCTGCCTCAGTCTCCCTGCTTAGCTGGCAGCCTGCTTCTCCCTCTCCCTCTGCCCCTCCCTCTTCTTGTGTTCCCTCTCTCATGTCTCTCTCTGTGAAATAAATAAATAAAATCTTTAAAAAAATTTCAGATGACAAAAAAACCTCAAAAATATACATGGTTAAATATCTGATGACAGTTCATTAGAATGCAATTAACAGGGGCGCCTGGGTGGCTCAGTCAATTAAGCCTCTGCCTTTGGCTCAGGTCATGGTCTCAGGGTCCTGGGATCAAGCCCCACATCAGGCTCTCTGCTCAGCAGGGAGCCTGCTTACCTCCCCCCTCTCTGCCTGCCTCTCAGCTCTCTCTTTGTCAAATAAATAAACAAAATCTTTAAAAAAAAGAATGCAGCTAACAAAGAAATTCAGTTAACTGTGACACTCAACACTTTAATAATTAGAAGGCCAGTAGATGACCTTATACCAGAACATGTTAAAACTTTAGGAATTTCATATAATTTCTAGAACAGTTATATAGCATTTACCCAAACAATGTAACCTAATTTTTTTTAAAAGATTTTATTTATTTATTTGTCAGAGAGAGAGAGAGAGAGTGAGCACAGGCAGACAGAGTGGCAGAGGGAGAAGCAGGCTCCCTGCAGAGCAAGGAGCCCGATGTGGGACTCGATCCCTGGACGCTGGGATCATGACCTGAGCCGAAGGCAGCCGCTTAACCAACTGAGCCACCCAGGCGTCCCACCTAATTTTTTTTTTTTGAGATTTATTTATTGGGGTGCCTGGGTGGCTTAGTTGGTTAGGCGGTTAAGCTGCTCACTGCTCAGTGGTGAGTCTGCTTCTTCCTCTGCCCCTCCCCACTACTCATGCTCTCTCCATCTCTTTCTCTCTCAAAGAAATAAATAAAATCTTAAAAGAGATTAACTTATTTGAGAGAGGGAGAAAACGCAGCATGCTGGGGCAGGGTGGGGGTGGGTAGGGAAGTGGGAGGAAGAGAATCTCAAGGAGACTCCCCACTGAGCACAGAACCCAACGTGGGGCTCCATCTCACAACCCCTGAGATCCTGACCTGAGCCAAAACCAAGAGTCAGACGCTTAACTGAGCCACGCAGGAGTCCTGTAACTTAAGAAGTTTTATCATTTTTGTTGGACTGTGCTTCCCATATAACTTAACATACCAAATAAACAAGGCTAATTGTCAAAAAGACTTCATTTACAATTCAAATCTTGGGGAAGTTTCAAAGTACATGCCTAAATAGGACTACAGATGATTATAAATTTAATATCTACATTTAACCAAGGTGGCAATAGGGATTATATAAATTATATAAATTATATATATATATATAAATTATATAAATTATATAAATTATATAAAAGGAGCAAAATTTAGCTCCTTTAACGTTGAGAAGTTTCAGTTCTCTTAAGTAATCAAAGACAGGATAAAGACAAAACATAGAAGCTTTGGTTTTCTGGGCCGATAAAGAAGAAAACTTGACCATTTCTTATCAAGAGCAGACCAAAAATCCAAGAAAATTTTGTTTTTTTATAGCAGAGAGAAAAACAGAATTTTAATTTTATATCAGTATACTTTAAAAAAATGTATCTATCTATCTATCTATTTATTTTGGGGTGTTGGTGGAGAAGCAGAGGGAGAGAGAGTCTTAAGCAGACTCAGTGCTAAGCAGGTTGTGGGGCTCAGTCCCACAACCCTGAGATCATGACCTGAGCTGAAACCAAGAATTGGGGGCTTAACCGACTGAACCACTCAGGTGACCCCAGTGTACTTTTAAAATCCATTTATTTCAGTTTTAGTCTTGACCACATATAAAATTACTTTCCAAAGATTTCCCTTCATAACCTTCTATAGCTTTCTTTTCCCTCAACAAAATGTATTCTCATTTCTTACACATTCCTCACACATTTCATATTTCCCTACATACAGAGTTGCTTTCCTTATTTCTAGCAGTCTTCGTTACATTTAGCAGAATTTTAACTCTTAGAAATTTTAGTCTCCAGTAAAAAGTGGTAACCAATCATGAACTGTTACACTGGAATTCTTTTTTTTTTTTTTTAAGACTTTATTTATTTATTTGACACAGAGAGAGAGAGAGCACAAGCAGGGGAAGTGGGAGAGGAAGAAGCAGGCTCCCCACTGAGCAGGGAGCCTGATGCGGGGCTTGATCCCAGGACCCAAGGATCATGACCTGAGCCAAGGCAGATGCCCAACCACTGAGCCACCCAGGAGCTTCCACTGGAATTCTTTAGTTTGGCAAATTTATAAATATATTTCATAATTTCTAAAAACATATGTTTTCTCATAGTACAATCTTTCAGTAAAGCATAAAGCATGTTTAGAAACAGATTCAAGTATCCTCAGTTTCTCGATGGTGAGAAGCCAAAAGCATAAACCTATGTTTAGTAATCAACGCTTTAGTATTTTATCTTATTTGGAGAAGATTTAGCTATACAATGAGGTATTAACCCAATTTATTTTTATTCAACCTACTTTTTCTATTTATTTATTTATTATTTTTATTAACATATAATGTATTATTTGCCCCAGGGGTACAGGTCTGTGAATCGTCAAGCTTACACATTTCATAGCGCTCACCATATCACATACTCTCCCCAATGTCCATAACCCAACCACCCTCTCCATATCAACCTACTTTTTCTTAACAGTAACCCATGAAAACTTTTATGAGAGACAAAGTTAACCAACATTTTAAGACATTTTTGCTGACAAATTGCAACAGAGATAACATGAGGTTATTTGATCTTTAGTAAACCTTGGTAAAAAAGTTTTACATTTAATGCTGATAATTCTATAGACATGTCTATCCTAATTAAACAAACTTAAATTAGATTTAATAGAGAATATGTTGTACCTGTGTCCACCAAAAGCCAATCAATTTGTTTCCCACTGTCAATTTTACTTAGGGCATCTGTGGGGAGATTGGAAGTGGGCAGTTTAAGTCCAAGGGAACCCTTGAGCACCTTTATGCTGATTTGGGAAGTGCTTCAGTTTGAACCTCATAAGAAGTGGCCTTACATCTTGGGTCATCTTTGCTCCTCAATAGTGAGGGTAGAAGGAGCAGGAGCCAATGACACTGGAGGCACCCAGGATGGTCTAGAAGCTGGTTGTGCAAGCCGTGCCATGGTGGTGCAGAAACAGGAGGATGGGGGAGGGGAGGCAGAAGAGGTGAGGTAAAGCCAGCAAGGCTGGAGGCAGATAAAAGTCCAGACAGAAGAAGGAAGGAGGACTCCTGGTCCCAAAGCTCATCATCTAGGACAGATGAACAGGTGCATGTTTTCTTTTCACAAACAATAGGTTGTCCATGTCGGGCCAGAGAAGACAGGGAACCTCCCTGAAACAAAGGGAGTTTGGCAGCGACTTGGGAATATTCCTTAAAGTCCCCGTCCCAAGGTAGACTAACCACAGACGCGACGATTGGCTCCAATTATCAGAGCCATTAACCCGGAAAGTGAATAAGGGAGAAACTCACGTACAAGTGTCAGGCAACATTCATTCTGTCCTCTCCAGATACATTTCAGATCCGACACACACAAAAGAAGACCCAAACAAAGAGGAGATGAATAACTCAGGAAGAAAAGGAGGCACGTACAGGATCTTGGCAGGAACCTGTTTACAAGAGAGACAAAAGGAGGGCACATAGAGAACATGACAGAACACAGGCGACGTGGTGGATTAACGGAAGTGCAAGGGCCTGAGGAAGCTGAGCTGACAGTGGGTTGAGGAGCAGAGGGTGAGGAGATGGGTGTTCTCAGGCCCCCTAAAGGGGTATGGACAGATCAAAATTTTGGCACAGGGCCATAAGGACCTAACTATATGGGATTTCGGTCTATTTTTCTGGTCAGACTTCTTCATCCTCTAGTTTATAAGGAGGTCAACAGTGTTATAAAAGAAGCCAATTCCAGAAGGAAGCCTATGAGGTGTCAGTCAAACCAGCTCATTTCTCAAGGGAGTGTTGGATGAGATTAAGGATTTAGAGGAAAGATAGACAGTGACTGTCTCCTGGGCTACAGGCATTCCTGCTAAACCCCAAGAGCATCGCCTTGGATAGTCTGGGCCCCAGGGACATCTCACTGGATCCATCCAACTATCATCCCTGGTATCATCCTCCTGACCTGCTGACCTCATTGGCCCACCTAGCGTGCATCCTGAAGAGGGAACTCCCGCCCATTCTTCCTTTTTACCAGCATGAGTTTCCTCAGGGAGCATCCACCTACTGGCAAGGATGGCCATCCTGTACCTGAGAAGAATACAAATAGTAAAAGAATGGGTAAAACAGGGAAATTTCTGAGCCCAATGCCATTATAGCCATTATGGCCAGGTGGCACGAGTTCGTCCCTTCCCATAGTAGAGCCATGGGCAAGAGGTTCTCTCCTGAGCACTTGGACAAGGCATGTTCTGAAGGGTTGTATTATTCAGGACATGTCCGAAAAAGAATGGGGAAGAAACAAAGACTGGGGGTAAAGAAGACTTACCAAGCTGCTCTTGGATTCACTTGGTCACTGTCATCATATGGGTCACCAAAACTCAGGTCATCAAGGGCAATGGTCAAGAAAGAAGTCTTGAGATGTTTATGATGAAACTTAGTGAGTTTATTTAAGAAGCATGGAGACAGGACCCACGAGCAGAAAGAGCTTCACTATTCGCTGTGTGAGGCTGGTGGTTACATACTTGGTAATCAAGGGAAGGGGGCATGGGGGGAGTATGAGATTACAAACATTTCTTTGAATTTCTACTTGCAAAAATACTTTTGCAAGATTTTTCTGGTTCTTATCATTCAGTTCAATATTAACTATTGGTCAGATATACAGGCAGTCACGAGACCCTTAAAACATGTAACCAGCACGCATTTGATCCTTATTGAAACTATGTAGGCCTTAGTGTCAGCCTTCCAGACTAAGGGTAAACATTTTCCTGCTTCTGTCCCTCATCGTAATGACCTTGTATTCATAGATAACTTGGGGGAAATTGATGTACAATATTGAGGATTCACATTGAAGTGCTTGGGGTATTTTCTTTAATGTTTATGGACCATCAAAAACATTTGTAACCTTCTCATGGATGTGAATGTTTCTTTTCAGTATATTTCAAGTATTTTATATATTGATATTGTAAAGAGAACTTTTTGAATGATATTTTCCAACAGGCTGCTGTTGGTAAATGGCAAATCCATTACTTTTATATTTTATTTTGCAATTATCTACATTTCTGAATAATACAGCCCTTCAGAACAATTTTTAAGGAAGATAATCAAGTCTGCAAATAAGAATACATTGATGTTTTCTTTTTCAATGTCTATTTAGGTTTTTAAATTTTATATTATCTTATATTGGAATGACTCGAGGAAATATAAATAATATTTAATAATAGTGGTTATAGTAGGAAATTTGTCTAATTCTTGGTATCATAGGAATACTTCAGCAAGTATTATGTTTGTGGTTGATTTGCAATAGACTTTCTTTAACATAACGATCTCTCCATGTCTATGTTCTAATCTTTCTTTATATATATATATATATATATACACATATACATATACATATATAGATAGAGGCTTGATAGTTCAGCTTTATCAAATGTCAATAATAAAAATGGTCATATGGTTTATTTCCTCTGGCCTACAAATGTGGTAAGTTTGAATATACTTTAAAATATTAAGCTATTTATGCATTCTTGGTTGGTCATGGTGTATTATTCTTTTACTATTTTATACTAAATTTTTACATTCTGGATTGAGACTCTGGAAGTCTTAAAATTCCTTTTAGAATCCCTTCCTATATCCAATATGGTCCTAAACTAACCTCACAGAAGGAAGAGTTTTTTTTTTTTTTCCTTTGTTCTTTATCCAATATCATGTTAGGGGCATAGATATTTAAGATTGTTAGATCTTCTTGTTGGACAGACCCTTTGAGTATGATATAGTGTCCTTCCTCATCTCTTATTATAGTCTTTGGCTTAAAATCTAATTGATCTGATATAAGGATTGCCACCCCAGCTTTCTTCTGATGTCCATTAGCATGGTACATTGTTTTCCACCCCCTCACTTTAAATCTGGAGGTGTCTTCGGGTCTAAAATGAGTTTCTTGTAGGCAGCATATGGATGGGTTTTGTTTTTTTATCCATTCTGATACCCTGTGTCTTTTGATTGGGGCATTTAGCCCATTAACATTCAGGGTAACTATTGAGAGATATGAATTTAGTGCCATTGTATTGCCTGTAAGATGATTGTTACTGTATATTGTTTCTGTTTCTTTCTGATCTACTACTTTTAGGGTCTCTCTTTGCTTAGAGGACCCCTTTCAATATTTCCTGTAGAGCTGGTTTGGTGTTTGCAAATTCTTTCAGCTTTTGTTTGTCCTGGAAGCTCTTTATCTCTCCTTCTATTTTCAATGATAGCCTAGCCGGATATAGTATTCTTGGCTGCATGTTTTTCTCGTTTAGTGCTCTGAATATATCATGCCAGTTCTTTCTGGCCTGCCAGGTCTCTGTGGATAGGTCCGCTGCCAATCTAATGTTTTTACCCTTGTATGTTACAGACTTCTTTTCCCGGGCTGCTTTCAGGATTTTCTCTTTGTCGCTAAGACTTGTAAATTTTACTATCAGGTGACGAGGTGTGGACCTATTTTTATTGATTTTGAGGGGCGTTCTTAGCATCTCCTGGATTTTGATGTTTGTTCCCTTTGCCATATTAGGGAAATTCTCTCCAATAATTGTCTCCAATATACCTTCTGCTCCCCTCTCTCTTTCTTCTTCTTCTGGAATCCCAATTATTCTAATGTTGTGTCGTCTTATGGTGTCACTTATCTCTCGAATCCTCTCCTCGTGTTCCAGTAGTTGTTTGTCTCTCTTTTGCTCAGCTTCTTTATTCTCTGTCATTTGGTCTTCTATGTCACTAATTCTTTCTTCTGCCTCATTTATCCTGGCAGTGAGAGCTTCCATTTTTGATTGCACCTCATGAATAGCTTTTTTGATTTCAACTTGGTTAGATTTTAGTTCTTTTATTTCTCCAGAAAGGGCTTTTATCTCTCCGGAGAGGGTTTCTCTAATATCTTCTATGCCTTTTTCGAGCCCGGCTAGAACCTTGAGAATTGTCATTCTGAACTCTAGATCTGTCATGCTACCTATGTCTGTATTGATTAGGTCTCCAGCCTTCGGTACGGCCTCTTGTTCTTTTTTTTGAGGTGAGTTTTTCCGCCTTGTCATTTTGTCCAGGTAGGATTTGCTTTCTCCTGCTGTGGAATTCCGCTGTTCTTGGTGACTGAAGTTGGTTTTGGATGGTTTCTTGTTGATCTTCTGGGGGAGGGGCCTGTTGTAGTGATTCTCAAGTGTCTTTGCCGCAGGCGGAATTGCACCGCCCTTGCCAGGGGCCGGGCTAAGTAATCCGCTCGGGTTCGCTTTCGGGAGCTTTTGTTCCCTGAGCGCTTTCCGTAGAGTTCCGGAGGACGGGAATGAAGATGGCGGCCTCCCAATCTCTCGGCCCAGAGGAGCCGAGAGCTTGGGGTTCCGCTCCTCAGTGCGCTCTCAGAGCAAAGCGCCCAATAGCCCCGCCTCCCTGGCTTGCGGTCGCGCCTCGAGGAAAGCAGTCAATTGTTGGAGCTGGAGAAAAGCGCCGGGTCGCTTTTGTCTCCGTGGCCTCCGGCCGCGCTCCGAGCCCACCCAGCCTGCGACCGGCACAAGGTAACCCCGGGCTTAGAGCTCACTCCTCGGCTTTGTCGCTATAGCCGGCTTCCCCGCTCTAATACCTGCGAGCTCTGCGGCACTCAGACACCCCCAGTCCTTCTGTGACCCCGCGGGTCCTGGGGTTATGCTGACCCTGCCTGGGTTTCCCCCCAGTTTAGCCTCTGCAGCGATGTCTCCCAGTGGAGCCGACTTTTAAAAGTCCCGATTTTGTGCTCCGTCGCTCCGCCGCTTGCCGGGTGCCGGCCCCTCCCCCCGGGGTCTATCTTCCCGTCGCTTTGGATTCACTTCTCCGCAGGTCCTACCTTTCAGAAAGTGATCGATTTTCTGTTTCTGGGATTGTTGCTCTTCTTCTCTTCGATTTCCCGTTGGATTTATAGGTGTTCACAATGGTTAGATAAGCTATCTAGCTGATCTCCTGCTACCCGATGTCGTCTCAGCCTGCTACTTCTCCGCCATCTTGACTCCTCCCTGTTCTTTATCCAATATCAAAGGAAACTTCCAAATTCCAGGTTGGTCAGGCTACTAATACCTACAAATCAATTCTGATAAAACCATTTTACAATAAACAACTGTTGCTAAGTCATTACTCTCTACTAGGCATTGGATTAAGATAAATATTATTTTATTTAAGCCCCAAATTTCTCCATAGTTTCAAAAGTATACTGTAATGATAAGTCAACAAAATCTTAAACAATATCCCTATGACAAACCCTTAACAGCTGTTCAAAAAACACTGTGTTTGGGGCAGGTGGCTGGCTCGGTCAGTAGAGCGTGCAGCTCTTGGTGTCAGGTTTGTGTGTTCGAGTCTCATGTTGGATATAGAGATTACTTAAACAATAAAAAAAAAATCTTAAAAAAAATAACCCACTCAGGGATTCCTTGGTCGCTCAGGCGGTTAAGCCATTGCCTTTGGCTCAGGTCGTGATCCCAGAGTCCTGGGATCGAGTCCTGCATCGGGCTCCTTGCTCAGCAGGGAACCTGCTTCTCTCTCTGCCTCTGCCTGCCACTCTGCCTGCTTGTGCACCCTCTCTCTCTCTCTCTCTGACAAATAAATAAATAAATAAAATCTTTTTTAAAAAGTCAATTAAAAAAAAACCAACTGCACTCAGCTTATGATGATAATTTTCAAGCACACACAGAAGTAGTAAGAAGAGTATAATGAATCTTCCTATGTTCATCACAAAGCTTCAACAACTGCCAAAATTTGGCCATAATTCACTCCTCCATTTTTTTCTGGAGATCTCATTTTAAAACAATTTTTTAAAAAGATGTATTTATTTATTTGAGAGAGAGAGAGAGAGAGAGAGAGAGAGATGGGAGGGGAGAAGGGACAGAGGGAGAGAGTATCCAAGCAGACTCCCACTGAGTACGGAACCTCACAACCCGTGCGATCAGGACTTGGGCCAAAACCAAGAGTCAGAAGCTTAACTGACTGAGCCACCAAGGTGCCCCTCTGGAGATCTTTTAAAACAAATTCCAGACATTCATACCATTTCACCTATAAACTCTTCAGCATTATACCCAATTCTTAATTGAGTCCCTGCAAGCTGAGAGCATAACCACAAAGCACAATTCATTGTAAGAAGAATAAAGGTTTAGAACTGATCAAAATTCACAGTGTGTGAATGTCTGGAATTACATAATCCACAGAACTGGAAGTACTGCATACCCTTCAAGGAATCCTACATGGACTTTGTTTCACTTAACTGAGTTTTTGGTAAGAATTGGGGGGAGGGAACAATGTTCAAAGTTATATGTTTTGGCAAAAACTTAAGAATGCAAGTTATTCTTGCTGGTGTTTAAGAGAGACCCATTAACACCTGTGTAGGAAAGTTACATAGCCTACCCAGAATTCATGACACCTGGTCGTTGCATAGGCATGAGCTCCTGGTAGGATTCACTAAGCTGAACTGGCTTTTATCAGAATGGTGTCTCTTAAAAGTGGGCAGCCAGAGGGAAAGAAGCCAGATAAAGAAGAGCACATCCTGGGCGCCTGGGTGGCTCAGTGGGTTAAGCCTCTGCCTTCAGCTCAGGTCGTGATCTCAGGGTCCTGTGATCGAGTCCCGCATCAGGCTCTCTGCTAGGCAGGGAGCCTGCTTCCTCCTCCTCCTCTCTCTCTCTCTCTGCCTGCCTCTCTGCCTACTTGTGTTCTCTCTATGTCAAATAAATAAATAAAATCTTAAAAAAAAAAAAGAAGAGCACATCCTAATGATGCCACTTTATGAAAGTCTAGAAAATGCAAATCAATCTACAGTGTCAGTAGGAGGATCAGTGTTTGCCTGGGAATGGGGGCAGGGAAGGGCAGAAGGAAAGGAATTACATAAGGGGATGAAACTTTTGGGTTTGTCAATTATGGATTGTATTGATGGTTTCAAAGACTTTTTAGAACTTTCAAAACTTATCAAAGTGCATACTTTAAATCTGTATGTCAATTATACCTTCATAAATATGTTTTTTCAAAAGGCATAGCTAAAGGGCAGAGTGGTAGAATGCCTACAGATGCCCTTCCATAGGTGTGTGCCTATAGTCCAGGCCCAGGTCACAAGTGGAACCTGAAACAAGAAGAGGCAGGAGTCTGCAAGCTGACAACAATGAGCCCACAAGTTAAGGAAACCGCCCTCTGGATACACAATCCACTCTTTGGGTGGAGTCCTAATCAGCCGGTTGGTTGAGTCAAGGGTGGAGACCTAAGCTCTGTTGGTTCAAAAGGTTACCCTGGAGATACAGTCCTTACCTCAGTGGCTTTCCTGGGGTTTTCTTCAGGCAGCCAGATAAAGCTCCCCGTTCTTCGTTTAGCAGGACAATTTTTGTATACTGGGATCTTATCATGCTCAGGTAAAGCTGAGAATATGGTAATTCTTGTTCTTCAGTCTAAATAGAAAAGCTAGAAAGGAACAAAGATGAACGTGGAAATTATCTAGTACCTGTATCTCCAAGAACTGTGTTGGGTGGAATTCAGCTATGAGGTGTGAGGAAAGTGCCAGTCAAGCACTATGATCTAGAATTTTGCCTATTAGTTTAGGATTTCAATTTGGACAACTAAAATTTCCGGAAGGATTGACCAACTTTTATATGAAAAATTGGTTCAAGTGGTGGCGCACCGTATTTGGGTAGAGGGAAGGCTGCCCTTGCTTGTGTCTCTCTGCCTACTTAATAGACTTCTTCAGAGGAAGCACACCCCGTAGACAAGCCCAGGTGTGTCCATTCCTGGGAACAGTTTTACTTATACCATTAGAGTCTTGACCATGCAAGCTTTGGAGTTCTGTATCAAATTCATTGTATCTCCTACTGGAAAATACTGGGGGTGCTCCAGGGTTGATATAGGAAACCATCCTATGTGCCTTGAGCTTTTTCCTCATGCCTGAGGGTCTTTGGCTGCCCTAAGAAATGCAGGAGATCAGTGCCTGAATCCTCCTCTTTGGAAGATGCTTGAGGTGCCAGTTTAGATTTGAGCTAATCTCTAAGTTCTCAGGGTTGACTAGAGCAGAGCATCTTATCCAAGACAACTGAAGTTGGAAGAACAGGGAGAGTGGGCCCCAGATAAGGCCTGCAGATTGCTGAGCATCAAACTGGGGAGCCTGATTCCTAGGATAGGAGAAGGAACTCAGGAGGAACCAGAAATGGGAACGGGCTGGCACCAAAATGGTAGGAGAAGGCTGCTTTGAACAGATTCTAAGAATCTGTGACTCTTGCCAATATCTCTATACGCCATGGGAGCATCATTCGTGAAGATGGCAAGTTGGTTTGGAGCTATAGAGGCAGGGCAAGCACCGCTGACATTCCTATTACAGGACTGTGGCTCTCTTAGAGTCACCAGTGGAAGATTCTGAAGTGTTCTGGGACATTTGGTGCAAGAGATTGTTTCATTAAACTGTATTGTTGGGCCATACTTCCCCATGATCCAAGTATTTGGAGATGACCATGGTGTTTGATCCTAGTGGAGGTTATTTAGTTCATGTTAGTGGCCACTTGGTATTTCCTGGCACCTCTCAGCAGATCATATTTTCTCAGTCACTAGTAGTTATTCAGAGCACCGTTACATCTTGCCAGGAAAAGGCCATCCTGACTACAGAAGTGGTTGGAGAGTGGGTCCAAAAGTGCTCCTCTGGTGGGGCTAATGTGTTCCCTCTTACTCTTAGCAGCCTTTCAAGTCACTGCCGGGGTGCTGCTCTGCGGTGCTGGATCTTCAAGCCTTACTGAGCACTACACCCTTGGCCTGAGTTCCTGATGGTTCTTGGACATTTTAGTTTCCTCTTCTTGTTATCTCCATCTGTATTGGCATTACTAATCATGGGAGATGGGTGGGCCACTCTTGCCCACCATCCCTGACTTCATGAGATGAGTCAGAATTGCCCTCTCTCATGTGGGAGTCCCTTTCTTTTCCACTTTTCATGAAGAGGTGTTTAACAACTACACTTGGAGATTGCCCTTTGTGTTCTAACATCTGCTGTGAAATTTAATGACATGGCCCTGTAGCTCTTCACAGTTCTAACCCTTGTGTATGTGCCACCCCAGGCATCTTGCCCCAGATCCTGGTCTGTACTGACACCAGGGATATTTCTGATGTGGCACCCAGAAATTTTATGCCAGCCTTGTTCCTTCTCTTTCCTCTTTCATGATTCTGCTAGTCCTCCAGTGTCTTAAGGAAAGTTCCAGCCAACATATCAAACGTCTTATTCTCTGGACCTGGTGCAAGATTGCCATCTTTTTCATCTTTGGTCCAAAGGCTTTTTATTTTTGGTAACTCATTGGTATAACCATTGTATTGGGTAAACAGAAATCATGAGGCATAGGGTGGAGACTTCCAGCTACATACCAAAATGCCCCTTTCTTCTTGGGGTACACAGACTACATTGCAAACAGGTGTGGTCACATGACCAAGTTCTCTCTAGTGGAATGTGATCAGAAGTGTATGTGCCAAATTCCAGGTGTGGCTTATTAAAAACCTCCCACATTCCTCCTCCTTTCTCTTTCTCCTTCTGGCTGACTGAGAGTTTGGTTCCCAAGGTGACCTTGGAAGCCACAGTTGAAAATGGTTGAGCCACTGTTGGTTAAATTCCTGATTGACCATGAGGAGGAGAGCTGCCCTTAGAATCCAAACCTGCTCAGGAGTGTTATATATAGGAAATAATGTTGATTATGTTAAGCACTGAAACTTTAAGGTCTTTCTTTTTTTTACTAGAGCCTATTCTACCGTAAGGTAGAATAGGTAGGCAAGGTAGGATCTGGAAGCAACTTTATTTTCATTTCTGTCTATGTAAACCCATTTTGTGAGATCCAGTCTCCTTCTGCCCCTAGAGAAAATTTGGGGCAGGTTCTGTGAAAATCTGGTCATGTGTAGGTGATCAAAGGTCATCTGGTCACTCTAATTCTCCCAATAGTTCACTAATTAAATGGTCCAGTTTCATGTAATGAAAAAACTTCAAGCTTTATTTAAATTTAAGGCTTCTTCCCTTTCTTTGTGATGTTTATAAACCAACTGCCCTCACTAGGAATTGAGGTGTGTAGAGAGCTCCCATTTCCTACTTTGTGCCTTGTAGCAGAAACTGCTCTTGTTCCCCAATATCCATTTTCCGCCTCTTCCTTATTTATTTATTTATTTATTTTTTATTCTAGAGAGAGAGAGCACATGTGTGCATCTGTGCAGGAATCAGGGGCAGAGAGAGGGAGAGAATCTTAAGCAGGCTCCATGCTCAGTGTGGAGCCTGACTAGGGGCTCAATCTCATGACCCTGAGGTCACGACCTGAGCCAAAATCAGAGTCAGATGCTTAACCGACTGAGCCACCCAGATGCTCCCCTCCTCTTTCTTATTAATGGAACTCCCAAATTTTTGTAGATTTGTGGCTACCCCACATAAAGACTACATTTCCCAGCACCCCCTCAAGCTATGTGTGACCATGTGACTAATTTGGTAACAGGGTATGAATAAAGCTAGTGAGCAATCTTTTGGTAATGTCCTTAATAGCAGGAATGCTGATCCTCTTCCCCTATCCTTTCCCCCCATTCCTGGTTGGAATACAGACTCTATAGATGTGATGATGGGTCATTTCATCATGTCACCCTTGCAGCTGAGAGCAGCATTCGATATTGTTAATAGGGAATGGCAGAACAATAAGACAGAGGAGTTGGGTCCCCAACACCGTGGACTTGTATATCCAGCTCAGGACTCTTTATGCTGGAACTATTCCATGAGAAGTAAACAAACTTTTATTCTTTTTGTCTTTTTGCATGCTTCTTCCTCATGTTGTTAACTTGGACCTTGGACCCCTCTAGGGTTGGAGTGGTGAGATGGAGAGGCTTAAGGGGACCAGGAGAGGTCTGATTTGACTAGAGTTACTGTGAGGCAGAGGAAGTGCTCCCTGGGTCATTAGGCATAGCTGATTCTTCCTTTCATTAGACACTTTGTGTATTTCTTGGGTATAAATCCTTGCCTTTGCTAGGGTTTCTCACTCTCTGATCCTTTTACATGGGCAAATGCCTTTCTTAGGCTGGTCAATTATACTTCTTTCTGCAGCCTCCAAGAGTCTGGCAACTCATCCCTTTATTAGCATCACCAAATCCCTTTGACTGACCATTTTGGACAGGATCTAACATAATCTTGTGTCCACACTCTCTTTTGCTGGCCCCACATCTGGTCCATAGGACATATCATAAATCCAGTGCCCCTGGAATCTGGGAAGCCAGCAGTCTCTCACCCCAGCATCTTCCCTTGCACTTTTGTCAGAGCAGCTAGCCAGACTCTTGTTATTTTGTTTTCAGACATGAGCCAACCACTAGCTCACCCTGTATTCCAAAATGCAGGGTACACATCACATATTAAACTCTCTGAAGGGGTCTACTGAAGCCCCTTTCCCTGGGCTTCAATGAGGGCAGTATCTTAGTTCTCCTCAGAAGGCCGAATTGCCTTCCCTTCCTACTCATGGATCAGAAGTGCTCGTCCACCTAGGGACTCTGGCCCCTTCTGTTGTTAGTCCTCTCTTATTTAGGAAGAGGTTCAAACTTTTTAGAAGCTCACTGTCTTTTTTTTTTTTTCTTTTTTCTTCTATTAAATCAGTCTCCACGCCCAATGTGGGGCTTGAACTCACAACCTTGCAATCAAGAGTCACATGCTGTATCTGTATGTGTATGTATGTATGCTGTATGCTGTATGTAATTAGCCAGCTAGAAGCTCATTTTCTTGAATAAGAGCCACTGCTTGCTTTCCAGATACCAAGCCCACCCCCTTACCTCATACACTCCAGGACATCACAGAAGAATTATCCGGGGATAATTCCAGTGACCCCACGTTCACATTCTTCTTCTGTTTGAACTTCCACGACACCTTACCTAAGGCCCCGTTTAGTGGGACTCCACCAGTACTGCCGCCATTGCCACCATGCCCAACAGATCAGGGGCTCTTATCCCAGAAATGGTGCAAGTGGTATTTCAAGACAGAGTTCCAAAAATGTGACTTGAGTTTCCCGGGTTCTCAGTAGCCTACACAGATGTACAAATGGAGTTACCTTAGGGTAATAAGCCAAATTCAGTGTCTCTTCCCAAGGCACAAAAAATCCCTTTGTCTCCCCAGGTATTTCTGAGGCCTGAAGGAAATCTCACAGGTGCTCATAAACCCAGCCATGCAGGTATACTGCCATTCTGTGTCCAGCTCCTGCTGAGTGTCACCCCCAGAGAACTGAAGCACAGAAGTCACCGAACCCACAGTGGGGGGTGTCTGTGCCCAGAGGGCACATGTTCCACTTCATCAGGGGGCTGCCCAAGCAATGGCCGTGTGCTTCAGTGTCTTGCCGAGCTTCTAGAACCAGATTCATGTTGATATTCAGTCTCCCGTTTGCCTGGGATGGAGGACTAGAGGTGGCTACCAATCACATCCACTTACTCTTTAATGCAACAAATATTTCCGAAATCCCTCTTCCATGCTAGCCATGTGGTAAACAAGATACAGGTGGTCTCGGCACCCATGGGGTTTACAGTCCACTGCAAGACTAAAACAAAACAAAATACACAATGACAAAAAAGGGTCACATAAAATTTTATGTTCATGACTTTGTTATTGGGTCCAGTTCATTGTGCTTGGCTGCTGCTTCAGCTTGGGTGAGCTTTGAGCATGAAGCCTGCCAACCCTCAGGCAAACAGAAGCTGACAGCCTGCCTCACCATGTGGAGCAAAACCCTCCTTAACCCATGGCTACACTGATTACTGGCACTGAGTGCACGAGATTAATCCTCACTGTGCTAAAATCGTCTGATTTCTTTCCACACATTTTTCCATACGTGAATTGTATTTCTCCAAGAGCTTTCTTCCTGCCATTCCACACCATGGTTCCCAAACTCCTTTCCCTATCCCAGTGGCAAAACTGGATAGTGAAGAGAATGGCACGAGATTAATCCTTGGATAATTAATCCTTGAATAATCCTTATCCCAAACTGGATAGCGAAGAGAATGGCATGAGATTAATCCTTGCTGTGCTAAAATCGTCTGATTTCTTTCCACACATTTTTCCATACATGAATTGTATTTCTCCAAGAGCTTTCTTCCTGCCATTCCACACCATGGTTCCCAAACTCTCCCTATCCCAATCCCAGTGGCAAAAGTGGATAGCAAAGAGAATGGCCTCGTGACTATGGTAACTTCAAAACCATAAGAGGAGGCTAGGGTTTTGCTCATCCTGGCAGAAGAAGGAGGCAGGCCAGTGCAGACAAGGGGAGATAGGAAAATTCAATAGAAGGTGAAAGCAAGGAGGGTGTGCAGAGGGGGAAGTAGAAGGTTGAAGAAAGAGGAACTGAAGGAGGTCTTGGAGGCACATTCTCCATTGGCCTAGGAAACCCCATTCAGAGATAGACTGAAGGTCTGGGCAGCAGGTGTGTGGCAGGGAGCAATCGGTGCATCCGTACTGTTTGGGTTTTGGCCTTGAAAACCTTGAGTACCGACCTTCCTTGGGATTTTCTGTGAGAGTGAAAAGTCTCCTGAACTGCCAACTGGCACATGAACGAGATGTGTTCTTGCCTCACTTTCTACAGAAAGGAAAGGATCTCATGAAGAACATCCAGTGAACAAATAGTAAGACTGAGCCCCCTTGCCTGCTTGCCATCCTGTCCTGGGGCTCCCTTGCTGCACATCTGCCTTGGGCTGTGAGGCCCACAGAAACCAAGCTCAGTCTGATGGTCACCCAGGCTACAAACCAGCCTGGAATTTTAGCTTCCTGTCCAAGAAAATCCAGATATATAATTTTTTTACACCATTATAATTTCAGATTTCCTTTTTTTTTTTTAAAGATTTTTTTTTTTTTTTGACACATCACAAATAGGCAGAGAGGCAGGCATAGAGAGAAGGGAGGAAGCAGGCTCCCTGCTGAGCAGAGAGCCCGATGCGGGGCTCGATCCCAGGAGGCTGGGCTCATGACCTGAGCCGAAGGCAGTGGCCTCAACCCACTGAGCCACCCAGGCGCCCCTTCAGATTTCCTTTTTTAAAAATTTTCTTATTTTCTGCTTCTGTGGCTTGGAATACAGAAACCTTCAATCCCTCCTTTTGTTAAGTGTCTATTGATCAAGGAAACACCTTATAATAACATTTAGAGAATATATTACCTAATGGATTCATGTGATTATTTCATCAAGTGAGAGATTCTTTCATAATTTAAATAATTTCCTTCTATGAGGAAAGTATTTTGGAAATGATGTTATAAAGTAAGTTCAATAACTTAAAATGCCCATCCCATTATGGGGAAGATAGAGCTCTCCAGAGAAGTTTCCTTCTCCACTTCTCACTGCTCAGTGCAGGGTTTTCATGGAGCACATGGGCCATGCCTCACTCAAGGTGAGCACTCTGCTAAGACTGGAGGACTCTTCAAGCCTCAGCTGATGGTCTGCCAGTAGTGGTGGCTGACTATTTCCATGATCCATGGAGGGGCCCCGGCAGGACAGAGAAGGAGGTGCATCACTTTGTCTGTGTCCCTGTTACCCTCAGGTCAGGGGACAGGTCATTAAAAAGTTCTTGAGTGATGCAGGAGATGACACTTGGACACTCCCTTCAGGTGAACGTATCATAGATGGGAGTATAGTTTATGGCATGATGCCTAAAATTCAGCAACTAGAGGTCTCAGGTTGGCACTTTTGGTGCCTTGAATGGGACATGGTGGTCTGTTCTGGGAGCAGAGCTGCGGAATCTAGCACTTTATGTCAGCCTTTGATGCAAACATTATCAGCCCCCCTCCCACCCTCACCACTGGGCCTTTAGGACCGCTAGCGCCCTTCCCCCAGCACCCCCAGCAGTGGATCCTAGACAGGCTGTTTGCATTTAGGTTAGCTCCACCCAAGGGTGAAGGGCAATGAAGTTCACGGGGAGGATCTCCAGGAAGGACAGATTTGCTGCCGGCTATCCAGCAGGCATCATGGGTTATCTGTCCACCTGCCAGCTTTGGTTTCCGGATATGTAAATGATTTAGAATTAGAAGCAAATAAAAAACAGCTGTATTACCGACACCCCTGCCTCTTAGTCTCACTTCCACTTCATATCATTCTCTAGAACGTTATGCAAATCTGATCATGCCCAGGCTCCCTGTTTAAAAGGCTTTCCAGAACCTGTTGGATTAGAGCCAAACCTCTCCGCAAGGCAGGCAAATCCCTTTAAGAAAACCTGTCTAATTTCATGAAAGCTTTTTGTGGAGGACACTTCCAGCGCTCACAAAACAGTCATCCCTACCTCCTTGCTGCTTTTGCAAATTGTATTTATTGTTTCTGTGCCTCCCTCTCACAAATACAGGGAAGGGGGTCCTTTCATGGTCCAAAGAGATACACGTGTAATCCTGTGATTGGTCTAAGGCGTCTTCCCTTGCTCTTGCCATGACTGATGTGGTAGTGGGAGCTCAAAGCCCTGTGAACACTGAGGGAAAGTTGGCTGGGGCTCTTCTAGGAAAGCCTTTCTGCTTCTGAACATGGTTGTTGAAGATGTGGTATCTGGCACTTCAGCAGCTGACCACAGTCCACGAGAATGAATTCCAATACACTGATGATGGGGGAACAGAGGAATGGAAAGAACCTGGGTTCTCGATGATATCATCAAGCCACCAGAACTTTTTGTCTGGGAGCCTTTTACACCCAAATACTTTTCACTTGAAGCCACCAACATTCTGACTGATAAGCTTGCATAATACAGTCTTTAACAGTTCACCTCTTCTTTCCTTCTACTTAATGCCTGCCACGGTCTCTCTCACACCTCCAAGCTCTTGCATACAGTGGTGCCTGCTCCCTGGGGTGCTTCCTCCCTGCTTTTTGGCCTGTAAACTCCATTCATCCTTCCTGTCCAGCTTGGGTGCAACCTCCTCTGTGAGATCTTTGTAGCCCCCCTATACAGACAGGGGAAGCCATCCTGTGGCCCCACTGCTCCCCATTACTCCGCTCCCTACAAGAGCAATGCTTCCATTTGTGGAACAGATAAGAACTTTCCCGTCTGCTCTTACCAAAATCATTTTATGAAAGAAACAACTCCAAACCTTCCTTTACTAATCTATCTGATGGAAAAATTCAAGCATCCCATCAAAGCCATTATTCTGAGGCGCAAATACAAGTTTGTAAAATGCGCAAAATTTTAAATTAAAATACCATTTTGATTATGGAAAGTTTCAAACACATTTAAAGGGAGAGGCGATGTGGGGCGCTTGGGTGGTGCAGTCTGTTAAGCATCTGACTCTTGGTTTCTGCTCAAGTTGTGATCTCAGGGTTCTGAGATCGAGCCCCGCATTGGGCTCCCTGCTCCGCGTGGAAACTGCTTGAGATTTTCTCTCCCCTTCCCTCTGCACCTCCTGCTCATGCTCTCTCTCTCTCTCTCTCAAATAAATGAATAAGTCTTAAAAAAAAAAAAAGGAGAAGCAATGTTACACTAGACTCCACTGTATCCACAGCCTGCCTGTGGTGCATAAGCAAATGTCTTGATTCAGCCACTGCCAGCCCCATCAGCCCCACTGTTTTGAGGCGGTGTCACATTATGTCATTTCCCTCATTAATATTTTACTCTGATCTCCAAGGGTAACAGCTCTCTTTTTAAAAAAATATAACAATGATATCATTATCACACTTCAAAATATCAACATTGACTTCTTCATGATACCAGTAAATAGCCAGTCAGAGTTAAAGATTGCTTTTCTTTGATTGTGCTGATTGTTTTATGCACACACATATACAGTTTCCTGGAAAATCAGGATCCAAATAAAATACGTGTATTGTAATTGGATGATATGTCTTCAGTCCTTTAAAAGATCATTTAAATTTTATTTATGCCTGTATTTTATTTTACACTCTGCTTTGCTAATGTAGCCAGGATTTTTTTCTTCTCAGCGTTCCTAATAGAACTAGTGTTTGAATGGCAGGGACCACTTGCCCAAACAAGGTTACAGAGAGGAGACAGGCTTCAGTGGCCAGTAATCTGTAGGTCCCTCCTTCCTTCTTTCTTTCTCTCTTTTTTTTAAATAATTTTAAATTTTTTTTATAAACATATAATGTATTATTAGCTCCAGGGGTACAGGTCTATGAATCACCAGGTTTATACACTTCACAGTGTTCACCACAGCACATACCCTCCCCAATGTCCATAACCCCACCACCCTCTCCCTACCCCCCACCCCCAGTAACCCTCAGTTTGTTTTGTGAGATTAAGAGTCTCTTATGGTTTGTCTCCCTCCCGATCCCATCTTGTTTCATTTATTCTTTCCCTACCCCTCAATCCCCCCACGTTGCATCTCCACTTCCTCATATCAGGGAGATCATATGATAGTTGTCTTTCTCCAACCGACTTATTTCACTAAGCATGATACCCTCTGTTTCCATCCATGTCGTCGCAAATGGCAAAATTTCATTTCTTTTGATGGCTGCATAGTATTCCATTGTATTCTCTTTTTGTTTTTAATTTCTCTGACTATATCTTGGTTTCCTCAACTTAACAATTCTGTCATTTCACTTAGGGGAACAAAACTCTTTATCAAAATCTATACTAAGAAGACCCCCCCCCTACATTTGCGGTATGAGTATAAAGTGGTTCAATTTCTAATGGAAGCATTTGGCCAAGTCTACCAAAATCACATATTTCCTTTTACTCAGCAAGGCCACTTCTATGAATCTTCCCTACAAACACACTCACTCATGTGCAATATGACTCTTGTGCAAGGTGGTTTGCTGCAGCATTGTTTGTGCAAGAGTTTGGAAACAACAAATGGCCATGAATAGGGGTTCAGTTTTTAAAATTATGGTATTTCCATACCACAGAATGCTGTGCAACTGTAAAAACTGTATGCAAGCTTTTGATACACTGATATCAAACACTGATAAGTGAAAAAAGTGGGAAACTGAATAGTACACAGACACTCTCACACAGCATGATTCTTCTTGTTTAAAAAACAGACAGACGGGGGCTCCTGGGTGGCTCAGGTCATGATCCCAGATTCTTGGAATAGGGCCCCATTTTCAGCTCTCTGCTCAGCAGGGAGTCTGCTTCTCCCTCCTTCCCCAGCTTGTGCTCTCTCTCTCTCTCTTGCTCACTTTGCCTCTCAAATAAATAAATAAAAATCTTAAAAAACAAAAAAACCCCAAACCAAACCAAACCAAAAAAAAAAAAAAAAAAAAAAGCACGTGTGTGTATATTATGATCTTACTCCCATACGTATAGAAGGATATAAAGAATATCAGGAAGAGGGGCTCCTGGGTGGCTCAGTCTGTTAAGTGGCTGCCTTCAGCTTAGGTCATGATCCCAGGGTCCTGGCATTGAGCCCCACATCAGGCTCCCTGCTCATTGAAGAGCCTGCTTCTCTCCTGCCTGCGGTTCCCCCTGCTTGTGCTTGCTCTTTGTCTCTCTCACTCCCTCGCTCTGTATCAAATAAACAAATAAAAAATTTTTAAAAAAGAATATGAGGAAGATATAAATAGCCCAGTGGCACCATTGCTAGGGGTTAGGTAGCAGGATGACCTGGGAGTCTGGGGTTAGGGAAGCTTCACCTGTAGGTACTTTCAGATCTTTTAAATTTTGAACTGTAGGAGTGTATTAACTATTCAAAATAAATTAAGATGATCTAAATATAAAACTTAATTCTTAAGGGGTGCCTGGTTTGCTCAGTCAGTGAAGCATCTGACTCTTGATCTCAGCTCGGGTCTTGATTTTGGGGTTGTGATTTCAAGCCCTGCATTGGGCTCCAACGTTCTCCCCTCCAAAACAACAACAACAACAAGAAAACACAAAAAACACAACCTTAATACTTAAAAGGCTCAGCCGGGGGGTTGGGAGTAATCTCAGAGTAATCTCTTTCAGGGCTCACATCCTACTGTTGGCCATGACCTCCTTACACGCTCCTTCCATTGGCCTCTAGAACACCTTGTTCCCTTGGCTCCTTTCTTAGCTCAGCTCCTCTGCTGGCAACTCTTGCCCTGCTCAGCTGGGGCACCTTCTTTTAGTCACTCTACACCAGTGGTTATCTCTCATTCCTCCCCATGGGACCTCATGGCACATTGCTCTCATGTGTCTGTGCAAAGACACATGTTTGTTTATTTATTTATTCCATTTTCTTTCACTCCTAAATCTGTTTCTCTCTCCCTTGGGCAGTCACTCTAATGTGCTCTATATCTCTCCTCTTGCTTGAATGTGTTTTTGTAAACTGTACTGCTATTTTGTGCACATGTACTCTTAAATAAGCAGTATTAAAATGATATCATGTTATAAATTATTTTACTTCTTGTTTTTTCATTCAATGTTATGTTTTTAAGATCCATCAGTATTGCTATCTTAGAGAACTGAACCCAACCCTTGCATGATTTACAAGTCCATTCACTCATTTATTCAATCAATAAACATTTTTCACACACCTCCTATGTGCCAGGCCCTCCTATGTGCCAGGTGATGGGAATATAGTAGGTGACCAGGAGTGGTCAGAGTTGATGGGGCAGAGAGGAAAATAGTGGGAGGATCACAATAGCAGACTTGACTGCTGGGGCTGCCAGGGACTCTACATCATGGTGGGGAATTTTAACTTCGGTTTAATAGAACAAAGGGAATCACTGAAGAGTTTTAGTCAGGAGATAACATGACCAGAGGTTCATTCTGAAAATTCTTCCCTCTGTGGTGTGGAGGATTGACTGTATTGGCCCAGGGTGAAGGCCAGGAGGGCCTGGATCATTTCAGCAAAACATGCGAATCAAGAGGGCTGATGGAGGTGATGGGAAGACACTGTCAGATTTGAGAAACAGGAAGTAAAATCCATCGGACCCGGTGATGGGTTGAATATGAATATAAAAGAGGAAGAGGCACCCAGGTGGACTCTAAGAAACTGGGCTTGTCTGGGTGAACAATGACAGGCAACTTTTGAGAGGAGGAACACCAAAAAATACAAAGCAAAACTTCCTTTTCTCCGCCATCTGTAGTCTTCTTTGGCTCCCTCCAGATATGGTTCTACAGTATTCACACAGGTCTGCCTACTCACACGCATGTGTATGCACAGGCACACATATGTGTATTTATGGACATCTATGCTCAAGTGCCCAGTCTCTACTTAGAGGCTTTCTCTAGTGCCATGAGAGCTCACTTAGCCTCTGAAGGCAGACTAGAAGTTCCAGGGAATTAACATCTCCAGGGTAATCCCCACCAATGAGGGATAGGAGTTGGAGGGTGCTGTGGACCTGATGTTTGTGTCCCCCCACCAAAAAGCCATATGTAGCTGCCTTAATGGTATTTGGAGGTGGGCTTTTGGGAGGTGTTTAGGTTTAGATGAGGTCATGAGGACAGAGCCCCCATGCTGGGATGAGTGTCCTTACAAGAGGAAGAGACCAGAACTCATGCTCTCTCTCCACAATGGGAGGACACAGCAAGAAGGCAGCTATGTGCACACCAGGAGGAGGGCTATCACTAGACACCAAATGTGCCAGGACCTTGATCTTGGACTTCCCAGTGTCCAGAACTGTGAGAAAGAAATGTTTTTTGTTTAAGTCATCCAGACTGTGGTATTTTATTATGGTAGTCCAAACTGACTAAGATGATGGGAGATAACTGCTTCATCCCTAACGGGAACATATCTGAGGAGCATTCTACATAGTTCCTTAGAGGGCTCACAGTTTTAAGTCCCAAGGTCCCCCAACAGTAGTCCACAAATTAACACACACATTATTGGCTCTTCTTCCCTCTTTGTCTCACTCCTCCCAGCCCTTCGTTTCAGCTTCCTGGGCTCCAAGTGAATGACTTTTACGCAAGTCATAAGTTCTTGTCTCAGGACATGCTATTGGGAAACCCCCAGCCAAAACCACCATCATTTTCATGGCTCCTCACCATTATTAATGAACACTTCACTGTCTTCTTTTTCTTTCTTTTGCTATTCTTAATTTCCTTCCTTTCTTTCATCTCGAACAAGGTAATGGAAACCTTGTAGACATCTTTGCACACCTGTACAAACATATCCATCTAGTATAAATACCTAGGGGTAGAATTGCTAAGGGAATTAATGCACACTTAACTTTTTCATAGACACTTTCCTTAAAAAATCTGTGTACACGTATTTGGGGAAAATTCTACAAAATCTCACCTCATTTCCTGATTCTGTCATATCAGTTCTGCTTGGAGTTTTCCCCCAGGTACCTGCTCTATGACTTCCTCACTCTGACTTGCACCCCCATCTCAGTAGCCCAGAGACCCTAAGTTCCAAATTCCTTTCACTGGATCTTGAAGGTGAGGAGATTTCTGGTCCTTAACTGGAATTTGATCACTACAGGTTGGCTTTGGAGGCTCTGGAAGGCCCAGGTTTAGTTTAGCCCTGCTTTAAAACCTGAGTAATGTATGGACCATTTTGGAAGAACTACAATTCTCACGGACTTGATTTAAATTATTTTTACAATTTAAATGCGTGCAAGCCCAGCTAACCATGAATTTTTGTACTTCAATACTTGGGCAGTTATAAAGCTGGAGAAACAAAACAAAGTAGAAATAAAACACATAAAAGTAAAAAGACAATTTAAAGGAAACTAATTTGATGGGACGAATAGCTGTTTCTATGAAATGAAGTTGCTGCTGGCAGGATGAACACATACTGCCTAATGCAGGTGCTCATGAAATTGACACAATAATGCACTGTGTGCCTGGTGATGACTCAATTCTTCCCACTCTTGTGTCTATTCAGATTGTTAAGAAATCTTTGTCAGTACATGTTCCCTGGACTTCACTTGGTACAAATGCAATGCAGACAATTATAGAAGTGCTAACTTGACTGTGAGAAGGAAATGCAAACATGAACAAACACAGGTACTCACATCCAGGGCTGGGATCAGTTATTTTTGATCCAGAAAATCTTAAATGCTTTTTAAAAATTACCAGAGAAACAAAAACATGGAATTTAGTCTTTTTTATGGGGCGTCACAGGTTCTCAGGAGTCCAGAGACCTTGGTTTGAGAAATGCTATCTTAGTACTGACCTTGACTTCTGGTGTGACCTTGAGCAAATCTTTGGCCATTGTTGGATCTCTGTACATTCTTCGTACACAAACAAGAATGTCTGGAGCCACCAGTATTTTTGGGAGATGAAGAATGTTAAGAATATTTTCAAGGACTAAATGGAAGGGATAAGGCTTTTTACAGACTCTAGATTTGGGAAAATAATGATGGTTAAGACCCTCCAGTGCAGCTCTGGCTTTGGAGTAAAAAAGACTCGGGTTTGAATTCCAGATCTGCCAGTTGCTATGTCTGTGTGTGGGCGTTATTTGACTTCTCTTATACTGTTTCTGTCCCGGTAACAGTGGGCATATATCAAAATGCCACATCATGGAGCTGTGGCGAGGGCCAAATGAGATGACTCAGGAAAATGCTGAGGGCAGAGCCTGGCCCTAGCAAGGCTCAGTAATCAGCAGCATGATCAGGAAGAGGCCAGGGAGTGCTGACAACAGAAGAGAGAAAGAGTCTGAGATTCTGTCTATAAATAACAATATTTCTGATACATGACTATCAGGATGTTTCACCCCAATGAGACTTGCAGCGACCCTAAGCCTCCACTCAGCCTTTCTTTTTTTTTTTAAATTTTATTTATTTATTTGACAGAGAGAGAGAGAGATCACATGTAGGCAGAGAGGCAGGGGAAGCAGGCTACCCGCTGAGCGGAGAGCCCCATGCGGGGCTCGATCCCAAGACCCTGATTTCATGACCTGAGCTGAAGGCAGAGGCTTTAACCCACTGAGCCACTCAGGTGCCCCCCACTCAGCCTTTCTTTTACCTCCTTCCCTTCCAAGCCCCTGGCTGGAATCTCTTTTTCTCCAGGCTTTCAAGTCTTAGTCTGGTAAGCAGTGTTGGCACCCGGGAAGCGAGCGCCCCCCCGTGGCCGTCCTCTTCTAGAGGGACCACAGCCTCACAAAAGAGTCTGACAAAAGGCGGAGTTTGTAGGGCCAGCAGGACTTAGGAAGCTCAGGTGTCTAGTCTAGCCTCACAGAGGTTGTTCTGGATCCCCTCCTAGTTCCCTCCCCCTTTTGGGAGAGAGAGCCGGAGGAATTTAGGAGAGGAATGGGTGGGAAGCAGCAACTTGCCTCAGATGAGGCAAGTTACAACCTCTCCAGCTCTGTTCCCCTTTTATGAAGAGCCCTGTGCCACCCACTTCAAATGCTCCAGAGGAGACAACAGAATAATAGGAGAAAATTCCAGAAAAATATCTAGCATGTGCACTGCTTTACTGTAGAATCTCAGCATTTTCTCATGTATGTCTTGGCTGGGGGTGGGAGGTGAAACACTGGCTAGATGTGGACAGGATACATTTGGGATCCACTCCTCCCACCCCCTCGGCTGTTGCTCTGCCAGAGGCTGCCAACACTGCTGCCAGAAACCACCTTTAAAATCTACTCATGCCATTTCCCAGCTCAGTATCCCAAGGTCCTTCCTCCTCACCTTCAGAATAAGTGAAACTACTAATGAGATTACCTCACCACACTCTGCCTCCCTGGGTTTACTCACCTGAGCAGACCCTGTCTTCCAATCACAGCTGCATTCTCACATACCCGTGTTCATGCCCCCCTTCTTCAGCCAGGAGTGGCCCTGCCTCATTTCCACAAATCTCTGTCTGATTTAAGGCCCAGTTCAAGCTCCAACTCCTTCCTCCATGAAGTCTTCTTGACCTTGACTCAGGAGGACCTGGGCTGCTCCTCCCCTGGGTTTCCGCAGCCCCTTCCAGCTCCAGTTAGAGCACAGGTGATGCTATCTTCTGTGATTACACACACACACACACACACACACACACACACACACAATCACACACATACATATATGCATATACATGTCTGGCTTCCCCTCTAGACTGTAAATGCCTGGAGGACATGGAGTGGGTTGTGTTCCTCAATGTATGTCTCAGAGTGCTTGCTTTCAGGGGCCTGTCCTGCACAAACCCTTAGTAACTATGGAATGAACTGGGAGGTGGAACTCAGAGACGCAGGGACACGGGTGGGAGCCACAGAGGGAGGTCGAGTTAGTGGACTTCCAGCTGATTGCTTCCATGAAAAGCGCCTGTGGTTTTCAGATGCCATCTCCTATTATCACAACAGACTCCAGGGGCAGGTATTATCACATCTGTCTTACTGGTGAGGGAACTGGGATGTAGTAGGATGCAGCAGGAGAGGCTAGATGGTGAGTGGCAAGTTCAATCCTAGCCGCTGAGAGGCCAAGCCTAGCTTTCTCCCCTCCCCATTTGGTACTCTTCTTCCTTCCAGCTCTGGGAGAGGGGCTGTGACTACCTCTGTCCCTGCCCCACCCCCTCCCAGCCTAATCAGTCACCTTTAGCTATGAGGATCATATTTTCCAAACTAAGAAGTGGTATACTATCTGACGAGGACATCTGATTTCCGAGCTGACAGATCAGCATTTGTTTGAAATTGGCGCTGTTCTTGAAAACTGAGGGTGTCTTTTGCAAAATCCGGAGAGAAGGAAGTGGATTGTTAGGGACCCAGAAGGAGGCCTCAAAGGACTGCAGCCAGTCAATGCTAATCTCTCTTCCCTTGCCTGGATTTTCCCCCTTTGGCAGGGTCAGACGCCCCCTGCCTAAGTAAGCCCTCAGCCACAACTAGCCAGTGCTGCTTTCACCCTGCTGCCTCCCTCATCTCCCTTTGTCTGGGGTCTCTTTGTCTGGGGTCTCCCTTTGGTTCAGTTTTGAAGTCCTCTGCCCCCACCCCTCCTTTCTTTTTGGCCCGGCTGCTCCCTCCCTCCCTGCAGGGCCCTGCAGCTCGGGGGAGGGGAGTGGGGCTGGGTTGCCATGGTCACGTCGAAGCCGGCCGCAGCTGGCCCGGGCAGCTGCTCCCAGCCCCCGGATAGGCGGATAGGCGGACAAAGCCAGGCGTCTTGGCAGCCCCAGACCCGGAACCCCAAAGGCCTCAGACGGGGGGGACTGGGACCCAGGAGAACTCTAAACTGGAGGTGAGAGGGCAGACGCCAGAGCTCTACTGGGAAGGCAGCAGTGGGGACTGGAGCTGGGCCCACACCTCAGCGGGAGGGACCTGGCGGTCTGGGCTGGTGGTGTGGGAGGAAGGCAGCCTGGCCACAGCAGGAGGAGACCAAGGATGCAAGTGGAGTTGGAGGCCGTGGTGTGGCAGATGGGCTGAGGGACTCAGATGACCCCAAAGGGAGGTCTGGGGCCTCTGTGTCCTGTCGCCCAGAAACAGGTTCCACCCAGCCGTTAGGTCTGTGTCTCTTCTGGTCCATCCCTCAGTTACCCCTTCCTTTCCTAGCCTCTTATATTTATCATCTCCCTCTGTCTCTTCGTTTCAACCCCAGTGCCTCAGTCTCCCTCCTCTTCCCCCATCTGTTGGTTTCACTCCAACCCCTTCTTTTCTCCTTTGCCCTTGTTTATTGTCCCCTTGGATTGTCTGTGCCTTTTAGGCCTCCTCACTTTACTGCCCTACTTTCTGAGTGCCCCCCCACTCCAGTTAGCAGCTCTGACCAGCTCTCTTCTCCCCAAATCTCTATATCCCACCTTCTGCTGTGTGTGCCCTCATCCCCTTCCCCCCTTTCCTTCCTGTGACCACCCAATTCCTCCCTCATCCTCTGAGTTCCATCCATTCTGTGCCGTCATTCCTCACCCCCAGGCTGCCCACTGCTGAGCTGCCTCATTTTCTCCCCATACTATGTCATCTTTCTTTCCTCCTTTCAACTTCTGGGCCTCAGTTTCCCATTTGTAGTTGGTGGTACCAAGGCCTGACTCATGGTCGTGGTCTTGCCAACCCCCCCACCCCCCCGCCCCAAGTCAGTTCTCATTCTCCCCAGCTGCTGACCGGGCCTGCTTGCTCCAGAGGCAGCTGCATCTCTTGGGAAGGGGACTGCAGTGAGTGTGTGTGGGCCTTTCTGGTCCATCCTTCCTCTCACTGGTCCTGCTGGGCTTCCCTGCAGTGACAGGATGATTTGCAGGCCTGAAGCTGCTGCTCTCTCCTTCGTGCCTCTTGTCACGTTTTTTGGGCTCTTTCCCCTCCTCTCCTTCCTGGGCAGCAGGAGGCCATGAGCTTGAAGGGGAGTGGGGGAAGCTCGAAGGGAGGGCATGGATGTGGGAGGGCTGGGCCATTCTTTGGGGGCTCAGGAAGACGCCGGGGTCTCTGGAGTTGGGAGTGATGCAGCAGATGCGGGATGGGCTCTAGGGCCATGAAAGACTGCGTGGACTCTCAGTCTTTGGCACTGCTCTAGGGGCCCCTGGATAGCTGGGATTTCCCTCTCTGGCCCCTGGGAATCTCGGCTCAGAGCCCCGCATTCCAGCCGGCTCCAGCCCCCTTTCCGCTGTCACTTGACTCCGCTGGGCCCCAGCCCTGCATCCCTCCCACTCCTCCAGCTTTGGGCTGGGGCGAGGTGGGCATCACCGACTAGGAATTTCTCCTGGGGGAGAGACCAGGGGACAAGAGTTTCAGGATTCTATGGTTTCCTCTACTCTCCCCACTGGAACCCTCTGGCCACGCTATGCCACCTGGCCCGGGAGCGTGGGCCTGGGGTGTGGAATGTCCCAGCGGGGTGTGAGGGGCTGCCGCTCCTTCCCTGAGGCGTCTGGAAACAGCCCAGCCCGGTCTGCCAGCCCAGGGTTCCTCGGAGCACAGTCCCTGGAAGGAGGGGTCGAGAGTCTGCCCAGGTGAGGTTACTGGGGAAACATCGGCCCCACCCCCAGCCTGGCTCCACCCCCGGCCCAGCCTCTCCAGGGCCCAGATTCCCCAGCGGCTGTCTCCAGCAGGGTACGTGCTCTCGGGAACCCCTGGGGGTTTGGTCCGAGGGGACGGTCGGAAGAGGCCATTCTCCGAGTGACCATGGGGCTGTTTATTAATGAGTCCCGTAGCAGCTGAGCGTGTCGGAATTGGTGTGTCCCTGGTGGTTTGGCGCTCTTGCCCATACCGAGGGCCAACTTCTTCCTGGTACTACTTTTGTGTACTTGTCTGGTTGTGACTTAGTGTTTCTTGGGACTGTGGTTGGGACTGCACGTAGGGGGTGAGCTGATGTCCGCTGTGAGGTGCAGTGGGGCGGGGATCTGCAGTGGACTCAGAGATCTTTCTGAGCCGGTGACATTGACAGGTGGCTGACAGGTGTGGGTGTGGATAGATGGTGGCCTGAGGCAGTGCCCAGGGGGGCGCAGCACCTCCCACCACAGCTCTCTGTCCTGCCCCCCTCACCCAGCCTCCTTGCCCATCTTCTCTGGGACTCCTGTTTCTGGTTCTTTTGGGCTTTGTCCAGTTTTCTCTTTGTCTCCATCCCCCATAACTCCCTCACCTTGTTCAGGCCCATGCCTGCCAGTGGTCAGGGTCTCGACCTCACCTGGGCCCAAGGGAGGCTTGCCCTGAGGACTCCTGGGCCTTGAGCAGGGAGCCCAAGGGAACCAGGCCCTGGGAGTCTGGGCTGCAGGGTCCTTGAGAGGACTGGGAGGTGGAAGGTGGAAGTAGAGAGAGAATGGAGCTAGGAGAGGGGGGTGGGTGGCTACATCAGGCTCTGGGGCAATCTGGGTTGGGGTGTAGAGGACAGGAGGCCAGAGGATGCCAGAGAGAAGCAAAGGTTGGTGGTGTGGAAAGTGTGAGTCTGGGGCGCCTGGTTGCGCAGGTGAGCCCTGCTCCCTTCCTCCATCCAAACTCCTGCTGCTGGGCTGGGCACAGGGCCTGTGGGAACCTGCTCCTTCCCTGTGCCCTGGGGCTACCCCCTTCACCTCCCACTCCAGGAACTGAGCCCAGAATGGGGGAATAGGGAGGGAGCCATCCCCTCACGGGGCCTGGATATGTGGGAGGCCCCAAGCGGGGCCTCAGCTTCGTCTGTTCCATTTAGTGGGGACCCTGGGGCCTGGGGGTTGGGCTGCGGGGAGGCGGAGGGGGCTGGGCGCACAACGTCGTGGGGACCGCGGCGTGGTTACCTAGGGGAGGCCCGGGTGCGCGGGGGAATGCGGGGTGGGCGTGGCGGGCAGAGGGGAGCTCGAGGCCGGGAGGGCGGCGCCGGGCGTGGGAGCGGCGGGGACGACGCTGTCCGGGAGGGGGAAGGGCGGCTACCCCGGCCGGCGGGCGGAGGGCGGAGGGCGGCGGGCGGCGGCAGGGAGGGAGGGAGGGAAGGAGGGGGAGCCGGGCTGTGGGGAGGCGGCGCCTGAGCCCGAGCCGCGCCAGCCCTGGCTCCTCTCCCCGGAACAGGCCCCCGACAGCTGCTCGCGGGAGCCGCCTCCCGACACCCGAGCCCAGCCGGCGCCTCCCGCTCCCTGCTCCCGGCTCCCTGCGCCTCCCCCGCCCCTCGCCCAGCCGCCGAGGAGGCCCCGCTCCGGGGTCGGACGCCTGGGTCTCCCGGGAAGAGCGATGAGAGGTAGGGGGTGCGGCCGGAGGACCCCTGCGGGGCGGTGGGACAGAGGCCGAGGCCGGGGGCTCCAGGGGAGGTGCGGCGGCCGGGTGAGGGCTTGGCGGCGGAGGCAGGACGCTCCCGGGCTGTTCTAGGTTGCCCAGCTCCGCCGAGCGTGTCCCTGCCCGCCTCCCCAGTGCGCTGGCTTACTGTCTGAAAATGGGGGAGCACCTCCCTGACCTCGGAGAAAGTGCCTTTCAGCATTGAGGAAGGACCCTTTACTCAGTGTGAAGGAACTGACGCCCAGGAAGGCAGGTGCTCTTGTGTGGCCCCATTGAATCATTCCCTCTGGCCCCTGGAGAAGCGGATGTGCCCTCCTATCAGGCCAGTCCCTGCGGGCATCTACCTGCTAAGTGCTAAGTCTCTGCCCAGTCAGCTCCCACTGGGGCAGTGCCCTCAGCCCAGCAGAGAGGCACTGATACCTTAACCCGCCAGTGACAGCCTCCGGATGGTCAGTTGGTTCTATCGTGAAGCTGTGTCACTGCCTGGTGCGCCCCATCCTCAGTGTCCCATTCCCCCCTCCCTCCCACACCCCCTCGGTCCCCTGCTGGCTGGACTTTCCTTCCCAGCACCTCTACCTGCAGCCAGTGCTGTAGGCACATGGGTGCCTTGGGAGTGAGTGCTACAGTGAAGACAGGTGAAAGCTGAGCGTCTGGGAAAATGGAGCAGTGCCTCTTTTTCCCATGGCCCTTCCAGCCACCACCTTGGCTTCTCTCTGGCTTGGTCTTGATGTGTATTGGGATCCTGTGTCTGAGAGCCTGAGTGTATGTGTCTCACGGTGTCCTCTAATGGTAGGAGCACGTGGTATCTGTCATTTCACGTTCACGGATGTCTGAAGATGGCTATTCACTAAGTGATGGCGTGTGGATGGAGTTGATGTGTGCATGAGTGTCTGTGATTGCCACAGCTGGGACAGATGTGTGTAACACATTTAAGTGTCTGCCTCTAAAAGTCTGTGAAGAGTTGTCTTTGACAGAGGTGTGTGTGTGTGTGTGTGTGTGTGTGTGTGTGTGTTACAATTAGCCCCAGGGTTTACAGTCAGCTCTGCAAGTTTGCATGGCTGATGAGTGGGGGTGGGGTGGGGTCATGGGGGTGTAAGGGGTGCACAGAGCTGTGTGGCTGGTGTTTGTGATGGGGGATGGGGATAGGAGAGGAAAAGGAAGGACCTGCAGCAGTGACCAGTCCCTGCTTTGTAATTGGGGTAGGGTAGGGTGGGTTGGTGTTGGGGTAGGTCTTCTCAGCCTGTCCTATGTGTGCCTGACCCAATGGAGTGAAGTAGGGTGATTGGAGTGTTGGAGGGATTGCCCCAGACATCTGTGTGTTTCTCTGCTTGGCTCTGTGCCCTGTGCTTCTAAGCCTGCTCTATTTACCTCTTGCTTTGTGTTTCTCGCCCTGTCTCCCCCTGCCTCCTATCCTTTGCCTGTCTTTGTATCTTTGCCCGGGGCTCCTCTAGCTCCGTCTGGCTCCGATGACTCATCTGGGATAGGCATGAAGGTTACCCAGGGGAACAAGGGCCCCGCTGTTCCCGAGAGGGGTGGGGGTGGAGAGAGGCACCCAGGAATTCCAGGCCAGCCGCCTGGGACCCTGCAGCCTGCTGCCCTGCACGTGGCTCCTGGACCTCCGAGGGACCAGGTGTGATGCCTCTGGTTCTAGCTCTTCTTTGATGCCTGGGTGCCCCCCGCAACTCAGTCGGCCCCCTCAGCTGCTGCTTCAGAGCTGTGGGGTCTCAGCTGCCTCTTACATTCCTGCCCTAGAGCATGATGGGAGCAGCTGGAAGAGGACAAAGGGATGGGGGAGTATCCCCCCACTCTTCCTACCTCCTGGGGTGACCTGGCCTCCCTGCCTGTAGACCCGCCCTCGTCTCCAAGGCAACTCAGGCCTTTCCTCAGCACTGGGCTTTTCCTTCAGAGGCAGCCACCTTCAGAAAGTGGGAACTGGGGGGACAGGATGTCTGGGTCTTAAGAAGGGAAGCGGAATGAGGAGAGCTGGGATAACAGGCTTTGGATCTGATGGCAGAGGTGGGGGAAGGGCATGAGGGGTGGCACTAGGGGTCCCTCGGGATTCCAGGGCCTGGGGAGCTCAGTGCGGACCTCCAGGAAGAGGAGAGGTCAGAGCAGCTTCTGCTGTTCTGCAGAGGGTGGATAACCTGGATTCACAAGGAGATACCAGTTGGAATGGTTTTAGGTAGTGTGTGCCACCCAGGCCCAAGTGAAGAGCAGGGATTCTCGGACTTTCATGGGCACGGATCACCTGGGGGTTGTGTTAAAATGCAGATTCTGATTCAGCAGATCTCAGGGAGGGATGACGTCCTGCCTGTCTCCCAAGTGCCTGCGTGCTGTGGGGCTGCCGGTCTGGGGGTGACACTGGGCTTAGTGGGGCTACAGAGGACAGTGAGATTGGAAAACCCTGGGGTCCCCTACTTTTCTTAGAATTCTGGGATCGTAGGTGGGGAGTGGACCAGAGTTTAGCCCAGCGTCTGGCACATGGGGAGCATTCTAAGAACACAGCTGATGCTATTAAGCAGCTTTTGCTGTTGTCACTTTACTCCTGTTATTCCCAGAGCAACCCATTCTGCCTGTCTGTCCTTGGCTGTGGCTTGGGGCTCCTTGACTTTCACTCACCCTACCCCTTGTTTGCTCCCCTGCAGAGATGCTGCCCCCGCCCCCTTAGGCCTGAGGAATCAGGAGCTATGGGGCCAGGGGCCCTCACTTCTCTGCCGCTGGTGCTGCTGCTGCTGCTCTTGGTGGCAACTGGAGATGCTGATATGAAGGGACATTTTGACCCTGGTGAGGAACCTGGCTCCTGGGTCCCCGAGGATGGGGCTTGGGAGACAGAGCCAGGGGCCTTGACCCTCTGTGTGCCTGTGTTCACCTAGCCAAGTGCCGCTATGCCCTGGGCATGCAGGACAGGACCATTCCAGATGGAGACATCTCTGCCTCCAGCTCTTGGTCAGATTCCACTGCCGCTCGCCACAGCAGGTAACTGGCACACCTGGGGCACCGCTCTGGAGGGAGCTCCTGGGGCCTCTACCTGCCCTTCTGAGTCCTCTGCCCAAGCCCAGAGGCTGCTAGGAGGGCCAGTGCCAATGAAACCCCACCCTGCATCGTGAGGGGCTTGAAATACTAGAGACAGAGGCAGACCAGATGTTCCTTGTGACCTCTTGCTCCCTCCCAGGCTGGAGAGCAGCGACGGGGATGGGGCCTGGTGCCCCGCGGGGCCGGTCTTTCCGAAGGAGGAGGAGTACCTGCAGGTGGATCTGCGGCGGCTGCACCTGGTGGCTTTGGTGGGCACCCAGGGGCGGCACGCGGGAGGCCTGGGCAAGGAGTTCTCCCCCAGCTACCGGTTGCGTTACTCCCGGGACGGCCACCGCTGGATGGACTGGAGGGACCGCTGGGGTCAGGAGGTGAGGCTGGTGGGGGCAGCCCCGAGGGAAGGTTGGGTCTCCTCTTGTCCCCAGCTATACTATAAATGCCACCTGTCCACCCATGACTGCCGATTTCTACCTTCTCTAGCCCAAGCCTCTCTCTTGAGCTCCATCTAGCGTTGCAAACATGACCACCTTCTGGGCCTTTCCACCTGAATGTCTAATGGGCATCTCAAACCTACCGTAAACCTCCCAAGCTGAGTTTGAATCCCATTCCCACCCCAGACCTGCTCCTCCCCCCAACTCAGGCCAGTTGCTCAGGCCACAGGCTAAGATGATATCGGGGATTCCTCTGGTCTGTCACCCTTCTGCTTCCAAAGCACCAGCAAGGCCAGTCTGTTCTACCTCCGCATTTCCTGAATCCAACCATTTCTCACCACCGCCGCCTCTACCACCCCAGGCCACACACCACACCATCCCAGGCTTAGATGAACCTGCTGGCCTCCAGAGTGTTCTCCCTGCTCCTGTCTGTTCCCACCTGAACTATCTCCACCCAGAGGCTTCGTCCACTGTGCCTGAGAAAATGCGTATCAGATGAGGGGCACCTGGTCCATGACCCTCCACTGGCTTTCCACTGTGGAACCAAAGCTAAGCTCCTTCCTGGGTGCAGAAGCTTAGCCCGGCCTGGCTCTTGCCTGCTTCCCTTACTCCTCTTTCCTGTATTCTCACTCCACTTGGGCCCACTGGCTTTCTTGCTGTCCCTGGAACAAGCACGGATACTTCCCACAGCTTTAGGACATTTTTGCTTGCCGGTCTCTGTGCCTGGAGACCTCTCCCCCAGATGTCCCTGGCTGCTTCTTCTACTCAGTTCCCCTCTAGATATCACCTCCTTAGAGAGCCTGCCTCCCACTGCTTCAGCCCCACACCCTCTGCCTCTTGTTCTGCACAGCTGTTTTTCCTACTGGAATCTCAGTGCGGCATGGGGAGAGGGGAGGGATGGATGTTTACCACTGAGAACGTGCATGGCTGGCACAGAGTGGGCAGTCAGCCAATGCCTGCCGAGTGGACAGAGAGGATGGGGTGAAGGAAGAGGGGGAAGGTGGAAGCAGAGGTGCAGAGCTCTGAGAACTGGGTAAAATCTGTGCATGGTGCGATGCATGGCTTAGAGACAAATGGAGACAGGCAGGGTTCGGGGCTGACACTGGAGGTTGAGGACAAAGTGTCAGGCTGAGAGATGTGTCAGAGGTCTTTTTAAAAAGATTTTATTTATTTATTTGACAGAGAGACACACAGAGAGAGAGAGGGAACACAAGCAGGGGGAGCGGGAGAGGGAGAAGCAGGCTTCCCACCTAGCAGAGAGCCCGATGTGGGCCTCGATCCCAGGACCCTGGGATCATGACCTGAGCCGAAGGCAGCCAACTGAGCCACCCAGGTACCCGTGTCAGAGGTCTTTGCTACAGCCCCTCATTTTAGAAATGCCTGGCTGTACCCCAGAGCCCTGGGTGCTCGACACCAGCCTTCATGAGTCTCCTTGTGGCTACTGTGTGCTGGGCCAGGGGACGGCGGCTGACTGGGAAGTGAGATCCAACCCAGAGCCTTTCCCACTCATCCACCCTATTTCCTGGGCCACAGGTGATTTTAGGTAATGAGGACCCTGGGGGCGTGGTGCTGAAGGACCTGGGACCCCCCATGGTGGCCCGGCTGGTTCGCTTTTACCCCCGGGCCGACCGGGTCATGAGTGTCTGTCTGCGGGTGGAGCTCTATGGCTGCCTCTGGAAGGGTGAGTCATTCAGACCCCCGAGAATTTGTTTCCTGGGCTGGGGCCTGGGGAGAAGGGCTTCCAGAATCCTCTTTCTCTTGTTGGGAAGCTGTCACTCTGGTTAGGGCGGGGTGTCGGCCAACTTTGTCCCCTCCATGCCCGTGGGCCTGTGGAGGGACACAGGAAGGGACTGATGCAAGGGAGCGGGAGAGAGGCTTCCTGCCGCTAACATCACCTGCGCACCCTGCCCCAGACGGACTGCTGTCTTACACGGCCCCTGTGGGGCAGACGATGTACTTATCCGAGGCAGTGCACCTGAACGACTCCACCTATGATGGACACACCACACACGCTGTTGGCGGGTAAGAGAGGCAGGCTGTGCAGAACGGGAGACCGGGTGGGAGGGAGGATGTAGTGGGTGGGGTCAAGAGTCTGGCCAGTGAGATGGAAGAACTGGGGAGAGGGATAGGTTAGGTGGGGCCTTGGGGACACAGGATCAGGATTGAAGGGTAGCAAGGCAACCTAGCTCATGTGACACTTTGTTCGAGTTAGAAAAAGGCACCCCTTTGCTAAGACACATCTGTTGGAAACTGTCGCCATAAATACACACACCTTAGGCTGCATGGTGCGCCTTAGAGGTGGTGCCTCCATGCAACCACAGCAATTCTGGGAGTGAGAGAGAGAGCCACAGTGGGGAGGTTGAGGCCTGGGGTGGCACAGCACATGAATGGGTACCACTCTCTTCTCTGCCACCCTCTGGTTCCTCTGCTGTCCTGCTTTCCAGGCTGCTATACGGAGGTCTGGGTCAGCTGGCGGATGGTGTGGTGGGGCTGGATGACTTTAGGAAGAGCCAGGAGCTGCGGGTCTGGCCAGGCTATGACTATGTGGGGTGGAGCAACCACAGCTTCCCAGCTGGCTATGTGGAGATGGAGTTTGAGTTTGACCGGCTGAGGGCTTTCCAGGCCATGCAGGTAAGCGCGTTCGGCTCCTCAGAGACCACGGTGGTTGCTCCTGGGGTGCTCACCTAGGCTCTCCTGGCCTTGACCCTGTGTCCCTCCTCCCTTCCCCCCCAGGTCCACTGTAACAACATGCACACCCTGGGAGCCCGCCTGCCTGGTGGGGTGGAATGTCGCTTCAAGCGGGGCCCTGCCATGGCCTGGGAGGGGGAGCCTGTACGCCACGCCCTGGGGGGCAGCCTGGGGGACCCCAGAGCCCGGGCTGTGTCCGTGCCCCTGGGCGGCCGCGTGGGCCGCTTTCTGCAGTGCCGCTTCCTCTTTGCTGGGCCTTGGTTACTCTTCAGTGAAATCTCCTTCATCTCTGGTAAGCCCCTGGTCTCTGCCCAGTCCTCAGCCTCTAGGATTGCCAACCCGCAGGACGCCAAAATATCCACTCCCAGCACCAGATCTATCTACCACTCGTGAGACTTCCCAAGCAGAGATGCCCAGAGTAATTGGAATGTCTCTCTACTCCTTCCGCCCAGCCCCATCTTTGCTTTATCAGCCCTTCCTTCATGACTGATACTGAGCCGGTAGGACAGTGTTGGCTATAAAAACACTGAAGTACTCTGTGCTGGTTGAGAAATAGCCTCTTCTTCAGGCTGCCTGGTACCCAAGATCCCCACCTGGGGCTCTCTGTCACTGGGAGTCCTGTATCTCCTCACAACCCAGCAGCTAAACACTTGACATCCACAATAGCCAGCCCCCCTCCTTCGGATGGGTGGGTACATATACTGAGTATCACCCCTGCTCCTAGTGGTAGAATTCCACATGTCTCATGCCAGCAGCTTCCCTTTGGGGCCTCTTCCCTCTCTGACTCCATCCTTTCTTCTCGTCCTTCTCTATAGATGTTATGAATGACTCCTCTCCAGCTCTGGGGGGCACCTTCCCACCGGCTCCCTGGTGGCCACCTGGCCCACCTCCCACCAACTTCAGCAGCCTGGGTGAGCAGCCTGGGGCCTCCTCCCAAGCCAGTGGGTCCTGTGCTGCCGTTGCTACTGGGGCCACCCCCACTCGGGTGGGAAGCCTCCTGTGGTTCTGACTCTCCTGTCTCTACCAGAGCTAGAGCCCCGAGGCCAGCAACCCGTGGCCAAGGCAGAGGGGAGCCCGACTGCCATCCTCATCGGCTGCCTGGTGGCCATCATCTTGCTGCTGCTGCTCATCATTGCCCTCATGCTCTGGCGGCTGCACTGGCGCAGGCTCCTCAGCAAGGTGAGCAGTGTGGGGGTGGGGCCTGGGGGTGGGAGGTGTGGGGGAGGGGTGAGGGGGATTGTGGGGAGCAGGGGGTTACAGCGTGGAGAGCACAGGCAGGGTGTGGGTGTGGAGACTGAGGCCAGGCTGAGGCCAACGTGTATGGGGATGCCTGCATTAGTTTGGGTCCTGTGGGGACTGCAGAACACAGTCTAATTAGGATAACCGGAGGTGGGCTCAGTAAAGTGCCAGGTTGCAAAGGAGTGGGCGGCCTTATGGAAATTGCAAAGAGTAGTACAATTCCCACAGAACTGTCACCACTCATGGGCTGTGGGCATGCAAGATGAGGAGGGAAGTTACCAGAACCTGGAGGAGTGAGTCTGGGGAAAGCCTCCTTGAGATGGGGAGTGGACTTTGCTTCAGGGATACAGCTAGCCTGAGTCCACCTCTCAGGGAGGGGCTGGGAGACTAATCACCCTGACCTTACTTCCCGCCTGCCCAACAAACTCCTCTCCAGCCAACCCAAACTGAGCCAGTTGATAAAGTCCACACTAGTCAACCTCTTGGGGTAGGAGCCAAATGGGAAAGGGGGAGAGTGTAGCTAGAGGGGCAGAGAGGAGCTAGAGGAAGAAGCCAGGCATACTCCAAGCCCCTGTCTTCCTGGTGAGAGTTTGGTGGGGGTGGTATGCATGAAGGTTGATGATTCTATAATTATCTGGTCAGATTTGGGTTGGAATCCCATTATGGGACATCAGGGGACTGACCTACATGTTCTTGAACCTTTGTTTCTTTAGAAAGAGAGTTAATACTGATACCACTATGTGAAATAGAGTTAATAGTAGATACCACTATGCGACTGTTGTGGGGACTGAAGGGGAGAAGGGGAGTCGTCATTAAATGAGCTGGAATCATGTGCAGTTAACATTCCCATTCCTGCAACAAGGCCGAGCGCCGGGTTTTAGAAGAGGAGCTGACAGTTCATCTGTCTGTCCCTGGGGACACCATCCTCATCAACAACCGCCCAGGCCCTCTTGAGCCACCCCCTTACCAGGAACCCCGCCCTCGTGGGAATCCGCCCCACTCTGCTCCCAGTGTCCCCAACAGCTCTGGTAAGACCTGCCTTGTTCTAGTCCTACCTCCGTCCTCTGCTTATTTTCTTATTGTATCCCTTTTCCTCTCTGTTTCCATTCCCTTCTTTTTCTGTTTTTCCAATTTCAACTCATTTTCTTTATTTCTGTGCCCCAGTCACCACACTCTGTACCACTCCCATGTCCTTACTATATAATTTTTCTCAAGAATTTCCCATGTATTACCCCTAATCCATAGTGGTCTCATTTTGTCTGTGTCCCGTACACATTTCTCTCTTCTTTTTTGTGCCCTCTCATTGTATCTTCTAGCCTCTCTTCTTTCTCCTAGACTTGCCATGTTCATTCCATCCATCCATCCTTCCATCCATCCATTATCCATCCTTCTATCTGTATTTATGTGTATGTTCATCCCTCTGTCCATTCATTCCTCTATCCACCATCTGACCATTTATCCATTATGTATCCATCCATAAATATTCATACATCTATTCACCCATCTATCATCCATCCATCCAACCACCCATCCAGTCTTCCATCTATCTGTCCATCCATTCAACCACCCATCTGGCTTCTGTCTGTCCGTCTACCAATCCATTATTCATCCATGTTCATACATCTGTTCACCCATTCATCCATCTGTACATCCATCTGTCGACCATTCAATTACTGGATCCATCATCCATCCAAATATATTCAAACATCCATTTGTTCATCTCTCCATCTATCCATCCATCCACCATCCAACCATTCACCTATCATCCATCCATCCATCCATCCATATATATTTATCCATTCATTTCTCTATCTGTCCATTCACCCATTCAACCATTCGTTTATCATCCATCCCTCTACCCATCCATCTATGTCTGTCTGTTCACTCATTATTCATCCAGCAATCCAGCACTCTTCAGATCCTTGTTTTATCCTGTCCCTTTCTCTCAGTACATTCATTCCCATCAGCCCTGGTCTTGCCCTATTCCAGGTCTCCTTGTCTGTCTAGCCTTGAGTCTCATCCCTTCCCCGTGTCTCCCCCCCTCCTTCTCCCGACAGCGTTGCTGCTCTCCAATCCAGCCTACCGCCTCCTTCTGGCCACTTACGCCCGTCCCCCTCGGGGCCCCGGCCCCCCCACACCCGTCTGGGCCAAACCCACCAACACCCAGGGTAAGCCCCTCTGCCTCTGGGCTCCTCCAGGCTCCCCATACCTTTACAGGGGCAGGGAAAAGTCCTCACACCTTGCACTCCCTCCTCTCCCTGCTGTGGCCTCTTTTGCTCTCCTGAGCTCCCAAGGAGGAAGCTCTAATGCCCTTAGCTCTCCTCTGCTGTGCTTGTTCCTTCTTAAAGCCTTTCCCTTGAGCACAGGAGCAGAAAGCTCACTGGTTCTCAGCTCTGTCTTCCTCCTCCTCTTCCACCCCATCTTTTCTGCTCTCCAGAGCCAGAGAGGAGGTTGCTATACTGACCCCAGGTTCTCTTATAACTCCTCCTTTGTTTCCTCTCTCCCTAGAGATGCAAGGAGGAGGGCCTCTCACCCTGGGTGCTTGCCCTCTCCCCCCATGTGTTCTGTCTCTGCAGTCCCAGAGGTGAAGGCTCACACCCTGCCCTTCCTGTCTGCTCCTCCTCTCCTTGGTGTTGCCTTCTCTCATTGTTGCTCCTTCCCCAGGGCTAAGAGGGGACAGCTCTGCTTCCTCTCCTCTGTCTGTAGATTCATTGTTGTCCTGGCTGTGAGGAACTGTTCCCCTCTCCCCCTTTCTGTGTGCCCCTGTCTCTGCTTGTCTTTGAGCTTGGAGTATTGGGTCAGGGAGGGTTTGGGTAGCCATGGCAGGGAGGAGCCAAGGCTAAAAGTATGTGTGGGGAGGTGCAGGTAGGTAGAACAGCTAAGTGAACAGGAGGGGCTGGCGGTGAGTGGGACAAGGGCTTAGAAGGTAGGGGGTAACCAGATGACTAGCACCATCCTTCTTCTGATGGTGGGTAGAGGAATTCCTCTTCTAGTCAAGACTTCTGTCATGGTCTCTTGGGCTGTGCTGGGATCCCTAGAGAATAGATGATGTCATTCTTTGTTCAACTGTTTCCATTGCCTTAAACTCTGGAACAGTTCACTCTCATCTCATGCCAGCATCTTCTCTGGTTTGAGGTTGGTGGGTAGAATACCAAGAAGATGGATCATAGACCCAGTCTCTCACCCAACGGGGAGACAAGGGGCCTCTGGGAGGCTGGGGTGTGGAGAACCATGGCTCTCAAGGGCTGCTCCTGATGCTTTATCTTGTCTTCTTTCCCCTCACCCCTCCAGCCTGCAGTGGGGACTATATGGAGCCTGAGAAGCCAGGTGCCCCGCTTCTGCCCCCACCTTCCCAGAACAGCGTCCCCCATTATGCCGAGGCTGACATTGTCACCCTGCAGGGCGTCACTGGGGGCAACACCTATGCTGTGCCCGCGCTGCCCCCAGGGGCTGCCGGGGATGGGCCTCCCAGAGTGGATTTTCCTCGGTCTCGGCTCCGCTTCAAGGAGAAGCTTGGCGAGGGCCAATTTGGGGAGGTAAGGAGGATCCCTGCCCCGCTATCAGCAGTGTCTTGACTGTCTGGAGCTCTGATGTCATGCCCACATATCCCCATTGGTCAGAACCTGTCATCTGTGACTGTGTTATCCCAGTTGACCCTGTGACCTCAGTGAATCATGTGACTTTCTAACAAATGAGCTTCTTTCCCCAGGTGCACCTGTGTGAGGTAGAAAACCCTCAAGATCTGGTCAGTCTTGATTTCCCCCTTAATGTGTGCAAGGGACACCCTTTGCTGGTAGCTGTCAAGATCCTACGGCCAGATGCCACCAAGAATGCCAGGTGAGGACCAGGGATGGTGTCTGGTGATAGGGAAGGGAGGCCATGAGGAATGGGGAATATGGTAGAGAACAACAGGGGGTGTGGCTGGGGAAGGAAGTTTGCATCTCAGGCTGATCTCAGGCCGGGTCTCAGTGTCACTAGTGAGTCAGCTTGTCTGCTGGGGTTAGGGTGCTGGTCTGCGTGAGCAGGAGAGAAAGGACAGATCAGCCGCTCAGTGTCCCTGCCACCTCCCCACTTTTCTAGGAATGATTTCCTGAAGGAGGTGAAGATCATGTCGAGGCTAAAGGATCCAAACATCATCCGGCTCCTGGGCGTGTGTGTGCAGGATGACCCCCTCTGCATGATTACCGATTACATGGAGAATGGTGACCTTAACCAGTTCCTCAGTGCCCACCAGCTAGAGGACAAGGTGGCCGAGGGGGCCCCCAGAGACGGGGAGGCTGCCCCAGGGCCCACCATCAGGTACCCACTTACCCAGGCTGGCCCTTCTCTGAGAGCTCATCAGGGAGGGGTCTCCTCTCCCCTTGCTCCAACCTGGATCCAGCATGGGATGTGGGAGCAGGTAGTGAGGTTCGCGAGGTGGGGACTGGGGTGAGGAATACATGGCCATGTTCATCTGGGGACTGAGAAGCAAGAAGTTACTACAGAGGGTTGCTGAAGGGACTTGGACTCTGTCAGGAATCTCCCTCTGCTCTCGCTCACCCTCACTGCCTGAGTCCAGACAACAGAGCAGCAGCTCCCTGGGTCAGATGAGCCAAACAAGCATTGTGTGGGCACCTACCCCTGGCCTCTGCGTGGGCATTCCATCTCTGCACCAGCTGTAGGCAGGACCCAGTCCCAGGGAGTGGGCCCCCCCCTTCCTCTCCCAGGAATCTGTGAGGTGGGTATGAGTCTGGGACTGCCTCTAGGGACCCTCTCTCGTTGGCTCTGTCCTCAGCTACCCCATGCTGCTACATGTGGCGGCTCAGATTGCCTCGGGCATGCGCTATCTGGCCACACTCAACTTTGTACATCGGGACCTGGCCACAAGGAACTGCCTGGTTGGGGAAAATTTCACTATCAAAATCGCTGACTTCGGCATGAGCCGGAACCTCTATGCTGGGGACTATTATCGCGTGCAGGGCCGGGCAGTGCTGCCCATCCGGTGGATGGCCTGGGAGTGCATCCTCATGGTGAGAGGCCCTGAGAGAGGTGGACAGGGCAGGGCTGGGTAGGGGTGGGCAGGGGAGGGCAGGGCGGGGAAGCACTGGCTGCTCTGTGGTCTCTGTCAAGTCACTTGCCTTCCCCGCACTGCAGTTCCCTCATCTCTGAAGTGAGGATTTGGGCCAGTGCTCTGTAAGTTTCCCTCTGGCTCTAGGGACCAGAGAAAGTAGGGAGGAGTGGTATGATGGGAAAGGGTTCAGGAGCCAAGAGTGGGTACAAAAGCAGTAGTCAGGGAGCAATAGAGGTAAGGGGAGACAGGAGGCTAGAGATCAAAAGGTAGGAGTTGGGAGAGAATCAGGACCAGAAAATGAGGGTCATGGTGGAAAAGAAGGGTGCGTAGAAGAAGGAAGAGTTCCGGGAGAGGACTAGAGCCTGAGAAAGAAGGCAGAGCCGAAGGAGGGAGGAGCAGGCTTTTCGGGAGGGGCCAGCCAGGAGGAGTCAGGCTGGGGAAGTGCTGAGTGGACGGGGAGCTGTGGGGAGGTGAGGAGGGTCTCTGTTACCTGATGTCTTTCTCTGCCTTTGTTGCTTTATCCACACGCCAGGGGAAGTTCACGACGGCAAGTGACGTGTGGGCCTTTGGGGTGACCCTGTGGGAGGTGTTGATGCTCTGCCGGGCCCAGCCGTTTGGGCAGCTCACTGATGAGCAAGTCATTGAGAACGCAGGGGAGTTCTTCCGGGACCAGGGCCGCCAGGTCAGAGCAGACGGGAGACGGGAGGGACGATAGGGTTGTGGGTCTGGGAGGGCCAGAGCCTGTCATGTTGGGAACTAAAGACCATTTGTTCCCTGCCTTCCGTCCACCCTGTCATAATGCAGGTGTACCTTTCTCGGCCCCCTGCCTGCCCGCTGGGCCTGTATGAGCTGATGCTTCGGTGCTGGAGCCGGGAGCCTGAGCAGCGACCACCCTTTTCCCAGCTACATCGGTTCCTGGCCGAAGATGCGCTCAACACGGTGTGAATCACACCCAGCTGCCCCTTCCTCAGGGAGGATTCAGGCAAAGCCAGAGGCAATAAACAAGAGGATTTTCACGGCACCCCCACTCCATTCCCTGTCCCAACCACCTTTCACCTCTGAAAGAGAGGCAGTGTGACCACAGGTAGGCTGGGCCTGCCAGGGAGCTGATGCCTTCCCTTCCAGGGACATACTCTCATGCCCCCTTCCTGCTCCTCTCTTAGAAGCCTCTGCCACCCACCCAGCTGGCCCTGTGGATGGGATCCTCTCTGACCTCTTCTAGCCATCCCTGGGGGGGAAGATAGGGGCACATATAGGACAGACACTGGATAAGGCCTATTGGAGCACCTGGGCCCCACTGGACAACACTGGTTCCAAGAGAGAAGGCTGTGGCCCCCCAGCCTCTCTCTCCTTCCGTCACACACTGGATCCCATTGGCTGAGAATCTGGGGAATGAGGAGAACAAGAAGGGGAGAAAGATGTTTCCTTGTGCTAACTCCTGGAATTGTCCTTGACTTTGGCTTCTCCCTCCTCCATCCTCTGAAACACTGGACCTGGGGGTGATCCCTGTCCCCCACCCCCAGCCATCCCCACTTCCCACCTGCTGTGTTTTAGCTAGAACTTCTCTAAGCCTATATGTTTCTATGGATTAAATACTGGGATTAGGGGGAAAGAGGGAGCAATGGCCTGTGGCCTTGGGGTTGGACACCTCTGTTGTAGCTGCCATATTGGTTTTTCTATAATCACTTGGGGTTTGTACATTTTGGGGGGGAGAGACACAGATTTTTACACTAATATATGGATCTAGCTCAATGCAATTTTAATATCCTGCAGTAGGCAGGTAATAATAAAGGTTGAGTTTTCCACAGGTGTGAGTGGATTTCTTGCGGTTTTGGTAAAATCTGCTTCCTGTGTCTGTTCCCAACTCATTTCCATTTCCTTCCTTCTCCTTCCCACTCCATTTCCTACTGTATCTTGCCCAGCACAGTGTTCTGTCTATAAGCCAGGCTCTTGCCTGTGGGGACCTCAGGTCCTATATGAATGTATGAACTTTGTAAACTCCAGTGGGAGCTTTGCAGGAGGCTTAGAGGGGGCTGAATTAGGCCTGACGGCTTACCCTTGTTTGACCCATGGGTCCCTTTGGCAGACTAGAGCGGTCTACTGATTCCTCCTCAGAATTGTTTTAAAATGCGTTACACACACACACACACACACACACACACGTGTGCACACACAAATGTGTATATCTCATATATGATCATAGAAGAAATCAATTGAAAGAGTTTACTAAAATGTTAAAAAAAAACCCTATCACATGGTAACCTATGTGTTTTTAAAATATATTTAATAACAATATCTAGTAGGAGGTGTAATAACTACTAACATTCTCCAAATAGTAATAAGCAAAAAAGGTACTTAATACTCCAAGATTTCCTCAAAAGTAGTGGGATACGAAAAGAGCTGTGGTGTCTCAGTGACAAGTGCTGGGTCCTGCTAATACTACCGGGGGTTTTGCTTATATTCATACTTGCAGGAAATGCCAAATTCCTGTTAGAGGTTAATAAAAACAGAGGTGTACATTTTGGGGGCCCTAATTCTAGGACCCCCCTTCAAGGGTCTGGAAGTCCCAGGCAGAGAATCTTTGGATTTGGCTGATGAGATGCACAGATGAGCTGATAGGTGTGAGCTATTTGTGTGGGAACCAGAATCAAGAGCTTAAATTATTTCAGAGGTTTGAAAGGATGAGCCACAACCACCAACAGAGCATTAACAGAGTTTTAAATTGGTTGGAAAAAAAATCACTTGCAAGTAGTGGAAAAGGCAAACTTATCTTGCTGGAAGTTTGTGTGAAATAAAGACCCTGGGGTCTTGGTTGATGATATTCACCAAATGAGCCAACTGGATAAGGGGAGAGGCAGACTCTTCTGCTGAGCAGGGAACCTGATGTGGGGCTCGATCCCAGGACCTTGGGATCGTGACCTGAGCCGAAGGCAGCCACTTAACCGACTGAGCCACCCAGGTGTCCCGTGATCTATGTTTTAAGACATGTTGATGGGTCAGGAGTTTAGAGGCCAGGACCCAGAATGGTGAACAACAGATGCCATGGCCGTGAGCTGAGAACTCCCAAAGCTCTAGACATATGCAATCACCTGGAATTCATTTGAACTTGTCTCAGAATATTCAAACCTGCTCCTCCATGGGGTCCCGAAGTCAGTGAATGGCAGCATCATCCATTCGGCTTCACATGCCAAAACCTTGGGGATCATCCCCGATGCCTCTCCTCCCCTCTTCTCACTTTCCAAGGCCAGCCTATCATGAAGCTCTGTTGATCTTGCTTCCCAGATCCCCCTTAAATTTGTCATTTCTCTTCATCTCCATCACCATCCTGGCACATGCTACCTCCATCTTGCCCGGACTACTGCAGTAGTTTCCCAGGCTCTATTCCTGCTCTTTGATTTGTTTTCTGCTGCTGCCAAACATAAATCTGACCCTGCTACTTTATTTCAAATCCTTTAATGGCTTCCTGTTGACCTTAGAATAAAGAACAAAATCTTCCTGACCAAGTTTGCCCACCTCATTCTTCAGCAACCTCCCCCACTCTGTCCTTTATACACCACTGGCCTAGTTCCAGTTCCTGTAACTGCCCACAGTCCCTCCTGCCATGGCCTTTGCAGAATCTTGTTCCCCTCCCTGCTGTCTTTGCCTTGTTAAGTCCTGCTTGTCCTTCAGCAATCTTCCCCGACTTGGCCAACCGGATCAAATGCCAACCAGATCAAATCCCCTCTTGCTGCTTTCAGGCACAGGACTTTCTTCTTTGTAGTACTTACTATAGGTGTGATTTTACCTTTTAAAGAAAATAATGAATAACAATACTATTTACTGAGCACCTATTACATGCCAGGACAATACTTATTACATATTATATCTTATTTAATACAACATATGAAATAGTTAATGTTATTGCCATTTCACAGAAAAGAAAACTTAATTGTTTTTTTGGAAAGGATTTTATTTTTATTTTTGCGAGAGAGCGAGAAATAGAGAGAGAGAGAGAGTGCAAGCACCAGTGTGCACGTGCACGACTAGTTGAGAGGGAGAAGCAGACTCCCCGCTGAGCAGAGCCCATGCAGGACTCAGTCCCAGCAGCCTGAGATCATGACCTGAGCTGAAGGCGCCAACTGAGCCACCTAGGTGCTCAAGGCCACACAGCCAGGAAACTGCAAAGCTGGTCAGAAGCAGCCAGTAGGCTCTGGGCTCTCTGTTATTTCTCTCCAGGATGCCGTCTGAGGGGAGGAACTCTCCATCACAAGTTGGATAATCCTATTTCCGGAAGCTCCCAGGATCCCAGGCTGATTATCCAGCTCTAGAAACAGCGTGTACTCAGTTCCTGACATCAGACAAATTGCTCCCATTCACTGCATCCCTTCAGGCAGGACTCTCCAAGAGAATCTGTGATCACAGAAACGGTCTATAGCTGCACCACCCAATAGGTAGCCACTAGTCACATGTGACTACTGACTACTTGAAATGGGGCTAATGTGGCTGAGGAACTGAAGTTAAAATTTTAGTTAATTTAAATTTAAATAGCCACAGGTGGTTATAGTGGCTCCTCTTCTGGACAGGGTAGCCTTAAAGAGTTTTCCCTACACTATAGGAACTGTCACCTGGTCCACCCAGCTTCTGCTGGTTTGCACCTGTCAGAATGAAGCACATGACCTATTTCAGTTTTACACACCCATAAAAAGCTTCTTACAAAGATGGCACTGAACTAGGCAAGCCATTTTGTAATCCGCTTTTCTCCCTCTCATGATAGGTAGTACATAGTTCGGCCACTATGCATACGGTGTCCTTTCTAAGTGTTGCCAGTATTCTACATTGTTGTGATGACCCACATTTTGGGACATTCAGGCTGTTTCCATTGTTTTCACAATACAATAACAGACACACTTCTTTTTTTTTTTTTTTTTAAAGATTTTACTTATTTATTTGACAGAGAGATCACAAGTAGGCAGAGAAGCACGCAGAGAGAGAGTGGGAAGCAGACTCCCTGCAGAGCAGAGAGCCTGACACAGGGCTTGCTCCCAGGACCCTGAGATCATGACCTGAGCCGAAGGCAGAGGCTTAACCCACTGAACCACCCAGGCGCCCCTAACAGACACACTTCAATAAATATCTTTGCATGTCTATCTCTGTATCCATGTGGGAGAACTTCAGTATGATACATTTCTAAAGGTGGAGTTGGTAGGTCAAACGGCAGTCACATTCAAATAACTGGACATACCGCCAAAGCCCCCTTTAAAAGGTGTGACTGAAGTCGACCTTCAACAGAAGTATTATAAGTACTGTATGCTCCTGTGCGGTGACAACGAGGTTGTCAATCCCTAATTTTTTTTTCTAATCAGATATTATATTGTTTCTTTAATTTGCTTTTCCTTAATTACTGGTAGAGATGAGAGCTTTTTCATTTGGTTATAAACAATTCCTATTTTTCCTGTTTATTGCCTGTTACATCTTTCTACAGTCTTTCTTTCTTTCTTTTTTTTTTTTTAAGACTTTATTTATTTATTTATTTGTCAGAGAGAGAGCACAAGCAGAGGGAACAGCAGGCAGAGGGAGAAGCAGACTCCCCGCTGAGCAAGGAGCCCCATGTGGGACTCAATGCCAGGACCCTGGGATCATGATCTGAGCCAAACGCAGAGGCTTAACCTACTGAGCTATCCAGGAGTCTCTCTTCCTACAGTCTTTCTATTCCGTTCTTCTTCTTACTGCTTTGTAAAAGCTCTCTGTATTGTCTATTTTGTTAAATATTTCTTCCAGACTAATTTGTCTCTTATTTTACTTAAGGTTAACCGTAAAAACGCTTTGTCAGTTTTGTGTCATTCTTGAGGATTTTATGCAGCACTGTTAAAGAAACGGAAAAACAAAACAAGCACGAGTGAGCATAACAGGGTCTTACACAGTTCTTGCCATTTTGGTCCGTGTCCCCTCACATGTACTTCAAATCCCAGCCTCAGGTTTTTCCAGATGAAAGACTGTGGGCAAATTTCCTAATCTCACTGGGCTTCGGTCTTCTAGTCTGTAAAGTGGGAATAATAAAACTTGCTTCATAGGAACTTGGGGATACTTGTAGTTCTGGCTTGGCTTAAGACGTTCCCTTCCCTTTCCCCGCAGTAGCCTCATGAATCAAATCAGACCCAACAACTGGTTTCTTTAAAAATTGTATTAAAGAAACGGGGTGGGTGGGAGCATGGTGGACGTGGTAAAATTAACACTGAGTATTTACGCGCCGAGTGCGGAGTAGTGCTAACTCTTACCTCGCAAGAACGCTCTATAGAGTGCTGTACTCCATGAGGACCAAAGAGCTCAAGGAGCTCAGTTTCGTGTGTCTCTAGGAGCGTCTCACCTAGGAGCCATATCCCCGCCTCCGCGAGGAAGCCCTCGGGGTCCCGCCTCCCGCCCAGGTCGGTCAGACTCGCCGTTAACTGCGTGAGCGGAAAGCGACGCGGAACCAAGTGGTACGGCCTCGGATGTCTCCGGCTCTCTCAATTAAAGGCCAGCCTCCCTCCCGTTGGCTTCCTCGCGGTGCCTTTTGGGAGTTGTAGTCAGACGCGCTTCAGCCCACTCCGGGGCGAGCCGAGACAAGACTCTAATTCCCAGAATGCCCCGCGGCGGGCGACTGAGTGCAGCGCTTATTCTTAGCTTCCCTACTTTTCTACTCTTTCCCCTCCTTTCCTTCTCTTCTGAATCCTCCACTCTGGACTCCTGTCTAGTTGTTTGTCCTTCTCCCCATCGTTTTCTCTCATTTTCCATCGTCCATTCTTCTATTCCTGGGAGCCAAGGCGAGACTTTAGCTCCGATTAAGCGACGACTTGAAACTCCGGGTGCACGAGGGGGGAGCGACACGGAGTGGTAGGGAGCCCGAGAGAGAGGGGCTGGGGGAGGTAGGAGAGTTGGGTGACAGGCGAGGAGTAGGAGGGAAGTAGGAGAGAAGTTAGGAGACCCGACATGTCGATCAGGGTGAATGGGGTGAAGTCTTGCGGTGCAAAGAGGAGAGGTGGACTTAGATTTGGGAGACAAGGAGGAGAAGGGTAGTTCATTGTTGTGCCCGGTAGGACCTGTGGGTCCAAGAAACAGATGGGAAGGACTGACAAATTTGGAGCTCATGGGCTGATCTGACCAGGAGAGGGCAACGGAGAGGGGATTGGGCTTAAACAAGTTTCCTTGCAACTGCTTAGGTAAAAATAAGACAAGACAGTGAAATAAAAAGATGATTTTTCTAATATGGGACAATTAACAATTCTCCAGTTTGGAAATTGAGAGAAGACTGGAGTTGAGGCCAGAAGTGGGGCGAGGAGGCAAGAGAGAAGTGGAGGTTGTTCAGGTCTGGGAGAAAGGAAAGGAGATGAGTGACACAGAAGAGGAAATCTTAGAAAGGATGGGTTACTATGGGGGCCAGCGGATCTGGAATAGGAATGAGGTGAGGGATGATACTCGCATGGATTGTGGGGGTGTATTTCTAACTTTGCATCTCTCAGGTGATGGAGAGCACCCCCTCAAGGGGTGGACTGAACCGAGTACACCTACAATGCAGGAATCTGCAGGAATTCCTAGGGGGCCTGAGCCCTGGCGTATTGGATCGATTGTATGGGCATCCTGCCACCTGTTTGGCTGTCTTCAGGTAAGGACCCCCTTCATGGCAGGGACCATGTTGAGGAAGTGTAATGGGGCCTTCAGACTGGAATAAGTTATCATGAGTTGAAGCTTAGCCCTGGGGGGCTGGAAGACTGAAATGTGTCAGGTGAAAACAGATGGAGCTAGTGGGAGCAGCAAGACTGGTAAAGGTGTGGGGGGTGGGATGAGATGTTTGAGAGGTTGTTGAAGGCAGAGATGCAGAAGAAGCAGTTTCTGATATTAACATTTTACCTGTACCCCCTTCCAGGGAGCTCCCCTCTTTGGCTAAGAACTGGGTGATGCGGATGCTCTTTCTGGAGCAGCCTTTGCCACAAGCTGCCGTAGCCCTGTGGGTGAAGAAGGAATTCAGCAAGTGAGTCTCTGTTGCATGCTCAGCCAGATACAGATTTCTCAACAACTAGCTACTCCAAGTGTTCCTTGGAACACTTCCAGGAAATGTTAATGGATACACCACAAAACTTGTATTTAAATAAGTTTGGAAATTCTGTGTACTGTATTTTTCCTCTTGGAAAGTTGTAATGTCTGCAACATGGTTCTGGTAAGGCATTGCCGTAAAGAAATTTGCCTTAAGAAGGCATTGTTTTTGCTGTGTGAAACGGTGTTTCAAGGGAAAACCAGTTCAGAAAAGGCAGAAATGGAGGCCTTTGTGGGCCTCCTCCTTTTTGTTCTCCACACACCCCTGCTTCTGTTTCAGAGCTCAAGAGGAAAGCACAGGGCTGCTGAGTGGCCTCCGGATCTGGCACACCCAGCTGCTCCCTGGTGGTCTCCAGGGCCTGATCCTCAACCCCATCTTCCGCCAAAACCTCCGCATTGCCCTTCTGGGTGGGTATGTCACTTCCATCTTCCTAAGCTAGGCCAGGGGAACTAGTATTTAAACTGCTGGTGGGGGGGAGACCTTAGGGCCTCTCTGGAACCTTGTGGGCTTCACCTTTGGGAGCTCCTTTAGGAATAATTTGGACGAGATGTAGCTGCATGATGTAGGAAAGGAATGTCTCCCACTCATAGCCCATAGAGATGAAGGGGGAAAGAGGACGGAGGAGCCGGCAGGGAACACAGGGTTCCTTACTCTTGGTCCATTCTGGCATAGGGGCAAGGCTTGGTCTGACGACACAAGTCAGCTGGGTCCCGACAAGCACGCCCGGGATGTTCCCTCACTTGACAAGTATGCCGAGGAGCGATGGGAGGTGAGGACTTGGGACTCTGTGTCTCTGCTTGTGCTCCTATGTCTCGTGGCCCTTAGAGGCATTGTTCTCTCTATCCACTTCTGTTCCTCAGGTTGTCCTGCACTTCATGGTGGGCTCCCCCAGTGCAGCTGTCAGCCAGGACTTGGCTCAGCTCCTCAGCCAGGCTGGGCTCATGAAGAGGTGAGGAAACCAGAGGTACATCAGATGCCTGCCAAACTGAGTATCTGGGGTGGGCTAGGCTTGCAGGCAGTTACGATAAAGGAGACCTGAGTGGAGTATGGCCAGAGAGAAACCAAAAAAAAATGTGAGAGGACAAGTGGGGATGGTGGCCTCTCTCTGCGTATCTCTGCCATCGTCCCTGTCTGTGTCTCTAGCACTGAACCTGGAGAGCCACCCTGCATTACCTCAGCTGGCTTCCAGTTCCTGTTGCTGGACACCCCTGCCCAGCTGTGGTACTTTATGTTGCAGTATCTGCAGACAGCCCAGGTGAGGGGGCTATTTGCTGGCATGCTCTGATCTTCTCAAGACCCACTGAGAGACTACCTTGCAGACTGTTCCCTGATCCCTCATTTTCTCCCTTCCATCCCTGCCCCTTTGTCTCTCCCTAGAGTCGGGGCATGGACCTGGTGGAGATTCTCTCCTTCCTCTTCCAGCTCAGTTTCTCTACTCTGGGCAAGGTAAGCAAGGGGATGGAGCTGGGGACTTAAGTGGGCAAGTTGGTGGGTAGAGAGATGAGAAGGGGAAATCAAGTTATGGGCAAAAGCGTGAAAGATAAGAATGAATAAAGCATAGACGGGAAAAGAGGGAATGAGTGTATGAGTTTGGGAAGGGGGAGAACGGGATGTTTTGATTCCAATCGACCACTTCTCTTCCCCAGGATTATTCCGTGGAAGGTATGAGTGATTCTTTGTTGAATTTCCTACAACATCTACGTGAGTTTGGGCTTGTTTTCCAGAGGAAGGTATGCTTACCCAGATACGTGGCTTCTAGGAAAGAGGCAGGGTGGTCTGTTGCCTTGGCCTTTAAAAAGGAGTGGGGTCTCAGATGGTAGTTACACTTGTAATGAGTATGACCTTAGTGTAGAGTTGCTGAATCACTATATTATGCACCTGAAACTAATGTTACATTACGTGTCAACTATACTAAAAAAAGATTGGGGTCTCAGGCAGCAGTAGCTAGAAGGGAGTTGCCAGGACTGAGTACTTGGGTCCCTTGGGGTTGTTAAATTGGGAGTTGAGGCTCTTGCCATCAGAGGGGTCTGGTGTCTCAGGCAGAAAGATGGTTAGTGACACCTGAGAGTGAGCCGGCCCTCTGTCTTTCCCTTCTGTCTTTTTCAGAGAAAATCTCGGCGTTACTACCCCACACGGCTGGCCATTAATCTCTCATCAGGTGTTTCTGGAGCTGGGGGTACTGCCCATCAGCCAGGCTTCATTGTCGTGGAGACTAATTACCGACTGTATGCCTACACTGGTGAGGCCAGACAGAGGGCCCCAAGCAGCAGATAGGGGATGGAAGTGGGGAGAGGGAAGGGAGCAGGAGGGAGTGCCAGTTTGTGTTCATGTTTACCTGGCAGTTTACAGAGTTCTATGACATTCCTCATCATACTTGAAGGTCTTGAGGGAATCGGGGTGTGGGAATAGCCTTCTCATCTTCTCCTCCTATCCCTGGGCCAGAGTCGGAGCTGCAGATCGCCCTCATTGCCCTCTTCTCAGAGATGCTCTATCGATTCCCCAACATGGTAGTGGCACAGGTGACCCGGGAGAGTGTTCAGCAGGCCATCGCCAGTGGCATCACAGCCCAGCAGGTATTGCCACTTGGGTAAGGCGGGGGCAGGAAGATAGGCTGCATTTGAGCTATGGGGTACAGGGTTCTCATCTTATAGAAAGCTGATATCGGCTCTGTTGGAGTAGATGGTGGCGAGTTGTCTCTGAGCATAGACCATGCACTTGAAGAGAAGTCAAGGTTCTAAGCGTCAGGAAAAAACACGGGAGTGGGGGAGATATAGATTTGTGTCTCTACCACCAACCCCTTCCTAGCTGCGTAAATGTCCTGGTTGCTTCACTTCTCTGAGCCTCACTTTCCTCATCTGAAAAATGGAAATAGTAACAGTTCTCCCCTCACAGGGTTTGGGGAGGATTCAATGAGAGAATAGCAGTAAAGCCTTTGGCTCTGAGCCTGTCATGCAGTTAGTGCTAAAAAAATAATAGTTGCTGCTATTTTAAAAAAGAAAAAACAGGACTATCGAAAGGGCAAATGTGCTAGAGAAGAAATAGCAGACATGACCAGTGGGAACTACAACTTGGGATGACAGCTGGACAGTGATGGCTTTTTGACAGGCATATGGCTATGGATTTTTAAATAGCTGATATTCCAGTGGCATTAGGTGACAGTTTAGGTACCTTTCCTGCCCTCTTACTTGAGCCCCTGATTCCATTCTTGTCTGTTTTCCTAGATCATCCATTTCCTAAGGACAAGGGCCCACCCAGTGATGCTCAAACAGGTACCAAGCTGCTGGAGGCTGACAGTTCCTAGCACCTGGCGATGAAGTGATGGGAAAGAGAAAGGGACAGCCAAATCTGGGGAATGAGTAGAGGGGTGGGGTTGTCTGGGGCAGTATTCCTGAATCTTCACAGCCATTGCTTGCTCCTACAGACACCCGTGCTGCCGCCCACCATCACAGACCAGATTCGGCTGTGGGAGCTGGAAAGGGACAGACTCCGGTTCACTGAGGGTGAGTGGCTTCTGGTGGTTGATTCTTGGTCACTGGCCAGGGGAAGGACAGTTTAGTCTTGATGAACTGAAAAAGCTGTTCATGTATTATATATTTTTATTGCATGAAATGGGAGATAAAAGCTGGCAAGACACCTTATGTTGGGGGTGAGTGTGCAGTGGTAAATAAATTGTCTCAATTCTGGAATGTCGATTTAGCTAGAAGAGGGAAATTAGGAGCAATAATAATGGTAATTTCTCTGTGGTGAGCATTTGTTGGTTTTTCTTATTGTGTTATATTGCCTTACTGAACATGGCTGGCTCACACTACTGTTAGGATGAGCTCTAGGACAGACAAGCATAGAGAATTTAGTTTTTAAATTGTGGCTGGCAAGCCCAGACCACTATCCTGAAGCTGCTCCGCAGGGGCCTCACGTTTTTTGCCCTTTCTGCCTCCCGGCTGCCCCTGCCCTGCGGGCTCCAGGTGTCCTGTATAACCAGTTCCTGTCGCAAGTGGACTTTGAACTGCTGCTGGCCCACGCTCGCGAGTTGGGCGTGCTGGTGTTCGAGAACTCTGCCAAGCGGCTGATGGTGGTGACCCCAGCGGGGCATAGCGACGTCAAGCGCTTCTGGAAGCGGCAGAAGCACAGCTCCTGAGTGCGCGGGCTCCGGGCGGGGCGGGGCGGCCGCGTGGAGGCGGGCGCGGCCTCAGAACTCAGGTGTTTTTATTTACACATCGGACTGTTAATTGTTTAATAAAGTTGTGGAAATGAGCCACGCGGCCCCGGGCCGCTCCTCGCGAGGCTTCCTCTCTCCTTGGAGGGCCCGCTTCTTGTGGCGCCGGCAGCCATTGGACCGGAGGGCAGCGAATGGGGTCGAGCCGGCTACCGCGCATGCCCGGGGCAGGGCCCCGCCTCCCTGCGCCGTGCGGCTCGCGGGTCACTTTCCGGGGTCGTAGTCGCTGCTTCCCTTGGCTCCTGGGGCCGCGGGGCGCCCTGGGATAGCGGCGGGCTAGCCCGGTGAGCGCGCGCCGGAGCTGCCTCCGGAGGGGTGGGAGGCGCCGCCGCCGGGATCCACGCGGTGCGACGGGCTGGGAGGGCCGGGCGGAGTAGGCCCAGGGGTAGCGCGAGACTCCTTGCGGGTTTCCCTCTCGGGCGCCCTGAGGTCGACTGTCTCCCAGAATGCCTGAGTTCTTTCCCCGCCTGTGTGTCGGCGGTCAGCCACAGTCGCCGATGCAGAGGTTTGAGGGCGGCAGACTCCCGACACCGTGCCCTCTGGCCCTCACTAGAAAGCGTCGTGTGGGAGGGGGTAGACAGAAAAAAGGCCAGTGCTAGTAGAAGGCAGGCACCACGCAGCCACATCTCTTAATGTGCTCTATCTGGAACAGATATTGGCCCTTTTCAAGCACTCCTGATGCCTCATTTGCTTTTGGGCTATTTTCGATCACCAGTCTGGGGGCTGAGGCCCTTAGAGGGCCTCCCCAGGTTCCGTGCCCTCTCTACCCACTCAAAGCCCCATGGATCCTCCATTTCCCGAAGGAACCATGAAGCCAAACAGAAGCGCCAGCGAGAGAAGCAGGCGGCGCTGGAGGCTGGGATATCCCGAAAGAACAAGGTTAGGGGTCAGCTTGTCCTTGGTTCTTTGAGAAAACTTTGGAGGGGGCTGGAAGAGACTGGTTGGATTCAGATGCCTGGCGTATGCTGGAAATTGTATTTCCCCACCCCCGCTTTTTGGTCATTCTTTCCAGTCACCTGCAGAATCCAGTAAGGCCTGGACTCCCAAGGAGGTAGTGTTGTATGAAACCCCCACGGAACCGGGTGAAAAGAAAGGTAATTCGGGAACTTGCCTATTCACTCACATGTTTGTTGCCCACTTGGGATGCTGAAATGCAGCCCAGGAACAAAGTTCAGGACTTAGTGGAGCTCTCCTCTGCTGCTGCAGATGTCTCCCGGCTTCTGCCTCCTGCATACAGCCCTCAATATGTTGAGGCTGCCTGGTACTCTTGGTGGGTGCGAGAGGGCTTCTTCAAACCAGAGTATCAGGTTAGTACCTGGAAGGGAGGGATACTAAATGGTCCCCAGGACAGAATGGCCATTGAGCTTGGGTGGGCACAACTGAGCCTCAGAGTCTAGAGCTTATAGCCAGTCTGCCCAATAAAATGGGAGAGCTTGTCTTCACCCCTGGTGTCCAAAGGGTTTTCTTGGCAGGTTTTTCCCTTTCCTGTTACTTGCTGGTTTATCTTTCCTGCAGTTCTTTCCGCCTTGGGGACACCAGAGGGTGCTATTCCCCCAGGTAATACCCAGTCATCTCTTCCTCTTTGACGTTTCCACTTTATAGAGCAAGCTGCCTCAGGCTACAGGGGAGACCTTCTCCATGTGTATCCCACCTCCCAATGTCACTGGCTCCCTACATATCGGGCATGCACTGACGGTGGCCATACAGGATGCCCTGGTGCGCTGGTGAGAGGGGTTGGGGATGCTTGCTTTCCTGAAGGGGAAGGAGGAAGTGAGGTAGTGTGGAAGCATTGAGAATAAACACACAAGCTCAGGGGTTCACGTGAGGGTGTTTGTTTTGCAGGCACCGGATGTGTGGGGATCAGGTGCTGTGGGTTCCTGGCTCAGATCATGCAGGAATTGCTACACAAGTATGCATTTTGCCACTTTGCCCTTTTGTTGGCTGGAGGAGAGTTTTCCCAAAGTTATCTGATTCTCTGTTCATTTGCCTCCTAATCTTACTATAGGCTGTGGTGGAGAAGCAACTGTGGAAGGAGAGAGGAGTGAGGAGACACGAGCTGAGCCGGGAAGAATTCCTTAGGGAGGTGTGGAAGTGGAAGGAGGAGTGAGTACCATGGGTGGAGGTAGAGGGGCCGAGGTGGCAGGCTTGGGCCCTGCTTCCCAGCTGTTCTCCCTGACTCGATGGGCTCTTCCCATCCAGCCCTAACCTCCCTCAGAGAGGGGAACTCTGGGTTCCTTTAGCTTTCAGCAGGGTCCCCAAGCTGTCTCTCTGTGTGTTATATATATATATATATATATATATATATATATTTATATTAATGCACATTTGTGGGTGTGGACATGCATGTATGTTTTTTGTCTACTTATCCCATGTTTCCTTACCTTTCACCATCTCTTCTACTTACCTATTCCTCCTCTCCATTTGCTTGAAATTACTCTCATTCTTACAGGTCTGTTACCACGTACCACTTTCTCTGTAAAGCTTCTTTTGGTTTTTCCCAAATTAGCTGCCCCCTCCTCTGTTACCATAGAACTTTATGCTTTGTTTTAAGTGTACTCTACATCCAGTGTGGGGCTTGAACTCATTGCCTCGAGATCCAGAATCATGTGCTCCACCAACTGAGCCAACCAGGCACCGCAGAACTTTATACTTGTTTAATGCCACAGAAGTTCCCTGCTGAGTTTGTGTGTCTGTCTCCATTGGCTTCTAGAGGCTAGATCAATGCCATACTCCAATACCTGGTAGTATCACTGGGCCTGATACATAGTTGGTGCTCAGAACAAGTTTGCTGACTAAAATCTGTCTGGGCACAGGAAAGGTGGAGAGATCAGTGAGCAACTCCAAGCTCTGGGGGCCTCCCTGGACTGGGACCGAGAGTGCTTCACTATGGATGCTGTGAGTGCTCTATGCCTTGCTCCCTGTGGGTATTGAGGCAGTGTCTAGAGACAGGTGTGGGCAGGCAGGATGCTGTGTGTGTTGGGGGTAGTAGTAGGGAGGGAATGCCTGGGTCCCTGAGTGGGATGATGGGCTAAGAAGGGGCTGTTGGGTAGAGACGCTGAGGTCATTTCCTAGGGCTCCTCGGTGGCTGTGACTGAAGCTTTTGTGCGACTCTACGAGGCAGGCTTGTTGTACCGGGGCCAGCAGCTTGTCAACTGGTCTTGTGCTTTAAGATCAGCCATCTCGGATATTGAGGTGAGGCAGGGGAGGAGGGCAGGTTGGGAGAGCTCCTTGGTGGGCAAAAAAAGCTCAGACTCTGCAGCCAGATGGCCAGGATTCACTGAGTCCTGCCACCTACCAGCCATGGGACCTCTGGCAGGGCATTAGCCTCTGTCACCCTCACTTTCCCCAGTCAGTTAGGGCTGATGGAAATGCCTGTGTCAGGAGGGCGTTGTGAGAATAAAACGAGAATACGTGGAAGGTGTTCAGCATGATACTGGCACACAGTGTAAGTGCTCGGTGAATGTTTCTGTAACTGTGACTGAATTGAGGGGGAGGTGGCTCCTGAATCCTTGGAGTGTCTTTAGATGGGCTGCAGGGAGCCCAGGGCAGGTGGGGAAGTGAAGATGGGAAGCCTGCAGAAAGGCTGTTCTCCAGCCCTGCTGCTTGGATTCCTCTAGGTGGAGAGCCGGCCGCTTCCCGGCCACACGGAGCTTCGACTGCCTGGCTGCCCCGGCCCTGTGTCTTTTGGCCTCCTCGTTTCTGTGGCCTTCCCTGTGGATGGAGAGCCTGGTAAGGGTAATCCTCAGAAAGGTTGCCTGCTTATCTCTGTTTTCTTGTGCATGTGTTGGGTTGATGGGACGGAACCCACAAACCCATTTCCCACGTGGCCTGGTGGGAGGCACGTAAGGAACCTTGGGTAGTATTTGCATTCTCGTGGGCATTTATTCTGGGTATTCTGTGGCACGTGAGAAAAGTGCACCTGGTACTTGCCTGTCGGAAGCTTAGCATCATTCTACAGGAGGCTGCTACTCTGAAAGAGAAGAAAAATCAATTCTGAAGTGTGATTTGAATAGTAAGTGCTTGGAAGAATTCAGAGAAAGCAAAGAAGGATTAGCTGGCATAGACGGAGGACATATCCCAAGGAAGGGCTGGTGCTTGCCCCAGAGAAAGCACAGCATTTGTGATTAGGGTCTCGAGAACTCTCAGTGTTTTCTGGGCACCATGTAAGGATTCTGGTTGCTTTTATTCATGATCTACCTGTTTCTCCCATACACAATTTTGAGAAATTCCTTAGCACCAGACAGCCTCCCAGGCTTCTGGTCATCAGCTTACATGGAAACCCCCGGCTCCTAATTTTCTCTAGTTGCTCCTGGGGGCCTGCTCAACCTTGACAGGTTCTCGCCTCCTCCCTTTTCGGGTTCTTCTGGCTCCAGTTATGGGAGTGAGGGGCCATGGCAATGACCAGTGTTGAGTGCTTGACTTTTGTCTTCAGAAGCAGAGATTGTAGTGGGAACCACAAGGCCAGAGACATTGCCTGGAGATGTGGCTGTGGCTGTTCATCCCGACGACTCCCGATACACGGTAACACACAGTGTGCTCTCTGCCACTCGCTTGTCTCCCTCATAGCTTTCTTTTCCTGTCCTTTTTGATAGTAGCTCCTTCTTTCCTTCAGTTTCATCTTCCTAAGACTTTTCTCGTGTCAGCTCTCCAGTGTCTCTGACTATATGCCTTTCTTTTCTTGATGTTCTATTTTTTCTCTAGTTCAGTGGTTGATAAATTATGGCCCATGGGCCAAATCCATCCCATTGCCTGTTTTTGTATGATACGCACTTGCCTGTTTACACATTATCTGCAGCCGGGTATCGTGACCTCACTGCTGCAGTGGCAGAGCAGAGTAATTGTGCAGAGACTGAATTTGCCTCTTGGCCTGCAAAGGCTAAAATACACCCTGGCCTCTTAAGAAAAAGTTTATTGACCACTGCTCTAGCAATTTACCTTCTGGTTTTCACCCTATTATTCCCAGGGTTCTCACTCTCAGCCCAGACCTTTGCACTCCACATGTGTGCCTGTCCTTGATCTCGCTCCCTTCCTTTCAGCATTTGCATGGGCGACAGCTTCGTCACCCCTTGACTGGGCAGCTTCTCCCCCTCATCACAGACTCTGCTGTTCAGCCACATGTGGGCACAGGTAGGTGGAGGTCATGGAAAGGCAAGTAGGCTGGGGATTCTAGAGGAGTGCGTAGCACCAGGAAGAGGAAAGGAGGGGAGAGTAGTCTCAGTGGATAGTGAGACAAGAAGGAGGCATGGACCGAGAAGAGAAGGGAGGGATGGGGGCATGGGCAATGACAGAACCGCTGGAAAAGGTGAGGGGTCAGTGCTCACGGTGGTTCTTCTCTCCCAGGGGCAGTGAAGGTGACTCCGGCGCATAGCCCTGCTGATGCTGAGCTGGGGGCCCGGCACAGCTTGAGCCCCCTGAGTGTCATTGCAGAGGATGGGACCATGACCTCCCTTTGTGGGGACTGGCTGCAGGTGGTATTGGCCTCAGTGTCACCCCATTCTTTGGGGGCACTCTCTGCCTTTTCTCACCTCCTGCCCTCTCTCACTTTCTTGTTTTTTTAGCAACCTTTACCCTTTATTGTTGCCATCATCTCCCCAGGGTCTTCACCGATTTGTGGCCCGAGAGAAGATTATGTCTGCGTTGAGGGAGCGGGGCCTGTTCCGAGGCCTCCAGAACCACCCCATGGTGCTTCCTATTTGCAGGTAACCCCATTTTAACTCTTTTTACATAGGACTTCTGGAAGGGAGTGAATAAAGCTGAAGAGGGCAAGAGGGTGGGCTCTGTACCCCTTTGTGAGGGAACAGAAGTTCTGTGTCAGTTTTATTTGCTGCTCTATTCTCGGTTCTGAGGGCCTGGCGTGTAGTAGGGTCCCATGTCCCTTGGGGGAAAAGCACAGAACCCAAGGAGCAGCACACTCAGCCTGTCTCTTTCTCAGCCGTTCTGGGGATGTGGTTGAATACCTACTGAAGAGCCAGTGGTTTGTCCGCTGCCAGGAGATGGGGGACCGAGCTGCGCAGGTGAGGCTGCAGTGTGCGGAAGAGGCCAGCGCCTTGGGTGGCAGGAACTCCCTGCAAACTGGAATGAAGAAACAGGGAGGCTGAGGCTTCCTGATCCACAGACCTCTGGCCTTAGCATTTGAGAGGACAGCTGTGGGATGGAGGCAGGGTGGCCTAGGTGGGGCTGGCTCATCTCCCACTCAAACCCAGAAGCTCCTCGGGAGCCTTGGGAGGTCCTTTCTGAGTAACAGCACCACCTCAGAGGCAGCTTGTCCCATCTGGGAGGGTACAGGTGCAGGAAGCGAAGCACTGTCTGAGAGCCTTTTTCTCCAGGCTGTGGAGTCAGGGGCTCTGGAGCTCAGTCCATCCTTCCACCAGAAGAACTGGCAGCACTGGTTTTCCCACATCGGGTAAGGGTGAGGGGAGCTCTGTGGAGGTGGGGTGGGGCGATGCCCTGCTTATGCCAAGGAGTTACTGACGTCCTTCCCGCAGGGACTGGTGTGTCTCCCGGCAGCTGTGGTGGGGCCATCAGATTCCCGCCTACCTGGTGGTGGAGGGGCACACAAAGGTTGGTAGGTGGAAGAGGATGGGAGGGCTGGGCGTGGTGGAGGGAGAAATAGCCATAGCACAGGAGTCAGAGGACTTCCAGGGCCAGTCCCGGCTCCCTGCCTTTCCTTGACTTCATGCCCTTAGTCATGTCACCCACCATGTGGTCAGAGCTCCCGAGCTGGACCTTCTTCCTCCCACTGCCAGAGGGAGCCAGCCGTTCCTAGATCACATGGGAGAATGTGAAACTCAGTGATGTTTCTTTCACACCTGGATGGTGTTACTCTTCCTCACTCTCCTCTACCCCTTACTTTTTCTGTAGGGTGATAAGGGAGACTGTTGGGTGGTTGGGCGGACAGAGGCCGAGGCCAGAAAAATAGCTGCAGAACTGACAGGGAAACCAGGGGCAGAGCTGACCCTGCAGAGGGGTGAGTGTCTGGGTTGTGGAGGGCAGGGGTGGGCGGCTGGGCTGTTGGGGAGCAGATCCTGAGGTGGAGGAGGTGGGGTTGGGAAAGTTGAGAATGGGGCAGAGGGCCTGATAGTGGTGTCTGCTTGGGGGGACGGGTACAGGGATGGGGGGATTGGGCTGGAAAGATGCACAGCAGTGGGCTTGAGGTTCCACCTGCCCCATTCCCTGTTCTGTTTCCCAGATCCTGATGTCCTGGACACATGGTTCTCTTCAGCTCTTTTTCCCTTTGCTGCCCTGGGTTGGCCCCAAGAGGTGAGACGTGTTGTGAGGAAGAGAGTGAAGGTGGGGATGATAAAATAAAGACGTTGCTCCCCCAAGAACCTTGAGGAGAGCTACAGGCACAGAGCTTGGCTTCTCATTTCTTCTCTTTTTCTCTAGACCCCAGACCTCGCTTGTTTCTACCCCCTGTCACTTTTGGAAACGGGCAGTGACCTTCTGTTGTTCTGGGTGGGCCGCATGGTCATGTTGGGGACCCAGCTCACAGGGCAGCTCCCCTTCAGCAAGGTAATGGCCCTTCAGTGCCCAGCCCCTCTCTTTGACCCCCCAGTTTTCCTTAACTCTCGTTTTCTCTTCTAACCCCTGTTGTGCTGTTGTCTGTGGTTTCAATTCCTTTTCCCTGATTTGCTACCTCCTCTAACCCCTGATGCACAGAGGCATCTTCCAGGGAAATCACCTCTAGGGAAAGGCTCCCCCAGCTCCTCTGCTGACTCCCTCTATGCCCCCAGGTGCTCCTTCATTCCATGGTTCGGGACAGGCAGGGCCGGAAGATGAGCAAGTCCCTGGGGAATGTGTTGGACCCACGAGACATCATCCATGGAGTGGACCTGCAGGTCAGGATGAAGAGTTTTGTGAAGGATGGCATTTGTGGGGGAGACAGGAGCTTGAGGAGAGGGGCCAGCTGGAAGGGATAGTGGCTGGGACCCTTGTAGGGGCAGGGTCCCTGACCAAGGCCACTGAAGTCCTTATACATCCCAGGTGCTGCAGGCAAAGCTGAGGGATGGGAACTTGGACTCCACAGAGCTGGCGATCGCGACTGCGGCACAAGTGAGTCACAAGCTTCTGCCTCTCTCAGCCTCAAGCTCGTGGCCGCCGGTCTCCTGCGTAGCCCAGGCTTCTGGCCTAGCAGCTGCATAGACATTGGCCACCCCTCCTCTCCCTCTGATTGCAGAGAAAGGACTTCCCTCACGGGATCCCTGAGTGTGGGACAGATGCCCTGCGATTTGCCTTGTGCTCCCATGGGGCCTTGGGTAAGCCTGGGTGAGGGAGGGGCTAGGGCTGTAGGCCCCACGATAGAGGGGTGGGCCAGGACTCCCTGTGCCACTGCCACCCACGTGCACGCTCCCCCCTCCCTCTCCCTCCCAGGGGGCGACTTGAACCTGTCTGTCTCTGAGGTCCTGAGTTCCCGGCATTTCTGCAACAAAATCTGGAATGCCCTGCGCTTTATCCTCAGTGCCTTAGGGGAGAAATTCGTACCCCAACCTGCAGAGGAGGTAAGAGAATAAGAGAGGCTTGAAGGGCAGAATCATCAGGTGTCTGGGGGTTGAAGATGGGATTTGGAGGAAAAGGAGATGGGAGTCAGTCATCCCGTCCTGAAGTCCTCTTCTGCCCGCAGCTGTCCCCCTCGTCCCCCATGGACGCCTGGATCCTGAGCCGTCTTGCCCATACTGCCCAGGAGTGTGAGCGAGGCTTCCTTGCTCGAGAGCTCTCACTTATCACCCATGCCCTACACCACTTCTGGCTCCACAACCTCTGTGATGTCTACTTGGTAAGTCAGACTGGGGCCACAGTGTTTCATTGCTCCCTGCATACCTACTTCCTGTTCCCCTTGGGATCGGGTTCCCTGGCAGAGAACTCTTTTTTTTTTTAATGTTAAATATTTACAGAATCATTTTTTTAAAAGATTACTTACTTATTTATTTGAGGGAGAGAGTGAAGGAGAGAGCATGAGCAAAGGGAGAGTCAGAGAGGGAGAAGCAGACTCCCCACCGAGCAAGGAGCCCTATGTAGGCCTCTGTGAGGGACTCCATGCTGTTGCACTCCAGGATAATGACCTGAGCTGAAGGCAGATGAGACACTGAGACACCCAGGCGCCCCTCTGTCTTTCTGATAGGCAAAAAAACTCAGTGCTTTGCTTTCAAAACTAGGCAAACCACGCTGACAGTTTTATCCCCTTTCCCACCCCTGAGAATCCCTGCCATAGATTTCCACTTTTCATTTGCTCCAAAGTGTGTTCTGGGACAACCAGTGGTGTCCAATATGCTGTGTGCTCCTGCCTGTGTTTACCCACAGCATTTTCCACGGGCAGGGCAGCAAATGTGTGGGGAAAGGATGTGGTCGTGGCTTTGGCCTGCCCCCGACCCTATGGCTTCTTCCCTAGGAGGCTGTGAAGCCAGTGCTGTCGCACTCACCCCGTTCTCCAGACCCCCCTCAGGTCCTGTTCTCCTGTGCTGATGTCGGTCTCCGCCTCCTCGCCCCACTCATGCCCTTCCTGGCTGAAGAGCTCTGGCAGAGGCTGCCCCCCAGGCCTGGCGGCAGCTCTGCCCCTAGCATCTGTGTTGCTCCCTACCCCACTGCCCACAGCCTGGTGAGTCCCATGGGAACGGGACCACGGGTGAAGGGGTGGGGAGCAGTCTTCTCAAAGGGTGTGGTGCTGTGGGGTCACGGCTCTACTTTAGAATCTTTAGGAGGATGAGTTGTTCCTGCAGGGCTGTGGCGGGGGCAGTCTTAGCCCAGTGGGCAAGAGCAGGACCACACTGCTGTGTGACTGTGCCTCAGTTCCCCATCTTTAGCCACGGTTGTGATGAGGATTAGATGTTAGTCCTAGGATGGCCCCCAAATGCCTGCGGTTTTAAGCTTTAATAATGTCAGAAAGATAAATGCCGTAAGCTCATCCCCAAATGATTTAAAGTTTAACTATGTAAATTTTCTTATGCTTATTTGGTTCTGTGAGTTTTGAGTAATAGAGTTTAAGTTCTAACTTACTTCTGGTTGTTTGCCATCTTTGATGAGAACAGTTAACAGATATCAACCACAGCCGCCAGCTGAGACCTGCTTAGGTGGTGCCCCAGGTTTTGCTTGAGGTGGTGAATTCTGTGTGTGGTGGGGAGGACAGATTCTGTTGCCCTAAGCAGACTGGGGTGTGCAGGTGTGGGACAGAGCCAGGAGAGTTGCTGCTGAGTGTCCCGGGAGCCTGCTTGTCAGCTCTGGGTCTTCATCTGCAGGAGCACTGGCGCCAGCTGGAGCTGGAGCAGCACTTCTCCCGGGTCCAGGAGGCTGTGCAGGCACTGAGGGCTCTCCGAGCCACATACCAGCTCACCAAGGCCCAGCCCCGAGGTGAGCTGGGTTCTGGGTCCCTAAGTCCTGCAGAAAGAGGGAGCTGGCAGAGGAGCCTGGGGGAGCCTGGAGGGCAGAGTCCAGAGTTAGGAGGTGCAGGATGGGCAGGGAAGCAGGATCTTGTGGTTTGACCCTGACAGTTTCCCTTTCTTCCTTAGTGCTGCTGCAGAGCTCAGAGCCTGGAGAGCAGAGCCTCTTTGAGGCCTTCCTGGAGCCCTTGGGCACCCTGGGCCGCTGTGGAGCCGTGGGCCTCTTACCCCCAGGTGTTGCGGCGCCTTCCGGGTGGGCCCAGGCCCCACTCAGTGACACCACTCAGGTGTACATGGAGCTGCAGGTGCCCAGAGGAGATTGGAGGAGGAAGGGAGAGATTGAAAGGATATTGGGAGGAGGGCAAGGGGCGGGCTCCGTAAAAGTGAGGAGGGCTCCTGAGAATGGGGTGGACAGAGGTATTGCACAGGCTGCAGGTGAAGCAGAGCTGCGGGTGGTGCAGAGAGAAACCTGAACCCTCGATGTTCTCCCGCAGGGCCTGGTGGACCCCCAGACCCATCTGTCTCTGCTAGCTGCCCGAAGACACAAGTTGCAGAAGCAGCTTGATGGCCTCATGGCCTGGACCCCATCAGAGGCAGAGGCGGAGACTAAGAGGCAGCAGAGGGTGAGGCTGGAGGCCTGACTCCCTGTAGGCACGTGGGCTGGAGGGTGTGGGCCTTATATCTGGATCCTCACCTGCTGCTCTTCTCGTCTAGCTTTCTTCCCTCCAGCTGGACTTGTCAAAGCTGGACAAGGCGGCCTCTCACCTCCGGCAGCTGATGGATGCATGTCCTGGCCCTGGGGAGCTCTGAGCACCAGCTCACTCTTGGGGAGAAAAAAACCTGCCTTTGGGGACAAACATCTGGCAGCTGTCAGGGCATTGATGGCGCCTCTGAGACTATGTGGCTCACCTCTCTCATAAATGGGGAAACAGATTGGCTTGGTCGGTGTCACTGGGTGTCCTCGAGATGCTGACATTCTTGCCCAGCCTCCCTCCTATGCAGTCCCACCTGGAAATTTAGGAATGAGATAAACTTTTAAAATCCCAAACATTACTGTCTGTGGTCCTTTTATCCCTCTTCCCGTAGTGGTGACTTTCTTGCCTCTCAGTTGTTCCCTGAGACTTTGGTCTAGGAAATGAGGGGGGCAGCTTCTTAGCCCTGGACTCTGGGCTGCAGTGGAAGTGTGTATGCTTGGGATGCCTGCCTTACTGGAAGAGAGAGGCACTTCGTAGGAGGATCTGGGTACAGTGACTTGGGTTCTACCTACTTCTTTGAATTATTGCCAGTGCCTTGGCTTCTGCAGGCCCTTCCTCCTCACCAGGTGGAAGCTCCCCTGTTTCCTTGGCCTTATCTTGGGGGCTGCTGGAGAGAAGTAGGTACTTCCTGTAGGCCCAAGGGGCTGCAGGGTGCACTGAGGCTGGAGTGCTGCTCCCATTCTGTGTCCGTGACACCAGGGTGTCCACATGTACGTCCCCACAGATAAAGACACCCACCCACCCACCGTGAACATCTCATGTCATCCCCTTGGAATTCAGGGGCCTGCTTCTTACACGTCCCAGTTATATTCTGTCCAGCAGCTCTGAGTAGCTACTATTTATGGTGGGCCTATCAGGGTCTGGGTCTTCAGTGATGCCATTGAGAACCTCATGGTAGATGTTTGCTCCATTTTGGAAATGAAGAAATGTGCTCCGAGAATAAAAGCAACTTGTCCCAAATATCAACTGGGATTCAACCCAGTAAACAGGTACAGTTCTTTTTGGCCAGTATAAGCAAGCTTCATATAGAATGGTGGCTTAGGCAAAGTGGACGTTTCTTCTGGGCAGAGGTAGGGCAGGGCTCTGCAGAAATGGAGGCCCACACCTCACTGAATCTGATTTTGTGCCATTCTGCTGCACTCCTTCCAACTTGGTGTCTAGGATCTGTTCCAGCTCCCATCCTCCCTCCCCCCTCCCCTGGTCCCATCCCACCTAGAAGGAAGAGGGAGAGGAGAGGAGGGCAGCAGCTTCCTGCCTTTCCCCCATTCAACAAGTACTTCTTGAGTACTTACTACTGTGTGCTCGGCCCTATTCTGGACCCTTGGATTCATCAATGAGTGAAACAGATCTTTGCTCTAGTACTTTCATTCTAGTAAAGAGAACACATGTAAATAAGTACACTGCAGTGTGTCTGAGTCATAAATGCTATGGGGAAAAAAGAGTAGACCATGGTAACGGGTGGGGAGCAGATTGTAGTATTAAGTAGGGGGTCAGGGTAGAACTCATTGTAAAAGTGAGATTAAGCAAGGACTTGCCGGAGTTGTAGGAATTAGCCAAGTAGGATGTGTGAGAGGGAAGGGCCAGAGCAAAACTAAGACGCGAGCATTCCCCGAGTACTCAAAAGGGTAACAAGGAGACCAATGTTGGGGGCAAGAGCAGGGGTAAATTCCATTGTGGGGTAGGGGGTTGGGAAGGCTTGAGGCAGACCATCCAGAGCTATGCTGTCCAAAATGGTTGCCACTTAACTAATTAAAATGAAATACAACTAAACATTCACCTTGGTCACACTAGCCACATTTCAAGTGTTTGATAGCCACATGTAGCTAGTGTCTACCATATTGGTCAGTGCAGGTCAGTCTTGGAAGAGAGATTTTTGAGAAAAGAATAAGGAAATCACAGCCTGGTGATCCTGGGCCCTGAGATCTAGGAATCAGGTTAAGGAGCAGTTAGCTGTTTGCTCCTCCAGTCTTTTGGATATCCAGACATCCAGTCTCCCAGCTTGGTTAGGGACTTATACCAGACCCATTGGGGCTCACCTGCCCACTGGTGCAGGCTAGGAGCAAGTCATGAAACACTGGGGCCCTTTGTGGCTCCCAGCTGTTTCTCTCTAGAAGAGACCCTGCTGGTCCCAGGACAATTGTAGAGAAAACTAGAGGAATTTTGTTTAGCAGGTTTTTGTTTTTGTTTTTGTTTTTTAATTCCCCCATTTATATGGAGCCAGGCCTTCACCTCCCTCCAAAGGAGTCAGCATCTAATTTCACATGGTGGTGATGGTGTGTAGGTGGGAACTATGATAGGCAGGAGTGAGAACTATGGAGAACAGGAAATGATTACATTAATACTCCCAAATGGTCAGGTTTGGGCTGCATGCTTGCATTTTGAGAGAGGTGGTAAGAAGTCAAGATAATCTTGGGTGAGGAGTCAGATGAGTGCCTGTGTCAAGACTATCAGGAGAAGGAGGACCCTGGACCCCTGAGGAGACGAGGATTATGTTGGGACTAGGGTTCTACCTTAACCACCCCTACTGCTGATTCCTACTGATCTGACGTGTCCTAAATGGCTGATGCATGTAATCCTCCCAGGAGTGCAAGCAGTGGGTACCATCAGTCATCCCCATGTTGCCTGTGAAGAAATGGAGGCACCAAGAAGATAAGAAATTTACCTAGGACTCAAGTGCAGGCCTATGGGACTGAATGTCCTCAGAGTCAGCCAGTACGAGCTCTGCTCCCCCACCCACCCCATCCTCCCCACCTGCCCTCTTCCCCACCACTTACACCAGGCTGGCCATCTCCTCACAGGTGGAATCTCCCATCTCCCACTGGGGCTGCCTCCCACCCCTACCTCCTACCCTAACTGACCTGTGTGGAGTCACACAGGTTCTGTCCACATTGCTGTCTGGGCTCCTGAGCTCCCAGCCCCAAAGCTGAAGCAAAGAGAGATGAAATGGAAATCTTGCTTAAACCAAGGCATTTGTCTGGTGTTGGACCTGTCTGCTGCTGATGGCCCTCAAGTGACTTACCCTTGGTAAGCCCCAGTCCTCACCTGTAAATTTCAAGACTGCTGCGAGCATTGAAATGGGAAAGCATTGAGCCTGGAACAAAGTAAGAATTCCATACAGGCTTCTTTGCTTTATTTCTAGGTGTTATGAGGATCTCAGCTTAATTGTTAGTTCACGCACATGGGTATATGAGTGTGGTATGTGTGTCCCCAAACAGTTAATTCCCCAGATTCTTTCTAGGCCTTTCACACTGGTGTTGAGGGACAGGATGTCTGTCCTGGAACCCCTCTGCTTAATAAGGGGGAGAGTCAGAGACTTTAGTGTCCCAATTCCGTTTTCTTTCTTTCTTTCTTTCTTTTTTTTTTTTAGGTTTTATTTATTTATTTGACAGAGAGCATGCACACAAGCAGGGAGAGTGGCAGGCAGAGGGAGAGAGAGAGAAGCAGACTTCCTGCTGAGCAGGAAGCCCCATGTGGGACTCGACCCCAGGACCCCGGGATCATGACCTGAGCTCAAGGCAGACACTTAATCAACAGAGCCATCCAATTCCATTTTCCTGTTGGACTTCTGCTCATGAACACACAAAGGCAGGTCATTGATTTCACATTTACTGCCCCTCAGCAGGGTTAGGGCATCCCTTTTGTACCTTGGTGGCCAAATGCCTGGGCCAAGGGAGGTACACAGGTTTTGACTGTTCTCAGACTTTGCACATGACGTGGAGTGGGGATCCTGCATGATGGAGGGTGACATTGGTCCCTGATGGGAGGTGGAAGAGGAGGCAGAGCTGGGGGAGAGAAAAGGTTAGAGGGAAAAGTGTAAGATGGCTCCCACTCAACCCTTGGTGGTGGCCAAACATCAGCAGAGACGGCCCACACTGAGTCAGAAACACACTTTGGGGTCATGCAGCCCTCTATCCCCTCCCAAAGAACTACCTTCTCGAGCAATTCCAGGAAGCTGGAGTCATAGGAGAAATTTGCTAGAAAGGAGTCCTTCAGCTTCAGCTGCAAAATCATTCCTGGCCCTAGGGATCCAAAAACAGAGTTTAGGGCCCAGTGATTAGGGCCATATTCCCTCAGAGACACACGTACCTCTTCCCCTACACCCCCCACCCCCAGACCCTTTTCCCTGACAATGGCCTTCCAGAACCTATCGATGCAGGGGTTCAACCCCAGACTGAGAGCTCAGAACTGGGTGCCCTGTCCCTCTCACCCTCCTCTTTGGCCTCTTCCTCCCATGAGCACCCAGGCCTCACGCCATCCCGCCCTCACCTGTTGTTCCCTGTGAGCTGCCCAGGAGAGTCAGGAAGAGAAAGAAGGGCATCCTGGCCCCCATTGTGGCCACCTTGCTTTTTGCTTCCCTGATGGAAGAGCTGTCTGAAGCTCTGGCTGGGCTCTCCTTACCAGGCCTGCCTTTCTACACTCCACTCAATCCTTAAGCCCAGGTGTTTGGGGGAAAATGGGAGAGGGAAGCTGGGTAACTGGATTTTCTAGTTCTCCCAATAAGGCTTGAGGACCCAGGAGAGGGCCATTCAGTGGGCTGTTGAGGAAAATAGAAAGTGGTTCCCTTTCCTCAATCCTGTGCCCCCCCTTTCCCTATATCTGGAGACTTGGGGAGGGTGCCCAGTCCTACAGAGAGGGAAGTTAAGGAGGTGTCCCTCTGTAAGTGTCTGGGCCCCACCCAAGCCTGGGCCTCTCCTTGCTCTTTAGAGATTAATGATTAACTGCAATTAATTTCCATCATTCATGCCACGAAAGGGCTCAGGAATGTGGGCCCAAAAGGGAGGGGTAGATTACACCCAAGTTTCTTTCCAAACCCAGGTATCCTGCTCCCCCAGGCACAGCGGCTTTCTAGATAAGAAATCTGGGTAAGGGGGAACCTTCGTCTTTGAATGTTTTGTTTTGATTGTTCTAAAACATCTACTCAGGTGGAAACACAAGTTTCATCAAATATCCTCCTACCCCCTGCCTTATGAACACTCATCCTCCCAATCCACAGCTATATACGCAGGCATTCTGAATGACGAAAACAAGGACAGATATGGAGGGAGAGTTTGGAACACATCTAGTTTACCATCTTTCATTACAAATTAGGAAGCTAAGGCCCAGAGAGGGCATATGACTCACTAAGGTCACCTCACAGGTTTGCAGCAGAGAGATTAGAACCCACCCCTCCATATGCCAGACATAGGGACAAGCTCAACAGATTGACACACTGGTCACATAAGCCCCCAGAACACACAAAAGCACATGCCCTTTGTCTTCCTACTTGCATGCCTGTGTATTATCGCCCTCCTCCCTGGAAGACCAGTGGGCCCAAGCACAGAGGGACGGAAGCAGTGAGACCACTGGGCAGACTCAAGGAGAGAAGCCAAAAGCAAAAGCAAGGAAATGGAGAGACGGAGGGAGACACTGTCTACACCATAAAGATAAATAAAGTGAGGCATCCAAGGACCCCCAGACTTGCACAAGAGAGCAGGCAGAGAAGAACGGAAAGAATAAATGGACAGAAAGATCAGCGGGCACCGGAGGTACGAGCAGGGGGTAGAAGGCAGGAGCACAGGCAGATGCACTGGGGCATCTGAGTCTTCTTAAGAGGAGAGTGGGGGCACCCTATGTCTTTCCCAGCTGGTGCCCATAACTCTATATAGTCGTGGCTCACCCTGCTGTTTGCTAGGAACATTAGAACCATTATTTCCTTTAGTGCTGGTAACGACCCTGTGAAGTACATACCAGCTCACGCCATTTTAGGGTGAAGAAATGACTTAGATCACATGACTTGCCTGAGATTGCACAGGTTGGGAGTAGTGGATTCAAAGCAGTCTGGATTCAGAGCTAGGTTCTGAACTCCTGCATTGCACTGTTCCAGAACATGACTCATGTCTTCCCTGGTGCTCCTCTTTGTCCCTTGCCCCTTCTCTGCTGAAAGAATGGAAAGCTTTGTAGGCCACAACCAGCGAGGTGAGAGATGGCTCAGGTGTTTACCCTGCCCTGAGCAGGCCCCAGGTCCTGACATCCTCCACCTCCATCCAGCTCCCAAATTCTGCTTCCTCAAGGGACCCATGTATCCTTACCCCCAATGGTTGTACTCCTAGGAGCAAGAGGACTCTGGGATAGGACACCCTCCCTTTGAGGAAGGTCTGGCTGGATAGTGACTTGAGCATGGGAGATTGGTCCCAAGTCTGGGAAGAGCCTAAGGGCCAGGTAGGGGAGTCCTCAGCCTCTCTTGCTCACTCTCCCCCTCCTCCAGTGTTTCCTGGGATCAGGCTGGGACAGGTTAATCCCCTGAGGACAGCTTGGTGACCTCTCCCTGGGGATGGAGATCCTGGGGTTGATGGAGGCCCCAACACACCTGGCTCTCCTGAGACTTGTAATCGGCCTTTAAAGAGCTGGGAGATGGATCTGGAAAGGCACACACTGGCAGGCACCATGGATGCTGCACTGGTGCTTTTCCTGGGCCTGCAGGAACACCAACCACTGAAAAGGGGTGTTGGGGTGAAGATGTGGGCTCTGAACCCAGGGACATGGCCGACTCTTCTAACCCCATTTATTTTTCTTCTTCCAACAGCTCAGCTGAGTTCATCAGGAAACACAGTATCTGGAGGCATCCTGACTACCTCTGAGAGTTCCTCAAACTCTTGAAGATACCTCTGCCAGTCTCCTATTTCTGAGGAGATCTCTGCTGGTCTCCTCACTGTCTCTGCTGGTCTCCCCACCATCTCTGGGGAGATCTCTGCCAGTCTCCACACTGTCTCTGCTGGGCTCCCTGGCATCTCTGCTGGTCTCCCCACTGTCTCTGCCAGTTTCCCTACCATCTCTGGGGAGGTCTCTGCCAGGCTCCCCACTGTCCCTGGGGAGATCTCTGACAGTCTGACAGTCTCTGTACCATCTTTGTGAGTTTCTCAACAGGTTCTTCAACTTCTGGGGTTTTCCCTGTAGTGCTCAGACTTCCACTATGACCATTTCTGGGAGCACTGCAGTAACAGTCTTAGTTTCTCAGTGATATTTCTGCTGCTCAGTCCATCTCTGAAGGGCTCTTTAGCTTGGCCTGGGGCTTGGGGCAGGGAGTAAGTTGACAGTTCCCCAGAACCTCACTGAAGCAGTGCCCTGGCCTTGGTGGCTCTACAAAGGCCCCCCCTTCCGCTTTTTAATTTACAAAGTTCTTTTCTTGTAGTTAGTGTTTTTTGTATCCTGCCCAGGACTTTTTTTTTTTTTTTTCTCCCAACGTCAAAGTAAAAAAAGTATTCTCTTATATGTCCTGCTGGAAGCTTTATTATTTAGGCTCTGAAATTTAAGCTTATGATCTGTCTTTGATTAATTTCTGTTTATGGAGTGAGGTAGAGGTTGGTTCATTTTTCCCCTTGTGGATAACCAGTTGTCCCAGACCATTTATTTCAAAGACCCTCCCTCTCTGCCCGCCATTGAATCGTGTGAGTACCTTTACTGAAAGTCAAGCAAACCTACATGTGGAGATCTATTTCTGGACTCTATTCTGTTTTTGTGTGTATATTCTTATGTCAGTGCCATAGCACTTAATGACCAGTTTTGTACCAAGTTTCAAGATCTGGTAGGATAAGTCTTCTACCTTTGTTTTGCTTTAAGATTTCTTGGCTATTCTCAGTCTTCATTATCATAGAGTCAGTTCATCAACTTATACCAACAACTTGCTAGGATTTTGACCGAGAAATTACACTGGGCGTAATTTCTTCTTCTGCTCTCACTCTGATCTCTTCTGGCCATGTTCTCCCTCTGCCCTTCTAGGATCTGTCTGTCTCCCTCACAGTAGCCCCTGGAACTGCTTCCACTCTGCCTGGCCTTCCATGCCCAGCATTGCTGTTTCAGGAGTTTCCACTCCCATAGTGGCTAGAGCGGCCACCACATACCCTGAATTCAGCCTCCAGACCATTAAGGTGCTCTTATTTGCACTGGGCCATTTACCAGTAAAGATGGTGGTTGGGCCCATTCTTTTATAGCCAGCCCTGGCTCTTGGAGAAGAGTGTAGGAACAGGCATTAGTGCCTGCTTTCAACTGTATTTTGAGTATGTCTGAGAATGTCTACAATTCTTAAACGGGTTTTGGTCCTGCTTGAGCTTCTGGTCATACCAACAGCTGGACGTCTGTTACCTGACTGCTTCCTTAAAAAGTTTCCAACTTCCTTCCTCATGGCCTGATCTGTCTTTCTGGTGCAAGAAGCATTCCCTCCAAGGATCCTGTTCCCCTCCTCCCTCTGTTTCCTCCTCTTCTCCCCTCCATTCCCAGCAGGGGAGGCATGGGCAGCCTCTCCCCAGGTAGCTGAGGGCAGGAAATGAGGGGAGGGAGGACAGGACAACAGGCTCTAGCTCCCCTTGATCAGGTGGTGGGAAGGACTGGGGTTCAGAAGAAGGAGAGAGCCCTGTCTGAGCATCCTTATAGCAGACGTGTTGCAGATGAGAGAGACATAGACAACAGAGCCAGAGATACTAGAGGAAAGTTCAGAAAGACAGAAATATGTGGATGTCAGTGAGGAGTTTAGAGACCAACAGACACACATCCACAGGTGTCGGGGAAGAGGTAGCTGTGGCTTGGATGGAAGCCCTTAAAACCCCTTCCACTGAGATTCTGCTCTCAGGATGATAGGAAAGAACTCCACAGAGAGCTGTGGTCTTTGGGCTGCATAGACATAGGAGTCACAGAAGGAAAGATGGAAAGTCATTGGAGGGCAGTGGAGAGCTGAGGGTTGAGGTCCCACCTGCCTTGATCACTTTCTCTCTGTTCCTCAGGCCCGAAGCCTCAGGAGAAGAGCTCTGTCTGGGACTGGGCCATTGTGCTGATCACCCTCACTGTGGTGGCAACAATGGTCAGCCTACTGTATGGCATCGAGAAGGTGAGTGAAACTGTGGCCCAAACGTGGGGGTCCCAAGGCCAGTGGGCTGGGACCTGGCATTCCAGGACTCTGAGAAGAACAGGGGCTTCAGGGAGGAGGATGACAACCTGCCACACTTAGAGGTCAGGGGGAAAAGGATACCTTGTCTGGGTGGCTGAAACACTGACCAGGCAGGGATAGGGATTTGGGGTCACTGAAAGAGAGGCTGGGAAGAGCTAGAGGCTGGGAGACAAGCCCAGGGAGATGCTAAATTTAGCACCAAGCAGTGAAGAGCTGTCTGCTCTGTGAATCATATCAACCTGGGTGTTGAATCCTAGCTCTACCATTACAGCTGTGTGATCTTGTGCAAGATACTTAACCTTTCTGTGCTCCAGATTTCTCATTAATAATAATAACTAATACTTAAATAGCATTTATTATATGCCAGGGACTATATACATACCCATGTACCTGTTGATATAGGTGCTATTATGACCCCTCATTTTATAGATGAGGTGTAGCCCTCATTTGATAGATGAATGCTGGGTAAAAGGAAAATGATAGCATCCACTTCAAAGAGCTGTTGGAGAATGAACTATATATGTAAAGCACTTAAGTGCTTGGGATTAATAAGTGCTTACTAAATTAGCCTTATTAGTCACTATTATTGTTTTGCTTGAAAAGGAATGCTGAGAACCTGAGCTGTTAAAAAGAGACAGCAGTCTTTGGGGAGAGCTGAGGGCTGGACAGCAGGTTCCAGGGGCCCTCAGTTAACCCAAACTATCCATCCCTCATCTCACAGGTCTGTTGGTTCCAGAAGGAAATGAGTGTGGAGTGTGGTTGTGGTTCTGGGAGTTCTTACAACTGCCACCACGAGGACAGCAGCCAGTGCTACCCTGTCAAATGAAGGGATGGGGCCAGGATAGCTGAGTATTCCTCCCCCTTGGGCCTTCCTTCTTCCTCTCCAAATAGACTCAGCTTCGCATTCAGCTAGCTGGGACCATTTCCTACAGTGGATTCCAGGTCTCCTCCACCAACATTGTGAGGGGAAGTCCATGGTCAGTCACCAAGTGGGAGGCTGAGATTCCAGTCCTGGTCCTGCCACCAGCCCGCCATCTGGCACTTAAGTTCTCTGATGCCATTTTCTCATCTGCAGAAGGAAGGACCAGAGCTCCATGGTCTCCAGGGGTCTTCCAGACTTCATGGAATCTAGGCCTGGATGGTTGGAACTTTTGCTCCTCACCCTTTCTTCCTATTCTACCCTCTTCCACAGAGAAGCTCATTAGCTAAGGACACTTTAGGCCTCCCCAGCTTAGGATGGGGGATTCTCCCTTCACAGCTCCTTTCATATGGAGCCCCTTTGGGCTGGCTCCTTCCCTCCCAAGACCCAGATTCTCTCACTGTCTCACCAGATTCTCCTCACAGGTGAGGAACCCTGCTCTGTAATGCCCCCTTAGACCACTCTGAGTGGGTGAAGGACACAATTCTTGCTCAATGAAACATTAGCCCCTCCACTTGTCTTCTAGCCACTGTCTATTTGTCGAAGCACATGGGTTTTACCATAGGGCAGGCACTGCCTGATTCTGGTCTCCTATTTACCAGGTGTGTGACCTTGGGCAAGTCACTTCCCTGATCTGAGGTTGTTTATTCTCATCAGTAAAAGTGAGGCTAACATTGTTAACCTCATATGTTATAACAAGGTAAGGTGCTTAGCACAGTCTTTGGTACACAATAAATACTCAAACATTAGAAGCTAGTAGGGTTGTTTTGTGACTGGCCCCTCAGCCTCTAGCACAGCAACCTCTACTCACACTAAGAAATCAACTTGATCCTCTACTAACCCCCCCCCCCCAATTCCTCTAACCCAGATCTATGGATCCTCTGGGATAAGTTGTGGCTAAAAGAGAAGGGAGGATGTTTATTTACCCAGCCAAAATAATCTCGGCACTACTGACATACTGGTCTGGAGAGTTCTTTGTTCTAGGATCTCCTGGAGTCCCCATCTTTCCTTTCTCCTGATTCCTTGTTGGGGGGACTGTCCTGTGCAGTAACATTATGTTGAGCAGCCTCTCTGGCCTCTATCCCCTAGATGCTAGTAGTACCCCTCCAAGTTGTGACAAGAATATCTCCGGGTTTTGCCAGATGTTTGTTGGGGGAGTAAAACTGTCCCTCTCTGTTGAGAACCACTTTTGTAGAGGTCTGGGTCCCTGGGGGAAAGGGTGAGGTTGGGGACTAGTGGAAAAGGGGGTTGTCAGTCACTCTGAGTCCAGATGGAGTTACAGCAGAGGATCTGCTGCTGCCTTTGTTCCCCCATCTTGCAGGGTGCATTGCCTGGGAGTCAGGCCACCTAGTTCTGACAAGTCAGTCTTTGGCCTGACTCCATGGAGCCTCATCTAACTCCCATTAATTTCATAAATGAGCAGTTGGTCTGTTCTCCTCTTCTTAATCATTCCAGCCCTGCCTAGGGCTTAGGGACAGTCATATCAAGTGATGAGATGAGAGAAATCCACATGTCCAGTCTACTGGTCCTCCCATGAGCCCCACTGCCCTGAGGCCCTGGCCCTTTAGATCTTGACATTCTCTACTCTCTCTGCCATCTCTACTTCCTGCAGAAACTCATTAGGTGGCCCAGGTACCCACTCCATACAGCCCAGTAGTATGTGCTTACTGATTGTCTACTGTGTTCCAGGTGCTATCTCAGGTGATGGGGAAGCAGCAGAGGTCAAGGCAAAGACCTTGCCTACAGGGTGCCTACTTTCCATGAGAGGAGGCCCACTGGGAGCAGATCAAGTGAGTCATAGTGGGGTGGTGACTTGGACACCTGGACTCATGGCTTTGTCTCTCAATGACCTTGGTAGTTTTTCCCCACTGCAACTCCAGATGCAGACACGGTCATTTGGGAGTCCAGTGAGTGAATTTTGACAATGTTCTGAACTAATGCTTGCTCTAGGCAAGAAATCAGGAGAAAGGAAAGATGGAGACTCTAGGAGATCCTAGAAATGAGATGTCTGCATTTCTATATGGTGTGGATGAGGGGGGCTTGGAAGCAAAGAGATGGCCACTGGGCTGATATGGGAGAGGAGGGGAGGTATGGGCTGAAGGCATAGCCCCTGTATACCAAGCATCTTCACCAAAGATAAATCTCAGCCTCTGTATTCTGCATCCCTGGTGAGGTGTGTGAGGTCAGCTTCTGGGCTTCCGTATGTGTCTTGTCACTTGTCCCTGTCACTGCCCCCATTGTCTCTGCATCTTGTTGTGTCATCTCTGGACATCTGGAAGCACCTGTCTCTGCCATAGTGGGCCATGTGAGGGTTTTCCTCTTTGCTCTTTCACCTGATATGCATGGACGGCTCCACCCAGGCAAAAAGAGTGACCATGTGTGAGTAAGGGGTGTGGAAAGCAGGGCTGACGTGAGAGAGGCAGGAAGGCAAATGTGAAGCTGGAGAAGAACCAGAATTTAGATCTCTTCCCATAACCTGACAACCCAATCATCTCCCTCTCCACTCCACCCATCAGAGCTCAGTCCTTCCAGAGTCCAGCCATTTGCTCCCTACCTCCTCAGAGCCCTGGAAGCCACCCCACCCAGTCCCCACTCCCTCTGCTAGGTCTGGGTCAGGAGGCTTCCCCCTCTGTGTTCCTTTTCTCAGATCCCACCCATTCGGCAGACACCCAGGGCCTGGCTCCATGACGCGGCAGCTGCGGTCTCCCGTTATCAGGCACCCCTGTGGGGTGGGGTGGTTCCATTTGTTTAAGGTTTAGGCCTGAGGGGCCCCAGCCCCCATGACGTCAAATATGGACCCATATAAGCTGAGGAGACCCCAGCCCATGGCTCCAAGCAGCTGTCCAACTCCGACATGGCCCAGCCAGTCCACTGCATCTGTTCCACCTTTGGCCTCCAGTGCTGCCTCCTCGTCCTTCTAGCTTCTTGGGAGGGAGGTAAGATGACCCCAGAGGCAAAGGGGTCACAGGGAGACAGAAGACAGAGAGGTATTGTTTCTTAACACTTATAGGGTTGAATGACCAATCAAAGAAATGGATAGCAGTGGATGTGTGTGGAAGGGGAAGGGGTGTGGGTACAGGTTTATTGCAAAAGTTGCCTAGAATGTTCACTGCTCAAGTTTGCTGGCTAATGGGCAGGTAGGAGATGAAATCCAGCTTGTGCTTTGCTTCTCAAGACACAGCCTGCAAGGTTGCACCCACCCAGAGTGGGGCTTCTTCCAGTTTATATAAAGACACCGTACAGGCTGAGACAGCAGCGGGGACCTGACATTTGCTGAGAATCTGCTCTGTGCAAGGAACTTACAGGTGCTCACAGTACTTCATCTCATTTTATCTCCTCAAATCCCCTAAGGTGGTTAATAATATCCTACTTTATAGTGAGAAGAGTGTGACCCAGAGAGGTAAAGGGACTTCTCCAAAGTCATGCAGCTAGAGGGTAGCAAACAGGGATTCTGACACTCCACATTGCCTGCTTCCCTATGGAGGCATGGGGTGCATTTCTCTTCCAAAAGCCCTGTTTTATGCTGACCTCAGTTCTACTCTGGAGTGTGGCCCATTTAACTAGTCTAGACTTCCCCACATCTGGCTGATACCAATAGACGATGATGCTTACTGAACACTTACTATGTGCTAGGTACTGGTGTACGCACTTCATCCATGTTTACTTGTTTAATCCTTATAACAACTTGATAAGGTATGCGTGTGTTTTTGTCTCTCCATGTTATAGTTGGGAAATATTCCAGGATTCCGTGAGAAAATGTATATGGAAAAGTTTAATGAGCAAAACAGAACCACAAGTTAAAGTGAAATCACCAAATTAGTTCACTTAGTTAAGAAAGAGCTCTGTGACTGACTCCGGGACATAGAGAGGCCAAACACAAAGGCAGTTTGAAGGGGACCTGGGTGATTTGAAGGAGGGTCTTCATAAGGCAGACATATACAAGTAGATTTGGAAGGACTCTCTGTGTACTGGATAGGTTATCCATGGCAACAATGTTAATGATCATAAACCGGAGCCCAGAAAGTTGTGATTCTGGATGCTCCAGACAATATTTGGGGCAGGACGGTTAGAAGCTTCTCCTTCTAATAGTGTTTGGCTGAGGGTGATATTGGAGGAAGTTTCTTCTTCCCTGAGCTCAGGTCATGTTGAGCCCAGAAGGGCTGGGGGTGAGGGGATCAAGTGTATGGTAGATGGTAAGGGAAGGGACTGAGGAATCTTCAAGGTGCCTCTGCTAGGTCTCTGCAGTGCATTCTATTTGTGCCCTGACTTGATGTCCTTCTGTCTACATTGAGGGTCTGGGGACAGAGGCATCAGGGCCCTCCTAAGCCTCCCAATCTCCAGGCTCTTCTCTTTGCCTTCCTGTCAGGCTGCTATCCCACCTGCTGCTCTCCACCACCTTCTGTTGCGTGGCTGCCCAGAGAGAGGAATTTGTAGGTACAGAGCAAAAGGGCATGAGTCATGAATCAACTTCATATACATTCACTTTTGAGGGAGATTTGCTCTAGGACACAGACAGGTGCAGGGCAGACTTGAGATCCAAATTCTAGAACAGAATACTCTGGGCTCTGTGTGTGTTGTCTGGGAAGATGGCCATTAGAACTTGCCTGGGTGGCATGGAGGGGATGGCCGAGGGAAGGGCCAGGGCAGTGGACACTCAGATCCTGTAGAGAAGAGCAAGCGGATGACAGGTAGGGAGGGCTTGAGACTGGGATAAGGTTGGGATGAGGTAAAGTTGGAGCTGAAATATGGATCTGGCTGGGCACATGACTCTGTCCAGCAGGGAGTGAAGCTAGGGTAGAGAGGGAAGAGTAATGACCGGGGAGGATGAAGATCTTTAGCCCACAGTTCTAGCCCTTGTCCCCCATCATTTATCCATAGGACTAGTCAATACCCAGGCTCAGATAACTGGATCTTAGAAACTAAGAGTCTGTGTCATGTAACCATAGAACCAGAGGTGCAGAAACTAGATTAAATTATCTCTGAGGGGGACGCCTGGGTGGCTCAGTTGGTTAAGCGGCTGCCTTCAGCTCAGGTCATGATCCCAGGGTCCTGGGATCAAGTCCCACATCAGGCTCCTTGCTCAGCAGGGAGCCTGCTTCTCCCTCTGCCTCTGCCTGCCTCTCTGTCTGCCTGTGCTCACTCTCTCTGACAAATACATAAATAAAATCTTTAAAAAATAAATAAATAAATAAATAAATAATCCCTGAGGGCAGCACAAGTGGGGCTGGAGTCGTGGAGAGAATCTAAAAATGATGTTTTCCTATAATAAATGTTATTTGATTTAATTTATATGACAGAAATAATATATGCTCATAATAGAAACTCGAAAATTGAAAAAATGAGAAAGAGAAATAAAGTCTCTCCTAATACTCCCCAGTTACCTACCTAGGCAACCATTTGAGTATATTTCTCTTTAGTCTTTTTACTCTCAGTTTTAGGTCACATATCGAGGCTATGTTCTATAGACATTTCAAGCATTTACCCATATTACTACAAATGGAGTAAGCCATTTTCTAGGGGAAGGACACCAAGAAACACCAGATATGCTCTTTTGGGTGAGGCTGCTCTGACAGTGACCCTTCATCATGAGTCACCTAGCAGGATGTCTACCTTCTTTTCAAATAAGAAAACGAAACAGATTAAACAAACCTTTGGAATTGCACATAGTTTTGATGTTGTGGGATTTGTTTTCATTCTTTAATCCAGGCTGAGCATCCACCTCCAGTGCCTTGTGCTAAGGCCAGAATTTCCTCTTTGCCTATCAGTGACCAAAAAATTTACTTTCAGACCATTATTGTAGTCAGGGAAATAAATATCTCATGGTGATAACTTCCTAGGGAAATAAAACTGCTACCAGTGGTAGATTTACTGGGGAGAAGAGATGGTCATCTCATGGCTGGTGGAAGGGGGTGGTGTTAGTCACTGACTTGCCTTGTGGGTGGACTCGGAACCAAAGAATTCTTTGAGTTTGACTCCAGATTTTACCATTGACGGCTCCACAATTTGGTGAAGTAGATCTGGAATTCTAAGATGCAATTATCTGAGTCTAGTTATTGATAATGTGGCTCTTGGGGTTAAATGACAGCCAGTATCTCAGAACTGGTGTGCTGAGGACTTCTTTTAACATCTCAGGGGCTCAGGGGACCTCAGTTGGTTAAGTGTGTGCCTTTGGCTCTGGTCATGATCTCAGGGTCCTGAGATTGAGCCCCATATTGCACTCCCTGCTCAGTGGTGAGCCTGCTTCTCCCTCTCCCTCTGCTTGTGCTCTCACTCTCTCTCAAACAAATTAATAAAATCTCAAAAAAAAAAAAAAAACCCCATACATCTCAGGGGCTCAATTATTTCACGTGACAGAAATTACCCTTTGGTTTTCCAACCTTTGAAGGTCACAGCTATGTTTGCTTTTTTACTTAATGCACATAAGCAAAGGTTGTTGGCACTGTTCCTGAAGAGTTTTTATCAGTCTTAAAATATTCTGTTAATCACCCATTCAACAAATATGTATAAAGTGCTTCCTCTAGGCTGGGGACCTAATAATGAATAAAACAAATAAAAATCCCTGCCATTGTGGGAAGTACTCATTATATACTAGAGAATAATGAGTGGCATGTTGGTAAAACACAGAAAGGGGAAGTGGCCCAGGAATGCAGGCTGCCCTTCGGAAGAGGTGGTCAGGGCAGGCCTCAGAGGTATATGGAGTAGGTTGGTCAGGAGAGACAGCAGTGGCTGCAGAAGGCCACTCTCAGACTCCGCTTACTACCAGGAGAACAGGGCAAAGTATGAGACTGTTTCAAAGACTACAATTTGGATTCAACAAACTCTTTTATTTTTATTTTTATTTTTTTTAGATTTTATTTATTTATTTGACAGATCACAAGTAGGCAGAGAGGCAGGCAGAGAGAGAAGGGAGGAAGCAGGCTCCCTGCTGAGCAGAGAGCCTGATGCGGGGCTCGATCCCAGGACCCTGGGATCATGACCTGAGCCGAAGGCAGAGGCTTTAACCCACTGAGCCACCCAGGCGCCCCTCAACAAACTCTTTTAAAAAATCTTTTATGCCCAAGCTTTTGCAGTTGACATCATTGTTATTTATAGTTGAGGATGTGGAGCTTCTGAACATTTAAGTGACCTAAGCAAGGATGCAAAGCTGGTGAGGGACAAAGCCTGAATTCTGATCCCGTCCTCTGATTCTTTAAGGCCAGTGGAATTTTCTACTGTGCTGTGCTGCTCATTTCTTCACTCTGTATATTTATTCAGCCCATATCACATTTAAAAGCATCTGGCATAGGGATTCCTGGGTGGCTCAGTCAGTTAAGTTTCTGACTCATGATTTCAGCTCAGGTCATGATTGCAGGGTTGTGAGATTGAGCCCTGTGCCAAGCCCCGTGCTGAGTGTGGAGTCTGATTCATATTCTCTTTCTTCCTCTGCCCCCCAATTCTCTCTCTAAAAAAAATTAAAAATTAAAAAAAATCATCTGGGGTATAGTGAGAAGCCTGACTTTGCCAATTATTTAATATCTTTGAACTTCCTTTCCTTACCTATAAAATAGTAAGATCATATACTTGTCTTACAGTTTTGTGGTGAAGATTAAATAAACAAATGTAGAGACAGCATTCTTTAGGGTTTCCACAAATGCCAATGTTCTTTCTTTTCCAACAGCTGGACTGACCTATAGTTTGTGTAATGTAGTCTTAACAAGTAGGAGCCTGGGCCTGGGAACCCAGAATGTGTGTTCAAACTCTGGCTCAACTTCTTACTTGGGGAGTGTCCTTGGGGAGATTACTTAACTTCTCCGAACCTTGTTTTCTCATTTGTAAAAAGGAGAGAATAGTGAATAGTTCTCAACTTCAAAGGGCTGTTGTGAGAAGTAAATGAGCTAATACATGTCCTCATTCATAAGACCTGCCTGTCTCACAGTATGTGCACAAGAAAGGTTGGCCATGGCCATTGCTGTGAGATTGTGTGCAAGTCACCATTCCTCCAGGAATGGTGAAACTCAAGTTTCTTGGCTGTAAGATAGGGAGGCTGACAGCTTTCTAAGGCACCTTTTGGGGGTGACTATGAGATCAGTCATCCTAGAAGAAAATACAGAAAGAGATGTCTATGAGGCAACCACCTGAGCTCTTGGCCTAGAGAATGTGGCCAGTGAATAGCAGCTATCATTGGGATTGCTGCTGAGGGAATCAAAGAATGGAACTCACATAATGGAGTGAGGGCCTGAAAATTCAGCCCTCCTTTCTCTCCCTAACCTCTAATCCCTTCAGACTTGGGCTTCTCTAGTATCCTCACCCCCTTCTTTTCCCACCCTATTTCTTTCAAGGAGTTCCCCAGCCCTCTACTCTCATTGGGAGCAGGGAGGTAGGTGGACTGTGCTTTTCTATGATTGGGAATGGGTCCAGGTTCTGGTTGCCGCCTTGAGTTAACAGAGACTGGAAATCTCAGTTATGTAACAACACTATCTCTCACTCTTTGATGATCTCCTAGCTAGGTATCAGAGACATCCCCTCTGTCCCCATTAGTTGTTTTTCCATGTAATTAAGGCCCATATCTGCTCATTGATAGAGGTTTCTTCTCTCACACCCTGTCCTTAAACATGGTCAGTCCCTTTCAGAATTCAGCTGCCTCATTCACTCCTCTCAGGACCCCAACCAGATACCCTTTTCTTTAAGGAAGGAGAACTTTATCTATCCCAGATGACTTTAGGTGTGTGAAGGGGTGGGGGAGTCAGTGGGGAACCATAAGGAATGAGTCATCTCATCTACTTCTCTGCATCCAGACCAAATTTGAACACCAAAATGAAAGTTTCCCATCTCCCTCCTCTATCCACCCTCCATTCCTCTTCTTACCTTTCATTCATCATCTGTGTCTACTTATTAATCCCTATGGGAAGTTCTGCCAGAAATCTTACCTCAGTCTCTCACATAGTTACATTTGAGATGGAGCTTGAATGTTATGGAAAGATGGAGATTCTGATATTTGTTCCTTTTCCTCTCAATTCTGTCATGGAAAGGGAACTGCACTCCATAAGTATATAAACTCTAAAGGAGCATTTGTGGAACAAAGTTCTAGTCGATATCTGATCTCAAAATCTTATGATTTGATGGGCAGGGCAAGAGGTAGAAATTGACAGGCACACAAATAACTAATGTCAAGTTGAAGGTAGCAGGAAAGGGTATTAACAAATAATTTTTGGAGCACTAAGATGAAGCTAGATCTTATTTGTTTGGAAGGATCTGGAAAGATGCTATAAAGCCAGCAAGGTCTGAAGCTGAGAACTGAAGAGCAGATGAGGAAAAGAGGTATGGTAACATTCTTGCTGAAGGCACAAACTGAACAAAGGTCCAGAGACTAAAGGAGAGAGTGGGAATTATATATCATAGAATTCTGGGAATACTGGCTGGGGAGATATATCTAGGACAATAAAGGGATCCCTAGAGATAGAAGTGGACAGAGAAGCAAAGAACATAATGGAAGTTTTTTATTTGTCTCTCTTCCTTCACAGGTGCTAGCAAAATTCAAAGATTTCAGAAAACTGGTGAATCCCCAGCACCTGATCATTTGATCCCTTCTACTTCAGGACTTGTTTATAGTACACACTCTGATCATACTTCTCTTCATTCAGGCCACAGCCTTCTAGACATCAGTAAATCTACAGAAACCCATAAGCTAAAACGTCATTGCAATAGTACACACAATTTCAAACCAATTTACAAACCTACAGGTAATTCCCAAAACTCTACAAGTCATCATATAGTTCCTCCTACTTCTGGGAAAAAACCCAGCAATCAAGGAAAAGACCCAAATGTCCAGAATGTACACTCTCTTAATACTACTGACTCTACTAACACACATAAAGGACTGTCTGGTACAAAAGATCCAGTCCCAGCACCCAGGAACAAAACAGCTTGCCGTAAGCCCAACATACAGAAAATGGGTACAGGAAACCAACATAAAACTGTAACACCTTCAAGAAACATCAACATTACTTTAAACAGTAAAAGCACTGCTTCACACAAGATCATAAGTCCTGTCCACAACTTGGTCAGTCCAGAGAGCAATGAAATACCTAATTCCTCCTCAGGCAAAAGCGAAACAACCACAAAGGTATCATATGAGATTAAAAGAACCCCAGAAAGGTCAAAAAGAGCTGAGGATCACAAAACATCTCCTAGTTCCAGAACTACAGTTCCCGCAGGCAAGACTGAGATGAAGACTACAGAACCCATAAACAGGAGTACATCAGCCACTGAGAATAACACACCAGTGCTGGCAACACTTAGAGAAGGGGGACATAGGAGCACATCAGCTCATATACATATCACAAGATCACTAGAAAACTCACTGGAACATGGAAGAGGGGCCACATGGCTTTATAAGAAGAACACAGGAGTTCCAGCAGAGTCTACAAAACATGAAGAAGGGACTAAATCAACTGATGAGACAATTACAACAACCCAAGAAAACACCAAGAAACATGGACAGAGCAGCACTCTGTCCAGCAAGAAGACCACGAAAGCCCCAGAAGGGTCCACAGATGATGTGGGGAAGACCACAGGAACCCTGGAAGGATCCAAGGACCATGGAGAGAAGACCACGCTAGCCAATGGGAAGACGACAAGAGCCCCAGAAGGGTCCACAGAAGATGCGGGGAAGACCACAGGAGCCCTAGAAGGGTCCAACAACCATGGGGAGAAGACCACTCTAGCCAGTGGGAAGACCATGAGAGCCCCAGAAAGGCCCACGGAAGATGCGGGGAAGACCACAGGAGCCCTGGAAGGGTCCAAAGACCGTGCGGAGAAGACCACCCTAGCCAGTGGGAAGACCATGAGAGCCCCAGAAAGGCCCACGGACGATGCGGGGAAGACCACAGGAGCCCTGGAAGGGTCCAAGGACCATGGGGAGAGGGCCACACTAGCCAACGGGAAGACCACAAGAGCCCCAGAAGGGTCCACAGAAGATGCTGGGAAGACCACAAGAGCCCCAGAAGGGTCCACGGAAAATGTGGGGAAGACCACAGGAGCCTTAGAAGGGTCCAAGGACCATGGAGAGAAGCCCACCCTAGCAAACGGGAAGACCACAAGAGCCCCAGAAGGGTCCACGGATGATGCGGGGAAGACCACAAGAGCCCCAGAAGGGTCCACGGAAAATGTGGGGAAGACCACAGGAGCCCTAGAAGGGTCCAAGGACCGTGGGGAGAAGACCACCTTAGCCAACCGAAAGACCACAAGAACCCCAGAAGGGTCCACGGAAGATGGGGGGAAGACCACAGGAGTCCTGGAAGGGTCCAAGGACCAAGGAGAGAAGACCACACTAGCCAATGGGAAGACCACAAGAGCCCCAGAAGGGTCCACAGAAGATGCGGGGAAGACCACAGGAGCCCTAGAAGGGTCCAAGGACCATGGAGAGAAGCCCACCCTAGCCAACGGGAAGACCACAAGAGCCCCAGAAGGGTCCACGGATGATGCGGGGAAGACCACAAGAGCCCCAGAAGGGTCCGCGGATGATGCGGGGAAGACCACAAGAGCCCCAGAAGGGTCCACGGAAAATGTGGGGAAGACCACAGGAGCCCTAGAAGGGTCCAAGGACCGTGGGGAGAAGACCACCTTAGCCAACCGAAAGACCACTAGAACCCCAGAAGGGTCCACGGAAGATGGGGGGAAGACCACAGGAGCCCTGGAAGGGTCCAAGGACCAAGGAGAGAAGACCACGCTAGCCAATGGGAAGACCACAAGAGCCCCAGAAGTGTCCACAGAAGATGCGGGGAAGACCACAGGAGCCCTAGAAGGGTCCAAGGACCATGGAGAGAAGCCCACCCTAGCCAACGGGAAGACCACAAGAGCCCCAGAAGGGTCCACGGATGATGCGGGGAAGACCACAAGAGCCCCAGAAGGGTCCACGGAAAATGTGGGGAAGACCACAGGAGCCCTAGAAGGGTCCAAGGACCGTGGGGAGAAGACCACCTTAGCCAACCGAAAGACCACAAGAACCCCAGAAGGGTCCACGGAAAATGTGGGGAAGACCACAGGAGCCCTGGAAGGGTCCAAGGACCAAGGAGAGAAGACCACGCTAGCCAATGGGAAGACCACAAGAGCCCCAGAAGGGTCCACAGGAGATGCGGGGAAGACCACAGGAGCCGTAGAAAGGTCCAAGGACCATGGGGAGAAGACCACCTTAGCCAACGGGAAGACCACAAGAACCCCAGAAGGGTCCACAGATGATGTGGGGAAGACTATAGGAGCCTTAGAAGGGTCTAAGGACCATGGACAGAAGACCACCATCACCAACAGGAAGACCACAAGAGCCCCAGAAGGGTCCACGGAAAATGTGGGGAAGACCACAGGAGCCCTAGATGGGTCCAACGACCGTGGGGAAAAGACCACCTTAGCCAACCGAAAGACCACAAGAGCCTCAGAAGGGTCTATGGAAGATGCGGGGAAGACCACAGGAGCCCTGGAAGGGTCCAAGGACCATGGAGAGAAGACCACCCTAGTCAACGGGAAGACCACAGGAGCCCCAGAAGGGTCCAAAGACCATGCAGAGAAGACCACCCTAGCCAGTGGGAAGACCACAAGAGCCCCAGAAGTGTCCAAGGACCATGGGGAGAAGACTACCCTAGCCAACCAGAAGACCACAAGAGCCCCAGAAGGGTCCACGGAAGATGTGGGGAAGACCACAGGAGCCCTGGAAGGGTCCAAGGACCGTGGACAGAAGACCACCTTAGCCAACAGGAAGACCACAGGAGCCCTAGAAGGGTCCAAGGAAGATGTGGGGAAGACCACAGGAGCCCTGGAAGGGTCCAAGGACCGTGGACAGAAGACCACCTTAGCCAACAGGAAGACCACAGGAGCCCTAGAAGGGTCCAAGGACCATGCGGAGAAGATCACCCAAGCCAATGAGAGGATTACAAGAACTCCAGCCAAATCTACAAAACGTGACCAATCTGTCACTAATACTTCTCCTGGTTCAAATAAAAAGGATATTACCCATGAGGTGCCCATCGGTTCTTTTACACTCACCACATCTCACATGGAGCTTAGTTTCTCCATATCAGAGACCCCGGGCAACAAAAGCCATCCATATCAAAACAAAGATGGCTCACACAGAGGTCTTCATACTGGCGGAATGAGCGAGAGTGTTTCATTCCCTGCATGGGCCATAGTTATTGTGGTCCTGGTGGCTGTAATTCTCTTCCTCATGTTCCTTGGCCTTATCTTTTTGGTAAGGAAGAGGGATGCTACAGGGGAACGAACCCATGAGATAGGGAGTTGACAAGAGATTATGGATCTGAACCAGAGGGAGTAATTAGCTCAGAAAAAGGGGCATGGTCGGTGGTGGTGGGGGGGATGGTAATAAAGGGGTGGTGGTGGTGGAAACCATGGGAAAGACAGTGAGGCATGGGGCATGAACAATGACATTGGAGAGAAGTCTGTGACTGAGAAAAAAAGGATGTAGAATAGGGAAAAATTGGGGGTTGGAGAAAGAATCTGGAATGTGAGAATAGGGGATATTAGGATAGGAAAAATTGGACAGAGGAGGGAGTTGGAGAAGTCTGGGACTTAATGCATGGGATCTGGGGCTGGAATAAGGATCAAGTTTTGGATGGAATCTTGAGAAAGGATGAAGCTAAAGGTCTAGAGTCAGGAAGAATAGAGTCAAAGGATTATGGGTATTGAGGAAAGCAAATGGCACAGCAGATGAAACCCATTCTTCCTTTCTCCTAATAACAGGTCTCCTATATGACAAAAACACGGCGTGCACTGATACAGAACAAGGAGGACAGTGACCCAGAGAATGATGGGGGCCCTAATTCCTATCCAGTCTACCTGATGGAGCAGCAGACTCTCGGCACAGGCCAGATCGCTTCCCCACGGTGATTCTTTAGAAAGTGCCAGCTCTTCCATGCCCTTCCTAAGATGAGGAATTAGACTCACAATTCATATTTCCTGGACTCCAGGAAGGGCAAAGTACTGGCAGTTAACAGCATTAACCCTTCATCTGCGGTGTTCTTATTGAAACTGGTCTAAAGATGAGATAAGCAAGAAGGATGTGAGTCTGGCAGATATAAAAGAATGAATAATATGAGCATGTGTTCTCTATAGAAGATGATGGTTTCAAAATGAAAGGATGTTTGATGGACATATGGGGTGGGCACAAATACTGGACACATACTGAGTATTGGGAGGAGCAGCCTGGCTAAGGGAAGTTTGGGGGCCTTAGAAGGCAATGTCTCAGATCTGACTGTAAGTTGGGTTTCAGGACCAATCTATAATACTTCTATCTATTACTTAGACTTTTTGTGTAAGCAGGCTTGTCTTTGAGTTCCTAGGACACTTGACTCCCTCCTTTTTAAAATGAAAAAGTAGAATCTGAGAAGAAAAGAGGACATATTTCCTTCACTATCTCTACACCTGGGAAAAAGGAAAATTTGAGAAAAGATAATAAATATCTCTCATTCATATGGTTCTTACCTCATCCTCCTGAATCCTTTCATTTTTCTAAATGTCTATAGTAGGCATCCTGCTGATTTGGCTTGCTGGGTTGTGGGTGGCATGCAGGGAGGGATTTTTGTCTGGCCTGCAGTGTTACCCATTCATCCCCATCAGGCCTTCCCTGATGGTGTTCCCCACTCATCATTTACTTTCCTATTTGTTCTACCAAAAGCCAGTCCAGGCTTTTTACTGGAGGAGTCACTCACCTTCTCTGTTGCCCCCATTCTCTCTCTTCTCACACTTTGACCCCAGATTCTGATTTTCCTCCATGTAGGCATCTCATCTGGATTTTCTCTCCAACTTATTAAAACCCTTTTGCCTATTACTGATTTGGTAGAGGGGGAAAGACAGATAATGGATAGCTTCCTATCTATTGGTCTTTTTATAATAAAGTATAAAATATTTGTAAAATAAGAACATCATAATTACTGTTAGTTGGGAGAAGTCCTGGCTGGTGTTTCTGACTCTGACTGTGACCTGTAGAGGACCTTAATCAGGAGTGGGTAGAGAACAGGAATTCTTTGGAGGATCATGGAAGAGGAGGTTGAATTTCTATTGCTCCTAAAATGAGTCATTCCTGAGTTCCTGCTGGGCTCATTTGCATGTTGACAAAACAAGAGAAAATGTGTTAGCTAATAAGCAAGTATTTCTAAGCACATTTTATAAATTCTGTTGAGGATTATAAAGAAGTATAAGGCATAGTTGTCACCTGAGACATCAATATAGGAAAATTAAAATTAAATACATAATTCATTAAGGGTTATCACAAGTCAATATTACACAGAATTAAACAGGATTCTAATGAATTAAACCCAGTATTTATGGGCAACTACTACATCCCAAATTTATGTTAGGACATTAGCCCTGCTCTAAAACCATTCTACACCCAACCAACACCCTCATCCACATGGCCTTGGCTCTCACTCTTACCAGAGGAGATCAGAAACTTTCCTGAGCAGAAATATGATTTAGTTTGTCACAGGCCTTCCAACTTGAACTTCATTTGGAATCAAAAGGCAATCAATATCTGCTACTTTTGGCATTCCCATTTGCAGTAAGCTGGACATCTACCATGGACAGTAGTCCTAATGTAGACACTTACGAGTTATCTGCCACGGTCCACTCCAGACTGGGGGAGGTGGTGGTCCTCAGGTCTCAGGATCTCTCTGAATCTCCCACCAGAGTTCTGCTCTGCTAAAGGCAGAATTGTAGCTTGGATCCCAGATTGTTGGCATGCCAGATGTAAGAGGGACCCTAAAGTTAGGTCTCTGGAAAAAGCCTTGAGGCAGAAAGGGACACCTGGGTTCTGGAAGAGGGTGGGGTGCCTGAGAAAAAAAAGGACAAGAATGCCAGGTTTTTAGTCATCTGGACAGATGGCAACTCAGAATGTGGCAGCTGTCAGGACAGGAGTGTCACTCTTTCTCAGAAGAAAAGAAGATACCACCTATTCCTAGCCTCTAACCATTGAATTTCTCCAGTTTGGACCCTAATTTAAAAAACAGAACAAAACCAAGCAAGAACACAGCTGCCCACCCCCACCCCCATGCCTGAGAGGGCCAAACATACAGCTTGACAAGGCACCCAAATGGAGCACTAGGGGTCACAGGGTGTATACTGGGGAGTAGAGGGCTCTCCAAACTCACCAGGGACTGTGGGCCCCAACAAAGAGGTTGATTGTCTCCTTTCCCACTTCCCTCCTCTGCTACTAAGGCTCACTTTGAAATCTAGGGGGAAATCCTCTGACAAGCTCTCATTAGAGAAAATTACATAATGAGCCGTAAGGAGGGAATGGCTCCCTCCTCACAAGTTTAATGTAATGCCCCACCCAGACACCCCCAGGAGAGATCAGTGTCCAAGACCCCTAGAGCTGAGGTGGGCACCAGGTGCGAGGGCAGAGGGGTGAGCCCAGGCAGGGCTGGCCAGGATAAGGGGTAAGGCACAAGGGACTAGAGCAGTGGGGATTCTGGGGTCCCTGAGTATGTGGCCCTCCCCTCTTCCCTCTAGGCTCCACTTGGCTTGAGGTTCTTGGATCTTGCTCGGTAATTGAGCAGATCGGTTTTTCACAGCCGGCACCCCCACCCCGGGGTCACCCCTTCTGCCCCAGCACCCTGCAGCCTGCCTTGGACAACACAAGGCCACCAGCCGAACCTTGCCTCTGCAGTTCAAGTCAGCACAGCTCTCAGCTCTCCGAGGGGTGCAGTTCCTAGCCTGGGCTTTCTACGCCAAGCGCTTCCTTCTATTCGCACACCATTGGTAATAAAACGTATTGCATGGAGCACTGGGTGTGGTGCATAAACAATGAATCTTGGAACAATGGTAAAATAAAATAAAATAAAAACCGAAAGTTTGCGCTGCGCTTGCTTTCACATCACATACTTCAATCCTCTGATAATTCTACGAGTTCTTTCTTATTACGCTTGACAGGTGGCAAAACTGAGACTCAGAGAAGTACCTTGTTCAAACCCACACAGCTCCTGGGAACAGTTTTTCTCCCAATCCAACTTCACTCTGTCCCTTAGTGTAACTTGGCAGCATGACCTGGATGGATGGGTTGTTAGAGGGACCACCCAAGGAACATGGTGTAATTGAAGTTCGTTCAAGAAAGCATCCAGCTCCTTCTTCTGGAGTCCAGGTCTCCGTTTCATCCCCTTGGACTTCCCAGAGTTTTGTTCTTCTGGCCCCACAGAGCCGGGTCTACCCTGACAGCCTCTGTCGCCTTCTGAGTTTCCTTCTCTGGCCTCATGGTCACAGTGCTCTGCCCTCCCTCCCTCCCAGCACCCAGGCATTCTCTTCTCACAGCTAACTGTGCCAGCACACCTGCTCCTGGACAGTGAGTGCTGGCATGGTAAGAAGATTCAATGGGACCCAGTCATGCTCATTTTTCTCCCTTCTGCCTCCTACACAGGCCTCAGCTCCAGAAATGAGTCACCCTTAGAGAAAACAGGTTTTTATTGACTCCTGGCCCCAAGGGTGGTTCTCCTTTCCTCTGACAGGTTTGATCCCCTTGTTCTCTCTCCCTCCCTGTGCCAGAGGTGTCCCTCCTTGGAGAGGAAGGGCCCAGAATTATGGCTCCCCCACACCACCCTGCCCAGCAGCAACTAGAAAGCCCACAGCAATAGCCAAGTGAGACAGGTAAGTGAACCAATCATATTGTGGAGCAAATGTTAGAACCCAAGAGAACAGCTGTTTCAGTCCCTGGCTCCCTACTACCATGGAACTTACCCCAACTGATTTACTCCTCCCATAACCCTGGTCCTAGCCCCAAGTGAGACTCCAGGCATCAACTCATCCCTCACAGTCCACCTCTGCTATAGAACCCAGGCATTCTAGATAACAACTTCCAATATGGATTGTTTCAAGATGAGGAGAGGAAAATCATCACCTGCCTCCTGTATGCTGATGTGGCTTCTCTTTAGAGTCCTGAGACTTGGTAAATGAATTATCCATCAATCACAGAGGACATGAAGGCCACAAAAAGTCAGGAGGAGACAAGGGTCTCTGTCCCAGACACTACTTGTATATTCTCATTCTTTTTCTGGAAGGGAAGATAATAAACTTTTTGTCCAGTTCTGTGAAAGTCTGTACTGACCCTAGCCCCCAGTGACCACGACTGTGGCCCTCAGCTTCACCTTGCAGCAAATCCACCTTCTCCTCTCCCTCCGACCTTCAGCTGTAAGCAGGAACATGAATAGCAGCTTTGTTTTGATTTTCCCTTAGAATCCTGGAGTGTACAGCTGTTTGATAAATGTTTTGTATCTAACTTGAAAATCCTAGTTTCTATATCATCCTTAATTCCTGATTAGAGCTAGGCTCCAACTCTAAGTAAAGCCAAGGGAAATGAAAATATCCCTTCCAGAAATGTTGCCTAAATATAAATCTTTGGTCAGCTCTCAGAATTCCTGAATAGAGACACATGTGGAGGGACTACAGAGATCCCAGGGTAGCGGGAATTGTGGATGAAATTAGCCAGAAGAGAAGTAAAGTCCGGGCTCTCATGTTCCTAACCATTTCACGTGACTTCTCTCCTAGACTCCTCCAAAATTTCAAGTTTCTCTTTTTAATCATTAAAAGCAATGCCAAATAAGTTATAAAGGCTCTTGATTTCCACTGTAGGAAGGAATGCCTAAAAAGGGAGTAGGCAGGGTAGGTGTGGAGTTGATAGAAACAGGCATAGATTTATTTTTGTGTATGGTGTAAGGAAATGGTCCAGCTTCATTCTTCTGCATGTGATTGTCCAATTTTCCCAGCATCATTTGTTGAAGAGACTCTTTTCCATTGGACATTCTTTCCTGCATTGTCCAAGATTAGTTGACCATAGAGTGAGGGTCCATTTCTGGTTTCTCTATTCTGTTCCATTGATCTTTGTGTCTGTTTCTGGACCATTTCTTTACACCATATATAAAAGTAGACTCAAAATGGATGAAAGATTTAAATGTGAGATGGGGGAGGGGCGCCTGGGTGGCTCAGTGGGTTAAAGCCTCTGCCTTCTGCTCAGGTCATGATCCCAGGGTCCTGGGATCGAGCCCCGCATCGGGCTCTCTGCTCAGCAGGGAGCCTGCTTCCCTTCCTCTCTCTCTGCCTGCCCCTCTGCCTACTGTGATCTCTGTCTGTCAAATAAATAAATAAAATCTTTTTTAAAAAATGTGAGATGGGAATCTATCAAAATCCTAGAGGAGAACACAGGCAGCAACCTCTGTGACCTCAGCCACAGCAACTTCTTGTTATACATGTCTCCAAAGGCAAAGGAAACAAAAGCAAAAATGAACTATTGGGACTTCATCAAGATAAACAGCTTTTGCACAGCAAAGGACACAGCTGACAAAACCAAAAGACAACCAACAGAATGGGACAAGATATTTGCAAATTATGTATCAGTTAAAGGGCTAGTATCCAAGATCTATAAAGCACTTCTCAAACCCAACACCCAAAGGACAAATAATCTAGTCAAGGAACGGGCAGAAGACATGAACAGATATTTCCCCAAAGAAGACATCCAGATGGCCAATAGATACATGAAAAAATGCTCAACATCCCTCAGCATCAGGGAAATACAAATCAAAACCACAATGAGATACCACCTCACACCAGACGGAATGGCTAAAATCAATAAGTCAGGAAATGACAGGTGTTGGCGAGCACACAGAGAAAGGGGAGCCCTACTACACTGTTGGTGGGAATGCAAGCTGGTGCAGCCACTCTGGAAAACAGCATGGAGGTTCCTAAAAAAATTGATAATAGAGCTACCCTCTCCCAGCAATTGCACTATTGGGTATTTACCCCAAAGATACAAATGTAGTGATCCGAAGGGGCACCTGACCCCCACTGTTTATAGCAGCAATGTCCACAATAGTCAAACTATGGAAAGAGCCCAGATGAATGGATACCCCAGAAGAATGGATAAAGATAGTATATATATACACAATGGAATACTACTCAGCCATCAAAAAATGAAATCTTGCCATTTGCAATGACATGGCTGGAACTAGAGTGTATTAAGCTGAGTGAAATAAGTCAATCAGAGAAAGTCAGTCAATGAAATATGATCTCACTCATATGTGGAATTTAAGAAACAAAATAGAGGATCATAGTGGAAGAGAGGGAAAAATAAAACAAGATGGAGACTCTTAATCACAGGAAACAAACTGAGGGTTGCTGGAGGGGAGTGGGTGGGGGATGGGATAACTGAGTGATGAACATTAAGGAAGGCACGTGATATAATGAGCACTGGGTATTATATAAAACTGATGAATCACTGGCTACTACCTTGGAAAATAATAAACTAATAATATAGTATATGTTAATTAACTGAATTTAAACAAAAAATTAAAATTAAAAAAAAAGAAACAGGCCTGGTTTGAATGAACAAAAGGACTTTGGGTGGTGTTTTTTCTTTTTCCTTTGATATTTGTTTCTTGTGCCCTCCCTCTGATCCCTCCCAATGACTGTCTCTTGGAGACTGTTGTCTTGCACATTCTATTCTCTTCCTCCTCCCTCTCTGTGAACCCCTTCAGCTTGAACCATTATTACTGCAGATGACTTCCAGACTCATCTCTAGCCTGTCTTTGCTCTGAAATCCAGTCCTGTATTTCCAGGCTTATTTTTCCCGTAACATCGTCACTTGGATATCACATCATGACACACATGTATTTGTCCAGCAAACATTTTTGGAACATTTCCTCCATGTTAGATCTGAAGATAAATCAGTGAACAAAGCAGCAACACATCCTGCCTGTAAGGATCTCACAGTCCACTGGGAAAGGCAGATGTCACACAAGGAATACACATACAGAAGAGTTGCAAGTGTGCTAAAATGCTAGCAGGCACCTCCTCAGCTTCTCCCCATCAGATCTCTATAGTTTCCCTCATCTCCATATATTCTCTCCCTCTCTGCTCTCCCTTTACCTTTACCCTTTCTCTCTAACCTGGGCTCTGGTTCCCATCCCACACTTTCTGCCTTTCAGCAAGTTTCTCCCCCCCAACCCACACACTGTCTACTTCTCCTTCTCCTTCCCATCAGCATCCAAACAAGCTCTAGAAACAGTGTGCACAAGAATCACCTGGAAGAGATTCTATTTTTCTATTTACCTACTTATTAACAATTATTTATTTTTTTATTGAGGTACAATTGATATACAACATTATATTAGTTTCAGGTGTACAACAAAATGATTAGATATTTGTATATATTGAGACTTGATCACCACAATAAGTCTAGTTACATCCATGTATAATTACATGTATAATAATCACCATGTATAATTACAATTTTTGCATGTATGTGGTGAGGACTTTTAAGAGTGTATCTTTGCAACTTTGCAATATATGACACAGTATTATTAACTATGGTCACCCTGCTGTACATTACGTCCCCATGATTATAACTGGAAGTTGTACCTTCTGATCTCTTTTACTCATTTTGCCCATTCCCACCCCCTGCCTCTGGTAACCACCAATATGTTCTCTGTATCCAAAGCTGTTTGTTATGGCTTCTACATATAAGCGAGATCATAACAGTATTTGCCTTTCTCTGTTTGACTTACTGCACTTAGCATAATGCCTTCAAGGTTCACATGTTGTCACAAATGGCAGGAGAGCCTTCTTTTTTATGGCTGAAAAATATTTCATTGTATACATATAAGATTATTTCTAAAATGCAGATTTTTGTCCCTTGTCCCTTGGGGTTCCTGTGTCAGTACTTTTGGGGTAGGAGCTGGGATCTGGATTTTAACAAACTCCCAGTCATTTTAGCAAGCTCTCAGGGGCCATTTGAAAAGCTCTGCTCTTCCAGCATCCATCTTAACAAGTGTATCTTTCCTAGCTTTGCCCTCTATCATTGCCAAGGTTTTTTGAAATAATTCCCTATAATCACTATCTCCATTTTCTCATCTTCTACTGAGTATATATTTCCTTTGCAACGTTTATCAGGGTAACTCACGTAAATGGTTTTAAAATTCCAACAGTCCCACAGGCTCATGACAAAAAAATAATAATCTCTGATGCACCCCTCCTTTTCACATCTGATACTTGCTGTTCGGAGGCAACAACTCCCAACTTTTAGTTTTTTCTCCTGGTATTTCCACCTACAGAATTAAACATCACATCATATTACATTGTTATTCATAGATTCTTAACAAAAGACCTCAAATACATCTTTTATTGGGCTAAATAATATTGCAAGATTCAAAATAGCTTCTTGTCCCAATTTTGCCTCTGAAAAGATTTAATAAGTTTTGTGTATCCAATGTCATGTGGAATGAATATTCTTTTCAAAACAAAGCAAATTTTTAAAATTCTGATCTTATCAGTTAACTTGATTTTTAGCAGCAATTATTAAATAAAATGAAAAAGAAATTCTCTAATAGCAAATTACACAAGCCCAAGAGAGAATAATTCATGCCTATAACACTAGTTTCTCAGAACATAATTTATCTAGCATTTGACTTGCAAATTTTAAAATCAACTGCATTAAGACATGATAGCACATTTGCTGTTAACTCCTGCTTGTGCCATAAGAAAGTGCTTATTGTAAGAAAAGAGGTGTCAAAGGTAACGGGTGCAGACTGGTGATTTGGGACATTGACAAATAAAAATCAGTCTTTATTAGCATTGCCAGCCGCAGCTGCAGTCAAATATGGAATGTTCTTCAACATGCTCCAAGTCCATGAAATGGCATATCAGAATTTTTGCTTTTCTTTATTGCAAAGTAGAATACTAGCAGAGTTTTCTGAATATGCCCCTTCCTCTTCATCAGCTCTGTGGTGGGGACACCATCCTGGCCTGTGGTATGGTCGCTGATTTCCTCTTCCTCCTCCCTTTTTTTTCCCTCAAAAATTTTATTGTGGTAAAATATGCATAACATAAAATTTACCATTTTAACCATTTTAAGTGTACAATTCAGTGGCATTAATTACACGTGCATCATTGCACAACCATTGCTGGTGCCTTCTTCCTGATTCCCTGCCTGGAATCACCACAGTAAGGCCCTGGTTTGCGTCATTGCTGTGCAGGTACTTGAAACATAGGTAGGGGCAGACCGCTGGGGCTACTGCTTGGTCTTGCTGGTCAAACCCTTCCAGAAGCTGTTTTAGGGCAGCACAACTGTAACCTCCATGGGCCTCTGGTGTGCTAGACCTCTCCCTGAGGCAGCTTCCTGTAGCCATGTAGTCATTTCTGAATAGGTGAACTAGGACTTGAACAACTGTTTTCTTATAATGAGTTGAATAAATATTAATGTACTTATAAATGCTTTTCTTTCTGAATAGAGTCTTGTCTGATCAGTTCTTGTGCCAGTAGTCTAGAGACTTCCCCTAATTCCACCAGATTTTCCACCACAGCATCTCCACCTATGACAGTCTCTACTACAGCCATTGAGTCTACTGTGGCCTTCAGCCTGGTCTCTGGGACCACCACATCTTCCACAATAATATCTCTGCTCCTCACATCTGATCCTTGCTTCTATCACAGGCTCTAAGAACACAACAGCCTCTGAGACCACCATGGTCTCCACCATCACTGCTGAGATAACTATTGTCTCCACTGGGGCTTTTGAGATCATTCTAGGTTCTTCCATAACATCTGTACCCACCATACTCATCACTGCAGCCACCCAACACAGCTTCTGAGATAATTACATCCTCCATCACAAGGTCTGTTTCAACCATAGCCTTCAGCATAGCCTCTGTAATCACTCTAAGCTCTTCAACTATCCTAGTCTCTGAAACAACTTCTGAGGCCCTCAGATCCAGCATTACAACATCTGTGCCAATGATAACCTCTATCCCAGACTTTGAGGCCTCTGGGACCTCTACCAAGGTCTCTGAGACCACCGTGGCCTCCACAATTACATGTGGACCCACCAAAGACTCTAAGAACACAGTTTTTAGACTACCATGGCCTCCACCACCACCTCTCTGAGACCACCATGGCATCTACCACCACTGCTGAGACCACTAAGACCTCAACTGGTCTCTCTGACAGCACTATAGCTTTGACCATAGCCTCTGAGGCAATGACAGAATCTACTAAAATCTTTGTGACACTTGGAGAATCTGTGACCTCCACAATAATTCCAATATCTGCAGAGACCCTGTCTTAACCACATCTTCTAAGAGCACCATAGTTTCCTTTTTGGCATCTGGGCCCACCATATTTTCTTCCACAGGTTCTAGGGACACCGAAGCTTCCACCTCACCTTCTGGACCCACCACAGCCTCAGAGGTCACCACATCTTTCACTTTTGCCTCATCACCCACCTCTGGGGTCCCCACAGTCTCCACCAGGGTCTCTGGACCTTTCAATGTTTCTTCTGCCACCTTGGTGCCCATTAAGGCATTGACTTTTCTACTCAGTCCATCACCAACAGAGCTGTATCAGGTACTGACCACCATGTCTTCTTTAAGCACACATGTTCACTTCCAATGTTAACTGTCACCTTTCTGCTTGTTTCTGTCATTTCTACTCTAGATTCTAATCAAGCCATCACTCTTGTTAGATATACTTCTGTTCTCTCTTACTGAATCCTATTTATTTCTACTCTGGTCTCACTTTCTTTTGTTCAGTGTCTGTCATTTCCAACCCAATCAGAAACATTTCTTTACAAGTATCCCCCTGCCACACATGGTTTAATTATATTCCATCACTTCTGCCTAGAGGGAACAAACCTAAACTCTGTGACAAACACCCTAATTTGTCAGATGCTGTCATTTCTGTACCAAGCACAATCAACTCTGTTCCATCCACCACCTGTGACACTGCCATCCCATCTTTAATATAATGAGCCCTGGTCCAGGGACTGCAAGCTATACTTCATGAGCCAAATCTGGCCTGTTATCTGTTTTCCCAAATGAAGTATTATTGGAACACAGCCACACGTACTCCTTTAGGTCTGTAGCTGCTTTCCAGCTACTTTGCATACTTGTGACAGAGATTTTGTAACCCAAATAGCTTAAAAATTTACCATCTGATGACCCTTTACCAACCCTTGCTCCAAGTTTGCTTAAGACCAAACAATGATTTTTTCATCTCTGGCACTTGCTCTGAATAAAACTACCTCTGCACTTGTCATCAGCACTCATGTTGGATGTGATTCTACCCACTTTGTCCTGAGCCACCAGTGTGTTCCAGTGACTGACACGATTCTTGCATCAGTGTAACCACTCCAGTATAAGCACAACACTTGCTGCTGATGCCACCTGCTCTGTGGTCCTCCTACCTTGTTCTGAGTTCAGCCTCTCTTTCCCTAGGGCCAGCCTCCTCCTTAAGGTCAGGTTCTTCCACATATGCTCCAAACACACTCACCTCACCTTTGTTGATCACGATGATTTTGTTAGCTTATGTCACTTGTGCTCCCAACCATGGCCACTGTCTCACCCCTGAGTAAATCTGATCCCATCATCCCTTCCTCTAGCAATGTCCTTATGCCCAGTGAGTACATCACAAGCATATCAGACCCTATTTCTTTTATCCCAGCACACCCTCCCTATTTGGGTGATCACTTCTAAAATTGAATAAGTCTTCTCCTGCACCATCTCAGCCACATTTCCTCAATCTTAGCCTCGACCATCACCAGCACCACCAATGGACACTTGTCTCTAAGACACTCACGTCTCCTCTGAGGCCCTCATGATTTCAGGTGAATCCCTTTGCACCAGATCTCCTCCCACCACAATAGCTCTTCTCAAACCACCACCACCATTAGAGTATTAGATTAATCCCTCTGCTCTAAGTACACCTGCTCCTCTTCACTTATTGTCACTACAAATGCATCATATCATGTGATCTGTTTCCTAGGCACCAGAACCACTGGAACCAGACAAGCTACTCCCATCTCTGTCACCATGACCTCAGCAATGGACTCCACACCTCCAGATAACAGCAATAGTGTCCTTAAGATAGCCACAATTACCTCTGTCCTGGACACATCCACTGTTGGAGCACCACCTACCAGCTCTGTTCCAAATACCAGGAACACTGGGATGAGATCTACCCAGGAGCCAACCACCACTCCTGGAAGCAGTACCACATCACATAAAATAGGCTCAGTTACCACAGACACAAACACAATTACCATGAGCCTAATGTCAACATGGGGCTAAGCTAAGTGGATATTTGCAGCTCTGGGACATTGTCCTCATCTCTCTGTCTGCAGTTGTGGTGGGTATTGGTGTTACTGGAACTGAGTTTTTGCCTGGTAAGTTACTTTGAGTAGAGATGGAAGAACTACTTAAATGATGGGTCATGAGTGGGAATAGAATAATGAGAATAGGACTGCGAGCATGTTCAGAACAAGAGAGCAGTGTGTGGAGAGTCACATACATCCAAGTCAACAAAAGAGCAACAGGAGCATATTTCTAGGCTCACAAATCACTTTATCAGCTCATAGCAACAAGAGAGACTATACACTAGAGGGACTAAGGAGCTTTGTATCAAACTAAGGAAAAGAGTCATCATAGTGTTGGGGGAGTGTGGAATTGTAGTCAAAAGCAGCAGAGTAAAAAGCTAAATGCAGCAGAGTGTTATTAAGCTCACAATAAAGCAGGATGAGTACAAGGGTCAACAGTAGCTCCAGAATGTGAAGTGGACTCAGTTTCCTTGGAGACAACAAAGTTATAATAGATGGGGAATGCTGTATAGTTGACCCTTGAACAACGTGGGGATTAGGGGCACTGACATCCCTCACGGTCAAAAATCTGTGTAACTTGTCTCCCCAAAAGCTTAACTACTAATGGCCTACTGTTGACTAGAAGCCTTACTAATAACATAAACAATTGATTAACACATATTTTTATGTTATGTGTATTATACTGTATTCTTCCAATAAAGTAAGCTAGATAAAAGAAAATGTTATTAAGAAAATTCTAGGGGTGCCAGGGTGGCTCAGTTGGTCTGCCTTTGGCTCAGGTCATGATCCCTGGGTCCTGGGATTGCACCCTGCTCTCCCTTACCCCTTGCCCTGCTTGTGCTCTGCCCCTCTTTTACTCATGCTCTCTCTCAAATAAACAAAATTTTTTTAAAAAATCTTTTAAAAAAGAAAATTCTAAAAAAAAAAGAAAATTATAAGGAAGAGAAAATACATTTACAGTATTATACCATATTTATTGAAAATATTCAGTGTATAAGTGGACCGGCAGAGTTTGAACCCATGTTATTCAAGGGTCTATTGTACTCAGAAACTCTTATCTGCCCCTGGGTTGGAAACTTAAGTGGCTTCTCTGTGTTAAAGTAACTTAGATTCTCCAGGCAAGAATAGGATATTTGCTTCTTAAGAATATAATTTCAAACAGGACTTGTGATAGTCTATGAGTTTAGAGAACCACATTTTTCATTGACAAAATCACTGCACGAGTAAGTCACTGAAAGAGGGGGCTGTTATGAAGGTTTACAACTGTAGTATGTCTTTGGGGGAAATATTTTCCTGTGAACCTTGCAGCTGGCTTTACTGATGTCATCCTAGCCTGAGGAATGGCAGCACAGACTGTTATTTTCTCAGTCTGGTTTTTACTTTCTTGCATAGCATGATGTAAAGACCATGAGAAAGAGAAAGACAGAAATCCTGACTATGGAGTTGACTGGTGAGAGGTACACAACAGGCATTCTGCAAGTGCCAGCTGGCAGCCTGATCTTCACTGATCAGTGATTTACATCCCTCCTCCCTTTTTCCCTTCTTCCCTTCCTTCCTTTTTAGAGGTAAAAATGACATATAATATGATAGTAATTTCAGGTATACAATGTAATGTTTCAGTATTCATATCCATTGGGAAATAATCACCACATTAAGTGTAGTTAATATCTGTCTAGGTTTGTAGCTTCAAATCATACAAACTAGGTAGACAGGAAATCTCAGAGCCACTCATTGTTTTCCAGGCCTCCTGCATCCTTGGGAAGATTCTTCTTTCCTACTTCTTTGTCTCTTCCAAAAGCCATGTGACAAGAAGGAAAAAATTACTGGGATGTGCTACAACTTGAAATTATAAAATACACTGGCTACTATATACAGATGTTTTTATGTTTTTCTTTTTGTTTTTCCTTTGCCCTTTATAATTGCATGCTTACTATGTGTCAAATACTGTGCTAGTCCCTTTAAATATACCATCATTTTTTTCTCAAAACAATTCAATGAGAACTTAAATTTCTGACTCTGTGATGCTCTAGGTGTGTGACTTAATATACCCTAAAAAACTTAAAATGGCTTACTAAAGTATCTTTTTTGTTTGATTATACGTGGATTTTATTGATTAAATCAGCTTTAATAACTAGGGCATCCATCTTCTCTAAAAGGAAACATCTACCTTAAAATACACAATGCTGTCAACTTCTAGGCAGTACTTGAATGGGAATGAATGACTATAGATGACTTTTAAAAGTATCTCCTTAAATGAATCAATGAGTTGGTGGAAAAGTAAGGAATGCTAGAATTAAAGACTAAGTTCAGGGGTGCCTGGGGGTTCAGTGGGTTAAAGCCTCTGCCTTTGGCTCAGGTCATGATCCCAGGGTCCTGGGATGGAGTCCCACGTCGGGCTCTCTGTTCATCAGGGAGCCTGCTTTCCTTCCTCTCTCTCTGCCTGTCTCTCTGCCTACTTGTGATCTCTGTCTGTCAAATAAATAAATAAAATCTTAAAAAAAAAAAAAGACTAAGTTCAGGTGGGAATCCAAGGAGGTAAGAGGAGTACTAAAGTCAACATTTGCCAAACCCAGTGAACTTAATCTTCAAGTAGTATAGCCTCAGTCAGACCAGCATGGGTGGGGAGTCTCCCGGTATACCCTCCCATAAATCTGAAATCTTCGGGGAGAGTGTAAGCTAAAAATAAACCCACTCTTTCTCTAAGGAAATGCAAGCAAATTATCTATCTTTAAACTTAGTAAAGAGGAAGGAAGGAGAGTGGGAAGTATCTCTTGAGAAATAACTTGTAACCACAACAATACTTTACATGGTTTGCAGTTCCAAATCAAAGCCTATCATTTAATTTATGAGAATCCGCAAATGGTAATGCATCTATATGCTTGGCCAAAACATGCAAATTCTCTGTGGAAGATCACGCCCTCATCCAAGGCTTCAAATTACTTCTATAGATAGCATTGCAAGAAAAATAAACTCAGCCTTAAACCTCTAGTAAAACCATCTCAGTCATAAAGCATCAGTGAAATCCAGCAAGAAACAAAACACAAAACAGCAGGATCAGATCCACAAAAATCAAATTATTAAATACAGAATATAAAGTAAGTAGATTTAAATGTGTGTCATAGTCTTCTGATTGTCCGCTAATATCCATTCTTCATCTTTAACAATCATATTCTCAAGTTTCAGTCAAGCACATGCCCACTCTGCTACTCACCATATTCTCCAGTCTCTCCGTTTATTTTGGCTATATGACTATGTTCTGGCTTATAGTGCATAATTAAATAACAATAATGACTCATGAAATTAAAAACCAAGATAGAACTTGACCATTCTCTCACACCATACACAAAGATATACTCGAAATGGATGAAAGACCTCAACATGAGGCAAGAATCTATCAAAATCCTAGAGGAGAACATAGGCAGTAAGCTCTTCAACATCAGCCACAGCAACTTCTTTCAAGAAATGTCTCCAAAGGCAAAGGAAACAAAAGTGAAAATGAACTTTTGGAACTTCATCAAGATAAAAAGCTTCTGCATAGCAAAGGAAAGTCAACAAAACAAAGAGGCAACCCACGGAATGGGAGAAGATATTTACAAATGACACTACAGACAAAGGGCTGTTATCCAAGATCTATAAAGAACTCCTCAAACTCAACACACACAAAACAGATAATCACATCAAAAAATAGGCAGAAGACATGAACAGACACTTCTCCAAAGAAGACATACAAATGGCTAACAGACACATGAAAAAATGTTCATTGTCACTAGCCATCAGGGAGAGTCAAATCAAAACCACATTGAGAGGGGTGCCTAGGTGGCTCAGTGGGTTAAGGCCTCTGCCTTCAGCTCAGGTCATGATTCCAGGGTCCTGGGATCAAGCCCCACATCGAGCTCTCTGCTCAGCAGGGAGCCTGCTTCTTCCTCTCCCTCTCTCTGCCTACCTCTCTGCCTACTTGTGATCTCTGTCTGTCAAATAAATAAATAAAATCTTTAAAAAAAAAACAAAACACCACATTGAGATACCACCTTACACCAGTTAGAATGGGCAAAATCAACAGGACAGGAAAGGGGAGAAAGGGGAGAAAGGGAGAACCCTCTTACACTGTTGGTGGGAATGCAAGTTGGTGCACCCACTTTGGAAAACAGTGTGGAGATTCCTCAAAACATTAAAAATAGAGCTACCTTATGACCCTGCAATTGCACTACTGGGTATTTACTCCAAAGACACAGATGTAGTGAAAAGAAGGGCCATCTATACCTCAATGTTCATAGCAGCACTGGCCACAACCGCCAAACTGTGGAAAGAGCCAAGATGTCCTTCAGCCGACGAATGGATAAAGAAGATGTGGTCCATATATACGATGGAATATTACACTCCATTAGAAAGGATGAATTCCTAATTTTTGTATCAACATGGATGGGACTGGAGGAGATTATGCTGAGTGAGATAAGTCAAGCAGAGAAAGTCAATTATCATATGGTTTCACTTACTTGTGAAGCATAAGGAATAACATGGAGGACATTAAGAGAAGGAAAGTAAAAGTGAATTGGTGTAAATTGGAGGGGGAGATGAAAGATGAGAGACTGTGAACACTGAGAAACAAACTGAGGGTTATGGAGGGGAGGAAGGTGGTGGATGGGTGAGCCTGGTGGTGGGTATTAAGGAGGGCATATATTGCATGGAGCACCGGGTGTAGTGGATAAACAATGGATCTTGGAACACTGAAAAAAATAAAATTAAATTAAGATTTAAAAAAACACCAAGACAGAATTAAAACACTTGATAAGATTAAGGTATGAGTTAAGAATTGGGTAGTAATAACTAAAGTTCCAAGGTTCTTGTGTTGTTTTGAAGGACAGTAAAGATACTAATTACATACAGTCTCCGTTAAGTATGTGTGCAAAATAATTTTAAGATTATGTCTAGAAGGTGGAATCTGGACTTGAATTCAGGACCTCTGCCACCAAATAATTCTAGAGAGGGAAAAAAAAGGATTTCTTAGAGTGCTTTTGGCCTCTTAGCCATAAAATGTGATTGCTAGGAGTCTAAAGCCTAACCAGTCATTGAATGATTCCTCATACTTCTGTCTCAGAACTGCTTCAGCCTCACAGCCATTAGGCAGATCTGCATCAGCCTTTTCCAGCACACTCTGTCCCCTCCTGACTCTCAGACTCACTCATAAATTCCTTCATGTCTCCAGCCACCTCCTGTTTCTTTTGAACAGGTCTTAAATGTCGGGAATACTCAATCACCCACAAATAAACTGAGATGTTGCTTCTTCCACAAAGCTTCTTATTAACAGTTATGAAGACATCTGCCTTTGGTCACAGACTGTGCACTGAAATTTCCATCTATCAACTCCTTGGCCCTGGATTCAAGATGCCTTCCCCATGAACTCCCAAAACCCTCTCCTCATTTGGGTCTCTTCATTCATACTTGTTTAACTGACTATGTATTCTTTGTTATTACATCTGTGTCCAGACCAGCATGACGTTTCTAGAGGACTTGGACTATATATCCTCCTCCCTAACAGACTTGAAGTCTCCTAATGTGTTATCTGTGGTATACTCTACTGAGAGATGCTTCATTAGGCTGATGAGAAGGAACACCTGAAGGATTCCAGGGCAGAAGAGGTCCTGCAGATTTCTCTGAAAACAAACAAGAGGGAAATTCCTATGGTGGAGGATCAGAATGGGATCCTATACCACCCCTTCACCTGCTATAAGCCTGACAGGTGGCTTGTTCTACACATTCAACATTCCCCATGCTCTCAGCCGTCATGCCCCAGAGATCCCAAAGATGTCTTCATCAACCCCTGGATCTCTCTTTCCCTGTTTATTCAATGTGCATTGTTGAGTGCCTACTGCATACCCAGCAATGTTCCATCTGTCTTCTACCTGTAACCCAGAAGCCCAGAACCTCTAATTACTGTTCTCTTTTGATTCTCATATTTCCATTTGCTTCAGAAATGTGGGGTACCACCCACTTAGCTCATTTCATTAGGGCTTTTTTCTTACCAAAACAGCCACACAGAACTTCTTGACCAGGAAACAACGTCTTGCAGTAGAACAGGTTTCTGGCACCATCCCTGCATTAGAGGGTGGGTCCCTTCCACTCTGGCAAATTTGATCTCCTCATGCCATTTTATTTCCTGCTCTGACCCAGCCAGTCCTGTGCCCTGACTAGTATGATCATGTCATTCTCCTTTCTCACCTTCCTCTTGACCCCTAGTCTATTCCTTCTCAAATTCAGTATTGTTTTTTAACTGTTCACAGTTGGCAGAAGAACAAATAAACTTCTGAACTCCTCCCCAACACATATGAAGCTATAAAGGTCCCTGCGGCTCTTTCATAATAAAGAAAAAAGCAAGAACATTGCATGGAGGAAGCTTAAGTAGGCATCTAGTCTTCTACCAAGCTCAAAATTCTTCCCCAAACCAAGTGCCTAGTAGACCCAAGCTCCTGAAGCCTTTATCTCTTCACCTTGAACTCTTCTTTTTCAAGAACTCTGTTCTTTGCCTTCTAGATCTTGGCCACAGCTGGGATTCAGGCACTTTACTTTCCAACAACGAAGAAGATCAAGATGCAGAAAGGAAGCAATCTCCTTAAGTATTGGTTACTATTGCATCTCCTACTTTTAGAAACTGGTAAGTGATTTCCTTTAAAAGTGGGTGATCTCAAAAAAAAAAAGTGGGTGATCTCAGAAGCTTCAAGGTGCTTTGGGAGATGTTGGCCACTGCTAGGACTAGCTCTGGTTCTCTTCTACAGAGTGGGGAATCATCATTTTACCCCAATCACTTTAGTCTAGTTAGGTATCACCCAGGAGGCAGTCAGAGCACAGTGGCTAAAACTGTAGACTCTGGTTTCAGACTGCCTGTGTGTGGGTCATGGCTCCACTGTTACCTGTGTACTTCAGGTGACTTGTTTAATTTCTCTGTGCCTCAGTTTCTGCATTTATAAAATTATAATAACCTGTGTGGTCGGCTGGGGTTTAACTACTAAGAACAGAAAGAGTTGACTGTGGTGTCATTCTTACTCTTGGTCATCTCAGTTTCTGTACAGTTTTATTCAAGATTCTGATCTTAACCCCAATTTGTACCACACTGCTGAAAAGGGGGGGGGGCTTCCCAAAATAGAGCTAAAACTGTAACCCTATGTTAGTTCAATTAAGCCCAAAGAAAAAATACATACGTGTGGAATGAAGTGATAGACACCCATATTCCAGTTAGTGGTAAAACGACCCACAAATTAATTTTGATTAAGTTGAGTATCTTTGTCCTTCAGTATTGTGAGGGGCAAAAAATAGACACAACATTAATTCTGTCCGAGTCTCCAAGAAGGTTGAAAGATTCCCTACACCTTATAGCCATTTGTCCTGGGAGATCTTATGCTTTTAAGCTGTATATGACTTGTGCTTCTCCAGCCTCTGCCATAGAGATCAGTAGACCCTGGAAACTGAATGCATATAGACTCACCCAGTCCCTTGTTGAAAGGCCACATCTCAAACTCTGATTAATTTAATCTAGAATAGTTTGCCTAGGAATCTTTTTTATTAATAAGCTTCTCAGACAATTCTGAAATAGATGTTTTCTGAATAACACTGAAAAATATTTTTTCAGAAGGGAGCAATACTACTTTAAGAATGAATTAATCAATATATACTAGTTTCACAGGGCTTCTACAATTCCTTTATAATGCTTCTTATCTGTATTGGGTCTTATATAGTAGAATATAGAATAAGCTTACTACCAGTGGAACTAGGTTATATAATCCTGGTGTTGGGGCTGGGTGGAGAGGGCAATTTAGCATGTAGCTGAAAGTGCAGATCCAGTACCCTAAGTATAAACTCCTGCTCAACTACTTACTATCTGCATAAATATGGACAAATGTTAACATTTCTAAGCCTCAATCTCTTCATCTTAGCTGTTGATAATAGTAGTATCTAGTTCATAGGGCTGTGGTGAGCATCCAAAAGAATTATCCATGTAATGAATTCAAACAAGCATTGAACCAGAAAGTATTTATGCTCAGTATATGTTTGTCATCATTTATGATTATCAACAGGTGAAACAACCACATCAGGCAAGACTGAACACAGTGCAATCTCTGGAAGGACGAGCACACTTGTCAATACTGGATTTAGTACAACCTCTGGTGGAACAAGTATAGTCTCCAACACTAGATCTAGTGTGAGCTCTAGTGGAACCAGTACAGCCTCCAGTACTGGATCCAGTGTGACCTCCAGTGGGTCCAGCACCACCTCCAGTACTGAATCTAGCACAGCCTCTGGAGGGACCAGCACACCTGTCAATACTGGACCTAGCACAACCTCTGGCAGGACTAGTATAGCCACCAAAATTGGACCCAGTGTGACCTCCAGTGGGGCCAGTACAACCTCCAGTACTGAATCTAGCACAGCCTCTGGAGGGACCAGCACAGTCTCCAGCACTGAATCCAGTGTGACCTCCAGTGGGTCCAGCACAACCTCCAGTACTGAATCTAGCACAGCCTCTGGCGGGACCAGCACACCTGTCAATACTGGATCTAGCACAACCTTTGACAGGACTAGTATAGCCACCCAAACTGGACCCAGTGTGACCTCCAGTGGGTCCATCACAACCTCCAGTACTGAATCTAGCACAGCCTCTGGAGGGACCAGCACAGTCTCCAGCACTGAATCCAGTGTGACCTCCAGTGGGTCCATCACAACCTCCAGTACTGAACCTAGCACAGCTTCTGGAGGGACCAGCACAGTCTCCAGCACTGAATCCAGTGTGACCTCCAGTGGGTCCAGTACAACCTCCAGTACTGAATCTAGCACAGCCTCTGGAGGGACCAGCACACCTGTCAATATTGGATCTAGCACAACCTCTGGAAGGACTAGTACAGCCACCCAAACTGGACCCAGTGTGACCTCCAGTGGGTCCATCACAACCTCCAGTACTGAACCTAGCACAGCCTCTGGAGGGACCAGCACAGTCTCCAGCACTGAATCCAGTGTGACCTCCAGTGGGTCCATCACAACCTCCAGTACTGAACCTAGCACAGCCTCTGGAGGGACCAGCACAGTCTCCAGCACTGAATCCAGTGTGACCTCCAGTGGGTCCAGTACAACCTCCAGTACTGAATCTAGCACAGCCTCTGGCGGGACCAGCACACCTGTCAATATTGGATCTAGCACAACCTCTGGAAGGACTAGTACAGCCACCCAAACTGGACCCAGTGTGACCTCCAGTGGGTCCATCACAACCTCCAGTACTGAATCTAGCACAGCCTCTGGAGGGACCAGCACAGACTCCAGCACTGAATCCAGTGTGACCTCCAGTGGGTCCAGCACAACCTCCAGTACTGAATCTAGCACAGCCTCTGGAGGGACCAGCATACCTGTCAATACTGGATCTAGCACAACCTCTGGCAGGACTAGTATAGCTACCCAAACTGGACCCAGTATGAACTCCAGTGGGGTTAGTACAACCTCCAGTACTGAATCTAGCACAGCCTCTGGAGGGACCAGCACAGCCTCCAGCACTGAATCCAGTGTGACCTCCAGTGGGTCCAGTACAACTGCAAGTACTGAATCTAGCACAGCCTCTGGAGGGATCAGCACACCTGTCAAAACTGGATCTAGCACAACCTCTGGCAGGACTAGTATAGCCACCCAAACTGGACCCAGTGTGACCTCCAGTGGGTCCATCACAACCTCCAGTACTGAATCTAGCACAGCCTCCAACACTGAATCCAGTGTGACCTCCAGTGGGTCCAGCAAAGTCTCTAGTACTGGATCCAACACAACCCCCAGTGGGACCAGCACAGCCTCCAACTCTGGATCCAGTGTGACTTCCAGCAGGACCAGTGTAGCTTCCAACACTGGATCTAGTGTGACTACCAGTGGGACCAGCATAGCTGCCAACACTGCATCCAGTGCAACCCCAGGAGGCTCTAGCACAAATTCTCCAACAGGAACACACGCGACTTCCCATAGGGTTGGCACGAGTGCTATTACTCCAGTGAATGAAATGATACCCAGTGGGTCCCTGAAACCATGGGAAATCTTCCTCATTACTCTGGTCTCGGTTGTAGTGGCTGTGGGATTCTTTGCTGGGCTCTTCTTCTGTGTGGTGAGTGCCTGCCTAATATGTTGGAAAGTGTCTGGGGAAGGAGTAGCAGGAACATGAGGAAATGGGGTATGAATAGTAGGGCCACCAAGTTGGGGGGGGAAAGAAAGACCAGGAGTATGTTACAAAAGAGAAGTAGCAAGTTAGAACTGGAAGAGCCAATCAATGTGCTGAGCAAACTACTGACTTGCAGGAAAAGAGTCAAAAGAAGGAATAAAGTATAGAGGAAGAAGTACTAGGTGAAGTAGAGGATACGAAGGGAAAGAAGATTCCAGAACAAGTCCATGTTAAGGCTTGGGAGAAGGGGATATGATTCTGAAATGATTTGCCCTTCTTTTTCTAGAGAAATTCCCTGTCCCTGAGAAACGTCTTTGACACAGCTGTCTACCACCCCCATGGCCCCAACCTTGGCACAGGCCCTGGAGGGAATCATGGAGTCCACCACAGGCCTAGCTGGAGCCCTAATTGGTTCTGGAGGAGACCAGTATCTTCAGTAGCCATGGAGATGAGAAGGGGATACAATGGGCCCTGAATGGCCCCTGAAGCCAGAGTGCCACCTTTTTCAAGGAGGAAGCCAACCAGGGATACCAGAGACCCAAGTGTCCTTTTATTTGTCCTCAGGAGTCCCCTCCCAGTTTTGTCTGGGTCTCTGACAGCCCTGGGGAAGACACTCCCTGTCTCTTGCTTTTACTAAACTGTGGAAAGAGGACATTCTATTGGTCAATTATCTAAGAAATAAACACATCCAAAAGATATGATGGAATCTTGTATGCACATGAGTGAATGTCTACAGTGCTGAGTTGAATTTCCCAGTTTTTTTTTTAAAGATTTTATTTATTTATTTGACAGATCACAAGTAGGCAGAGAGGCAGGCAGATAGAGAGGAGAGAGGAGGAAGCAGGCCCCCTGCTGAGCAGAGAGCCCGATGCAGGCCTCGATCCCAGAACCCTGGGATCATGACCCGAGCCAAAGGCAGAGGCTTTAACCCACTGAGCCACCCAGGTGCCCCGAATTTCCCTGTTCTATGAGAGAACCTCCATGCCAGAACCCCTTGACATTCAAAATCTCCATAGTAAAATCCAGAGATTTCATTCCTGCCTTTCCCCTTTCTCTAATCCTTCTTGTCCCAACAGAAACACTGTGTTTCTGAGACTCACCAGATTGATAAGGGAATTGAACTGGGAGAAATGAGAAGGGAGGGCAGGTGCCAGGATTCTACAGGTTCACTGCTTAGGCATGTGGTACACAGAGATTATGTCATGGTACATAGAGAACCCAGAGCATGATGAAGTGGATGGTTGCAATTACATGTGCTGTGGGACAGGGCACGTTCACTTAAAATCATAGTTTCTTGGGCATTTACCTTTGCTCTAGACCCGGCCTACTTGTCAGAATAGAGGTGCAATCTGACACTTTTCTCTCTCACAGTGTTCCTTTCAGAAGCAGAGAGTGTTTCCTTTAACCAAGAGAAAGACTTTTCAGCTTTAACCTTTCTGGCCAAGGTCTAATCTTTCAAGAGGTTCAGAGCAGAGACACCTGTGGTAAAGTCTATGATTCTCATGAGTCCCCTCCCAGAAGAGCTGAACATATCACTTTCATGCGTACAGGGGTGAAGCCCACCTACAGGTCCTGAAGGACGGAGAGGAGCTACTTTGGAAGGTTGAGTTGCCCCAAATCCACAAGGCAGTGACAGAAATCCCACTGGGGACAGAGATTGGTAGTTTATTAGAGGATTCACCCCAACTTGTAGCAGTGGGACCTGCTCTGTTTTCTAATACTTACTTGGTTTTTCTAATGTGAGCAAGTCAGTGGATGATCAATGAGGCCATGCTAAGCCCTATTCAGGACCATCATCATCACCATTTCACTTAAAGGGATTCAGTACCAAAAGGAGATGCTGAGTTGAGCAGCCTGAAAATATGTCTTCCACTGGTGTAAACAGTGGAAAGCATATTATGAAAGTCAGGCAAGGGAATCCATTTAGATAATTAAAAATTGTAAACATTAATTTTCAAGTTTAAAATTGTAATAGATAAATGGAAAGAGTCTGGCCATTGTTATGAATAAAATTAGTAACCTGGAAAAAAAACTAGTATCCTGGAAGAGTAAGTGGGAAAAATAACTTAATTATACAAAACAATACAGAGATGAAAATCACCCAGAAAATAGAAGACACTTGGAGAATAAATTCAGGAAGACTAACATGCAAGTAATAAGGTTCAAAACAGAAAAAACAAAGAGATTCATTAGAAGAAGTAAAAGAACAATAGAGAAGGTTTAAATCTGCATAGTTAAAGGGTTTGGCAACTACAGCTCTTTAAATATAATAAAAATCATTGACATCTATTTTTTAAAGACGTTATTTATTTAAGAGAGACAACAGAGCAAGAGAGAGCGTGGGTGGGGGGAGTGGCAGGGCAAGAGGGAGAATCAGACTCCTGCTGAGCAGGGAGTCCTATGGAGCTCCATTATAGGACACTGAGATCATGACCTGAGCGGAAGGGAGACACTTAACCGACTGAGCCCGCCAGGTGCCCCCCCACACTGGCATCTACTTTAAACAAGTGAACCCTATCTTATGTATATTCTATTTCAATAAAGTTATTAAAATATTATTACCAGGCATATCATTTAAGTAAGAATTTTGATTTCCAAAGATAAACAACAAATGACTCAAAACAATGTGCACTTCAACACAGAGGAAGATGGAAAGACAAAAAAACACAGTAAACAAATTTAGCTTGTGATTAATTCACATGGTTAGGCTGTGAGTACCTTACTACTCCCAGCACCTAGAGTGTGTGTGTGTGTGTGTGTGTGTAGTTTGGAAACATCATTACTTAACTTTCATAATGGAATGCACTTACATGGACCACACATATTTTAACTTGACAAAGTCACAGCTCACCAAGAATGTTTGATCCAAACAGAGTCTAAGAAGTGGACAGAATTAGTGCTGTCCCTTTCAGATCTTGTGCTTTTGCACTATTGGCCTAACACAATGAACTTTGAATGGAATAATTTTTGGATCTTCCTCCTGTGCCTAAAACTGATTCATCTGAAAAGACCTCTGTGGTCAGAGCATCAGGCTAGTTAGACTTTTCTAACACCCATTTTACTGCCACTTACCATTTCATTCTAGCCCCCATATTATTATGGGGTGCAGTTCTCTGGGTCTCAGTTTGCTTATCTGTAAAAATGAGGATGATAGAGTACCCACTTCATGAGGTTGCATACACTTCATGGGTGTATTGGTAGCACTATAAATTTTATTGTTTTTTATTTTGGGTGAGTTAATGTTTCATATATTCTTGAAAATATGGAAAATAATTGCATCATAAAAACTTTGGTGACTGAGGGGAGGAGAAGCAACATGGCAGAGGAATAGAAGACCTAAATTTTGTCTGGTCCCAAAGAATTCAGCTAGATAGTTATCAAACCACTCTGAACAGCTACAAACTCAACAGGAGATTGATGAAAAGAATGGCGGTTCTGGGGCACCTGGGTGGCTCAGTGGGTGAAAGCCTCTGCCTTCGGCTCAGGTCATGATCCCAGGGTCCTGGGATTTAGCCCCGCATCAGGCTCTCTGCTCAGCAGGGAGCCTGCTTCCTTCTCTCTCTCTGCCTACTTGTGATAAATAAATAAAATCTTAGAAAAAAAAAAAAAAGAATGGCAGTTCTATGGACAGAAAAGCGACCACTTACTGGAAGGTAGGACATGTGGAGAAGTGACTCTGAGGCGACATATGGGAAGTTACACTGTGGGGGGAGGGGCTGGCTCCCAGCAAGAGGTAGAATAGTGGAACACAAAATCAGAACTTTTAGAAGTCTGCTCCACTGAGGGACATCACTCCAGAGGCTAAGCAGGGATGGAGCCCTCATGGGGACAGTGTGGTCTCACGACTCGTGGGGATACAAAAAGACCCGGGGTGTCTGAGTGTGGCAGAGCTGCCAGGTATTGGAGTGGGGAAGCTGACTGCAGAGATGGAGCCAAGGCATGGGCTCTTCGCGTGGGGTTACCTTAAACCATGATCCAAGGCATAGTTGGGCCACCGCTTTTCAAGCAGGGACCCCATAAGTGGCAGATCCGAAAAGACACCCCTCTTTCCTCCTCCAGTAGGAGCAGTGTGAGATCACATGGCAGGAAGCAGATGAGTTTGGAGACTCCAAATGGGGCTGAGTGCCAGAGAAGGAAACACTTGGTCACAGGCCGGGTGAGCATGGAGTGCGGCTGGAGACCAGGGAGACAGGAAGGATTGACTGCTTTCCTCTGAGGGTGCACTGAGGAGTGGGGCCCCAAGCTCTTGGCTCCTACAGGGCTGGAGATTTGGAGGCCGCCATTTTCATTCCCATCCTCCAAAGCTGTTTGGGAAGTGGTCAGGAAATAAAAGCTACTGAGAGAGAACCCGAGCAGATTAATTAGCCTGGCCTCTGGCAAGGGCAGTACAATTCTACCTTGGGCAAAGACATTTCAGAATCACTGCAACAGGCCCCTCCCCCAGAGGATCAGCAAGAACATTCAGCCAAGAGCAAGTTTATCAATCAATGAGAACTGCAAAATGTCAGAAATATCTGAGTACAGCAGATGGAATTCATGGCTTTCCCCCCATGATTCTTTAGTCTTGCAAAGTTAAATTTCTTAAATTTTATTTTTCTCTTATTCTATTTTTAAAAATTTTCCTCTTTCCTATTTTAACCTTTTAAAACTATTTTATCTTATCAATACCTTTTAAAAAAATCTTATCAAATTTTCATTGTTAGAGTCATATTCTATCCCTTCATTGTATTTAACCTTATTTTTGTGTACATATAGGTTTTTCTTTCTTAAAAAATTTGGGATACAGTTTCTTCTAAGAGATCAAAATATACACTAAGTCTAGTGCATGGCTTTGTTCTAGTCTCCAGCCTCATCATATTCTTCCCTCTTTTTTTTTTTTTCTCATTTTTCAACCCACTTCTTATCTTATCAATTCCTTTTTTTTTTTTAAAAGATTTTATTTATTTATTGGACAGACAGAGATCACAAGTAGGCAAAGAGGCAGACAGAGAGAGAGGAGGAAGCAGGCTCCCACAGAGCAGAGAGCCTGATGCGGGGCTCAATCCCAGGACCCTGAGATCATGACCTGAGCCGAAGGCAGAGGCTTTAACCCACTGAGCCACCCAGGCGCCCCTCATCAATTCCTTTTTTTACAACCTTTTAAAATTTTCACCTTTACAGTCATACTCCATCCCTTCATCATGTTTGCCCTTATTCTTGTATGTATATATACACAAGTTGTGTGTATATATATATATATATATATATATATGAGTTTTTCCTTCTTTAAAAAATTGGGAAGAGTTTCTTCTAACAGACCAAAATATACCCAAAATCAAGTGTATGGCTCTGTTCTTTTCACCAGTCTAATATATTTATCTATATATCTATATATCTATATCTATATACATATATATATATATATATATATATATATATAAAACATGGAAGATAATATAGAATACCTCTCTTGAGAAATAAAATCCCCTTCTGGGGAAATAACAGAACTAAAATCTAACTAAGTTGAAATTACAAAAGCTATTAATGAGGTGCAATAAAAAATGGAGGCTATTACTGTTAGAATAAATGAGGCAGAAGAGAAAATTAGTGATATAGAAGACCAAATGATGAAGAATAAAGAAGCTGAGGAAAAGAGAGAAAAACAACTACTGGATCATGAGGGGAGAATTTGAGAGATAAGTGATACCATAAGGTAAAACAATATTACAGTAAGTGGGTTCTCAGAAGAAGAAGAGAGAGGGGTGGAAAGTATATTGGAGCAAATTATAGTAGAGAATATCCCTAATTTGGTGAGGGAAACAAGCATCAAAATCCAGGAGGCACAGAGAACACGCTCAAAATCAATAAAAATAGGTCAACACCCCATCATCTAATAGTAAAACTTCTAAGTCTCAGAGACAAAGAGAAAATCTTGAAAGCAGCTCGGGGCAAGAGGTATGTACCTACAACAGTAGAAATAGTGATTGGCAGCAGACCTATCCACAGAGACCTGGAAGGCCAGAAAGGACTGGCATGATATTATTCAGAACACCAAATGAGAAAACTGTGCAGCCAAGAATACTATATCCAGCTAGGCTGTCAAAGAAAATAGAAGGAGAGAAAAAAAGCTTCCAGAACAAATAAAAACCAAAAGAATTTGCAAACACCAAACCAACCCTTTAGGAAATATTGAAAGGGGTCCTCTAAGTAAAGAGAGAACCAAAAAGCAACAGATTAGAAAGGAACAGAGACAATATACAGTAACAGTCACCCTACAGGCAATACAATGGCACCAAATTCATATCTTTCAATATTTACCCTGAAGTTAAATGGGCTAAATGCCCCAATCAAAAGACACAGGTATCAGAATGGATAAAAAACAAGACCCACCAATATGGTGTCCACAAGAAACTCATTTTAGACCCAAAGACACCTCCAGATTGAAAGTGAGGGGGTGAAAAACAATTTACCATGCTAATGGCCATCAAAAGAAAACTGGGAAAACTGGCAATCCTTATATCAGATAAATTAGATTTTAAGCCAAAGACTATAATAAAAGATGAAGAAGGACACCATATCATACTTAAAGGGTCTGTCCATCAAGAAGATCTAACAATTTTGAATATCTATGTCCCTAACATGGATGCAGCCAATTATATAAACCAATTAATAACAAAATCAAAGAAACACATTGACAATAATACAATAGTAGGGGACTTTAACATCCCCCTCACTGAAACACACAGATCATCTAAGCAAAAGATCAACAAGAAACTAAAGGCTTTAAATGACACACTGGACCAGATGGACATCACAGATATATTCAGAACATTCTATCCCAAAGCAACAGAATACATTCTTCTTTAGTGCACATGGAACATTCTCCAGAATAGATCACATCCTGGGTCACAAAACAGATCTCAGCTGGTACCAAAAGATAGGGATCATTCCTGGCATATTTTCAGACCGCAGTGCTTTGAAACTAGAACTCAACTATAAGGAGAAAGTTGGAAAGAACTCAAATACATGGAGACTAAAGACCATCTTACTAAAGAATGAATGAGTCAACCAGGAAATTAAAGTAGAATTGAAAAAATTCATGGAAACAAATGAAAATGAAAACAACTCTTCTAAAATCTGTGGGACACAGCAAAGGCGGTCCTGAGAGGAAAGTACATAGCAATACAAGCCTTTTGAAAGGTCTCAAGTACACAACCTAACCCTCCACCTAAAGGAGCTGGAGAAAGAACAGCAAAGAAAGCCTAAACCCAGAAGGGGAAGAGAAACAATTAAGATCAAAGCAGAAATCAATGAAATAGAGACCAAAAGAACAATAGAACAAATCAATGAAACTAGGAGCTGGTTCTTTGAAAGAATTAATAAGATTGATAAACCCCTGGCCAAACTTATCAAAAAGAAAAGAGAAAGGATGCAAATTAATAAAATCATGAATGAAAGAGGAGAGATCACAACCAACACCAAAGAAACCATTATAAGAACATATGAGCGACTATACACCAGCAAATTTGACAATCTGGAAGAAATGGGTGCATTCCTAGAGATGTATAAACCACTAAAACTGAACCAGAAAGAAATAGAAAACCTGAATAGACCCACAACCAATAAGGAGATTGAAGCAGTCACCAAAAATTTCCCAACAAACAAGAGCCCAGGGCCAGATGGCTTCCCAGAGGAATTTTACCAAACATTTAAAGAAAAATTACTATCTATTCTCCTGAAACTGTTCCAAAAAAATAGAAATGGAAGGAAAACTTCCAAACTCATTTTATGAGGCCAGCATTATCTTGACCCTAAAACCAGACAAAGACCCCAACAAAAAGGAGAATTATAGACCAATATCCTTGATGAACATGGATGCAAAAATTCTCACCAACATACTAGCCAATAGGATCCAACAGTACATTAAAAGGATTATTCACCACGACCAAGTGGGATATATTCCAGGGCTGCAAGTTTGGATTAGCATCTGCAAGTCAATCAATGTGATACAATACATTAATAAAAGAAAGAATAAAAACCATATGATACTCCTGATAGATGCTGGAAAAGCATTTGACAAAGTACAGCATTTTTCTTGATCAAAACTCTTCACAGTGTAGGGATAGAGGGTACATACCACAATATCATCTATGAAAAACCCACAGCGAATACCTTTGTCAATGGGGGAAAAACTGAGAGTTTTTCCCTTAAGGTCAGGAACATGGCAGGGCTGTCCACTATCACCACTGCTATTCAACATAGTACTAGAAGTCCTAGCCTCAGCAATCAGACAACAAAAAGAAATTAAAGGCATCTGAATCTGCAAAGAAGTCAAACTCTCACTCTTTGCAGATGATATAATACATTATATGGAAAACCCAAAAGACTCCACTCAAAAACTGCTAGAACTCATACAGGAATTCAGTAATGCGTCAGCATATAAAATCCATGCACAGAAATCAGCTGCATTTCTATACACCAACAAGACAGAAGAAAGAGAAATTAAGGAGTCAATCCCATTTACAATTGGACCCAAAACCATAAGATACCCAGGAACAAACCTAACCAAAGAGGCAAAGAATCTGTACTCAGAAAACTATAAAGTATTCATGAAAGAAATTGAGGAAGACACAAAGAAATGGAAAAATGTTCCATGCTCATGGATTGGAAGAACAAATATTGTAAAAATGTCTATGCTTCCTAGAGCAATCTACACATTTAATGCAATCCCTATCAAAATACCATCAACTTTTTTCAAAGAAAGGGAACAAATAATCCTAAAATTTATATGGAACCAGAAAAGACCTCGAATAGCCAGAGGAATGTTGAAAAAGAAAGCCAGAGTTGGTGGCATCACCATTCCAGACTTCAAGCTCTATTACAAAGCTGTCATCATTGGGGCGCCTGGGTTGCTCAGTGGGTTAAGCCTCTGCCTTCGGCTCAGGTCATGATCTCAGGGTCCTGGGATTGAGTCCTGCATCGGGCTCTCTGCTCAGCCGGGAGCCTGCTTCCTCCTCTCTCTCTCTCTGCCTGCCTCTCTGCCTGCTTGTGGTCTCTCTCCACCAGATAAATAAATAAAATCTTAAAAAAAAAAAAAAAGCTGTCATCATCAAGACCGTATGGTACTGGCACAAAAACAGACACATAAATCAAAGGAACAGAATAGAGAGCCGAGATATAGACCCTCAACTCTATGGTCAACTAATCTTCAACATGGCAGGAAAGAATGTCCAATGGAAAAAAAGGCAGTCTCTTCAACAAATGGTGTTGGGAAAATTGGACAGCCACATGCAGAAGAATGAAACTGAACCATTTCCTTACATCACACACAAAAATAGACTCAAAATGGATGAAGGACCTCAATGTGAGTCAGGAATCCATGAAAACCCTTGAGGAGAACACAGGCAGCAAACTCTTCAACCTCAGCCACTTCTTCCTAGAAACATCGCCAAAGAAAAGGGAAGCAAGGGCAAAAATGAACTATTGGGGTTTCATCAAGATCAAAAGCTTTTGCAAAGCAAAGGAAATAGTCAACAAAACCAAAAGACAGGGGCACCTGGGTGGCTCAGTGGGTTAAAGCCTCTGCCTTCAGCTCAGGTCATGATCCCAGGGTCCTGGGATCGAGCCCCGCATCGGGCTCTCTGCTCCATGGAGAGCCTGCTTCCTCCTCTCTCTGCCTGCCTCCCTGCCTACTTGTGATCTCTCTCTCTCTGTCAAATAAATAAATAAATTATTAAAACCAAAAGACAACCGATAGAATGGGAGAAGATATGTGCAAATGACATATCAAATAAAGGGCTAGTATCCAAAAACTGTAAAGAACTCAAACTCAACACCCAAAGAACAAATAATCCAATCAAGAAATGGGCAGAGGATATGAACAGACATTTCTGCAAAGAAGACATCCAGATGGCCAACAGACATATGAAAAAGTGCTCCACATCACTCAGCATCAGGGAAATACAAATCAAAACCACAAATGAGATACCACCTCACACCAGTCAGAATGGCTAAAATTAACAAGTCTGTAAATGACAGATGTTGGCGAAGATGTGGAAAAAGGGGAACTCTCCTACACTGTTGATGGGAATGCAAGCTGGCACAGACACTCTGGAAAACAGTATGGAGGTTCCTCAAAAAACTGAAAATAGAGCTACCCTATGACCCAGCAATCGCACTACTGGGTATTTACCCTAAAGATACAAATGCAGTGATCCAAAGGGGCACGTGCACCTGAATGTTTATAGCAGCAATGTCCACAATAGCCAAACTATGGAAAGAACCTAGATGTCCATGAACAGATGAATGGATAAAGAAGAGGTGGTATACATATACAATGGAATACTATGCAGCCTTCAAAAAATGAAATATTGCCATTTGCAATGGTGTGGATGGAACCAGAGGGTATGATGCTACGTGAAATAAGTTAATCAAAGAAAGACAATTATCATATGACCCCACTGATATGAGCAATTTGAGAAACAAGACAGAGGATCATAGGGGAAGGGAGGGAAAAATGAAACAAGATGAAACCAGAGAGGGAGACAAACTGTAAGAGACTCTTAATCTCAGGAAACAAACTGAGGGTTGCTGGAGTGGGGGGGCTGGGAAGGGTATGTGCTATGGTGAATGCTGTGAATTGTGTGACTGATGAATCATAGACCTGTACCCCTGAAATAAATAATACATTATATATTAATTTAAAAAATCAACAGATAATGAGAACTAAATTAATTGAGGTTTCACTAAGTTCTAGGCTTAGAGATGAGTGTTTAAAACGCATCATTTCATTTAATTTGTTCTAGAGTCCTATGGGAATATTATATCCCCTTTACAGGTGAGGAGCCTGGAGCCCTGTGATCTTAGTTATTTGTCCCAGCACATGTAGTATGGGGCAGATCTGGGACTCTAACCCAAGTTGGTTTGATCCCGGAGTCCATGCCTATACTCCCAAGGCTCTATATGAATACTGTCTGAGGGCACCTGTCCTCAGTTCCTTAGATGACTAACAGAGTAAATGGCTGTGTCTTCTAGGTGAGTCTCCATAGCTTCACATAAGGATGTGGATTCACTTTTGTCTTGAAAGTCCAACAGCACATAACTTCACCATGTTGCAAAGGATGTACTAATAAAGTGGCAGGTGGGGGACCTGGGTGACTCAGTCAGTTAAGCAATTGACTCTTGATTTTAGCTAAGGTCGTGATCTCAGGGTTGTAGGATGGAGCCCCACATCAGGCTCTGCGCTCAGTGCAGAGTCTAGTTATCCCTCTCCCTTCTCCCCTTTACATACTCTATCTCATAAATAAATAAATAAATAAATAAGGCACATGGGTGGCTTAGTTGGTTAAGCATCTGCCTTCACCTCAGGTCATGATCCCAGAGTCCTGGGATCAAGCCCCATGTCATGCCCTCTGCAATGTGGGGAGTCTGTTTATCCTTCTTCCTCTGCTCCTCCTTCTGCTTGTGCTCTCTTGCATGCTCTCTCTCTCAAATAAATAAAATCTTTTTAAAAAATAAATAAAATCTTTAAGAAAAAATAAAGTGACAAGGAAAGCTGTTTACTCATAAAGATTGTGAAACAACAGAGAGAGAGAGAGAGACAAAGACACAATAAAGATGGTAAAGAGAGGAGAAAATCAATGAATCTAGAAAGTAAAAATTTGACCATGAAAGAGATGATAAAGGGAGATAAGGGATATGAGATAAGTTTGGGGATAAGGGAGAAGAGAAATTAATTTTATAATATTCATTTTTTTCTCCTTTAGAGGAACTTTTTCTTCCCCTTATAAGTAGTGACACTTACTAACCTCATGACTATAGCTTTGGCCTTGGTCTGGACCTGGACTCAGAATTGGACTCTGGCCTGTTCTATAGCCTAGAAGATGAACTGGTCCATGCAGGAGCACGTGGCTTTGGACACAAAGTGGGCCATGATGTGGGCCATATATTGAGCCACAGTGAATCATGGCAGGAGTCATGGACACAGAGGAGGCCATTATGACAGCCATGAAATGGATCACAGAGGAGGCCACTAAGGAAGCTATGAAGTGGGCCACAGAAGAAGACCCCAGGAAGCCACAGCAGGACAAGGTGGTTATGACCACAGGCTGGATAATATTATTGAAAAAGTTATGGAAAAACTATTATCCAGTCTATTATAGTCATAGACTATGTCATAGTCATTGTCATAGACTATATTCATAGACTATGACTATAATAGACTGGATAAAAAGCATGGGAGGGCATCATGGAGGAGAAGAAAAGAATAATCATGGAATGATTAAAATTAAGTATGGGGGAAAAAATGAAATATGGGGGAACCTGGCTAGCTCAGTTGATAGAGTCTATGACTTTTGACCTCAAGGTTGTGATTCAAGCCCCATGTTGTGCACAGCCTTATTAAAAAAAAAAAAAAACAAACACAAAACTTAAAAGGACTATAAAAAGGTTCTCAAGCAGTAAGTTTAAAGATCAAGAAAAGGACCAGTAAAAAGATCTCAGAGACCGTGATCAACATTGGGAAAAATCAAGCAGAGACTGGGTTTGGAGGAGATGCACAGCTTTTCCAGGCTTGGAGATGACTTCAAGTTAAAGCTTTCTTGAGTTCTACCTGAGTCTCAGACTCTATTATAGGGAGTCATAGTTATCATCCTTAGGACATTTTCTCTCCCATCTCCCACCATCCAAGTCATGGTCACTGTTTCTCATCCCTGTTTCCTCAGGGTGCTATAAATGCTACCACACATCCCTAAGGAAAAAAAGCATGCAATAAATATATTATCAAGACCACAGGCTTACTTGTTTTCCTATGTGTTCCTTTGGTTTTCATGAAGTTGTTTTCTCTTTTAATGCTTACTATGTCCCAGGTGCTGTCCCAGAAGACTTTAAATACATCATCATTTAATTCTTAAAAAGTCCTTGAAGAGCCTTTGTGGTAGGTAAAGATATTTAAATAAGACACAAAAAAACACCAACTATAAAGAAAAGTTTGATGATTTGTATTTCACTGAAGTCCAGTATCAGAATGTATCTGTAAGAGAATGAAAAGGAAAACCAAAGATGGGATCAGATACTGTACTACTTACAGAAGACTCATATCCAGAATATAAAAAACACTACAAATCAATAAGAAAAAAAACAGAGCAATTAAAAATGGGCAGAAGATTAGATAAATATTTAGCAAAAGAGTATATCAAAATGCTTAGTGAACATTTGGACAGGTGTTCAATATTATTTTTTTATCAGAGAAGTGAACATTAAAACCACAGTGAGATACCAAACGACTTGAATTTAAATAACTGCAGTCAAATGCTCTGCCACTGAGCTATACCCCCGAATTTAAATAACTGATAATACTCGGACGCCTGGGTGGCTCAGTTGGTTAAGCAGCTGCCTTCAGCTCAGGTCATGATCCCAGCGTCCTGGGATCGAGTCCCACATCGGGTTCCTTGCTCGGCAGGGAACCTGCTTCTCCCTCTGCCTCTGCCTACCACTCTGTCTGCCTGTGCGCGCGCTCTCTCTCTCTCTAACAAATAAATAAATTTTTAAAAAAATTTAAAAAAAAAATAAAAAATAACTGATAATACTGAGTATTAGCAAGGATGTTGAACAACTGGATTCTTAAATATTGTTAGGGGGAGTATAAATTGATACAATTATTTTGAGAAAATGACAACACTAAAATTAAATACAAGTGTATCCTATGACCCAAAACTCCTAATCCTGAGTAAATATATCCAAAAGAAATGAATGCCTTTGTCCACCAAAAGACATGTCCCACAGCAGCTTTACTTAAAATAGTGCTGAGCTGGCAATTACGCAAAGTTTATTAACATTAAGATAGGTAAATACATTATGAGATGTTTTTACAATGAATGCTATTTAATAGTGGAAAAAGAATGAACTACTAAATCATACAATTACGTATGAACCCCATAACATAATGTTGAATAAAAGAAAAAAACAGAGGAGTCCATACTATGTCATTCCATTCACATGCAGTTCAAAAAACAGGTCCAGGAGAAGGCATAATGAATCTTGTGGGGGGGGGGGGAATAGGATAATGTCCTGTATTTTGTCTGAATGGTGATTACATGGGTGTATACATACATAAAACTTCATTAAAATGTGCACATACGATGTGTGCACTTTATAGGGTGTGTAAGTTCCACCTCAACTTAAAAAAGGAAAAAGTATCCTCTGAAAACTTTTTCTGGCAGTATTATGATTTCCTTGTTCAGAAGATATGGCTGGGGAAACACAGTCATAAATAAGGTATTCTGTAAGCCCAGTGACAGTGGTGGTGTTGGAAGCTTTGTCTGCAGGGTGGCAAATACCTATTTCAATGAGGACAAATCACTACTTCCTTCAGGCTGGAAGAGGTTCAGTGCAATCAACCAACCTGACACCAAGTTTCTCTGGAGAATGAAGCCATATAGTGGGATTAACACTGATCTCTGCTAACTGAAATAAGCTAGACACAGAAAGACAAATACTGTATTATCTTAGTTACATGTGGAATCCAAAAAAGTCAAACTCGTAGAACCAGAGAATAGAATGGTGGCTGCCCTGGGCTGAGGATTGGGAGAAATGAGGTGATTTGAATCACAGGCTATAAGGTTTCAATTATAAGATGAATATGGTCTGAGGAGCTAATGTATAGTGTGGTGACTATATAGGTGATAATACTGTATTGTATACCTGAAAGTTTCAAAGAGAGCAGAATGGGGGCATTCTCTCCTATACACACAAAAGATAATTGAACTAGTAAGAATAGTTGATGGGAGTGCTTGTGTGCGTAAATAAAATCACCTGTTTTTTTGGTATGATCCCAGGGCACTTGTGCATGCCAAGCCCTATCAGCTCCCAGAACTAAGTGGATTAAAATCCAGTTCCTTGGATAGCAGATATAACACTTAGGGTGCTAGATGCATAGACAAACTCCTTCCGGGGAGAAGCTGGAGACTTGGTTTTACCATTGGAGTGAACCAGGAAGGAGATGATATAGGGACATTGCTCTTTCAGACTCCTTGGAAAATACCAATCAACACTAAAGTGCAGGCTGATTAAGAGCTGGACCCTGAGGCAGCAGCTGGGAGAGTACACAAACATCTCCCAGGAAAAAACTGGGAGAGCAATATTTTTTGCCTGCTTCCTCTGTGCTGACCCCAGTGGGGATAGCCACAAGGAATTCTCTTGTGCCCTTTTAGCAACTGCTTCTTGGATACAGTCCTGTGGGACTTGTGAATGCCAAGCCTTATTGGCTGTCAGAGCTGGATCATTGTGGGGACAGTCCTCTGGGTGACAGCTGTAAATTTGGGGTGGCAAGAAGCTGGTGAAGTGGTTTTATTGTTGGCACAAGCAGGAGGGAGAAGACTGCAGAAAGTGCCCACTGGCTCTTCCCAGTCAGCATCTACATGTGAGCTAATTAGAAGCCAGATTCCCAAGAAGCAGCTGTTCAAGTATGCAATCAAACCTGGTCCAGGGAAAATGGAGATAAGCATTTTTGCTTGCTCTCTCTGCATTGAACCTAGGGGGATATTGGAGGGAAGTGCTTGCTTGTCTGTTTGTTATAGGCACTCATGAATGCAAGACCCCACTGGCTCAGAGAACTAGGTAATTTGGGAGCCCATCCCTGCAATGGCAGCCTTAAAAGCTGAGGTGCTGGATATATTGTCCAAAGTCTTCATTCTGCAGAGACAACCCTGGGAGTTCAGGGTTCCCTCTGATTGTAAAATGCTATGCTAGGTGTGGGGTTTATGGTGAGAATATGTCTCAGCCTTTCTTACCCATTTTGATGTGGGTACTTAGTCATCCAGTGTATAGGAATCACTCAACTAGTTGCTGGATACCTCTCACAGTAAATTATTCCATGTACATTAGTACATCTATAGGAGGAGGAAAAGTCAAAAGCCTCCCATGTTGTCATCTTGGTGATGTCACTCGGGAATAAAATAATCATCAAGCTTAGATCTTTCTCCCCACATCTCTTCCTCATCATAACTCTTAATGCCTAGGAATGGGGTTCCAAAGTCAGGTGATATCAGTTACATCAAATGATGTTACATATTTTTCTTTACATGTAGATTGCACCATGCAAATTTTTACTATTCAGATATATGTAGGGCTTGAACCATGAGTTGGGACTTTTCCTCCCTGCTCAAAAGCTTCCACCAGAAGTGTGGCTGGGGACACCAGTAGTAACCCTTAGCGACAGGGAGTGAAAACTTCACTCAGTGGTGGTGTGTTGGTAAATGTTTAACAACCAGCTCTTCATGGGGAAAAGCCCTAACATATGTAAAATTTTCTAATTCCCTGCATGACCCATTTCAAGCTACCAACATGATGTCAATGAACAGGGACAGGCACAGTGGCAAACCAATATATACCAATAGATAGTAAATGAATTATAAAGTGGTAAGTTTTTGTTTTAATTTACTTTTACCTTATTTTTAATTTATTTAAACTGCAAGCTTATTCAATTTAATTTTTAGGGTAGTTTCAGGATCACAGCAAAATTGAACAGAAAGTACAGAGTTCCCACATGTCCCCTGCCCCCAACACAAACTTCCTAGAACTTAATTTTTAACAATGCCTGCATTTAACAACAAGCTTTTATATATATTGTTGGGTCGGCGGGCTAATGGAGTGCAGGAGGAACAATAGAAATGACCCTTGGTCTGCAGTCTTCCAGCCTCCTCCCCCCCATTTCCTTAACCCTTGACTCTGCCGCCAAAAGGATGTTTGCCCAGGTCACGTCTCCATAGGTAACCCGATACCTATGCAGGAAACAGATAAAAGACCCCCGCCAACTCCCTCCCAGTGCGACTTCCATACTCTGCTTTCCAGAGTGGAGGGTGCCCACCTCCACTCTCCTTCTGGGGCAACTTTCCTGGCTCCCCTTCTCCTGAGCCCTGAAACTTCGCCAGAGAGTGCCTTTAATAAATCTTGCCTTGCGCCCACTTCGCCTGGTGTCGTGTTTATCTCGCCTATAAAACCTTACATATATATATATACACATATATGTATATATATACATATATATGTGTGTATATACATATATATAGCTATATACATATATAGCTATATACATATAGCTATATATATATATATATAGCAATCAGCTATATATAGCAATCAGCTCGTGAAATATAGCCATGTGTATGTGTGTGTGTATATATATATATATATACACACACTGAGCCATCCAGGCGCCCCCCGCTTTTTTTAAAGATTTTATAGAAACCTAATTTCTTATTGAGACCCATACATCTGATCCTTAACTGTCCCCTCCCCCATTTGTGTTTTGGAGCCCAGGAATTCTCCCAGGTAATATTTCAAGATAAAAGTGTTCTTTTCTGTCTTCTGGTTCCTTTGACCTCCTGATATCTGGTAGCTGAATTACTGGTTTATCATAAAGAACAACATATAGACAACAGAAATTCTAAGGGAGATGGGGTCCCCTGTATTAGGCAGCATGTCCCCAAATTCTTATTCCTTTTTTAGAGGCAATGATGATTACATTTTTTTGCCATTTCTATGAAATTCATTGCAGAGTCCACTCTTCAGACCACAATGCTGATGCCACCTTTCTCTTAAAGCAAAACCATTTTCATCTCTCCCAACCATGGGCCTGATCAGGGGGCTGGGACTGAATCTCATTTCCCTGAAGCTGAAGCATGAAGGATGAAGAAGCTGATGGATGCATGCTTTGTAATGAACCACAAGAACCTAGTTTTAATTCATCCTCAAGTCCAAAGGTTGTACTGATTATTAAGGTTAGGCAGTATTTGTGGAGCATCCAAAGGCAATGCAAGTGATAATATTTCCTCCACAAATGCTGCCTAATTTCAAATTGTTAACCTTAATAATCCCTGAAGATGCCCACTGCCAGGGTGACCTAAATGCAATTAGTCCAAGAGAGAAATAAGTTAGCCTCCTTTTGAGCCCAGCTGATGGAACTGCAGGTTTAGCTGACTCCCATCCCTCTTGTAATTCAATGATTTTTAAGTCTTAATCATTACAGACTACTTTAGCTCACATGTAACCACTTTATCCTTATTGTCAAATGAAATTTAAAAAAGAAAGGTGGGGGAAATTTTAAAGAAAATGTTTAGGTTGAATGAAGATGAGGATTTTAGATGTCCCCCACCCCCACCACCAATCTTGCACTACTCCTGGTCTCCCTAACTAGAGTCTCTTCCTCCTCCCACACTGGCCCCGAGACTGACTCCAACACTTCCTTTCCCTCTCACATTCCATTGTTAGAATAGGAGCTAGCCATCAGGGAGATTCAAATCAAAACCACATTGAGATACCACCTTACACCAGTCAGAATGGCCAAAATTAACAACACAGTAAACAACGTATGTTGGAAAGGATGTGGAGAAAGGGGAACCCTCTTACACTGTTAATGGGAATGTAAGTTGGTGCAGCCACTTTGGAAAACAGTGTGGAGATTCCTTAAGAAATTAAAAATAGGGTTCCTGGGTGGCTCAGTTGTTTAAGTGACTGCCTTTGGCTCAGCTCATGATCCTAGAGTCCCAGATTCGAGTCCCACATCGGGCTCCCTGGTCCGCAGGGAGTCTGCTTCTCCTGCTGACCTCTCTCCTCTCATGCTCTCTCTCTCTCATTCTCTCTCTCTCAAATAAATAAATAAAATCTTTTTAAAAATCTAAAAAAAAAGAAAATAAATTAAAAATAGAGCTTCCCTATGACCCTGCAATTGCACTACTGGGTACTTACCCCAAAGATACAGATGGAGTGAAAAGAAGGGCCATCTGTACCCCAGTGTTCATAGCAGCAATGGCCACAGTTGCCAAACTGTGGAAAGAACCAAGATGCCCTTCAACAGATGAATGGATAAGGAAGATGTGATCCATATATACTATGGAGTATTATGCCTCCATCAGAAAGGATGAATACCCAACTTTTGTATCAACATGGAAGGGACTGGAAGAGATGCTGAGTGAAATAAGTCAAGCAGAGAGAGTCAATTATCATATGGTTTTGCTTATTTGTGGAGCATAGGGAATAACATGGAGGACACGGGGAGATGGAGAGGAGAAGGGAGTTGGGGAAAATTGGAGGGGGAGATGAACCATGAAAGACTGTGGACTCTGAAAAACAATCTGAGGTTTTGGAGGGGTGGTGGGTGGAAGGTTGGTTGAGCCTGGTGGTGGGTATTATGGAGGGCATGTATTGTATGGAGCACTGGGTGTGGTGCATAAACAATGAATTCTGGAATGCTGAAGAAAAATTTTAATAAATAAATAAATAAAAGATAAATGTTATGCCCAAATAATGGGTCCATGATTAAAGGAGCGAGACTGATACAAAGCGAAGGTCAAGCAAAGCTTTATTTCGCGCCAAGCATCAAGAATCAGACTGACCATCAAACAGACCAGTGGGGGCTGCTCCTTACAGAGAGGACGACCCCCTCCCTGCTTTGCAGACTAACTTTTATAGAGCAAAGGCCATGTGGTTGGGCCTGGCCACACACAGGTGGCTAACTGAATTATAATTCACCCCACAGTAGCCATGGAAACTAGCCCATCACCTTGGTAGCTAGAAGACAGTGTGCCCCCCCGGTCGGATGTCTCCACCTGGCCTGACCCACCCTTGTATTTTTTTTTTTTAATTTTTTATTTCTTTTCAGCGTAACAGTATTCATTGTTTTTTCACCACACCCAGTGCTCCACGCAATCCGTGCCCTCCCTAATACCCACCACCTGGTTCCCCCAACCTCCCACCCCCCGCCCCTTCAAAACCCTCAGGTTGTTTTTCAGAGTCCACAGTCTCTCATGGTTCACCTCCCCCTCCACTTTCCCTCAACTCCCTTCTCCTCTCCATCTACCCTTGTCCTCCATATTATTTGTTATGCTCCACAAATAAGTGAAACCATACGATACTTGACTCTCTCTGCTTGACTTATTTCACTCAGCATAATCTCTTCCAGTCCCGTCCATGTTGCTACAAAAGTTGGGTATTAGTCCTTTCTGATGGAGGCATAATACTCCATAGTATATATGGATCACATCTTCCTTATCCATTCAACCGTTGAAGGGCATCTTGGTTCTTTCCACAGTTTGGCGACCGTGGCCATTGCTGCTATAGACATTGGGGTACAGATGGCCCTTCTTTTCACTCCATCTGTATCTTTGGGGTAAATACCCAGTAGTGCAATTGCAGGGTCATAGGGAAGCTCTATTTTTTAATTTCTTGAGGAATCTCCACACTGTTCTCCAAAGTGGCTGCACCAACTTGCTTTCCCACCAACAGTGTAAGAGGGTTCCTCTTTCTCCACATTGTCTCCAACACACGTTGTTTCCTGTCTTGCTAATTTTGGCCATTCTAACTGGTGTAACGTGGTATCTCAATGTGGTTTTAATTTGAGTCTCCCTGATGGCTAGTGATGATGAACATTTTTTCATGTGTCTGATAGCCAATTGTATGTCTTCATTGGAGAAGTGTCTGTTCATATCTTCTGCCCATTTTTTAATATGATTGTCTGTTTTGTGTGTGTTGAGTTTGAGGAGTTCTTTATAGATCCTGGATATCAACCTTTTGTCTGTACTGTCATTTGCAAATATCTTCTCCCATTCCGTGGGTTGCCTCTTTGTTTTGTTGACTGTTTCCTTGACACAAAAAGATGGAAGACCATTCCATGCTCTTGGATTGGAAGAATAAACATTGTTAAAATGTCTATACTGCCTAGAGCAATCTATACTTTTAATGCCATTCCGATCAAAATTCCACCGGTATTTTTCAAAGAGCTGGAGCAAATAATACTAAAATTTGTACGGAATCAGAAGAGACCCCGAATTGCTAAGGAAATGTTGAAAAACAAAAATAAAACTGGCGGAATCACGTTACGTGATTTCAAGCTTTACTACAAAGCTGTGATCACCAAGACAGCATGGTACTGGCACAAAAACAGACACATAGACCAGTGGGACAGAGTAGAGAGCCCAGATATGGACCCTCAACTCTATGGTCAAATAATCTTTGACAAAACAGGAAAAAATATCCAGTGGAAAAAAGACAGTCTCTTCAATAAATGGTGCTGGGAAAATTGGACAGCTATATGTAGAAGAATGAAACTCGACCATTTTCTTACACCGTACACAAAGATAAACTCGAAATGGATAAAAGACCTCAACATGAGACAGGAATCCATCAGAATCCTAGAGGAAAACATAGGCAGTAACCTCTTTGATATAAGCCGTAACAACTTCTTTCAAGATATGTCTCCAAAGGCGAAGGAAACAAAAGCAAAAATGAACTTTTGGGACTTCCTCAAGATCAAAAGCTTCTCCACCCTTGTATTTGAGCTTTGTTACCTGAGGCTGGTTCCCGGGATTTGTTTTAAGTAAGTCCCCTGGGGGAAGAGGAGCAGGGACACTTTAAGGGTTAAACAACAAAGTTATTGTTTAACCTCAATGGAAGCCTCTGGCTAAAATATAAAACTATAAAATAGGTCCTTACAGTAAAAACATCACGAAGTAATAAAGATAAATAAAACTTAAAAAAAAAAAAAAAGAATAGGAGCTACCACTGAAATGCAAACTACCACTTCTGCCCAAGGCAGAGTCACCACTGGGACATACAGAACTACCTCTGTCTTGGTTACCACCAACCATAGCACAAAATCTATTATTTCTGTTTCAGAGAAAATCAACACTGGAAGAGAAACAACCTTGACTGACCTAGACGCCACTGCCACTGAAGCGGGCATTAGCACTTCTGTGCAAGGTAAAGTACTTCTGGGACAGATACATCTACTCTTGTTTCAGGTACCACTATCACTAGAATAGGCACCACCTCCTCCTTCCAAGCATCACCCACTAAGGAAATAGGCACAACCTCTACTGCTCAAATTCATCCCCCACTGAAATACCATTAACTATCTCCATCTCAGTCACCATCAGTCCTAGAAGAGACAGACACTCCTATTTCAGGTAAGGCCAGCACTAACACAAAAATGACCACCTCTGACCAAGACACAACCACCACAATAACAAGTATAACTTTTGCCCAAGGCATGAGAACTCAAGCATCAAAAGTACCTACCCTCATTCAGGCACCACCATCACTGGAAAAGGAACAACCACCTCTGCTCAAGGACCAGCAACCATCAAGACAGGTATAGCAACTTCTGCTCAAGATGCAGTCACCCTTGGAATAGGCACAACCATCTTACACAGTCCCAAGTACAACCACCATGAGAACTGGCACAGCTTTCACCCAAGGTACACCCAACTGTGCATCAGGCACATCATCCTTATCCCAGATACCATCATCCTGTATACATCATTTTCAAAATGGGTACCATTGTTATGCCCCAATAACGGGTCCGTGATTAAAGGAGCGAGACTGATACAAAGCGAAGGTCAAGCAAAGCTTTATTTCGCGCCAAGCATCAAGAATCAAACCGAACGTTCGGGGCCGCACCTCTTACAACAGAGGGCGACCCTTCTCTGTTTCACAGTCTAGCTTTTAAGGGCAAAGGCCATGCGGTTGGGCCTGGCCACGCACAGGTGACCAATGAGATTGTAACACACAGGAAACTCCACAGTGATGCTAGGTGACCAATTGAATTATAATTTACCCTAGTAGACATTTGAATCAGCCTATTACACCTTGATTAGGATTGGTGCCAAAAGGGTTCCCAAAGGGCGGGGGCCCATGCTCCTTGGTAGCTAGGGAGACAGTATGCAACCCCCTACTGATCGGATGTCTCCACCTGGCCTGACCCATCTTTGTATCTGGGCATTGTTACCTGGAGCTGGTTTCCGGGACCCACCTTTAAGTGAATCCCCTGGGGGAAGGGGAGCAAGGACAGTTCAAGGGCTAAGCAACAAGGTTTTGTTTAACCTCAATGAAAGCCTCTTGACAAAATATAAACATAAAATAGGTCCTTACACCATCACCTCTTCCCAAGAATCACTGCTGAAATAGGATCAATCTCTCCAGTCCAGAGTTTAGCCATTACCAAAATAGGCATAACCACCCTAATCCTGGACACAGCCATTGTGGGAACAAGCACAAACACTTTTGTCCTGGACTCAACAATCCTGGATTGGGCACATCTCTCCTTACGCCAGACAACACTATGACCAGTACAGGAACCACAACCTTTGCCTGAGGATCATCAAGTACTAAAAAAGGAACATCAACCTCTAATTGAGCAGACAACCATTGAAATAAGTACATCCCTAAGTCCACTTCCAACTGTCATGAGAAAAGACAGCTCCTTCCATCTCAGTCACCACAAACTCTTTCTCAGGTAATATCAGTCCTGGGAGATGAAAACTTTCTCTGGCCAAGGCAATAGCCCCCATGGGAATAGTGTGAACACTGCCTCTTAAAGACAACCTGCATTAGAACAGAGACTGCCACCTATGTCTTAGGCAGCAAATGTATTCCTGTGGCTGGAACATCACACTCTGCTCTGGGCACAACCTCCCCTGAGATAGGTACAACCATTCCTGCTTTAGGTACCTGCCCCTACCTCAGTCATTGCAGTTGTGAATAGGATCTACCCTTGAAACTGCTGGATTCACTGAAAGTGCCCAAGAATTAGACCACGTCCTTTCTAGTTTACACACAGTTTGAGCCACACTCCAGTGACTGTGGCAAAACCAAGATATTCATGGCCTGGGGGCACATCCTCATTTCTCTGGCTTCAGTGCTGGCTTTGGCAGCACATATACTCATTTCTCTGGCTTCAGCTGCAGCTGCTGTCATTCTGTTAGTAGAATTTAGATTTTGTCCTGCAGATTATTTGCCACTGGTTAATGAGGCAGTTTGGTGACAATAGATCACAGGTTGGGGGTATGTGTGGAATGCATGGAAATAGTATCATTTAAATTTTTCATAGTCAGAAATAATAAATGGTAAGGATTGTCAGAACGGGAAAAAAAAAAAAGGACACTCAGAGACAGAAAGCATTGCATCTTATAGAGACAATGTAGGAAGAATAAAGCAGAAAACAAAACAAAACAAAAAAGAGATGGAGAAAGGAGATAAAAACAGAGAGGGGAGGGAGGGGTTCTAGTCTAGGAGAATAGAGAGGGAATAGGGGGAACAAGCACCAAAGGGAGACTTTTTAGATGCAAAGGAGAGGAGAATTAAATATTCTACTCTGGCTTCCCTTTGGGTTCTACCCTTTAATTCAGTTGTGTTTTCCAAGGGCACAGTTCTTGCCCTTTAATGTTTCTACCCCAGAAAGCATGAAAACTGGGCTTGTATCTTCTTAGCAGAGCTGAACTAGGTTAGCATACAAGAGCCTGTGGCCATATCAAGGCAGAATAACTGGAATAAACCAGAGAAGATGGGAGACAAAACAGTCTCCCTGGTGAAGTGTTGAGTTTTCAGAGCTCATCCAGGGCTCCCAGGCTCTCCAGGACTCCTCCTTAGGGTTGAGAAAGCTGCATTCAGCCCCAAACTGCATTCTACATTCAGATATTCACTAGGACTTTCTGTCTTATTCCAGGGTATTTACCTCTTGTTCTGAATTTTTATTTTATATATTTTGTTATAGAGAGATAACCTTATACAACATATGGAAAATGGCAGGGTATAAATGATGAAAACAACTTGGACCATAAATTGTTTCTTTACTTTTAAACTCTTCCATCTGGACAGCATTACATACGGACTCACACCTACTAATCTCCTAAATGCACTGGCACTCTCTTATTTAAGACCAAGACATAATAACAATAATAATAGCAGGTAATGTTTATAAAGCACTTACTTTGTTCCAGGGACTGTGTGAGTATTTTACATGAGCTATTTCATTTTATCCCCCAACAACCCTGTAGAAAAAAAAAATGTTGGGGCGCCCGAGTAGCTCAGTTGTTTAAGGGGTGGCCTTCAGCTTGGGTCATGATCCCAGGGTTTTGGGATCAAGCCCCACATCAGGCTCCCTGCTCAGTGGTGATCCTGTTTCTCTCTCTCCTGCCTGCCTGCCACTCTGCCTTCTTGTGCTTTCTATCTCTCTGTCAAATAAATAAATAAAATCTTTTAAAAATTGTGCTATTATTATCTACATTTCATACACAAGGACACTATTCGCATTTCATATACAAGAAAGCATAGACAGGTAAGTAACTTACTGAAGGGTGCACAGCAGACTTAAAACTCAACCCAGAACTTTTAAAATTCAGGAATCCATGCTCTTTTTTTTTTTTTTTTTAAAGATTTTATTTATTTATCCGACAGAGAGAGATCACAGGTAGGCAGAGAGGCAGGCAGAGAGAGAGGAGGAAGCAGGCTCCCCGCCGAACAGAAAGCCCAATGCGGGACTCAATCCCAGGACCCTGAGACCATGACCTGAGCCGAAGGCAGCGGCTTAACCCACTGAGCCACCCAGGCGCCCCCAGGAATCCATGCTCTTAACTGCAAGGCTATATGATGAATTTCAAAATTGTGGCCTTTCCAGATCAGTTATTCTTCGTCTCTCAAACACATATTTCTTTAGGAATACAATGACTGATTCCTGCACTTTGATGGGGTCCATCCTCTGAATATTGGGAGAGTGATTGTTTTTGCTTTGTAAATTTTACCATATTGGTACAGCATAATAAATGAGAATTCATAGGCACAGTAAGATCACTATTTTATTTTATTTTTGCCTGTTTTGCTATCTTCTCAGAGAAAGAAATAAAGAATAACACAACAGTGATACGAAGAGACACAGAGAAAGTAAAGAAGTTGAGAAGAGATTTTTAAAATGGTTTTCCTAAAAAAGTGAAAGTCTGTGACTTTAGTCAACCAGGTAGGATATGAAATGGGAGAGAAAGATTAATTTCCTCAAGTATTTACATTTTTTCCTTTTAGCAGGATACTTCTCTGCTCCTGAGAAACATTAGCATCCATTACATCCATGACCTAAGCCTAGGTCCATTGTCCTCAACAATAAAATGAGCTATGGAGGGGCCCTTGGTTTGGACCATGAGGAAGCTAAAAGGCAAGCCATGGATGGAGCTACAATCATGAAGGAGATCATGGAATGAGTCATGAAGTATCCACAGAGGAGGTCAGAGTAGAAGCCACAGACATGGAACCATGATAGAAGTCATGTTAGTGACAACCACAGGGCAGGCTTCAGAGGAAGTGACTGAAGAGGACATTACCATAGCCACTGGAAAATGGGAGACATTCTAATGAAAGGAGGGGATCATGGAGGAGAAGACAAAGAGCTATAGTGGCAAGTGAGTCAAGATGGAGGACCAAAATGTTCCCAGGTAATGGCCACAGGTAATGGCATAGCTCAAGAACAGAGCCAAGCCTCTCAATATCTGACTGACAAGGCTCAAGCAAGATTTGAAAGATAACCACAATTTATGAGGCTTAGAAATGACTTTAAACAAATGTATTCTCTGGACTCTTCCCATAACTCAGAATTTCAAGATCGAGGAGGTTGCTGGCCTTTGATAGGGGTAGGAATGGACACAGTGACTGCACTCAACACAGCTGCTTTCTTATTCTCCCTTCTGCTCAGATCATTCTAGTGCCCTCCAGAATGTGACTTTCTCTTTGGAAAGAGTCTTATTTTCTTCTTGTGTGCCCTCTTCAGTTGTTATATGATTAAGAAGAGAATGACTAGACACTGTAAGGCATAAAAATCCATTAATGTATGTGGTATCCAGACAAAAAACTTATCTTTAAAATTTTGTGTTTTGATCTTGTCTTTTGTTTCTGAGTGACTGCCTGTGCCATGCAGAGTGCTAAGTGCCTTTACACATACCATCATGTAGTCCTCACAACAACCCTATGAAGTCCAGATTATAATCCCCATTGTGTAACTGAGAAAGCTGCAATTCAGAAAAAGAGCTAATAAGTGGGCAAGATTATATTGTGAGACAAGTTGCCTAACTCCAATTGGTTCATGAAGGATAAAACAAATTCCTTATTTAGAACTATTATAAGGACTTTTACCCCTAGAGTGGAGTGCTGAGATCCCTGTACCTGTAAGGGCCTATTCAGCCAGAGCGACCCCACCCTGATTGAACAGCCATTTTGTTGTTTATGCAGTAAAACTTAAATTGACCCTGCCCCCTTCCAGGGGAACTTACTTAAAAACAAGTCTGGGAAACCAGTCCCAGGTAACAAAGCGGGTAACAAGGGCGGGTCAGGCCAGGTGGAGATAAAGCCCGAATGCAGGGATGAGTCGGGTCAGGTGGAGACATCCAATCAGTAGAGCACGCACACTGTCTCCCTAGCTACCAAAGAGTGTGGGCCCCGCCTTTTGGGCGCCAATTCTGACCAAGGTGATAGGCTAGTTCAAATAGCTACTAAGGGGTGAATTGTAATTCAATTGGCCACCCGTGTGGGACCTAGCATGACTGTGCAGCTTTCTCTGTGTGTTACAATCTCACTGGCCACCTGTGTGTGGCCAGGCCCAACTACATGGCCTTTGCTCTATAAAAGTTAGTCTGTAAGGCAGGGAGTGGTCACCTCTTTGCAAGAGATGTCCCTGGCCAGTCAGTTTGATTCTTGATGCTTGGCGTGAAATAAAGCTTTGCTTGACCTTTGCTTTGTATCAGTCTCACTCCTTTGACCATGGACACAACAGTACCAACATGATGGTGACCACACCACTCATCGATGTCCTGCATGGAACATCCCATTACAGACAATAGGCAGATCAACTTCCAAGTGCAGGGTATCCTAGAATCTAGATTCCTGACCCCTTCCTACTCAACACCTCATTTTCTACCATAGCTCATTCTCTTCCAGCTTCTAGGACTTAGTCATTCACAGTTCTTTCATATCTTAGGATATAAGCTCTCAAAGAACACAAATTTATCTGTATGGAATACAATGTCCAGCACAAAATGGGCAGTCACTAAATATTTGTGGGATGAATCCCTAACTATTTCCTGCTTGTCAGCTCACTTCCCTCAGGTTTCATATGCCATGAATATTCTTTACCTACGTGTCTAAGTGATCTGAAATGTTTCCTCTGCCAGGAAGCCTTGCCAGATTTTTGGAGGAAGTGGAGACAGCTTGTTTTAATTACATACAGTATAAAATTAAAATTTCCATAAGGTTTATTCCCAACTTGTTTGCCATGAACTGTGGATGAAGTAACTGCCAACCCCCTTAGTTCACTACTATCTTTGTTTTGTTCTCCTCATTTAGCTGTCTTTGGGTTATTTCTGTTGGCCTCATCCAAGTATCTAAACAAAATTGTACTGCAAACCCTAAGTTCCCCAGCATACTAGCAGTGTTTTCCTTGATCATTCAGCTTATCTAGCACACAGCACTGATGAGAAGAAGCAGTTGAGGTTCCCTAGGGTATAAAATTTCCTATAAATTCTTCAAAAATCAGTGAGGGGTTTAGAAGGAGGAACATTCTTCTCAAGTTGTCATTAATCTTTGTCAGTCCTATCCAGTGTGTGTACTGGTGAATATTTAACAACCAGTTTTTGTGGTGCAAGTGTTCCCACCATGACTGATTTCAGGCTATCAACATGACATCACAGAGCATGAGGTTGAGAAGAGATGTGCACCCACCATTATATACTATTTCCACTAGACATGTACAACAGATATACATAACTTCATGAACATGGATAATATTAAATAAAACAATTGGGAAATAATGAGTTTGAAGTACTTTTACCATTGTTTTAAATATAATTTAGTTCATTGTAAGCTAATTTTATGTTTAATGATGACTGAGTTGTAAAAACTGCTAAAATTTTAACAATTTAGGGCCCTTGCAGATGGGTATACCCTGATGCCAGTATACCACTGGTCTCATTTCTCCAACAGCCCACAGCCCCACTTCTTCCACCCTCTACTTTCCATACCCCAGAGATTCCAAAGTTTATCCTTGAGTCTCTCTTCCCTCCTCATTCAAGATGTATTTTACATGCCTACTGTATGCTCGGCAGCTCCCAGAGGTCCAGTCCCTAGTTCCCATCCACAATAAATCTCAATTTCTGTATTCTTCCTGCTAAGTTCTATTCATCAGGTCTTCTTTCCAGCCTCACTCTCACTCAGGCATTCAGGACTCCTCATCCAGGAAACAAGATCTTGAGTTAGAATAGGTTTTCAGCCGGGTCTCTGCCTGAGAGGGTGGGTCCCCTCCACTTGACAACTTCATCCTCTTGAACTGTCCTACTTCCTGCTCCTCCCCAGGCCCTGCCTAATGGGATCATGTCATTCTCCATTCTAATGTACCTTCTGACCTCTGTACTCTCCTCTCTGAGTTCAAGTATTCTGCCTACAGCTGGAAAAACAACAAGCCACATAACCTGCCCCTGCCCAGCACAGAAGACACTATAAAGACTTTCTTTGAAAGATAAAGAAGCGACATTCTATGGAGGAACCCCAAGGAGCCAGCCACTGGCATCTCACTCTGCAGCCCCAGGTCTTCCTTCTTGGTGGTTTTCTTCAGATTAAGGACCCATTCTTTGGAGACGCAAACTCCCAGCACTCCAGCCTCAGATCTCCACCTTTTCTCTCTCAAGACCCTCCATTTTTTTCATTTCCTTATAGGCCTTAGTCTTATCTGGGACTCAGGACCCCTCCTCTCTTGGCTTCACAGGCAGATTATCTCAAGATGAAAAGAAAAATATTTTCCTTTGCATGCTGGCTGTTTCACCTTCTTCTACTTTTAGGAAATGATGAGTAATTTTGTTTAAAAAGGGATATTCTTGGAGTTTGAGTAGCGTTTGGGGAAATTTTTGACAACTCCTGGGATGCACACTCTTAGATCCCATTTTCCAAAAAGAGGTAAGGACTCTATTCTCTCCAATTCAACCCAGCATTTATTCTCCATTCTGTTCCCAATAGCAGTTCTTCTGCCCAGAAGCCTGACCTATTTCCTCTGTCATAAATCAACCTCAAATGGCGATGCATTAGAGTTGACAGAGCTCTTAAAGTTAATGTCTACCCACACTAGGCAGGGATCCATCTCCAATATCTATGACAACAGTCACCAAGCCTCTAATTGAACATGTCAAGAAAATGCTATTCCATACTTGCATAGCTGTAATTTTTTCTAGAATTTGCTCCACCATAGCTTTGGCTTTTGTTTTATGCCCTTGAATAACACAAAATAAATCTAGTCCCTCTCCACAAGCCAGGTTTTCATCTCAATTTCTCACTTAGTTTCTCTCTTAACTCTAACCCTAACCCTAATTAGAGGCATTAACATAAAGTTTTTGGATTCTTCCCCCAAATCTAAATTTGCAATCCTTACAGTAGTCCAGACAACACTGGAAAAAAAAAAAGGATATAGAATACTGAATAGGGTGAGAAGAACATCTAAATCCCTGTGGAAGAACAGGGCCACATATAGGCATATGGGACACCAAGTTGTTATTAGGATGGAAAATCAGGACACAGAAAGTAGTCATCAGATAGAGGAGAAAGGCATGGCCTCACAGTAACTCTAACTCACTAACAAGGAGGTTTAACTCCTTTCCTGAATCCTAGGGTATCTTATATATTTGAGCTACACTGGCTAGTTCTTTGCTAGACTAAGTAACAAGGCCTTTTGGGATCCCTTCACGGGTGGTTCCCAAACATTCATATGCATAAAAATTACCTGATAGTAGTAAAAATTCCCATTACTGTCCCTTCCCAAAATGATTCCCTTTGATTATCTTTCTCCTAGAAAAAAGGTTCAATTCTATTTTGAGATAGCTCAATATATGTTCACGGTCCTATTAACTTCCTCTTTTATATTCCTTATCTGGAGAGTATCATGAACAGTTGGAGGAGGAATAATACCATCCTCCTATGACCCAGATCACGTGACGCCCCCATATCTAGGATGTGGAATAATATATGAGCTAAGGACTGGATCTGTGTCAGATGACCTTAGATCCCTGTTCTGGGGCATCTGGCTGGCTCAGTAAGTTATAGCATGTGACTCTTGATCTCAGGGTTGTGAGTTCAAGCCCCATGTTGGGGATGGAACTTACTTAAAATGAATGAATGAATGAATGCATCCCTGTCCCATGATCTGCTAGCTATTTTAACCCCAGACTAATTGCTTAATGTCTCTAAACCTTAATTTCCCTATCTACAAATGTGAGTAGTAACAGTTCCTATTTCATGGAAGTATTATAAGGATTTGAAGTCCTAATTCATTTGTGGCACCTAGCCCAACATTTGGACACAATGCATAGTGACCACTCAATAAATGATAGCTATTAAAATTATCATTATTATTAGTTATAGTTACAAAATAAAAGTTTCTTAAGGAACTAAAAAATCATCCTTTCTTAATATGTTGGAACTTCCAATGTTAACACTACTGTTACCCACCCCATATCAACCACACTATCCAGTGAGACCAATACAACCACAAATCCCAGAAAAACCCCACCATCCAGCAGAATCATCACAACCACCCACTCTGGTAAAACCCCACCATCCACTGGGATGACAGTCACAACTACCCAACCCAGTACAACCCCACTATCCAGCGGGATGACTGTCACAACTACCCTCTCTGGAAAAACCCCACCATCTGGTGGGACAACCCTCACAACCACCCAACCTGGAACAACCCCCTCATCAACTGGGGCAACCATCACAACCACCCATCCTGGAACAACCCCACCATTCAGCAGGACCATCAAAACCAGCCACCCTGACACCACTTCACCATCCAGTGGGATGACTATAATGATCACTCATCCTGAAACAACCCCACCATCCAGTGGGATGACCACCATAATCACTCCAGAACAACCCCACTATTCACTGGGATGACTGTCACAACCACCCACCCCAGAAAAACCACACCATCCAGTGGGATGACCATCACAACCACCCATCCTGGCACAACTTCACTATCTAGTGGGATGACCATCACAGCCACCCACCCCAGAACAATCCCACCATTCACTGGGATGACTTCATAACCACCAACCCTGGAACAACCCCACCATCCAGTGGGATGACCATCACAACCACCCATCCCAGCACAACCCCACCATCCACTGGGATGACTGTCACAACCACCCACCCTGGCACAACTCCACCATCCAGAGGGACAGTTGTCAAAACCACCCACCCCAGAACAACCCCACCATCCAGTGGGATGACTGTCTTAACCACCCATCCTGGAAAAACCTCACCATCCTGTGGGACAACCATCACAACCATCCACCCCAGAACAACTGCACCATCCAGTGGGATGACCATCACAACCACCCATCTTGGCACAACCCCACTATCCAGTGGGACAACTATAACAACCACCCATCCTGGAACAACTCCACCACAGTGGGATGAGTGTCACAACCACCCCCCGGAACAACTCTACCATCCAGTGGGATGACTGTCACAACCACCCACTCTAGAACAACCCCCTCATCCACTGGGATGACCATCACTATCCACTGGAACTAATTAATGGCTATACCCTCCAATGTCACAGACAAAAGCACTGCCCCTCCGTGGAATGAAGACAAACCTAACAGATACTTCAGGCCATATGAAATTGCTCTAATCACTTTAGTCTCTGTTGCAAAGGCTGTGATTCCCTTCACTGGGATCCTCTTCCATCTTGTAAGTGCCTGACGTACAGGAAACTCTTTTTCTTAGAAAAAGAGAGCAGGAAAGTGAGGAAGGAAACAGTAGAGACAGCAGGGTCACTGTAGAGATAATAAGGAATGAGAAATCAGGAGTTACAAAACAAGGACCAGAAATAGCAGGTTAGAACCAGCAAGATAGATGGTCAGAAAAGCAATGAATTATTCAGAGGAAATTGATGACAAGAAAATGGGATTCAAAAAAAGCAATGGGGAGGAGGAGTGCTGTTAGGGAAGGAGGATGCTTGGGACTGGAGAATACTGGAAGAGAGGGCATAACTCAAGTGATTCATCCTTTTGTTTTCTAGAGAGACTCTCTGGGCCTAAGAAACCTCTTCAACACAGATCTCTACCACCTCCATGGTTCCAACCTTGGTATACACCTCACAGCTATTATGGACTCCACAACAGGTCTGTGATTGAGCCCAGAGGAGACTACTCTCCCCCTGCAATCATGGAGCTAACTGTGAGAAACAAGCGGCCCCAAGTAGCCCTGAAGGCAGAAGCATCTCCTCAGGGGGAGGGAGGGAGATGACCTGGATGACTGGAGGCATGAGTGTCCCCCACAAGACCCCAGGATGCTCCTCCCAGCTCTTACCATTCTCCCTTCCCCTGGTTTTTCCAGACCATAAAAAGAAAGGTGTATTGGGGCACCTGGGTGGTTCAGTGGGTTAAAGCCTTCGGCTCAGGTCATGATCCCGGGATCCTGGGATCAAGCCCCGCATCAGCTCTCTGCTCAGTGGGGAGCCTGCTTCCCCCACTCTCTATCTCTCTGCCTCTCTGCCTACCTGTGATCTCCATCTGTCAAATAAATAAATAAACTCTTAAAAAAAAAACAACTAATAACCTTAAAAAAAAAGGAAGGTGTATCTATGACTCAATTATTTATTTAAATAAATGTGTCTAATACATGTGGGAGCGAGACTCTATGTGTTAGTGTTTATATATTGCTGTGAATAGAGGTTCCTTGTATTCCAAGACCCCTCTTTCCTGTATCCTCTCAGCTCTCATCCCTAGAGTGACATCCAGGGACTTTATATCTGTCCCATTTTCTTTCCTGTCCCCATTCCCTTGAGGTCTCTGGGCTGATGGAAGAATTGAATCGGGAAGATGGGGGAAGGCAGGTGCTGGACTTCACAGATTTGTGTTGCACAATGAAAAAATGGATGGGGCTTAGAGCATGAAGGGGTGAGGATGCTGTAAGGTAGAGAAGGATTTAACAGTTAATGGGGTTACCCATAGGCATGGCCACATTCACTGGCCATTCATTTCTGCCCTGGGCTTGGATCCACTGAAAAGACAGGTGTGAGCTCCCACCTTTCTCTCCTGTGGGCTCCCAGCCCCCAGAGGGGTACCAGGCAAGGAAACCATGCTACCAGTTTCTGCAAGGGCAGGCCCAGCCTTCTCTGCCAGGAACTGAGAACTCGGTAGCCTGTGCAAAACCAGACCTCAGAGCAGGGACACAACACCATGTGTCAGCACCAGGCTCTTGCTGAAGGCCACAGCCTTACAAGGCTTCTGGTGCAACTTGCTCCTCACACACATTCCACTAACCCTTTCTGGCTACAAAATAAATCATTACCCTTAACTTAACCCTGCTAAGTCTCTTCAGCTTCTATGGTTCTTAAAGTCTGAATCTTTGCCAGAGCCTTCTTGATAGGACCAAAGCAGTTTATGCTTGTTTACATTTTATAACACCGTTAAAGGGGAACTTTCATGGTACAGTTCATGGCTAAGCATCTGATTCTTGCTTTCAGCTCAGGTCATAATCTCAGGGTTGTGAGATCAAGCCCCACATCGGGCTCTGTGTTCCTCCTACTTGAGTGTCTATGTCCCTCTTCCTCTGCCCTTCTCACTCATGTACTCTATCTCTCCCCTAAACAAACAAATCTTCCTTTTTAAAGATTTTATTTATTTATTTGACAGGCAGAAATCACAAGTAGGCAGAGAGGTGGACAGAGATAGAGAGAGAGGTGGAAGCAGGCTACCTGCCTAGCAGAGAGCTCGATGCAGGGCTCGATCCGGGATCATGACCTGAGCCGAAGGCAGAGGCTTTAACCCACTGAGCCACCCAGGTGCCCCTAAACAAATAAATCTTTAAAAAATAGTTTTAAAAGACTGTATCGAAGCCAAATGCAAAATAATACATACTGTATAATTCCATATGTATAAAATTCAAAAATAAACAAAACTAATCTATAGTGACAGAGATTAGATCACTGATTTCCCATGTGCATAAGCATTTTTAGAAAAGGAAAATTCAGTGATAGAAATGTTTTATATCTTGGCTGATCTTTTAGTTACACAGGTTAATATATCTATCAAAGCTTATCTAACTAAATACTTAAAATCTGTGCATTTCATAGTCTGCAAATTTTTTCAGACTGTGAAATGCACAGATTTTAAGTATTTAGTTAGATAAGCTTTGATAGATATATTAACCTGTATAACTAAAAGATCAGCCAAGATATAAAACATTTCTATCACTGAATTTTCCTTTTCTAAAAACTATATGATAGTTAGGGGTTTTTTAAACCACATAATAATTTAATATTATACAATTTTAAAAATAAATTATACTATATAATCTTTAATGAACTGTACTATAAAGCTTTATTATATAAGAGTTTTATACTTGAAGGTAGTAACTAGTCAGTGATCTCCACTTCAGTTTTAATAGCTCCCAGTCCTTTGTCTTAAAATAATTTTCACATTTCTCATTCATTTCTTCATTCATTCATTCACCATATTTACTGAGCACCTGCTGGGTGCCAGGTCTGGAGAAGTTGGGGAGACAAGGATGAATGTGAGGTCACAATTTGGTAAGGGAGAAGGACTTGCAGACAGATACGTTTAGGCCAAATTATCAAGTACTACTAATTAAAGCAGCCCAGGAAAAAACATATAAGGCTGGCCAAGGGAGGAGGAGCTGACTCACACAGAAGATGACTATGACTTGGATCATAAGGATTTGGCAGGCTTTTACAAGGAGGAAAAAGGGAAACGTCAGGCAAGCAAGCACCTCGTGCAAGATGAGGTGTGACACTGCCAGCAAATAATCAAAAGAGCTGTGGGACCAGACAGGACAGCACAGGGAAATAAATGAATCCAGAGGGTTAACTGCAGTTTTAGATGCCACATCAAGGAAGTGAGATTGCCTTCAACAGGAAGTCAACAGATTGTTTTAAGGTGTTGTGGGATTAAATATTTTTTCCAAGCAAGAACACTCTGCCTGTGTGAGTAGAAAATAGAGGCTGGAATCCAGCAGGGATTGGAAGTCTAGGGCTCTTGTAATATCCCAGGAAAAAAACAAATCCAAGACCACAAAAACATAGAAATGGGAATCAAGAAATGGGATTTCAAGAGGTTTCTGCCTAACAGCTTTCTTTAAAATAATTTTTTAATAAACATATAATGTATTATTAGCCCCAGGGGTAAAGGTCTGTGAATCACCAGGTTTATACACTTCACAGCACTCACCACAGCACATACCCTCCCCAACGTCCATAACCCCACCACCCTCTCCCTACCTCCCTCCCCCCAGCAACCCTCAGTTTGTTTTGTGAGATTAAGAGTCTCTTATGGTTTGTCTCCCTCCCGATCCCATCTTGTTTCATTTATTCTTTTCCTACCCCCCCAAACCCCCCATGTCGCATCTCCACTTCCTCATATCAGGGAGATCATATGATAGTTGTCTTTCTCCAATTGACTTATTTCTGCCTAGCAGCTTTTTAAAAAAATTCCCTACTCTACAACCCATGGTCAATCCCAAAGCATTCCCAATGGTCATTTTAAGCAACAAAATAAATGGTGACAGCCCTGGACCATAACTCACAAAACACAATAAATACCTATGAGTTCATAATGATATAAACAAATAACCAAATAAATAAACTGGGGAGAAGACACATGCTTACCCTATAGAAGAATTCCAGTGAATTATATGGAAGGAATGAGGGATACCATTACGACCCCAGGGTAACAACTGCTGCAGGCAAGATGTACCAATGGATACCAAAATTAGTCGCTGAAAGTTTAAGCAAAAATAGAGTATTTGTGGGGTGCCTGGCTGGCTGAGTTGGTAGAGCATGTGACTCAACCTTGGGGTCATGAGTTTGAGCCCCACGATGAACATAAAGACTACTTAAAAAAATTAGACTATCAAAACATCTCCCCCCTAATTACAATGGGAAAAGTAGTAAATTTACAGTGGAGAATCCTGTCAGACACCTCCTTAGCAGAGTAGTCAAGGTTAACATCACCAGAAATAAGTCACATTGATATCATGAGCTTTCTGATACAGGGCCCAGAGAAGGACACAGCATCTCTGTGGTATACTTCCCAATAATATATAACCTCAATGTAATCATAAGAAATCAAATCAGAAATCAGACAAACCAAAGTTGTGGAATGTTTGATAAAATGTGTGACTAGCGCTCTTCAAAAGTGTTATCACTGGGCGCCTGGGTGGCACAGTCAGTTAAGCATCCCACTCTTGGTTTTGACTCAGGTCATGACGTCAAGGTCATGAGATTGAGCCCCATGTTCAGGCTCCACATTCAGTGTGGAGTCTGCTTAAGCTTCTCCTTCTTCCTCACCCCCCACTCCCTCAGGCATGTGCATGCTCTCTCTCTCTCTTTAAAATAAATAAATATTAAAACCAAAAACAAAGATGTTATCATGAAAAACAAAGAAAGTGAGAAACTGTCATAGATTTCAGGAGCCTATGGAGACCTGATGAGTATGTGCCATAGGGAATCCTGAAGGCAGGTGAGAGAAGGAAGGAATATGGGCATTCTCACTCCAGGCCTGACAGAACCTCTGGAGATGAGATAGTTTCATCTAGTAATTGAGAAAATCTTGGTAGTACTCAAATAGTAGGAACAAGGAAATACATCTGTGGGCTGCAGATAAGACAATGAAAAGGATTTGGATGATGACTGAGAAAAGAGAGTAGTTTTCAGCTATTGAGATTAGGCGTTAATGTCCCCTCATCAATGCCACTCCTTTCTGTTAAGGACAAAGGTGCTCTACACCTTCTGACATCTAGCTCTCCTGTCACCATGCACTAGCCCCCAAGCAGACCTGGCTTATACACTCGTTGCCTCCCCCCCACCTTACCACTCCCACCTGTGGACCAGAAGCCCTCTCTGAGCACTGAGACATTGTGTAGAGAACAGCTCTCACCCAGGGTTCTGCACCAAAAAGTGATGCCACTCATGCCAACAAGCTTTGATATCCTGTTACTGTTCAAATCTGGGCTCTGGGCCCCTGTTTGCACATGTAAGATCTCTCTTCCCCCCTGCCACTCCACTCTATTAGAGACTTTTTCCCTTGATTGACAGAGAGTAATAGGGCAGCCTGCTCCTCCCTGCAAGAAGGAAGACAGGGAGTCCTGGATTCCCTAGGCAGCAGTATATATAAATTCCACAGCCACTGCAGGCTTAAGAAGAAAAGAGATATAGTAGAGGGAAGGAGGGAGGAAAAAGCACCCTGGCTTCCAGCCCATGTGAATTCTCTTGAGATGAAAGGAAGAAACTGCTCTGCCACATCCCTTCTCCTGCTACTCCTGCTTCTACTTGGGGGTTCAGAATTGGGTGAGTGAATTAACTTTGGAGAATAGGGAAAGCTCCTCAGGGCCTTCAGAAATGGGGGTTGGGATCTATGGAGAAAAATCATCCTAGGACTCAGGCAGGGCCAGTCTTAAGCAAAGCTATGGAATAAGTGAATGAACTTTAAGAAGTTCCGGACCCTGCTATCTACCCCCAACCTTCTGTCACAGGGAAGCAGGGTTCCCAGGGTTCTGTTCATTCTCTTTCTCACACCCCTTTTTTTTTTTTAAGATGTTATTTATTTATTTGACAGAGAGAGGGACAGCAAGAGAGGGAACACAAGTAGGGGGAGTGGAAGAGGGAGAAGTAGGCTTTCCACTGAGCAGGGAGCCCGATGTGGAGCTCGATCCCAGGACCCTGGGATCACGACCCAAGCTGAAGGCAGATACTTAATGACTGAGCCATCCAGGAGCTCCATCTCATACCATCTTTTAAGGAAATGATCTGCTTTTGATCATTTATGCTTTATTTAAGTTTTCCTATTTTAATTCTACTAAATATTTAATCCTATTAAATTTAATCCCATTAAATCCTATTTAATTCTTAATTTAAGAATTTTAATTCTTAAAAATAAAAGATGTGAGCTTTATTAGAGAATTTTGGGAATCAGCAGCAGATAGGAAGGAATTCTTTTGGACAGAGGAACCCAAAATTCCAAAATTTATGCCATGTAAGCTGCATTTATTCATATGAATAAATACTCCCAGGCCTGATGCCCTGCAGGTGGGGGCAGTGGGAGGTGCAGAGGCTTCATGTCTTCCTTCTACTTATGCCCCTGTCAATCTCAATCAGCTCACACAATCCCTCATGAGTCATGCTACCCCCAAACCAACTTGAATCTCACCTGCTTCCAATCCTGCCACTTCAGCTTCAGAACAGAACCAGGAACTGTCTCATTCTAAATCATATACCAAGCCATGACCTGAATTTAATCTCTAATACGAATCACATCTCCTGCCTCATTTGTTTACCCCAGACATAACTGGATGAAGGGCAACACATACAAACATGGAGTAAGAACATCCAATCTGCTGAACTACTAACTCCGAGGATGGGAACGGGAGGGGGGAATGACGCGGAGAAAGAATCAGGCTTAGTGTTCCACAGAAAGAGACCAGAACTGCAGAAAGCAGAATCAAAGGCTGGTGAACAGACATTCTAAGGTTATGGCTTAGCTCTGGATACTGCATATTGTAGAGACAAGGGATTCCTTGTGGAATCAGAAGTAAACCCAAAATACCAGATGACCCTTAACTTGAATAAGTCCAACCATATTTTATGGGGAGACCGGCCATATAAAAGGGAAGGATAACTACTGAAAACTATTAAGCAGAGCAGATGATGATAGGCTATCAAAGATCCACATTAAAAGAGATTATTTTTTAGTAGGAACAAGCCAAAATGTTTCCACTAAGAACACACTGAGCAGCCCTGATGACTCACAGACAAGAGAAAAATATACCAGTGGTAACCTGAGCCTAAGCTCCACTGAGGACTACACTAGTGAACCCCTTATGACCTCTGAGGACTATACCCCTGCAGATCCAGGGACCACCGAGAACTACACCACTGCAGACGCGGGGACCACGGAGGACTATACGACTGCAGACCTGGGGACCACCGAGGACTATACCACCTCAGAGGACTACACCACTGCAGACGCGGGGACCACCGAGGACTATACCACTGCAGATGTAGGGACCACTGAGGACTACACCACTGCAGATGTGGGGACCACCGAGGACTACACCACTGCAGAGGACTACACCACTGCAGACGTGGGGACCACCGAGGACTATACCACTACAGATGTGGGGACCACCGAGGACTACACTACTGCAGGGATGGGGACCACCGAGGACTACACCGCTGCAGAGGACTACACCACTGCAGACGTGGAGACCACCGAGGACTACACCACTGCAGACCCGGGGACCACCAAAGACTATACCACTGCAGATGTAGGGACCACTGAGGACTACAGCACTGCAGACCTGGAGACCACCGAGGACTATACCACTGCAGATCTGGGGACCACCGAGGACTACACTACTGTAGGGATGGGGACCACCGAGGACTACACCACTGCAGAGGACTACACCACTGCCGACGTGGGGACCACCGAGGACTACACCAATACAGACATGGGGATAACCGAGGACTACACCACTGCAGACATGGGAAACCCAGAGGATTATACCACGGCCAACCCGGGGACCACGGAGGACCATACCACTGCAGACGTGGGGACCACGGAGGACCATACCACTGCAGACGTGGGGAACACCGAGGACTATACCACTGCAGACCCAGGGACCACGGAGGACCATACCACTGCAAACGTGGGGACCACCAAGGACCATACCACTGCAGACCTGGAGACTACCAATGACCATACCACTGCAGAGGGGGGGACCACTGAGGACTCTTTTACTGCAGACCCGGGGACCACCAAACACTACACCAGTAAACATCCAGACACACGCCCTGAGGGAACAGATTCAGTAACCTCAGTGAAACCCACTAGGCGGCTGACACCTATCGGAATCATCCTCATCTCCCTGACCGCCACCACAGTGGCAGTTTCACTCTTTGTTGGACTTGGCTTCTTTGTGGTGAGTATTGGCCCAGGAATGTGAAGGTCATTATAGGAAAAAGGGGTATCTGAGGTGGAGGATGTGGGCATGAGGAGTTGAGGCATGATAAATTGTCAGAGGTGAGGAAACCTACATAGAGCTTTGGAAAGACAGAGAAAGATAGATGGGGAGAAAGGAGAGGAGCAAGAAGCATAAAAAATGAGGACAGAACTAAGGAAGAGAGTAAGGTGTTAGAGACAGAGGGGACATAAAGAAAGAGGGAAGGGGAAGAGAGTATGGAGGAAGATAAAGCAGACAGAAAGAGGAAAATAAAAGCACAAATACAGTAAGGCATGGTGAGAGCTAGAAAAAGGCATAAACCATTATGTATAAATAGATATAAAAATTTGGAAATTTTCATAAAAATACAAGAAATTGGTGGTAAGAGGAGAGGATGAAATAGAAACATTTTGAATGGCCCACTCATCTCAAAAATGATGTTATTTTGTTTTGATTACCACCCACCCTGAAATTCTGCAGGAGATTTTTAAAAACCAGGTTTGAGTAGATTTTTATGAGCATGGCTGCTCTATATTGGAGAGACAATTGGTGAGAGCTCTCACAGCGGGGCTCTAGGTATGTTTTGTCCTCTGAGGGGCCCTATTGTTTCTGCAAGAGAAGATAAAGACACTATGCCAGCCTTGTTGCTTGCTCGTATTGACTTTTGGTCTAAGACCTAAGCCTTCAAGGTCTGACTTCTGATAGGGAAGGGCTGGTCCTTTTTGGCCATCCTGACCTAAGAATTAAGTTCCCATTGAAATCTTAACAAGTGGCAGCTTACATGAGGAGCCAGCTCACACAGGTCATTAAAGCCTCATTAAGTCTTAAGGTCATTGATGCTACTGTGCACTGACCTCTGCCCCAAGAGGCAAACCCATAGCTTGGGATCAATTTGTAAGTGTGATTTAAGCCGAAAAGAATGCATTATTCAGTTGGGGTGTTCATGTTTAATTCCACCAGAATCACACTATGAAACTAAAACATTCTGATGTCACACTATGAAACTAGAACATTCTGATGAATGTCTGACAAGAGGAAAACGAGAATAATAGCCTTTATAAGTACTTGATACACATGTGAGTCACACTGAGTATTTACTGGTAGAGGGAGGACCCTCTTGACTTCACTGTTACACGAACAAGTGGATTTCTAATTATGTGGATCACTATGAAAATTCAGACACTCTTGCTCCAGGTTGGTGGATAGTTTCTGCCCTCCAAACCAGGCCTCTAAGAGCTGATACAGAGCAGTCACTAGTGATAGCACCTTCTTAACTTCTTATAAAGACTAAAAACAAGAGATGGTTCAAAAGGCTCAGAGTACAGGGAGTAAGAGGAAAATTTGTATTCTCAAACTTGCTACCTGTTATAAACATTTAACCAAAAAATGTTTAAAAGATAAGAATTATCTATATTTTCATCTTCCCCTCTAATTCCATTTATCAAAGTAGTTTTATTTTCCCTACGTGACTTCAAATTTTTTGGAAATTATGTATCTCTACAGGTAAGTGTCAAACTCTAAAGAAAATGGCAACCTTGGAAGGAGTCATAGAGCTGGGAATAGGAGCTTGATAACTCACCACAAGAGAGGAACTCTCTTAAAACTAAACTACTTTTTTCTCCTCTAGAAAAATTGTTTCCTGCAGCCATTAAATCCACCCACCAGCGTTATCTATTTTCCCCATGCCATGGACTGGAGTGCACCATGAAGTGGATTCCAGCAGTAACTATAATGGGTTCTAGAGCAAATTAGACTGCCATCAGTCTCTGCAAAACCATGAAGCATGATAGGTGTCCTCAGATCTCCACTCTTCTCCCCCATTCCCGAGCCCTGAGAAAGGGCTTTAGATGAGAAACTTAGCTGGCTCTAGGAATAAGCACATCAGGGACACCCAGAAAGTTGCCTGTCTACTCTGAGTATCCCCTAATTCTGTCTGGCCATAGTTGCTTCCTCAGGAAAATTGCCTTAACCTATCTACCAGGTTTAGTCATGAAAACTATTTGAGGGAGACAGACACAACTCAGGTGTAAGAGATATTCATTAATTCTGATCAAAGAAATAAAGCAAATGTTTGTGTCTTTCTGTGTAGGTCTCATATCTAAATTCATTCACTTAACAAAACGGTGGAGTGCCCAACATGGGGCAAACACTCTATCCATTTCTGTCTGCCCAATCTGAATCTGTGTACTTGAAGAATATAGCTTTCTGGTCTCTCAAGAGTACTACTCCCAAGTCCTCTCCACACCCAGGCCAAACGATTATGTTTATAAGATGTAGCTAATTGGTCATTCAACAAATATCCAGTGAGCAGCTACAGTAGGGACAGGCCACTGTAGCAAATAACTGAGTTTCATCTCTGTCATAGTGTGAAATGAAGGGCAAAGTCTGATCCAACCTCTGACTTGGTAGAACATCTATGCCTATATGAGTCACTCACAGAAGAATTTCTTTCATGAAAAAGCCTAGAAATGATGCTTAAGATGGTTAAGACCACAGACAAGGCCCAAGTATCAAATATAATAGCTCCCTGAGGAGTTTAGGACAAAAAGCAAAGAGTAAAGATATTTGAAGATAGTTGATTGTTGCCCACCCAGCCACTATTGTCAGCATCACTGCCACCTTTTCATAATGGAATTATAGTGTTATGGTCTAGAATCAGAAACATAGAGTAAATTACTATACTCTAGCTTAAGTCTGTTTCCAAAATTCACAAAATGGCTATTATTCAAGTGTTGTCACTACAATTTGAGTAAGACACAACTTGCTTACTAGATAATGCTCAAGACAGACAGGTACACTGATGATTTTTATGAGATGACCGTGGATATGTTTGGTCTATCAGTGTACTAGGGCACCAAGAAGCTAAAAGACTCAGAGATTCATCACCAGCTAGCTCAGTACTGTTGGAGCAAGTTCCCTAACTTCCCAGAGCCTCTTCCAATCTTTAACATGAAAAAACTTATTTAATAAATAATTATGTGTTACTTATTCAGTCATTTCTGAAAATGTTAAGACAATCCTTATTCTGGGGGGCCTGGGTGGCTCAGCTGTTAAGCAGCTGCCTTTGGCTCAGATCATGATTCCTGGGATTGAGCCCCACATCAGGCTCCCTGCTCAGCAGGAAGCCTGCTTTTCCTTCTCCACTACCCCCACTTGTGTTTACTCTCTTGCTGTGTCTCTCTGACAAATAAATAAAATCTTAAAAAAAAAAAAAAAGGACAGTCCTCATTCTATTCTTGTTAGTCTGTGACAATTGTAAAGTCTGATCATGCTTATTAATTTTTGTTGGTTTTACTTCGGTCATAATAGGATCCAGAAAATGCTTACATTATGAGGATTTTAAAAATTACCACCTAAAGAAAACATATGTGGCAGAAATACCTATTTGCTATCCAAATTCCATGCTTTGTTTCATACTTGGGGAACCCAAATTTGTGTTGGGTGGCAATGTTCCCATTTCCCAGTGTCCATTGCAGCCAAGTGTGGAGATGAGATACTGTTCTGGCCAGTGAAATGCAGGCAGAAGCCTCTGGGGCCATGTTCCCCCTAAAATGAAATGGCAGAGCATGACCAGGAGAAAACACTTCACCCCTTCAGCCTTCACTCTTCTTTCCACCTGAAGTATAAGTATTAGACCTAGAGATGCAGCAAGCATACTGAGGCCAAGAGGAGACAAGTGAGAAGGTGAAGGCTGTCATGCTGAGAGTGGAGTAAAGAAATCATTTGGGTCCCAGGTTGTGCTGCTGCGGCCTCGTTGCTGCTCCAGACCCTTCGTATATGAGACAAGTAATGTGCTGCAGCTTAGTTAGATGGAATTCTGTAATTCCAGCCAAATGGGATCCTAACTGGTATGACATGTTTTTAAAATATCATAAAGAACATGTCGACTACCATGGCCCCCATTTCAGGAAACACCGTGTTAGGTCCTTTCTAGGCTAAGTGCTAAAGCATATTACACTCATTATGACACTTATGATTTGTTGTATGTATCTATGCATGCCATCTCTTTAGATATACAGCTTGTCCCTTCATGTGAGTCCAGCCCCACTCATCTAATCCTCCTGTTTTCTTTATAAAGTCCAGTGTTGAGAAGAATTCTTTAGGTATTGTTTAGGAGCGGTACAAAATCCAGTTGACCCCAACTGGCACATGCTGTTACTATGCTGCCCAGATTAAGAAGACCAGGCAAGCACACACCTTACAGAATTGTGCCTGAACAGGATTTATGCCTGGTTTGGCAAGTCACTCCTCATAAAAGTGTGTGTGAATGCACATTCTGGTCCCATCACTTGTCTTTGCAAACAAGAATACTTGTGAAGTTATCCAGCAATAGTGACTCAACATCCCCCCCCACAGAAGTATTGTTTGATAACTTAGTGAACACATAATTGTTTTTTAAATCTAGTCATGACCATTCCTGTGATTTACCTGCAAGTCCTCTCTGTAGTCTCTCTATATTTATTTCTTTTATGGAACTGATCACAAGCTGAACTTATCTTTACTTGTGTTTTAATTTATTTATCCCCTCTCTATCTCCTTTCACTAGAATATTAGTTCTTTGAGAATAAGGGTCTTGAGAGCAATACATGGAAAGATTAAGCATTCAGTAATCACTGTGCTTCATTAATCCTAAGATGCACATTTCCCCCCATTGCATATAGTTTAAAATGGAGTTTAAAATGGATTTGTGTCTTACCACTGATGGCAGGTCATAGTTTAGTTGGTGGCACTTTTTCTTTCTTAGTGGGACATGTGGTGCATATTGAATTCAGTATCATCCTAGATTTGATGATTTATTTTGGAATAAATAAATGAAAGTATACTTTCTTTTGGTGTTATTTCTTCAGTTTTCATCTTGTTTGGAAACAAATTAAAATTCCTTTAATAAGCGTCTAGTATGTGTTGGGAATTCTTTTGAGAACAAAGATGGCAGATTAACAGATGTGAACAATATAACCCTTGCCTCAAAGAAAAGAAAACCAACAAATTGTTGGGAATGCAAACGGGTATAGCCACCCTAGAAAACAGTATGGAGTTTCTTCAAAAAGTTAACACTACATCAGAAGCTAATGATGTTCTGCATGGTGACTAACATAACATAATAAAAAAAAGTTTGGGGGGAGGAGTCAAGATGGCAGAGAAGTAGCAGGCTGAGACAACATCAGGTAGCAGGAGATTAGCTATCTAGCTTATCAAACCATTCCAAACAGCTACAAATCCAACAGGAGATCCAAGAGAAGAAGAACAGCAATTCTGGAAACAGAAAATCGACCACTTTCTGAAAGGTAGGACTGGCGGAGAAGTGAATCCAAAGCAATGGGAAGATAGACCATGGCAGGAGGGGCCGGCTCCTGGCAAGCGGCAGAGCAACAGAGCACAAAATCAGAACTTTTAACAGTCTGCTCCACAGAAGGACATCACTCCAGAGGCTAAAATGGGGTGAAGCCCATGCGGGAACAGTGTGGTCTCAGGTCCTGCAGGGTCACAGAAGGGTCAGGGGTGTCTGAGTGTCGCAGAGCACATAGGTATTAGAGCAGGGAAGCTGGCTACAGAGACAGAGCCGAGGAGTGAGCTCGCAACTCGGGGTTACCTTATCATGATCCATGGCACAGACCACTGCTCTGTGAGCAAGGACCCCGCAAGATCTGGAGAGACACCCCTGGAAGAGCTCGGGGATCTGCGGGGTTCGGAGACTCCAGGCAGGGCTGTGTGCCAGAGACAGAGATGCTTGGTCACAGGCTGGGTAAGCTCGGAGAGCAGCCGGAGGCCAGGGATACAGGAGTGATTGAGCGTTTATCTCTGAGGGCGCACTGAGGAGTAGGGCCCTGAGCTCTTGGCTCCTCCAGGCCAGAGATTGGGAGGCTGCCATTTTCATTCCCATCCTCTGGAACTCTATGGAAAGCATTCAGGGAACAAAAGCTCCCGAAAGTGAACCTTAGCAGATTACGTAGCCTGACCCCTGGCAAGGGCAGGGCAATTCCGCCTCAGGCAAAGACACTTGAGAATCACTACTACAGGCCCCTCCCCAAGAAGATCAACAAGAAATCCAGCCATGACCAAGTTCACTTACCAAGGAGAAGAGCAGAATTCCAGAGGAGGAGAAAGCAAAGCATGGAATTCATGGCTTTCTCCCCATGATTCTTTAGTCTTGCAAAGTAAATTAATTTTTTTTAATTTCTTTTTTCTTCTGCTATTTTTTTAACTTTTACCTTTTCCTCTTTTAACGTTTTTTAACTAGTTTATCTTAACAATACCTTTCAAAAAAATACTTTTTGAACCTTCATTATTATAGTCATATTTTACCCTTCATTGTATCTAACTTTATTTTTTGTATACACATAGGTTTTTTGTCCTAAAAAAATGTGGGATACAACTTCTTCTAATAGATCAAAATATACCCTAAATCTAGCACAGGGCTTTGCTCTAGTCTCCAGTCTGAGCAAATTCTCTCCACTTTCTTTTTCGTTATTCTCCCAACCAACTTATTTTATCAACTCCCTTTTGAGAAATTAAAAAAAATTTTTTTCGTCTTTATAGTCATATTCCATCCCTTCATCGTGTTTAGCCTTATATATGTTTTTCATTCTTTAAAATTTTGGGAGGTAGTTTCTTCTAAGAGACCAAAATACTCCCCAAATTAAATGGGTGACCCCTGTTTTATTCATTCATTTATTTATTTATATATATATATTTATATATATATTTTTTATTTATTTAAAAAATTTTTTTCTGAACTTCTTTTTACCCCATTTCTTCCCCCCCTCATGATTTGGGTCTCTTCTGATTTGGATAAAACATATTTTCCTGGGACCATTGCCACCCTTTTAGTATTTTATTTGCTCCTTCATATATTCTTATCTGGAGAAAACAAGGCAGAAAAACTCACCACACACACACACACACAAAAAGTACAAGAGGCAGTACCGAAGACCAGGGACCTAATCAATATGGACATTGATAATATGTCAGATCTAGAGTTCAGAATGATGATTCTCAAGGTGCTAGCCAGGCTCAAAAAAGGCATGGAAGATATTAGAGAAAACTGTCTGGAGAAATAAAAGCCCTTTCTGGAGAAATAAAAGAACCAAAATCTAACCAAGTTGAAATAAAAAAAGCTATCAATGAGGTGCAATAAAAAATGGAGGCTCTTACTGTTAGGATAAATGAGGCAGAAGAGAGAATTAGTGATATAGAAGACCAAATGACAGAGAATAGAGAAGCTGAGCAAAAGAGAGACAAACAACTACTGGACCATGAAGGGAGAACTGGAGAGATAAGTGATACCATAAGATGAAACAACATTAGAATAATTGGGATTCCAGAAGAAGAAGAAAGAGGGAGGAGAGCAGAAGGCATATTGGAGAGAATTACCATAGATAATTTCCCTCATATGGCAAAGGGAAAAAGCACCAAAATCCAGGAGACACAGAGAACCCCCCCTCAAAATCAATAAGAATAGGTCCACACCCATCATCTAATAGTAAAATTTACAAGTCTTAGCGACAAAGAGAAAATCTTGAAAGCAGCCTGGGACAAGAAATCTGTAACATACAATGGTAAAAATATTAGATTGACAACAGACTTATCCACAGAGACCAGGCAGGCCAGAAAGAACTGGCATGATATATTCAGAGCACTAAATGAGAAAAACATGCAGCCAAGAATACTATATCCAGCTAGGCTGGCAAAGAAAATTGAAGCAGAGATTAAAAAGCTTCCAGGACAAACAAAAACTAAAAGAATTTGTAAACACCAAACCAGCTCTACAGTAAATATTGAAAGCGGTCCTCTAAGCAAAGAGAGAGCCTTAAAGTAGTAGACCAGAAAGGAAGAGACAATATACAGTAACAGTCACCTTACAGGCAATACAATGGCACTAAATTCATATTTTTCCATAGTTACCCTGAATGTAAATGGGCTAAATGCCCCAATCAAAAGACACAGGGTATCAGAATGGATAAAAGAACAAAACCAATCAATAAGCTGTCTACAAGAAACTCATTTTAGACCCAAGGACACCTCCAGATTTAAAGTGAGGGAGTGGAAAACATTTTATTATGCTAATGGACATCAAAAGAAAGCTGGGGTGGCAATCCTTATATCAGATAAATTAGATTTTAAGCCAAAGACTATAATAAGAGATGTGGAAGGATACTATATCATACTCAAAGGGTCTGTCCAACAGGAAGATCTAACAATTTAAAATACTTATGCTCCTAAGTTGGGAGCAGCCAACTACATAAACCAATTAATAACAAAATCAAGGAAACACATTGACAATAATACACTAATAGTAGGGGACTTTAACACCCCCCCTCACTGAAATGGACAGATCATCCAAGCAAAACACAACAAGGAAATTAAGGCCTTAAATGACACACTGGACCAGATGGACATCACAGATATATACAGAACATTCCATCCCAAAACAACAGAATACACATTCTTCTCTAGTGCACATGGAACATTCTCCAGAATAGATCACATCTTGGGTCATAAATCAGGTCTCAATTGGTATCAAAAGATTGGGATCATTCCCTGCATATTTTCAGACCACGATGCTCTGAAGCTAGAACTTAATCACAAGAGGAAATTTGGAAAGAATCCAAATACATGGAGACTAAAGAGCATCCTACTAAAGAATGAATGGGTCAACCAAGAAATTAAAGAAGAATTGAAAAAATTCATGGAAACAAATGATAATGGAAACACAATGGTTCAAAATCTGTGGGACATGGCAAAGGCAGTCCTGAGAGGAAAATGCATAGTGATACAAGCCTTTCTCAAGAAACAAGAAAGGTCTCAAATACACAACCTAACCTTACACCCAAAGGAGCTGGAGAAAGAACAGCAAAGAAAACCTAAACCCAGCAGGAGAAGAGAAATAATAAAGATCAGAGCAGAAATCAATGAAATAGAAACCAAAAAAACAATAGAACAAATCAACCAAACTAGGAGCTGGTTCTTGGAAAGAATTAATAAGATTGATAAACTCCTGGCCAGACTTATCAAAAAGAAGAGAAAGGATGCAAATTAATAAAATCATGAATGAAAGAGGAGAGATCACAACCAACACCAAAGAAATACAAACAATTATAGGAACATATTATGAGCAACTATACACCAGCAAATTTGACAATCTGGAAGAAATGGATGCATTCCTAGAGACATATAAACTACCACAACTGAACCAGGAAGAAATAGAAAACCTGAACAGACCCATAACCAGTAAGGAGATTGAAGCAGTCTTCAAAAATCTCCCAACAAACAAGAGCCCAGGGCCAGACGGCTTCCCAGGGGAATTCTAACAAACATTTAAAGAAGAATTAATACCTATTCTCCTGAAACTGTTCCAAAAAATAGAAATGGAAGGAAAACTTCCAAACTCATTTTATGAGGCCAACATTACTTTGATCCCAAAACCAGACAAAAACCCCATCATCAAAAAAGAGAATTACAGACCAACATCCTTGATGGACACAGATGCGAAAATTCTCACCAAAATACTAGCCAATAGGATCCAACAGCACATTAAAAGGATTATTCACCATGACCAGGTGGGATTTATTCCAGGGCTGCAAGGTTGGGTCAACATCTGCAAATCAAACAATGTGGTACAATACATTAATAAAAGAAAGAACAAGAATCATATGATACTCTCAATACATGCTGAAAAAGCATTTGACAAAGTATAGCATCCTTTCCTGATCAAAACTCTGCAAAGTGTAGGGATAGAGGGTACATACCTCAATATGATCAAAGCCATCTATGAATAAACCACTGCAAATGTCATTCTCAATGGGGAAAAACTGAGAGCTTTTCTGCTAAGGTCAGGAACACAGCAGGGATGTCCATTATCACCACTGCTATTCAACATAGTACTAGAAGTCCTAGCCTCAGCAATCAGACAACAAAAAGAAATTAAAGGCATCTGAATCTGCAAAGAAGAAGTCAAACTATTACTCTGCAGATGGTGATACTTTATGTGGAAAACCCAAAAGACTCCACTCCAAGTCTGCTAGAACTTGTACAGGAATTCAGTAAAGTGTCAGGATATAAAATCAATGCACAGAAATCCGTTGCATTTCTTTACACCAACAACAAGACAGAAGAAAGAGAAATTAAGGAGTCAATCCCATTTACAATTGCACCCCAAACCATAAGATACCTAGGAATAAACATAATCAAAGAAGCAAAGAATCTATACTCAGAAAACAATAAAGCACTCATGAAAGAAATTGAGGAAGACACAAAGAAATGGAAAAATGTTCCATGCTCATGGATTGGAAGAACAAATATTGTGAAAATGTCTATGCTTCCTAGAGCAATCCACACATTTAATGCAATCCCTATCAAAATACCATCCATTTTTCTCAAAGAAATGGAACAAATAACCCTAAAATTTGCATGGAACCAGAAAAGACCTCGAATAGTTAGAGGAATATTGAAAAAGAAAGCCAAAGTTGGTGGCATCACCACTCCAGACTTTAAGCTCTATTACAAAGCTGTCATCATCAAGACAGTATGGTAATGGTACAAAAAGAGACACATAGATCAATGGAACAGAATAGAGAGCCCAGAAATAGACCCTCAACTCTATGGTCAACTAATCTTCGACAAAGCAGGAAAGAATGTCCAATGGAATAAAGACAGTCTCTTCAACAAATGGTGTTGGGAAAATTGGAGAGCCACATGCAGAAAAATGGAACAGGACCATTTCCTTACACCACACATGAAAATAGACTCAAAATGGATGAAGGACCTCAATGTGAGAAAGGAATCCATCAAAATCCTTGAGGAGAACACAGGCAGCAACCTCTTCGACCTCAGCTGCAGCAACTTCTTCTTAGGAACATTGCCAAAGGCAAAGGAAGCAAGGGCAAAAATAAACTATTGGGACTTCATCAAGATCAAAAGCTTTTGCACAGCAAAGGAAACAGTCAACAAAACCAAAAGACAACTGACAGAATGGGAGAAGATATTTGCAAATGACATATCGGATAAAGGGCTAGTATCCAAAATCTATAAAGAACTTCTCAAACTCAACACCCAAAGAACAAATAATCCAATCAAGAAATGGGCAGAGGGGGCACCTGGGTGGCTCAGTGGGCTAAGTCTCTGCCTTCAGCTCAGGTCATTATCTCAGGGTCCTGGGATTCGAGCCCCTCATCCGGCTCTCTGCTCAGCAGGGAGCCTGATTCCCCACCCACACACTCTGCCTGCCTCTCTGCCTACTTGGGATCTCTCTCTCTCTTCTGTCAAATAAAAAAAAAAGGAAAAGAAAAAGAAATGTGCAAAGTACATGAACAGACATTTCTGTAAAGAAGACATCCAGATGGCCAACAGACATATGAAAAAGTGCTCCACATCACTCAGCATCAGGGAAATACAAATCAAAACCACAAATGAGATACCACCTCACACCAGTCAGAATGGCTAAAATTAACAATTCAGGAAATGACAGATGCTGGCAATGATGCGGAGAAAGGGGAACTCTCCTACACTGTTGGTGGGAATGCAAGCTGGTGCAACCACTCTGGAAAAAAGCATGGAGGTTCCTCAAAAAGTTGAAAATAGAGCTACCCTATGACCCAGCAATTGCACTACTGGGTATTTACCCTAAAGATACAAACATAGTGATCCGAAGGGGCACTTGCACCCGAATGTTTATAGCAGCAATGTCCACAATAGCCAAACTATGGAAAGAACCTAGATGTCCATCAACAGATGAATGGATAAAGAAGAGGTGGTACATATATACAATGGAATACTATGCAGCCATCAGAAGAAATGAAATCTTGCCATTTGCGACGATGTGGATGGAACTAGAGGGTATTATGCTTAGCGAAATAAGTCAGTCAGAGAAAGACAACTATCATATGATCTCCCTGATATGAGGAAGTGGAGATGCAATGTGGGGGGTTTAGGGGGTAGGAAAAGAATAAATGAAACAAGATGGGATCGGGAGGGAGACAAACCATAAGAGACTCTTAATCTCACAAAAACAAACTGAGGGTTGCCGGGGGGAGGGGGGTAGGGAGAGGGTGGTGGGGTTATGGATATTGGGGAGGGTATGTGCTATGGTGAGTGCTGTGAAGTGTGTAAACCTGGCGATTCACAGACCTGTACCCCTGGGGCTAATAATACATTATATGTAAATTAAAAAAAATAAAATATGCAGTTAAAAATAGAATCACCCTATGATCTAGCAATTGCACTACTAGGTATTTACCCAAAGGATAAAAAAATACTGATTTGAAGGAACACATGCACCCCAATATTTATAACAGCGTTATCTATAATAGCCAAATTATGGAAATGGCCAAATGTCCATTGATTGATGAATGGATAAAGAAGATGTGAGATATTTCTCTCTCTCTCTCTCTCTCTCTCTCTCTCACACGCACACACACACACACACACACAAATATTACTCAGCCATAAAAATAAATGAAATCTTTCCATTTGCAATGACATGGTTGGAGCTAGAGAGCATTATGCTAAGAGAAATAAGTCAGTCAGAGAAAGACAAATACCATATGATTTCACTCATAGGTAGAATATAAGAAACAAAATAAGCAAAGGAGAATAAAAGAGAGAGGCAAACTGAGAAACAGATCTTTTTTAAAAAGATTTTATTTATTTATTTAACAGAGAGAGAGAGAGAGGGCACAAGCAGGGGGAAGAGCAGGCAGAGCAGGCAGAAGGAGAAGCAGGCTCCCTGCCAAGCAAGGAGCCTGATACAGGACTCGATCCTAGGACTCTAGGATCATGACCTGAGCTGAAGGCAGACACTTAACTGACTGAGCCACCCAGGCACCCCAAGAAACAGAGTCTTAACTATAGAGCACAAACTAATGGTTACCAGAGGGAAGAGAGGGTAGGAGGATGGGTGAAATAGGTGATGGGGATTAAGGAGTACACTTGTGATGAGCACTGGGTGATGTAAGAATGGCTATATTGAATCGTCATATTGTACATCTGAAACTAATATCACACTGTAGGTTAACTAACTAGAATTTATCTATTTTTATTTTTTTAATTTGTTTTAGAGAGAGAAAGGAGTGGGGAAGAACAGAGGGAGGGGGAGAGAGAGAATCTCAAGCGGGCTCCATGGCCAGTGTAGAGCCCAACACAGGGCTCAATCTCACAACCATGAGATCATGACCTGAGTGGAAATCAAGAGTCAGATGCTTGGGGGGCCTAGGTGGCTCAGTCACTTAAGCATCTACCTTTGGCTCAGGTCATGATCCTGGGGTCCTGGGATTGAGCCCTGTGTCAGGTTCCCTGCTCAGTGGGGAGCCTGCTTCTCCCTCTCCCTCTGCTGCTACCCCTGCTTGTGTTCTCTCCCCCCTCTCTCTCAAGTAAAATAAATAAAATCTTTAAAAAAGGGGGGGGCACCTGGGTGGTTCAGTGGGTTAAAGCCTCTGCCTTCGGCTCAGGTCATGATCCCAGGGTCCTGGGATCAAGCCCCGCATCGGGCTCTCTGCTCAGCGGGGAGCCTGCTTCCCTTCCTCCTCTCTCTGCCTGCCTCTCTGCCTACTTGTGATCTCTGTCTGTCAAATAAATAAACAAAATCTTTAAAAATAAAAAATAAAATAAAAATTTAAAAAAAGGTGAGACACTTAACCAACTGAGCCACCCAAGTGACCCCTAATAGGAATTTAAACAAAAACTTTAAAAAGAAAAGAAAACAATCAATTACAGTATAATGTGCTAAGTGCTATAATAGAGGTAAATATTGCTGTGGAGCCCAAATGAGGGGCATCCCTCCACCATTGCAGACCCAAGAAAGCTTTTCAGAGAAAGGGATAACTGACCTGGAATTTATGACATATTTCTGGGCATTTTTGCTACTTTCACATATGTTGTCTTTTTTGATCCTCATATCAACTCTGTGACATAGGAAAACCATCCTGTCTTAGAAACAGATACTGAGGCTCAGAGAAGTTAAATAAATTTTTCCCCCTGCCCCATCATATGAATGGTAAGTGGTACAGCAGGGCAGAAGTGGGTGGAGTGAACCTCAGGTCTTCTGGCTCCAGGGGCGTTTGCTTTTTACCTCATTAGAGCTGAGTTTCAAGTGATGAACAGCCCCTCGGCATCCTCCTCATAAAAACCCTCCTTTAGGCTTATGATGAGAAGCCCTTGGACCTTTCCTTTTATCTGTTTTAGGTTTGAGCAAAGCAAGAGAAACCAGACATAGTCCCCATTCCTAAGGATCCCTAGCCCGAAAAGGAGTTATAGACACATGCACAAAAGAGCCATCATTGTGTGTACAAAGGATGGTAGGAAAGGTGTCATCAATTTTGATATTTGCAGTTTATATTTGCCTTGAATAATGTGTTCTGCTCTTAAAAATATTTGCAGCATCTCAGATCCCATTCTTGAGAGAAATTGGGCTGAACACAAGAAGAGTCACTCCAGTTGCTCAGGACTCCACATGAAGTTTTGGAGGCAGCCCCAAATCAAGATGGCTCTAAGGTATTTGTGATTTTCTCTACCCAGGAGTGTTTTTTAACTTCTGTACTCTACATATGGGAAGGTGGAATGTGATGATCTGTTTAGCTATCCATCAGGTCTTGACTGAGTATACATATGCAAGTTACTATGTGTGGCTCTGGAGGACACAGTGGAAAGCCATAAAGCAACTTCTACCATCAAGATGGCTGGTGGAAGCTAGTGGACATGTCTGTCATGTAGACGTAAAAGTTGTGAAATGCCTTAGCATTCCACACCCTCTCTGGGAAATTCAAGGCATTGCAAAAATGACATTTATCATCAGTAATGTAACCATACAAGGAAGGTAAGTTACAAATGCACCCCTGAGCAGAGGCATTCATGCTGAGACCACAGCTGACCCATTCTTTCTCATTTTTATTACTATGCACTGCTTGTGTCTAGATGCTGGCAGTTGATACCTGATTTGTAAAGGAAGCTGAGGCATAATACAGTGTTGGATACTGGATCACAGAGACTATAACTATTTTAAAAAACAGAACTCATGGGGTACCTGGCTGGCTCAGCTGGTAGAGCATGCAACTCTTGATCTCAGGATTGTGAGTTCAAACCCTGCACTGGACATAGAGATTACTTAAAAAACAAAACAAAACAAAACAAAACAAAAAACCCAACTCACTAGTAAAGTCAAATAAATACCATGAATGTTAGAGTTGATGAAAAATGGCTGTTAAAGGGGCACCTGGGTGGCTCAGTCAGTTAAGCGTCTGTCTTTACTTCAGGTCATGATCCCAGGGTCCTGGAATTGAGCCCTGCTTTTGGCTCCTTACTCGGCAGGGAGCCTGCTTCTCTCTCTCCCTTTCCTCCCTGCTCATGCTTTCTCTCAGTATCTCTTTCTCTCTCTCTCAAATAAATAAATAAATAAAATCTTTAGAAAAATGGCTACTAGAAGACTTTGGATATGGTTAGGTTGCTAAATTGATATGGATGAAGATTTAATTAGAATCTATATTCAGCATGGGAGAAGAGGTAATGGGGAAGAACACAATGACGGTCAAATGTCAAAGAAACTGCAGAAGTAGCACCCATGGCAACAAATAGCCTGGACAGAAGAGAGATTCCTGGACTACCTGTATCTTCCTGAAGAAATGGGTTTTAAAAATTGAGATATAATTGACATATAACATTATATTAGTTTTCATATTTGTATAGATTGTGAAATGATCACCACAATAAATCTAGCTAACATCCATCACCACACACAGTTACACATTTTTTCTTGTGTTGAGAACTTTTAAGATCTATTGTCATAGCAACTTTCAAATATACAATGCTATTGTCATGGTGCTGTTTGGACTTGTTTTATAACTGGAAGTTGGTACCTTTGGGCCACCTTCATCCATTTCACCTACCCCTTGGACTCTGGCAACCACAAATTTGTTCTCTGTATCTTTGAGTTCAGCTTTTGTTTTGTTTTGTTTTTAGATTTCACATTAAGTGAGATCATATGATATTTGTTTTTCTCTACCTGGCCTATTTCATTCGGCATAATGCCCTTGAAGTTCATCCATGTTGTCTCAATGACAGGACTTCCTTCCTTTTATGGCTGAATAATATTCCATTGCATTATACACCACAACTTCTTTATCCATTCTTCTTTAGGTGGACACTTAGGTTGCTTCCATATCTCGGTTACTGTAAACAATGCTGCAATAAACATATGGGTTTATATATCTTTTCAAGGTAGTGTTATCATGCCTTTTTTATAAAATATTTTATTTATTTATTTTGTGAGAGAAAGAGAGAGAAAAAAGGTACATGAGTGTTGGGGAAGGGGCAGAGGGAGAAGCAGACTCCCCGCTGAGCAGCAAGTCTGACATGGGACTCTATCCCTAGACACTGAAAGGGCTGAGTCACCCAGGTGCTCAGTGTTTTCCTTTCCTTTGAATAAACACTCTGAAGTGGAATTGCTGGATCACATGGTAGTTCTATTTTTAATATTGTGAAGAACCTCTATACTGGCTGCACCAATTTATCTTCCCAGCAACAGTGAAACAAGGGTCCCCTTTTCCTCACGTCATTGCCAACATTTGTTATTTCTTTTCATTTTAGCCATTCTAAAAGGTGTGAAGTCATGTCTCATTATGGTTTTGATTTGCATATCCCTGATGTCTCATGATTAGTGATGTTGAGCATCTTTTCATGTACATGTTGGCCATCCTTGCGTCTTCTCTAGAAAAAAGTCTATTCAGATTCTCTTGCCCATTTTTAACTGGATTGTTTGTTTTCTGCTACTGAATTACATTGGATATTAACCTCTTATCAGATATATGGTTTGTTTTCTGCTACTGAATTACATTGGATATTAACCTCTTATCAGATATATGGTTTGTCAATATTTCCCATTCAGTAGGTTGCCTTTTCATTTCCTTGATGGTTTCCTTTGCTCTGCAGAACGAAATGTCTTGATGAGCCCTCTAGTGGCAATGGCTGGATAGCCTCCCTCTGAGAGATGAGCACTCTTGAAAACTGCCTACTTCTAAGTGCCTCAGGGGAAGCTGGCTTGCCTGACAGGTCACACACCAGCTCACTCCTCATCTTGCACTTGCTGAGGGCTGAGGCACAGGATATGTCCATAAAAAAATACAATTTTTCACTAAATCTAAGACCCCATTAGCTGGCAAACATATTATTTCATGCAATATTAAGAAGAAAAAAAAAAGTCCCCCCAAAAAAAAAAAAAGAGAAAGAAAAGAAAAACAGTCAATTAAATGATGACATGCCCAAAACTCCCAAACTCATTCTATGAGGCCAGCATTACCTTGATCCCAAAACCAGACAAAGACCCCACCAAAAATAATTACAGGCCAATATCCCTGATGAACATGGATGCAAAAATTCTCACCAAGTTACTGGCTAATAGGATCCAAGGGTACGTTAAAAGGATTATTCACCATGACCAAGTGGGATTTATTCCTCCGCTGCAAGGGTGGTTCAACATCCACAAAGCAATCAATGTGATACACCACATTAATAAAACAACAACAACAACAACAACAACAACAACATATGGTCCTCTCATTAGATGCAGAAAAAGCATTTAACAAAGTACAGCATCCTTTCTTGTTTAAAACTCTCCAGTGTCATGATAGAAGGAACATACCTCAGAAAAGCTTTAATACTGTCCATATTTCCATGTTGGAACAGGGAAAACTGGTCCCACTGAGCAAGTAGGGAGACAGTGGAGAATGAAACAGAGTGGCTGTGACTGCATCCTTCAAGTAATGCTTGCTCCACATAGTTGTGTGCAGGCCTGGCTATCCCTTCAGGTTGTCACCTCACCTGGTCTAATGCAGTTTGTGATAGACAAATCTATAGATGTTCAGAAAAGTCTATCACTCAAGACTAACTCATTCTTGGAGAAAATGACCCAAGACAAACACATGTTGCTATAGTTTCCTCATTAAGGGTCATAGGTCCATGTTGTCCAATATGGTAGCCATTAGCCACATGTAGCAATAAGCACTTAACGTGGGTCTAGTCCAAATTCAGACTCTTTTTAAAGATTATTTATTTATGTATTTGACAGAGAGAGAGAGTGAGAGAGGGAGCACAAGCAGGGGTGTGAGAGAGGGAGAAGCTGGCTTCCCGCTGAGCAGGGCACCCAATGCAGGGCTCAATCCCAGTACCCTGGGATCGTGACCTGAGCTGAAGGCAGACACTTAACTACTGAGCCACCCAGGTGACCCTGAGATGGTTTCTTAGTTATACAATACACACCAGATTTCAAAGACTTAGTACAAAAAAATTTACTAATAATTTTATATTTACTACACTTTAAAATTATATATTATTTTGGATATGCTGAGTTAAATAAAATATATTATTGAACTTACCTGTTGTTTGGAGCACCTGCATATCTCAGTTGGTTAAGCGTCCAACTCTTGATTTTGGCACAGGTCATGATCTCAGGGTTGTGAAATCAAGCCTCACATCAGGCTCCATGCTCAGCCTGCTTGATCCTCTCTCTTTCTCTCCCTCTGCCCCTCCCCCCACTCTCTCTCTCTCAAAAAATCATCTGTTGTTTTCTATCTTGCTAGAAACTTTTAAATTACACATAACTCACATTGTATTTCTATTAGATATCACTGTCTTAGGCCATAAAGCATTGAGGTCAAAGGTCATATAGGACTGGGATAGTTCCCCTTCAGAGTGATTCATTACCATTTTGAATCATCCTAAAGAAGTCAGATCCTAATAGGTGGTCTAGAGTCTGGATTAAGGGAAGACATGTCCTCCCCTCTTTGGACCAGAACAGGGATAGTGGGCCAGCTTATGTGTTGGGCTGGGAAAGCACACTCAAGGGTACCTCCAGTTGTGGGGAGGTAAACTAGACCTTGAAACTCAGAGCATGCTGGAGGTGAAGCAGAGAAGCAACCGGTAGGAGAACCCATCCATACAGGGAGGACTGCGAGCCTACCTTTATTTTTCCTCTTATCTGCTCATCTGTTTATGCATTTACTGGCCAGATCTTGATTTATTCACTTAGATGTTTACACAGATTATATAGTTTCCTGGTTCTTTTTTTCCTTATAGGATCTTGCCTTTTAAAAATTTTTCACCAAATTTTGGTGGGATTTCTGGTGGGAGCAGAGACAAATGTGTCTGTGTTCAATCAGCCATATTAAGTCAGAAGACCCAGTTGAGTTTGTAGTGTGGTTGCACTGGACTAGAGATACCTGGCATGGATCAACTTTGCCATGTAGAAGTAAATGCCATGAAACTGTTCTATTTTCCCTTTCTTTGGCACTTGGGCCTCTGCTTTGGTGTATGACTTAATGCATTTCCAACAAGATCCTTTGCTACATGATGAGACAGCTCAAGAACTCCAAATGGTATGTCATCCTGTGGAGAGATCTTCTCGGAACAATGTGAGCTTATGGTTTTCAGTTTATTTTAGTTGGCCTCTAGTGATCAGAAGCAAAGCTGAACCGAAATAAATAGGCTAATATACATTCTCCACCACTGATGCTCATAAAATACCTGTATTTTTATATTGCTGCCAAAAGCAAGGACTACAGAAAGGGTATTTGGATGGATCTGACAGCAATCTTAAGAACTGTAGAAGAGATTTGGGGGGGCCGGTGGCTCAGTTGGTTAGGCGTCCAACTCTTGATTTTGGCTCAGGTCATGATCTCAGGATTCTGAGTCCCTGAGTCCCTTTTTGGCCTCTGCAAGACACTGCTCTCTCTCCTTCTTCCTCTGCCCACCCACCCACCACCCTACTCATGCTCATGCTATCTCCCTCTGTCTCAAAAAAAAAAAAAAAAAAAAAAAAAAGGAAATGTACAGGAGACTCTTTTTTGCTCAATAACTTCCCATTTCATTAAAAAAAGTAATAACATTTTCCAAGCGGCTGCACCAACTTGCATTCCCACCAATAGTGTAAAGAGGGTTCCCTTTTCTCCACATCCTCTCCAACACATGTTGTTTACTGTCTTGCTAATTTTGGCCATTCTAACTGGTGTAAGGTGGTATCTCAATGTGGTTTTGATTTGAATCTCCCTGATGGCTAGCGATGATGGACATTTTTTCATGTGTCTGTTAGCCATTTGTATGTCTTCTTTGGAGAAGTGTCTGTTCATGTCTTCTGCCCATTTTTTGACGTGTTCATCTGTTTTGTGTGTGTTGAGTTTGGGGAGTTCTTTATAGATCTTGGATATCAGCCCTTGTAGTGTCATTTGCGAATATCTTCTCCCATTCCATGGGTTGCCTCTTTGTTTTGTTGACTGTTTCCTTTGCTGTGCAGAAACTTTATTTTGATGAAGTCCCAAAAGTTCATTTTTGCTTTTGTTTCCTTTGCCTTTGGAGACATTTCTTGAAAGAAGTTGCTGTGCCCAATGCCAAAGCGGTTACTACCTATGTTCTCCTCTAGGATTCTGATGGATTTCTCCCTCACGTTGAGGTCTTTCATCCATTGCGAGTTTATCTTTGTGAATGGTGTAAGAGAATGGTTGAGTTTCATTCTTCTATACATAGCTGTCTAATTTTCCCAGCACTGTTTATTGAAGAGACTGTCTTTTTTCCACTGGATATCTTTTCCTGCTTTGTTGAAGATTAGTTGGCCATAGAGTTATGGGTCCATATCTGGACTCCCTACTCTGTTCCACTGGTCTATGTGTCTGTTTTTGTGCCAGTACCATGCTGTCTTGGTGATCACAGCTTTGTAGTAAAGCTTGAAATCAGGCAACACGATGCCCCAGCTTTGTTCTTCTTTTTCAACATTTCCTTAGCAATTCGTGGTCTCTTCTGGTTCCATACAAATTTTTGGATTGTTTGTTCCAGCACTTTGAAGAATGCTGGTGGAATTTTGATCGGAATGGCCTTGAAAGTACAGATTGCTCTGGGCAGTATAGATATTTTAACAATGTTTATTCTTGTGATCCATGAGCATGGAATGGTCTTCCATCTTTTTGTGTCTTCTTCAATTTCTTTCATGAGTGTCCTGTAGTTCCTTGAGTACAGATCCTTTACTTCTTTGGTTAGGTTTATTTGCAGGTATCTTATGGTTCTTGGTTCTATAGTAAATGGTATCAATTCTCTAATTTCCCTTTCTATATTTTCATTGTTATTGTGTAAGAAAGCAACTGATTTCTGTGTATTGATTTTTGTATCCTGCCACATTACTGAATTGCTGTATGAGTTCTAGTAGTTTGGGGGTGGAGTCTTTTGGGTTTTCCATATAAAGTATCATGTCAACTGCGAAGAGAGAAAGTTTGACTTCTTTGCCAATTTGAATACATTTAATTTCTTTTTGTTGTCTGATTGCTATTGCTAGGACTTCTAGTACTATGTTGAACAACAGTGATGGGAATGGGCATCCTTGTCATGTTCCTGATCTCAAAGGGAAGGCTGTCAGCTTTTTCCCATTGAGAATGATGTTCGCTGTGGGTTTTTCATAGATTTTATGAAGGTGAGGAATGTTCTCTCTATCCCTATACTTTGAAGAGTTTTAATCAGGAACGGATGCTGTGTTTTCTCAAATGCTTTTTCTGCATCAATTGAGAGGGCCATGTGGTTCTTCTCTCTTCTCTTTTTGATTTGTTCTATCACATTGATTGATTTGTGAATGTTGAATCACCCTTGCATCCCAGGGATAAATCACACCTGGGCATGGTGGATAATCTTTTTAATGTACTGTTGGGTCCTATTAGCTAGGATCTCGTTGAGAATCTTGGCATACATATTCATTAGGGATATTGGTCTGAAATTCTCCTTTTTGATGGGGTCTTTACCTAGGTTGGGGAAAGTAATGCTGGCTTCACTTAAAGAGTCTGGAAGTTTTACTTCTGTTTCTATTTTTTGAAACAGCTGCAGGTGAATAGGTATTATTTCTTCTTTGAATGTTTGATAGAATTCCCCAGGGAATCTGTCAGGTCCTGGGCTCTTGTTTTTTGGGAGGTTTAAGATTTCATTCTTTTTGGTGGCTGAAAAATATTCCATTATATACATATACCACATTTCTATCCATTCATCTGTCAATGGACATCTGGGCTCTTACCATATTTATTGGCTATTGTGGACATTGTGCAGCACATTTATGTTCTTTGGCAGCCCCCTGAATCCAGTCAATTTAAAATCATGTTTGAATTGTTGAGATAGTGGTTTAAAAGGAATTGGAAACATTTGACAAACCCAGCAAAAGAGAGTATCATATGATGTTACATTAAGCAGCTATTTTAAATTATTTTATGCAGGGGCACCTGGATGGCTTAGTTGTTAAGTGTGTGCCTTTGGCTCAGGTCACGATCCCAGCATCCTGGGGTTGAGCCCCACATCAGTCTCCCTGCTCTACGGGAAGCCTGCTTGTCTCTCTTCTGCTTCCCCAGCTTGTATTCCCTCTCTCAATGTCTCTCTTACTCTGCCAAATAAATAAATAAATAAAATCTTTTAAAAATTAAAATAAAATTATTTTATGCAAAATTTTTAAAGGTAAGATATTATTTATAACATAAAGTTCAGTAGAAGAGGCAGATGCCCATTGAATTTAAAAATACCAAAATGCTAGCAATATTTATGGATTGGGTTGAAGATTATTTTTATTTTCTTATATATGTATAATTTCTCCCTTGAGATTCTAAACTCAATAAATATTATTACATTTTTTAAAAAAATAACATTTATTTTTTAAAATTTCTTTTCATTGTTCCAGAATTCAGTGTTTATGCACCACACCCAGTGCTCCATGCAATACATGCCCTTCATAACACCCACCACCCAGGATTACCCAACCTTCCACCTCCCTCCCCTCCAAAATCCTCAGCTTGTTTCTCAGAGTCCACAGTCTCTTGTGGTTCATCCCTCCCTCCAGTTTCCCTCAACACACTTCTCCTCTCTATCTCCCATGTCATCCGTGTTATTCTTTATGCTCCACAAGTAAGCAAAATTATATGATAATTGACTCTCTCTGCTTGACTTATTTCACTCAGTATAATCTCTTCCAGTCCCATCCAGGTTGATGCAAAATTTGGGTATTCATCCTTTCCGATGGAGGCATAATACTCCATAGTATATATGGACCATATCTTCTTTATCCATTTGTCTGTTGAAGGGCATCTTGGTTCTTTCCACAGTTTGGTGACTGTGGCCATTGCTGCTATGAACATTGGGGTACAGATGGCCCTTATTTTCACTACATGTGTATCTTTGGGGTATATGCCCAGTTGTGCAAATGCAGGGTCATAGGTTAGCTCTATATTTAATTTTTTAAGGAATCTCCACACTGTTTTCCAAAGTGGCTGATCATCAGATACCTGGGAATAAACCTAACCAAAGAAGTAAAGGATCTGTACTCAAGGAACTACAGGACACTCATGAAAGAAATTGAAGAAGACACAAAAAGATGGAAGACCATTCCATGCTCATGGATCACAAGAATAAACATTGTTAAAATATCTATACTGCCCAGAGCAATCTGTACTTTCAAGGCCATTCCGATCAAAATTCCACCAGCATTCTTCAAAGTGCTGGAACAAACAATCCAAAAATTTGTATGGAACCAGAAGAGACCACGAATTGCTAAGGAAATGTTGAAAAAGAAGAACAAAGCTGGGGCATCGTGTTGCCTGATTTCAAGCTTTACTACAAAGCTGTGATCACCAAGACAGCATGGTACTGGCACAAAAACAGACACATAGACCAGTGGAACAGAGTAGGGAGTCCAGATATGGACCCATAACTCTATGGCCAACTAATCTTCAACAAAGCAGGAAAAGATATCCAGTGGAAAAAAGACAGTCTCTTCAATAAACAGTGCTGGGAAAATTAGACAGCTATGTATAGAAGAATGAAACTCAACCATTCTCTTACACCATTCACAAAGATAAACTCGCAATGGATGAAAGACCTCAACGTGAGGGAGAAATCCATCAGAATCCTAGAGGAGAACATAGGTAGTAACCGCTTTGGCATTGGGCACAGCAACTTCTTTCAAGAAATGTCTCCAAAGGCAAAGGAAACAAAAGCAAAAATGAACTTTTGGGACTTCATCAAAATAAAGTTTCTGCACAGCAAAGGAAACAGTCAACAAAACAAAGAGGCAACCCATGGAATGGGAGAAGATATTCGCAAATGACACTACAAGGGCTGATATCCAAGATCTATAAAGAACTCCCCAAACTCAACACACACAAAACAGATGAACACGTCAAAAAATGGGCAGAAGACATGAACAGACACTTCTCCAAAGAAGACATACAAATGGCTAACAGACACATGAAAAAATGTCCATCATCGCTAGCCATCAGGGAGATTCAAATCAAAACCACATTGAGATACCACCTTACACCAGTTAGAATGGCCAAAATTAGCAAGACAGTAAACAACATGTGTTGGAGAGGATGTGGAGAAAAGGGAACCCTCTTACACTATTGGTGGGAATGCAAGTTGATGCAACCGCTTTGGAAAACAGTGTGGAGCCTTGTTAAAAAATTAAAAATAGAGCTACCCTATAACCCTGTAGTTGTACTACTGGGTATTTATCCCAAAGATACAGATGTAGTGAAAAGAAGGGCCATCTGTACCCCAATGTTCATAGCACCAATGGCCACAATCACCAAACTGTGGAAAGAGCCAAGATGCCCTTCAACAGACAATGGATAAAGAAGATATGGTCCATATATACAATGGAATATAACACCTCCATCAAAAAGGGTGAATACCCAACTTTTGCATCAACATGGAAGGAACTGGAGGAGATTACACTGAATGAAATAAGTCAAGGAGAGAAAGTAATTTATCATATGGTTTCACTTACTTGTGGAGCATAAGGAATAACATGGAGGCCATTAGGAGAAGGAAAGAAAAAGTGAATTGAGGTAAATCGGAGGGGGAGATGGAAAATGAGAAACTATGGACTCTGAAAAACAAACTGAGGGTTTTGGAAGGAAGGGGGTGGGGGGATGGGCTAGCCTAGTGGTGGGTATTAAGGAGGGCATGTGTTGCATGGAGCACTGGGTATCATGCATAAATAATGACTCTTGGAACACTTAAAAAATTAAATTAAATTAAATTTTTAAAAAGAATGAAATCTTGTCATTTGCAATGATGTGGGTGGAACTTGTGCTAAGTGAAACAAGTCAGTCAGAGAAAGAAAAGGTAACTAAAACAAAAGGCAGAAACAGACCCATAAACACAGAGAATGAACTGATGGTTGCTAGAGGAGTGGGGGGCAGGGGGATAGGCAAAATGTGTGAAGGGGAGTGGGAGATAGACACTTCCAGTTATGGAATAAGTCAAAGAAATAAAAGGTACAGCATAGGGAATAGAGTCACTGATATTATAATAGAGCTGTATAGTGCAGATGTAGCTATACCTGCGGTTAGGGCAGCATGATGTATAGACTTGTCAAATGTTATGCATCTGAAACTAATGTAACATTGTGTAAACTGTACTTCAATTAAAAAATAAATAAAAATAAATATATTTTTAAAAAAATAAAAAGTAACTTGGGGACCTGGATAGCTCAATCATTTAAGCGTCTGCCTTTGGCTTGGGTCATGGCCCCGGGGTCCTGGGATCGAGCCCTGTGTCAGGCTCCCTGCTCAGCGGAGAGCCTGCTTCTCCCTCTCCCTCTGCCTGTGGCTCTGCCTACTTGTGCTCTCTCTCTTGCTTGCTCACTCAAATAAATAAATTAAATCTTAAAAAGTAAAAGAAGAGGGGTGCCTGGGTGGCTCAGTGGGTCAAAACCTCTGCCTTCTGATCCCAGGGTCCTGGGATCGAGGCCCACATTGGGCTCTCTGCTCAGCCAGGAGCCTGCTTCCTCCTCTCTCCTGCTTCCTTCTCTCTCTCTCTCTCCCTGCCTCTCTGCCTACTTGTGATCTCTGTCAAATAAATAAATAAAATCTTTTAAAAAAATAAAATAAAAGAAGAGAAAAGAAAAAGTAATCAATCTCAATCAGCAAAGGAAACCATACATCCTAAAGTTACCTAACACAGTATAAACTAGGATTTCTGGTATACAGCTCCTAATAATAGTCCCATGGAGATAAAGGATATTTTAGAGATGATTATATAAGGAACATGCAATTTTCTCTTCTCTAAGTTCTCTAAATTCTGTCCCTGGATCACGGACATCTCTATCTTTGTAGGACTTCATTTTAGCACTTCCTGGAATCTCTGCCATACCCCGTGTCTTAATGCTCTGCCTTTTCCTTGGCTAGGTTTGCTAGAGTAAAAAGCATATGGAATTGATTATTGAATTTGCTACAGAAAATTTGCTGAAAACTTTTAGCTTTATATTACCTAGTGTCCTTATTAAGGACTTTATATGAGAGATTTATTTTAGGATTTACTGCTAGGAAAATGTGAAATTTTTGCTTTACTTTCCTTTTCCTTATATGCACTATAGGCTGCCCATATTTTTCTCTTTTCTCTCTCTTAAAAAGCTTAAAACACTAACTTTTGCAAGTACCTCAATATTTTCATTCCTAAGGCTTTGAGTATTTGAGTATTTCTGTTCACTTTTGCCTCATTTTGTATGTTTTAAAGGTTTTCATGTGTATTTATATATTATTATTTCATAATTGTGTTTTTGTGATAAGCCATTTCAAATAATCTGAGGAAAGAGATGAAGTATAAATCAATGTACATTACATATTGTTATCTTGACCAAACTCCAGGGGAAGTCAGACACCTACTCATACACTGGGTATGTTAGTTACAGCACCTGTTACACACATAGCCTCTGCTGAGAACACAGCCCCAGGCACCCTGCGCCCTCCCACCACAGCTGACTGGTCCAGAGATGGGTACCTGATTCATGGTCAGCCATTCAATAAGCTGGCCAGTGACTAGTAATATGGAATGGTACTAAAAATTGAGCCAAACCAACCAGTTTCTTTCTATTGGGAATTCACACCAAAATGGGCACCTGGATGGCTCTCTAGTTTAAGCATCTGCCTTTGACTCAGGTCATGATCTTGGGGTCCTTGGATCCAGCCCTGCTTCTGGCTCTCTGCTCAGTGGGGAGCCTGCTTCTCCCTCTCCCTCTACCCTCCCCTGCTCATGTGTGTGTGCTCTCTCACTCTCTCTCTCAAATAAATAAATAAAATCTGTTAAAGAAAGAATTCACACTAAAAAATATAACTATAAAGAAGTGGCTGGTAGTAGAAAGAATTTAGAAAGCAGTATAGTATGATGGGTAAGAGTTTGGGCTTTGGAATCAAACAAACCAAGGTTATTGGGGTTTTTTAAATGATTTATTTATTTATTTTGATTGATTGATTTTTTTTTTTTTTTTGAGAGAGAAAGAGTGAGAGCAAGGGAAGGGGCAGAGGGAGAGAATCTTTAAGCAGACTCCCTCCCTGATTAGTGCAGAGCCCAATGCAGGCCTTGATCTTACAACCCTGAGATCATGACTTGAGCTGAAACCAGGAACCTGCAGCTTAACAGACTGAGCCGCCCAGGCACCCCAAACAAACCTAGGTTTAAATCTTGGTTGTGGGACTTACTAAATGTGTAACTCTATACAAGTTATTTGACTTCATTTCCTCAAAGGAAAATCACAGTACTTTCCTAAGAATATTGTGATGATTGGGGTGCCAGGATGGCTCTGTCAGTTAAGCATATGCCTTCAGCTCAGGTCATGATCCTCGGGTCCTGGGATCAAGTCCCACATCGGGCTCCCTGTTCAATGGGGGGCCTACCTTTCTCTCTCCCCCTGCTGCTCCCCCTGCTTGTGTTCTCTCTCTCTGACAAATAAGTAAGTAAAATCTTTAAAAAAAAGAATATTGTGAGAATTAGATGTACTTTTTGCTCTCACAGAACTAAATGGTAGTGATGATGATAGTAATGATGGCACTGCTGATGATAATCAATATGCAGTGGTGGTGGTGACGGTGTTGGTGATGGTGCTGGTGATGTTTATGGAGATGGTGGAGATGGTGATGATGGTGGTGACGGAGGTGGTAATGGTGATGGTGGTGGAGACGGTGGTGGAGATGGTAGTGGAGGTAGAGACAGTGATGGTGACAGTGATGGTGATAGTGATCAGGTGTAAAGCTGGAAGGGTCTTGACTTGGAATGAGGAAGCAAAGTTCAAAAGTTAGGAAACAGTGGAATTGTATAGTAAGTCCATGGTAGCAGAAAAAATTCATGCACATAGAGGAGAATAGCCAGGCCAATCTGACAACTGACATACAAAGACTAAAGCAGGATTCATAAAAGAGAGGAGGGAGAGGGGAGAGGGAAAGATATGGGTAGTTGGGAAACAGTGAGTTTAGTTTTTCTCTGGATAAGATAAGATTGGCTGATTGAGCAAACTTGTTGGGTCATCAAGAAAAGCCATTTCAGTTATTTATAGATTCTTAAAGAAACCTTAAGAGCTCATCTGTGGAGCATTTGTGAAGACTGTCTGTCTATAACACCTGCCAGTAACCTTCCACCAGCACCACCTTAAACCACACTTGCATTTGTCTCATCAGATGATCTCCAGATTCCCTCTTCCTTTTGTAGGTTCTGAATGTCTTTCCTCTTTGACCAACCAGATTTCTGGGTACATAGATTTTTTTTCTTTCTTCACCCTCAGTTTCCACCTTCTGTGTTTGGGCAAGGACTGGAAAGTCACTATATAGGATGAAATGGAAAAAACTCTTGCTTTCAGTGGGATTTCCTCAGAATCCCAGGCACCTGAGATACCACAGATGAGAAGATCCTCAAGAAAGACCTAGAACCACCAGTCAAATTCAAAGGGCAGATAACACTTGGCACATTTTTATTTTCTCCTCAGTATTGTTCCAAAAATCAGTTTCTTTTTTAGAATTTTCTTTATTTAAATTCAGTTTAGTTAACACATAGTATATTATTATTTCTAGGGATAGAGTTTAGTAATTCATCAGTTGTGTATAACACCCAGTGCTCATTACACCAACTGCCCTCCTTAAGGCTCATCACCCAGTTACCCCATCCCCCAACCCAAAAATGAGTTTCTTTTATGTTTGTCCAAGTTTAAGTTCTTTACCACATTATTACAGTTAATAATTACAGTTAATAATACATTATTACAGTATTACTGTTACTGTCATCCCATACCTTCCTTTATTTATATATCAAGGAGTTGACATAATTTTAAAGTAAAATTTTTATTGTGTCTTGAGAGCAGAGAAATAATTTGGAAAATTATTTCCAGATATATTGAAAATCAAAGCGAGATGGATTTAGTTTATAGAAATTCCCTCCATTTATAGGAACTTATCAGAAATAAGCAAAGCAGATACATCAACATTACATTCAGCAAGAAGTAAAAAGGAGGTGGGACGTCTGGGTGGCTCAGTTGGTTAAGCAGCTGTGTTCGGCTCAGGTCATGATCCCAGGGTCCTGGGATCAGGTCCCGCATCGGGCTCCTTGCTCGGCAGGGAGCCTGCTTCTCTCGCTGCCCCTGCCTGCCTCTCTGCCTGCTTGTGTGTACTCTCTCTCTCTCTCTCTGGCAAATTAAAAAAAAAAAAAAAGTAAAAAGGAGGTTAAACCATAAGCAATAAATTAAAATTCAAAGGAATTGCAGAAAACATTAGAGAAAATTAATAATTTTTAACAATTTCAACAGAGGGAGGAAAATCAAATCAAGTTGACTTTGCAAAGAAGCTGGAACACAAGTTCCCTGCACTTGCCCACAACTAGGCCGGAGGGTGCGGCCTTAGGAAGCAGCATATTACCTGGGGTTGAATGAATGCTGTTGGGCAGGTTCCCACTGCCTCCATATCTTCCTTCTGTCAATAACTAAAATACCAGTTCCTAAAATTCCCTTGAAGATTATGTCCTAAAGTTTTGGGTTTTGTTTTTAAGTTTAGTTATTATTATTATTAATTATTATTATTATTATTTTAGTAATCCCTACACCCATTGTAAGGCTTGGACTCATGACCTCAGAATCAAAAGTCTCATGCTCTACAGACTGAACCAGCCACACATCCCTTTAATTTAATTTAATTTGATTGGAAACAATTACTTACTGATGAAAGAGCTTCCTATGATGAGGGAAATTCAAAAAGGAGTAAGACTTGTGGTGTCTGGATGGCTCAGTTGGTTAAACATCCAACTCATGATCTCAGCCCTGGTCTTGATCTCAGCATTGTGGGTTTGAGCTCCACGTTGTGCTCCATGCTGTATGTGGAACCTACTTTAAAAAAAAGTAAGACTTGGTTGCTGACCTCCAAGAGTTTACCATTTAGCAGAGGAAGACACACACTGGGTATAAATAATGACAGAGGCAAGAGGTGAGAAGAGCTATGGAAGCTGTCAGAGGGGCATTGGGAGCTTGGGAAAAGCACCCAGCACTTGACATCCTGGGCCTGTTTTAAAATGTGTTTGTAGGGATGCCAGGGTGGCTCAGTGGGCTAAGCCTCTGCTTTCAGCTCAGGTCATGATCTCAGGGACCTGGGATCGAGCCCCACATTGGGCTCTCTGTTCAGCAGGAAGCCTGCTTCCCCCCTCCCTCTGCCTGCCTCTCTGCCTACTTGTGATCTCTCTCTCTGTCAAATAAATAAATAAAATCTTAAAAAAATAAAATTAAATGTGTTTATAGATCTTTTCCTGTCATAAAGGTAAATCATCATTATCATATGTATTTTGGGAAATAGTAAAATATTTAGAAAATAAATTAGAGATGATTAAATCTTAGGTTATTGTGATGGTTAATTTTGTGTCAGCTTGGCTAGACCATAGTACCCAGATATTTAGTCAAACATTTTCTAGGTGTTTCTGTGAAGTTATTTTTTAGATGAAATTAACATTTGAATCAGTGGACTCTGAATACAGCAGATTGCTCTCTGTAATTTGGGTGTGCCTAATCCAGTGATTTGAAAGTCCTGATAGAAAAGGCTGACTTCCCCATGGAGGAAGATGGAATGTTGCTTCCAAACAGCCTTCCCACTTCAACTGCAGTATAAACTCTTCTCTGAGTCTCCAGCCCACCAGCCTATCTTGCAAATCTTGGACATGCCAAATCTTGGACATGCCAGCCTCCACAATTGCCTGAACCAATTCTCTCTGTATATATCTGATTCCATTTCTTTTTTTTTTAAAGATTTTATTTATTTATTTGAGAGAGAGAGACAGAATGAAAGAGAGAGAGCATGAGAGGAGAGAGGTCAGCAGGAGGAACAGACTCCTTGCTGAGCAGGGAGCCCGATGTGGGACTCAATCCTGGGACTCCAGGATCATGACCTGAGCCAAAGGCAGTCGCTTTCTGGTTCCATTACTGTGGAAGAGGCTGACTAAAACAATCATGGTGTCATTTTTTACAAACATTTTTTCTAGTCTTTATGGATAGATTTTGGGGTTTTGGGGGGTGTATTTTTTTTTAATCACCAATTCCACATATAATTCTGTATTCCTTTATTCCTTTTTTTTTTTTGAGAGAGTGTGAGTGAATGAACAGGGGAGGGGCGGGGGGAAGAGAGAGAATCTCAAGTAGGATCCATGCCCAGGGCGGAGTGCATCGTGGGCCTTAATCTCACAGCCCTGAGATCATAATCTGACCTGAAATCAAGTGGACACTCAACTGACTGAGCTACCCAAGCACCCCACTTTATTCCTTTTTGAAAATTTATTATTATGATATTTTCATCTGCCTTGTTAATACAAAGTTTTAATAAATGTCACTTAAGCAGCTCCACGATGGTGTATGAAATGCATAGTCCATAATTTATAGTTTTTCCCATTGAGTGTTTATGCTGTTTCTAGTATCTTTCTTTTTTTTTTTTAAGATTTATTTATATTTTTTAGTAATCTCTACATTCAATGTGAGGCTTGAACTCACGACCCTGAGATCAAGAGTCACATGCTCTTCCCACTGAGCCAGCCAGGAGCCCCTTAAGATTATAAATAGTAATGAATATTTTTTATTTATAAAACTTGACCCACAACTGAGAATATGATAGATTCTCAGAAATGAGATCACTGCATCTAAGGCTAAGAAGAGACAATGGGAGAACAGCAGCATCCATCAGCAAGCTGGACTGGAGATGCTGTCAGGACCTGCAGGGAGGAGGCAATGGCAGACTCCCCTCAGCTTCCCTCCCCTGCCCCCAGACTCATTTTTTAAAAGATTTTATTTGTTTATTTGACAGACAGAAATCACAAGTAGGCAGAGAAGCAGGCAGAGAGAAAGGGGAGGGAAGCAGAGAGCCCGATGTGGGGCTCAATCCCAGGACCCTGGGATCATGACCTGAGCTGAAGGCAGAGGCTTTAACTCACTGAGCCACCCAGGCGCCCCGACCCCAGACTCATTTTTAATAAGATTTTGCTAAGGAGTTTGGGATAAAGGAAGAGAATTACAGAAATGCTTAGAACTGGAAATCAGATATGGCTGATGAGATTTCACAGGCCTAAGGCCTTGGGAAAATCCTGGAAGTGAGGTTATTTCACAAAGCAGAACCCCAGAAATCATAAAGAATGAAGATAACAAGTACCTCTGAATTTGGGGATGCAAGAGGGCCTGGAAACAGACATTGGATATCCATGTGAGAAGCCAATAGAGCCCCAAGCCCCTAGCTCACCTACACAGCAGCATGACTCCCACAGTCCCCTCACAATTTGTGCTTTACTCAGTGGAGAGGGAGGTCCAGAGGACTATTCTGAAACTGGGAGAATTAACTAAAAGTCTGCATACAAAATGGCAAGACTTCCACGTCTTCTTTCCCATCGGGTCTGAGAACTTGGCAGCCAGACTTGCCCTCAGAAGAATAATGGGGAAATCGCCTCTAGAGAGACTGATCAGATCAAGAAAAACCCTGCAAACATCAGCAGTGGGAGGGGGTGGGGAGTTGTGCTGGTTCAATCCCACTCTTTAGTCTCTCTTTTGCCAGCTGCTCCCTCTTAGGCAGAGAGAGAGCACTCAGGGCTGGAGTAGAAAGAAGGGACTTGCTCCCTCATGTTTGCTTCCCAATCCTATCAGCACACCACAGCAGTGACAGCTGGTTCCAGTAGCAGTTGCTGGTCCCAAACTGTAGTTCTTTCACACTCCCAGCACGAGCCCATCACACCACCTCAGAGATACCAACTTACGGCTCAAGCCTGGCTCAAAGGTCTTGCTCCAGCTCCCTGGGGCCCCTACAAAAACAGATTCTACTCTTTAATAATCCCAAGCCCTCCCTTGGTTCCCCAGCCTTAGTGATGGAGATAGATGCTTCTCGCACTGTCTGGTTCTGTGGTCTCTACTTTTTGCTCCTTTTTGCCTATTCTGGATCTCAATACGTGGTTAACAACTCTTTGCATAAAATAATCTGTTTAGAGGCACCTGAGTGGCTCAGTCCATTAAGCTCCAACTCTTGATTTTGGCTCAGGTCATGATCTCAGGGTCATGAGGTCGAGCCCTGTGTTGGGCTCCACACTGAGTGTGGAGCCTGCTTGACACTCTCTCTCTCCCTCTGCTCCTCCCCACCCCACTTTCATGTGTGTGTGCTCTCTCTCTAAGAAAAAAAATCTGTTTAAATATATGGAGTTTTTTCTATCACCTGACTGGATCCTGAATGCAGGATCTTCTGGAGAAACAGTCCAGCCCATTTGCACTATAGTGAAGCCCACTGAAAAAACCCACCAACATATGTTGTTATCAAACAGCTTAAACAAAAAGCCAAGGGTTACCATACCAGTCAAGTTCCAATCAGGAGACAGCAGTCAAGCCCTAATTTGAGCTGGGTGAATTTAATATAAAGAATTATTGACTTGTAAGGAGGAGTAATCATAAAAACATAAGGAGAACCTAAAGCATAGTCTCAGGCTGGGGGAGCACACCTTAAGGACGACAAACCTGGAGGGGCATCCCCCACGCCAAAGCTGGATTCAGACCTCCCTGGAGGGGATGTAGTTGAGCCCCAGAGAGTTTCACTGGGATGCCCAGGCCAACACAGTGGGTCTGGGAGGAAATATGACTTTGTGATAGAACAGCAGCAACAAGGGAGTCGGGGACTAGGAGCCCACCCACTGCATGCAAAGCCTGGGGCATGTAGTGTACATGTCAGGACTAACTCATTGAGGAAATGCATACTCTCAGCATGTGGCTGAGTGGGAGCCCAGTGGATGTTCCCACGAGAGACACTGATGGTTTGTGCCCTTGGAGCTACAAGAATCAGGAACTGCAGCTTCTTGGAACCAGAAGTCCCTTCCTCCAGCAAAGTCCCTCCAGCGCCCTCTCCTGACAGAGATTAATCTTGCGTTGACTGCAAAGGAGAAATGCTCACAGCTCTATTATCACAGGTCAGGTAAGAGGATGGATTTTCAGTTGAGAGGAAATACTCTGATAACCAGCCTAGTGACGTTTTGGTGCCACTAAAATGAAACATGGGGATTGAAAAATACAGGAATTGAGAGGGTCCCCTGGGTGACTCAGTTGGTTGAGTGTCTGCCTTCTGCTTGTGTTGTGATCCCAGGGTCCTGGGATCCAGCCCCACGTTGGGCTACCTGCTTGGCAGGGAGCCTGCTTCTCCCTGTCCCACTCCTCCTGCTTGGGTTCTCTCTCTCGCTGTGTCTCTCTCTGTCAAATAAATAATAAATAAAATCTTTTTAAAAAAGAGAAAATACAGTAATTAAGAAACTTCAAAGAAATAGAAACAATGCAAAGAACTAAAAAATAAAACCCACAATATTTTCATAAAAAAGAGAGAAGATATTGTCTCCATGAAAAAAGAATGAAAGGCTATGAAAATGAACATTTAGAGAACTAAAAGACAGCATTTTTAATTAAAAATATAATTCAAAAACTACAAATAAATAAATAAAATTTCAACGACAAAAACGCCCATATAAGTGTTAGAATTTAAAGCTGAAGAAATCTAAAAACAAGCAAAGAATAAATAATACAGAAAACATATGAAAAGTGCTCAGTCATTAAGTGTCTGCTTTTGGCTTGGATTGTGATCCCAGTGTTCTGGGATTGAGCCCCCCCCCATCAGGCCCCCTGCTCCACAGTAAGTCTCCTTCTCCCTCTGCCACTCCCCCTGCTTGTGTTCCTTCTCTCACTGTGTCTCTTTCTGTCATATAAATAAATAAAATCTTTACATTAAAAAAGAAAACATATGGAAATTAGATTATTAATCTGGATAAATAATAGGATCTCCAGAAAAAGCCAAAGGAGAGAACAGAAGGGAAGAAATTATCAAGGAAATAATTCAAGAAAATTTCCCAGAGCTGAGAGCCATAAAATTCCAAACTGAGAGAGAACCTTGAGTATCTAACAAAATTAATGAGATCCAAAGTACATGATCATAAATCCTAAAAATGCTAGGGACAGAGAGAAAAATTCTAAAATGTTTCCAATTGTTTAGAGAAAAATAATAAAAAAGGATCAAGACTCAGTCACCAGTGACAAATCAATAAGTGACAGAGGAGGCTACAAGACAACAGAGCAATGCTTTCAAAAGATAGATGTAAGTTATGCAACTTGAAATTTCATCTTCAGTACAAATACTAATCAGGTATAGCAGTAAAAGAAAGACATTTGTAGACAAAGCCTTAAAGACTTCTATCTCTTGGGGACCTGGGTGGCTCAGTCAGTTAAGCATCTGTCTTCAGCTCAGGTCATGATCCCAGGGTCCCGGGATCAAGCCACACATCAGGCTGCCTGCTCAGCGGGGAGCCTACTTCTCCATCTCCCTCTGTGCTCTCTCTCTCACTCTCTCAGTCAAATAAATAAAAATTTTAAAACAACAACAGGAGGAATCAAGATGGTGGAGGAGTAGCAGACTGAGATGACATCAGGTCACAGGAGTTCAACTAGATAGTTATCAAACCATTCAGGATACCTACAAACCCAACAGGAGATTGAAGAAAAGAAGAGCAGCAATTCTAGAAACAAAAAATCGACCACTTTCTGAAAGGTAGGACGTGTGGAGAAGTGAATCCAAAGCGACAGGAAGATAGACTGCAGGGGGAGGGGCCAGCTCCTGGCAAGCAGTGGAGCAACAGAGCACAAAATCTGAACTTTTAGAAGTCTACTCCACTGAGGGATATTGCTCTAGAGGCTAACTGGGGGTGAAGCCCTTGCAGGGACAGTGTGGTCTCAGGTCCTGCGGGGTCAAGAAGGATTGGGGGTGTCTGAGTGTAGCAGAGCTCACAGGTATCAGAGTGGAGAAGGTGACTACAGAGACAGAGCTGAGGAGTGAGCTCTCAGCTTGGGGTTACCTTAAACCATGATCTGCAGCACTGTCAGGCCACTGCTCTTTGAGCAGGGACCCCACAAGTGGCAGATCTGGGGAGACTCACTTTCTTCCGCTGGAAGAGCAGAGCAGCAGGAATCTTCTGGGTTTGGAGACTCCAAATGGGGCTGTGTGCCAGAGACAGAAATGCTTGGTCACAGGCCAGGTGAGCTCAGAGCACAGCTGAAGACCAGGGAGATGGGAGTGATTAAGCGCTTTTCTCTGAGGGCAAACTGAGGAGTGGGGCTCCAAGCTCCGGGTCAGAGATTGGGAGGCTGCCATTTTCATTCCTGTCCTCCAGAGCTCTATGGAAAGTGTTCAGGGAACAAAAGCTCCTGAGAGTGAACCCTAGCAGATTACTTAGCCCAGCCCCTGGCAAGGGTGGCACAATTCCACAATGGGCAAAGTCATTTGAGCATCACGGCAACAGGCTCCTCCCCCAGAAGATAAGCAAGAACATCCAGCCAAGACCAAGCTCACTGATCAAGGAGAACAGTGGAATTCCAGAGAAGGAGAAAGCAAAGCATGGAATTCATGGCTTTCTCCCAATGATTCTTTAATCTTGCAAAATTAAATTTTTTTTAATTTTATTTTTTTCTTATTTTAATTTTTAAAATTTTTCCTCTTTCCTCTTTTAACATTTTTAACTAGTTTATCTTAACAATACCTTTCTTTAAAAAATCTTTTTAAACCTTCATTATTATAGTCATATTTTATCCTTCATTGTATCTAACTTCATTCTTTGCATACATATAGGGTTTTTTCTTCTAAAAAATTTTTGGGATACAATTTCTTCCAACAGATCAAAATATACCCTAAATTGAACACAGGGCTTTGTTCTAGTCTCCAGCCTGAGCAAATTCTCTCCACTTTCTTTTTCTTTCTTTTCCCAACCAACATATTGCATCCCTTCATCATGTTTACTCTTATTTTTGTATATATATGTTTTTTTTTTCTTTAAAATGTTGGGAGGTAGTTTCTTCTAAGAGACCAAAATACACCCAAAATCAAGTGGATGGTTCTGTTCTATTCACCAGTATATATATATATATATATATATATATATATATATATATATATTCTATTCACCAGTGTTTGTGTGTGTATATATATATATATATATATATATATAAACTTTAAACATCTTTTTATTTTACCCTCTTTCTTCTCCCCCCAGTTTGGGGTCTCTTCTGATTTGATTAGCATACATTTTTCTGGGGTCTTTGCCACTCTTATAGTATTTTATTCTCTCATTCGTATATTCTTATCTGGATCAGATGACAAGGCAGAAAAACTCACCACAAAAAAAAGAACAAGAGGCAGTACTGAAGGCTAGGGTCCTAATCAATACAGACATTGGTAATATATCAGATCTAGAGTTCAGAATGATGATTCTCAAGGTGCTAGCTGGGCTCGAAAGAGGCATGGAAAATATTAGAGAAATGCTGCCTAGAGAAATAAAAGCCCTTTCTGGAGAAATAAAAGAACTAAAATCTAACCAAGCTGAAATCAAAAAAGCTATTAATGAGATGTAATAAAAAAATGGGGGCTCTTACTGTTAGGATAAATGAGGCAGAAGAGAGAATTAGTGATATAGAAGACTGAATGATGGAGAATAAAGAAGCTGAGCAAAAGAGAGACAACTAACTACTGGATCATGAGGGGAGAATTCAAGAGATAAGTGATACTGTAACACAAAACAATATTAGAATAATTGAGATTCCAGAAGAAGAAGAAAGGGGGGCTGCACACAGAAGGTATATTGGAGTGAATTACTGTAGAGAATTTCCCTACTATGGCAAAAGGAACAAGCATCAAAATCCAGGAGGCACAGAGAACCCCCCCTCAAAATCAATAAAAATAGGTCCACACCCATCATCTAATAGTAAAACTTACAAGTCTTAATGACAAAGAGAAAATCCTGAAAGCAGACCAGGACAAGAAGTCTGCAACATACAATGGTAAAAATATTAGATTGGCAGCAGACTTATCCACAGAGACCTGGCAGGCCAAGAAGAACTGGCATGATATATTCAGAGCACTAAATGAGAAAAACACGCAGCCAAGAATACTATATCCAACTAGGCTGGCAAAGAAAATTGAAGCAGAGATTAAAAAGCTTCCAGGACAAACAAAAACTAAAAGAATTTGTAAACACCAAACCAGCTCTACAGTAAATATTGAAAGTGGTCCTCTAAGCAAAGAGAGAGCCTTAGAGTAGTAGACCAGAAAGGAACAGAGACAATATACAGTAACAGCCACCTTACAGGCAATACAATGGCACTAAATTCATATCTGTCCATAGTTACCCTGAATGTAAATGGGCTAAATGCCCCAATCAAAAGACACAGGGTATCAGAATGGATAAAAAAACAAAACCCATCAATATGCTATCTACAAGAAACTCGTTTTAGACCCAAGGACACCTCCAGATTTAAAGTGAGGGGGTGAAAAGAATAAATGAAACTAGATGGGAACGGGAGGGAGACAAACCATAGGAGACTCTAATGTCACAAAACAAACTGAGGGTAGCCGGGGGTAGGGGGGTAGGGAGAGGGTGGCTGGTTGTTGGACATTGGGGAAGGTATGTGCTATGGTGAGTGCTGTGAAGTGTGTAAACCTGGCGATTCACAAACCTGTACCCCTGGGGCTAATAATACATTATATGTTTATTAAAAAAAAAAAGACACACACACACACACACACACACACACAATAAAGTGAGGGAGTGGAAAATATTTTATTATGCTAATGGACATCAAAAGAAAGCTGGGGGGGGCACCTGGGTGGCTCAGTGGGTTAAAGCCTCTGCCTTCGGCTCAGGTCGTGATCTCAGGGTCCTGGGATCGAGCCCAGCGTTGGGCTCTCTGCTCAGCGGGTAGCCTGCTTCTCCCTCTCTCTCTGCCTGCCTCTCTGCTTACTTGTGATCTCTGTCAAATAAATAAATAAAATCTTTAAAAAAAAAAAAAAAGAAAGCTGGGGTGGCAATCCTTATATCAGATAAATTAGATTTTAAGCCAAAGACTATAATAAGAGATGAGGAAGGATACTATATCATACTCAAAGGGTCTTTCCAACAAGAAGATCTAACAATTTTAAATACTTATGCTCCTAAGTTGGGAGCAGCCAACTACACAAACCAATTAATAACAAAATAAAGGAAACACATTGATAATAATACACTAATAGTAGGGGACTTTAACACCCCCCTCACTGAAATGGACAGATCATCCAAGCAAAACACAAGGAAATTAAGGCCTTAAATGACACACTGGACCAGATGGACATCACAGATATATTCAGAACATTCCATCCCAAAACAACAGGATACACATTCTTTTCTAGTGCATATGGAACATTTTCCAGAATAGATCACATCCTGGGTCATAAATCAGGTCTCAACCGGTATCAAAAGATTGGGATCGGGGCACCTGGGTGGCTCAGTAGGTTAAAGCCTCTGCTTTCAGCTCGGGTCATGATCTCAGGGTCCTGGGATTGAGCCCCAAGTTGGGCTCTCTGCTCTGCAGGGAACCTGCTTCCTCCTCTCTCTCTGCCTTCCTCTCTGCCTACTTGTGATCTCTGTCTGTCAAATAAATAAATAAAATCTTAAAAAAAAAGAAAAGATTGGGATCATTCCCTGCATATTTTCAGACCACAGTGCTCTGAAGCTAGAACTTAATCACAAGAGGAAAGTTGGAAAGAATCCAAATACATGGAGGCTAAAGAGCATCCTACTAAAGAATGAATGGGTCACCCAGAAAATTCAAGAATTGAAAAAAATCTGGAAACAAAGGATAATGAAAACACAACTGTTTAAAATCTGTGGGACATGGCAAAGGCAGTCCTGAGAGGAAAATGCATAGTGATACAAGCCTTTCTCAAGAAACAAGAAAGGTCTCAAATACACAACCTAACCTTACACCCAAAGGAGCTGGAGAAAGAACAGCAAAGAAAACCTAAACCCAGCAGGAGAAGAGAAATAATAAAGATCAGAGCAGAAATCAATGAAATAGAAACCAAAAAAACAATAGAACAAATCAACCAAACTAGGAGCTGGTTCTTGGAAAGAATTAATAAGATTGATAAACTCCTGGCCAGACTTATCAAAAAGAAGAGAAAGGATGCAAATTAATAAAATCATGAATGAAAGAGGAGAGATCACAACCAACACCAAAGAAATACAAACAATTATAGGAACATATTATGAGCAACTATACACCAGCAAATTTGACAATCTGGAAGAAATGGATGCATTCCTAGAGACATATAAACTACCACAACTGAACCAGGAAGAAATAGAAAACCTGAACAGACCCATAACCAGTAAGGAGATTGAAGCAGTCTTCAAAAATCTCCCAACAAACAAGAGCCCAGGGCCAGACGGCTTCCCAGGGGAATTCTAACAAACATTTAAAGAAGAATTAATACCTATTCTCCTGAAACTGTTCCAAAAAATAGAAATGGAAGGAAAACTTCCAAACTCATTTTATGAGGCCAACATTACTTTGATCCCAAAACCAGACAAAAACCCCATCATCAAAAAAGAGAATTACAGACCAACATCCTTGATGGACACAGATGCGAAAATTCTCACCAAAATACTAGCCAATAGGATCCAACAGCACATTAAAAGGATTATTCACCATGACCAGGTGGGATTTATTCCAGGGCTGCAAGGTTGGGTCAACATCTGCAAATCAAACAATGTGGTACAATACATTAATAAAAGAAAGAACAAGAATCATATGATACTCTCAATACATGCTGAAAAAGCATTTGACAAAGTATAGCATCCTTTCCTGATCAAAACTCTGCAAAGTGTAGGGATAGAGGGTACATACCTCAATATGATCAAAGCCATCTATGAATAAACCACTGCAAATGTCATTCTCAATGGGGAAAAACTGAGAGCTTTTCTGCTAAGGTCAGGAACACAGCAGGGATGTCCATTATCACCACTGCTATTCAACATAGTACTAGAAGTCCTAGCCTCAGCAATCAGACAACAAAAAGAAATTAAAGGCATCTGAATCTGCAAAGAAGAAGTCAAACTATTACTCTGCAGATGGTGATACTTTATGTGGAAAACCCAAAAGACTCCACTCCAAGTCTGCTAGAACTTGTACAGGAATTCAGTAAAGTGTCAGGATATAAAATCAATGCACAGAAATCCGTTGCATTTCTTTACACCAACAACAAGACAGAAGAAAGAGAAATTAAGGAGTCAATCCCATTTACAATTGCACCCCAAACCATAAGATACCTAGGAATAAACATAATCAAAGAGGCAAAGAATCTGTACTCAGAAAACTATAAAGTACTCATGAAAGAAATTGAGGAAGACACAAAGAAATGGAAAAATGTTCCATGCTTACGGATTGGAAGAACAAATATTGTGAAAATGTCTATGCTACTGAAAGCAATCTACATGTTTAATGCAATTCCTATTGCATTAGGTATTAGGTAAATCCTATTGCATTGGTATTTTGATACCATCCATTTTTTTTCAAATAAATGGAACAAATAATCCTAAAATTTATATGGAACCAGAAAAGACCTTGAATAGCCAGAAGAATGTTGAATAGCCAGAAGAGTTGGTGCCTTCACAATTCCAGACTTCAAGCTCTATTACAAAGCTGTCATCATCAAGACAGTATGGTAATGGCACAAAAAGAGACACATAGATCAAGAGAACAGAATAGAGAGCCCAGAAATAGACCCTCAACTGTATGGCCAACTAATCTTTGACAAAGCAGGAAAAGAATGTCCAATGGAAAAAGAGACAGTCTTTTCAACAAATGGTGTTGGGAAAATTGGAGAGCCACATGCAGAAAAATGAAACTGGACCATTTCCTTACACCACACACAAAAATAGACTCAAAATGGATGAAGGACCTCAATGTGAGAAAGGAATCCATCAAAATCCTTGAGGAGAACACAGGCAGCAAACTCTTCGACCTCAGCCGCAGCAACTTCTTCCTAGGAACATCACCAATGGCAAAGGAAGCAAGGTCAAAAATGAACTATTGGGACTTCATCAAGATCAAAAGCTTTTGCACAGCAAAGGAAAAAGTCAACAAAACCAAAAGACAACTGACAGAATGGGAGAAGATATTTGCAAACAACATATCAGATAAACGGCTAGTATCCAAAATCTTTTTTTTTTTTAAGATTTTTAAAATTTATTTGACAGACAGAGATCACAAGTAGGCAGAGAGGCAGATAGAGAAAGAGGAGGAAGCAGGCCCCCGCTGAGCAGAGAGCCTGATGTGGGGCTCAATCACAGGACCCCGGGCCCATGACCTAAGCTGAAGGCAGAGGCTTTAACCCACTGAGCCACCCAGATGCCCCTAGTATCCAAAACCTATAAAGAACTTATCAAACTCAACACCCAAAGAACAAATAATCCAATCAAAAAATGTGCAGAGGACATGAACAGACATTTCTGCAAAGACATCCAGATGGCCAAGAGACACATGAAAAAGTGCTCCACATCACTTGGCATCAGGGAAATACAAATCAAATGAGATACCACCTCACACCAGTTAGAATGGCTAAAATGAATAAGTCAGGAAATGACAGATGCTGGTGAGAATGCAGAGAAAGGGGACCCCTCCCACTGTTGGTGGGAATGCAAGCTGGTGCAGCCACTCTGGAAAACAGCATGGAGGTTCCTCAAAAAGTTAAAAATAGAACTACCCTAGGGGCGCCTGGGTGGCTCAGTGGGTTAAAGCCTCTGCCTTCGGCTCAGGTCATGATCCCAGGGTCCTGGGATCGAGCCCCGCATCGGGCTCTCTGCTCAGCGGGGAGCCTGCTTCCTCCTCTCTCTCTGCCTGCCTCTCTGCCTACTTGTGATCTCTGTCTGTCAAATAAATAAATAAAATCTTTAAAAAAAAAAATAGAACTACCCTATGACCCAGCAATCACACTACTGGTTATTTGCCCTAAAGATTCAAATGTAGTGATCCAAAGGGGCACGTGCACCCGAACGTTTATAGCAGCAATGTCCACAATAGCCAAACTATGGAAAGAACCTAGATGTCCATCAACAGATGAATGGATAAAGAAGAGGTGGTATACATCTACAATGGAATACTACGCAGCCATCAAAAGAAATGAAATCGTGCCATTTGCAATGATGTGGATGGAACTAGAGGGTATTATGCTGAGCGAAATGAGTCAATCAGAGAAAGACAATTATCACATGATCTCCCTGATATGAGGAATTTGAGAGGCAAAATGGGGAGTTTTGGGAGTAGGGAAGGAAAACAATGAAACAAGATGGGATTGGAAGGGAGACAAACCATAAGAGACTCTTAATCTCACAAAAACAAACTGAGGGTTGCCAGAGGGAGGGGGTTAGGGAGAGCGTGATTGGGTTATGGACATTGGGAAGGGTATATGCTGCAGTGAGTGCTGTAAAGTATGTAAGCCTGACGATTCACAGACCTGTACCCCTGAGGCTAATAATACATTATATGTTAATAAAAACAACAACAATAACAACTTCTATCTCATGCCCTTCCCTCAGGGAGTTACTGTGTTTGACCAAAGGGAGAGGTTGGATCAACAAATACATGGGATCTTGCAAAGAGGAAGGTGGATGGAAATCCTGGGATGATGTTGATACATCCCAGAAGGCAGCTTTGCAGGAAATCTAGGAATCGACAGCTTCATATTGAAACAGGAGTCTGGAACCAAAACCTCAGGAATAAAGAGAATTTCTTTACCTAGCTATAGAGGTATTGCCCAAGAAGATGACATCAATTATTATGCATTTGAATGGAGAGAAAACCTATACTGTTGGAGGAGAAGTTGATGACAAGTCAGTGATAAATTCCTAGACATGCGATCAAAGGAAAACCTAGCAGATTGATATTGTTCTGGCTACCATTCCATGAGGCTCAGCTGAGAACCTGCTCCTTCAGCCCCTTTAAGGTTTTCAGAAGCTCCTAGTACCTTTCATAAAAGCCCTTCCTGTTTAATATACTGATGGGAATCTCTACAGCCTTCACGGAACCCCCACTGATGCAACTTGTTATTAAAAACAAGAAGACAAAAGCCAATTGAGCACTGCACTGTTTGCCTCCAGGAAGAGAGAATTAGGGGCTGGGAAAGGCAGTACCAGGGACCACAGCTTTTTATTGTCATGTAGAATTTTTTGTCTTTTAAAGTTATATAATATTTAAGTTTGGTAAAAATTTGAAATAGTCAAGTAAACAAAAACTCATTTGAGAGATAACATGCAGTAAAATACTAAAACACACTGGGTTTAAAAGAAAACACTCCACACCATCCATGCAGACCGCACCTTCTCTTTTAAAAAGTGTCATGTGAGGGGCGCCTGGTTGGCTCAGTCTGCCTTTGGCTCAGATCATGACCTCAGGGTCCTGGGATCCAGCCCCACCTTGGCAGTCCCAGTTTAGTGCAGAGTCCGCTTCTCCCTCTCCCTCTGTTGCTCTCCCTGCTGCTGAAGGACACCTAGCCCTTCTTTTAGAAGCCAGAGGTCATCAAGGAGTTGGGACAGGCTGCTACACATACTTGTCTCCTGTCTAGGCAGAGTCACTGGGGTCACATATGTTCACTAATCCAGTTCTCTAAGGTAGGAAGCCACAACAGACTTCGGGCCCAAACCTCAGGAATAGTCTTTTTTTCTGGAATGTCCTCAATTTCTTATTAAGAATATATTTTTTAGGGGCACCTGGGTGACTTAGGTGTCCAACTCTTGATTTTGGCTTGGTCATGATCTCAGGGTCCTGAGATCGAGCCCCAAGGTGGGGGTGCTCAGTGGGGAATCTGCTTGAGGATCCTCTCTGTCTCTCTCCCTCTGCCCCTCCACCACCTGCTCACTCTCTCTCTGAAATGAATAAATAAAATCTTTTTTAAAAAGAATGTATTTTTTAATGTTCTTCTCTTTCTCCTCCTCTCCCTTCCCCTCTCCTCCTCCTCTTTCTGTTTTGCTATAATTACAGATTCACAAATAATTTTCAAAAACAGTACAGAGATGTCCCACACACCCTTCACCCAGCTTACCCCATACTTGCATACTAGAGTAACATTATCAAAACCAGGAATCAATGCATTTTTCCCCCAGTGCATTGGGTTGCAGTAGGTAGCTTCAGTACTTGAAACCCCAAAAATCTCTTTCCATCTATCATACTAACAATATAGGTTCACGGTTTTCAAAGGGCTGCCCTTTGAAGAGGAAGTGCTTTGAGTCCATTCCAAGCCAACTTTTGTGGTCTAAAAATCTGTAGTTTTCTGGTCTCATTTGCTTACAGAGAGCTGAAAATCACTGGAGAGGCAAAAACCTGAAACATTGCTGCAGATTCTCACTATAGAGAGCAGTACTGGCAGATGTTAAAAGATAATCAAGGGACACAAGCCCTCAGGAAAGGGACTAAAGGTTCAGTGCACATGATTATCCGAGAAGTTATCTGCATTTGTTTAATGAGCGATACATTTCTCACTTACATGGATTTTCTAACACAGTCAGATTTAGGTGGTGGGAAACACCATTAAAATAGGGGGAAAGGGCGGACGCCCCCTTTCCGCGGAGGTGGGGGAGGGCTGGGTGGCTCAATAGGTTAGGCAGCTGCCTTCAGCTCAGGTCTTGATCTAAAGGCCTTAGGATCCAGCCCCACATTGGGCTCCCTGCTCAGGCGGAGTCTGCTTCTCTCTCTGCCCTTCTGCACCCCCACGCCACATGCGCTCTCTGTTTCAAATAAATAAAATCTTAACAACAATTTAAAAATAAAATAGAGGAAACATCCTATTCTAGGTCCTGAGAGCAATGAGCTCACTTTTCAAGGATTAAATCTCTTCTAAAGAAATACACGATTGGCGGCACCTGGGTGGCTCAGTGGGTTAAAACCTTTGCCTTGGGCTCAGGTCATGATCCGAGGGTCTGGGGATCGAGCTCCGCATCAAGCTCTCTGCCTAATCGTGATCTTTGTCAAATAAATAAAAATCTTTTAAAAAAGAAGAAATACACGATTGTCTCTTAAGAAGATGGGCACAGAGGCACAGGAACTCAACTGTACTCAAGTGTGTTAAAATTCACAGGAATTTGTCTCCTCTGCGGGGGGAGGGAGGGGTGTTCGCTGTGAGGGGCAGCAAGCTGAGATGAAGGGAACCCCTCTTTCTTCATTGGTCATGGGCATCATAGCCTCACTCACAGGGTCACATCCCCGCTACGAACGTGTCGGAGAAAGAAAGGCCCCAGGCCCCAGGCCCCAGGCCCTGCGGCGGCCGCACAGCTAACACCCCCAAGTGCTGAGGGTCAGTGTGGACGGGAAGGACAGGAGAATCAGGAGAGCAAAAGAGAAGAGGCAGGGGGGCAGAGAAAGAGAAGCAGGAGGCAAGGGAACGGAGAAGGGGGTGGTAAAACGGAGAAGGGGGTGATAAAGAGAGGCGGCCACCAAGGAGAGACTCCCGACGAAAGACCAGGAGGAGGGTGTGCTCCGCTTCCGAAGAGAAGCAGCAACACCCAGACTTCGAGCTTCTCCAAGCTGCCAGGCCCTGCCCGGAGACAGCCCCAGGCTGAGTCGGATGCCTCGCGGAGAAATGGGAGGAAAACCAGGACCTCCTCAAGCAGAAGTACAGCGGCTGCCACAGCCGTCTGGGGCTCCCAGACTGGAGTCCCTGGGGAGGAGGTGGGGAGGTGGTCTTGGCTGAAGTAGGGGAACTGGAAGCCAGCACACACCGCCTCCCTAAGAGTAATCTTTACAGCGCTAGGCGGCCCAGGGGCCTTCCGCAGGGCCTCCAGGTTACCAGAAGGTTCTCTCGCAGGCTGCTCGGCGGGCCCCGCCCAGCCGCGCCCCCACGGAGCGTGCGCACGCACACCTGGGCAGAGGGGGAGCGGAGAGGCCGGGCAGCAGGCACGGGCGTTGCCAGAAGTATCTTCCGAAAATCAAATGTGAGCACAGGTGCACTGCTCCACAGACGTGAAACGTGAGTTGCTTGTTACTGCTCAGCCTAAAGGGGAGATCGCAGTTGCCCGCGGGGCTTTCAGTGTGCTGTTGTTTACTTGTGTGAGTGGAAGAAATCTGAGGGTGGAGGAGATCCAGTCCTTAAGTCTCAAAGAGTGTTGGGGGACAAGATGGGCTGGTAGGGGCGGCTTTATGTGTCACAGTGAGCCGAGTTCTAGGGCAGGACGCTAAGACTACAAGAGACCTAGAGCTGGACGGCGGCTTCAGAGGCACGGGGGGGAGAAGGACATGGAGCTCTGGCCCCTACTTTTAGAACTGTGGGGCGCACAGGTGTTCAGATTCCAGCACAGGTGTTTGCCGTCTTCCCCACGGCGGTCGCCTTCCCAGCTCGCTGAGCCAGCGGAAATCTCCGCCTCAGCCTGCCCTCTAGTGGAGGAGTGCGGCAGGACAGGAGGGCAGAGGCAGTGGTCCGACCCACTTCATGCAGTGCAGTGAGCATCATTACTGGCGGCAGGCTTGGCAGTTAAGAGAATGGCAATGGTTGTAGACCTCTATGAATCACCTCATTTAATCCCCACAAGGAAGAGGCGGTATTTATTATAAGCTACATTTTACAAATAAGGAAACTAAGACTTAGAGAGCTTCTCCAACCCATCAGCGACTACTGCCAGAATTAAATTGGTTCATACAGTTAACTGTCCTCTCAGTATCTCCTTAGTGCTGGTTCCTTTCTTTTGTCTTCCCCTGGCAAGCATTACACATGGGTTTACCTCATAAAATGAAGCAAGATAATAGGCTGCACTCTGGGTCTTGCCGGGAAGCTCCCTTCTGAGCTTTCAAGCAATCCCCACTGCCAGAAAAGAAACTGGGACAGACACGAGGTATGGCTGGATCCCTGGTTTAGGTACCATTGAGCTCCTGAGGTGGAGTACTCTGGCCCACTACCACCTCCTAGTAGCAGGATTCCTGGAAGAGAAGGACAAATGCCAATCAGATTGGTGCTTGTTGACCAAAAAATCATAGTCAGAAGAGGAAAATATTTGGGGAACATTTCATCCAGGTCACAACAAAACCCAGTCCTGACATAAAACCTGGTATTTATTCATTTATACCAGCCTCGTTTTAAACATAACCGGAAATACCTTAAACAAAAAACTGCAACTAGGGCCTGGCTGGCTCAGTTTTTGGTAGAGCATGTAACTCTTGGTCTCAGGGTGTTAAGCTTGAGCCCCACTTTGGGTGTAGAGATTACTTAAAAATCTTTTTTAAAAAATTACAACTAGGGAAAATGAAAAACCAGATAAGGGGAGCCTGGGTGGCTCAGTCGGTTGAGTGTCTGACTCTTGATTTTGGCTCAGGTCATGATCCCAGGGTCGTGAGATCAAACCCTGAGTCCAGCTCTGTGGTGAATGCAGAGTCTGCTTGAGAGTCTCTCTCTCCTCTCCCTCTGCCCCTCCCCCTGCCCATGCTCTAAGTAAGTAAGTAAATAAATAAATAATATCTTTGAAAAAAAGAAAGAAAATCAGATAAAATGAAGAGTACCAATATCATGCTGGGAAAAGGACCACACATTTAGAACTGAGCTCTCTACCAGCCAGTTCAAAGAGGGAAATACAGTCATTACATGGCACCCAATGTCTACAAAGTAAAAAGAGACCAGAGTCTCAGGAGATGGCTCAGCTGTTCCTTTTCCTGTTCCTTTTCCGGGAGCAGTGCAATCCGTGTGCCCATGCTGTTGGTCCAGCATAATCCAGGGAGAGATTCCGAGTAACGTGAAATAGGTGCACGTGTATTCTTCCATCAAACTGACAGGAGTTCCTCTCCCCACCCACCCTTTGATGTAGAGCATGCCCATGAGTTCAGTGTTATTATACACTTGACATCATAGTCATTTGGGGTTGCTGATCAAAAGTAGGCTACAACAGAAAGAATACTCAGAGCCAGAACAGGCTGGTCTCCCCACAGAGTGATGATTAAACAGTTCACAATTCTTGTCTCCTGGATCCCCCCTTTCCTAGGGCTCACCCACTTCTGCAGCCACATTCTTTCTTCAGATGGGGCCCAGGACTGTGGATTACATTTTTTTCTTCCTGAGTTATGGTCTCCATCCAGGCATGCTTCCTCGGGTTACCCTTTGACTGGACTTGATTATTCCCACATTTCCTTAGCCCCATCCTTCTCCACACAGTGCCTCTCATTCCCTGTGTGCAGATTTGCCACAGCTTCCTTTCGTCGGTGATGAACTTCCACCTAACTTCCCAGAAAGCCCTTTACCAGCTGTGTGACTTCAGGCAAGTTACTAAACCTCTCTGAGCCTTGTTTTCCTCATTTCTAGTACTGACAATGCCTATCTTGGAAGGCTGTTTGGAATTAGAGTGACTTGTAATAACAGACAGTAGTTCATTGCGTTGTTATTGTGCTGGACACAACGCTCAGCATTGAATGTGTAATTATTTGATTGAGTCATCTCAACAACCTTAGCACAGAGACCAAAAAAGAGACCAAGCTGTGTATCTATAATCTTTCTTTTCCTGGGTATCTTTTTTTTCCTTTCCCAATTTTCACTGAAAGGATTGTTTTCTGTGTTGTCATTTCAGACAACTTGGTGGTTTAAATATAGGGCTTTAAGTTCTAGTGGATTTGTGATTACCCTGATTTTTTTTTAAGATTTTATTTATTTATTTGACAGATCACAAGTAGGCAGAGAGGAAGGTGGGGGTGGCGGGCGTGGGGGGCGGGGGAAGCAGACTCCCTGCTGAGCAGAGATCCTGATGCAGGGCTGGATTCCAGGACCCTGGGATCATGACCTGAGCCAAAGGCAGAGGCTTTAACCCACTGAGCCATCCAGGCGCCTCTACCCGGATATTTTTAACAAAGCTATTTAAACTTATATTTTCAGGTAACATCAAAGATTAATCAGTATCTTTAGTCTTTCCCCTAAACCAAAGATACTTTCACTTCTTCCCTCCTCCTCTTCCCCCCACTGTAACTTCCCAGGATTCCCCAGGCTGGGTTAAAATCTTTTGGAACCGGACTCTCCTATGGTTGGATGGACCATGTAGCAGGCAGAGGAAGAGGAGATGCACAAGAAGCAGGAGAAAGGGCTTGAAGGCTGGGCACCCGTCAGGGGTGTGTGAGCACACAAATTCCTTGCTTCTACAGACACTCTCTGAGTCCCACTTGTTATGTCTGAGGTGGTACAAACCAGAACCCAGAGGCCAGGGTCGGGAGAAGAGGAAGGCAAAATTCAGAGGGGCAGGTGACCACACAGAAGTGACCTTCAGCGGAAGTCCCAGGCTCTGTCACAGCTGATGATTGAGCCTGGGAGTGGTCTGACTGGAACTGACTTTTTGTGTGTGTATTAAAATACACAAAATAAAAAAAGTAAAATAGTAAAATACACAAAACATAAAACTTACCGACTTAACCATTTTTAAGTGTGCGGTTCAATATTAAAGCCATGCACACTGTTGGGCTGCTATCACCACTATCCCTCCCCATACTTCTTCTCCTCTTGTAAATCTGAAAGCTCATCTATTAAACAATAGTCCCCACTCTCCCCTCCCCCAGCTGGAGCTGACTTTGAGGATGGACTGGAGAAGATGCCACTCGTAGGTCTAAGGCCAATTAGGAGATTGCTGTAACCACCCAGGCAGGAGGCCACGAGGATCCCCATGTGAGAAAGAAGAAACAGGAAATGAATTTAGTAATTAAACAGAAGCACCTCCCTGTACATGAGGCACACACCGGACCAGCCCTGCCGAGGAGTCATTTCCTGCCGGGCTGACTTGCCTGGCTGGAGTCAGCCCCTGGCAAATGCAGGGCACCCTACTTGCTGTCAGTGCTCTACACAGCCCTTTCTGCACCCATTTCCACATAATTGAAGGTCCCCAGATGGTCAAAATCTATCCCTTAGCTCATCCATGCCATTCCCTTTCAATTCCATCTCCATCCAGAGAAAATATGATCCTGTTACTCTCCTGCTTCAAACTCTGAATTCACATGGTTCTTCGATGCTGACAAAACCCCAAATCTCTAAGAGGCCCTGCAAGGCTCCCCACTTCCCCACCTCCCTGCAGGATCTGCTCCAGTCCCTCCCCACCCACCTGTTTCCATGGCCTCAGGCTTCCTTTGGTTGCTGCAGGTGTCACCACAAGTTTCACGTAGGAGCTGCTGTCAGGAGGTGCCTGGCCACGGCCACCATCCCCCAAACCCCTTTACACACACACACACACACACACACACACACACACACACACTGGTGCATCAGTTTTGCATAACTATGAGATCATGTCTTTCTCCCCCATTAGCCTGTAAGTCTGTAAGTTCCAGGAGGAAGGGACCACGTTCCCTACGACAGCTGCAGTGCCTGGACATTCTCAGTATGCACTATTACAGCTCTCAAGCAAGTATGTTAAAGTCAGTTACACTTAGCTATAGGTGACTAGTAACAGCTAGGTGTCTGGAGAGAGGCTGGAGAGGTGGCAAGCAAAGGAGGTATATATTAAAGAGTTTGTATTAGTTTGCTCAGGCTGCCACAACAAAGTACCACAAATGGAGTGGCTTGCTGGAAGTTTGTTGTCTTAACCATTCTGAGGCTAGAAGTCTGGACTCAAGGTGTCAGCAGGGTTGGCCTCTCCCCTAGCTTCTGGTGGCCTTGGGCATTCATTGGTGTGTAGACATTATCCTGTGTCTTTACATTGTCTTCCATCTGTGTGTGCCTGTGTCCAAATCCCTCCCTCCCCCCCGTTTTAAAAGATTTTATTTTTAAGTAATCTCCATACCCGATATAGGGCTTGAACTCACAACCCTGAGACCAAGAGTCCCATGCTCTACTGGCTGAGCAGGCCAGGTGCCCTTCCCTCTTTTTATAAGACCACCATCCTGATGACCTCATTTGAACTTGATTACTTCTGTAAAGACTCTCTTTCCAAATAAGATCATATGCTTCAGTACTGGCAGTTAAGACTTCCACCTATCTGTTTTGGGGGACACAGTTCAACCCATAACAGGGTTAAATATGGTCTCACCCCAAAGGAGTAGAGCTCAAACAAGCCCCACCAGGTGGAAATCCCACTGAGCACTTCATCCTATCCCATCCGATGACTTCAAAATCTCTGCAGTAAACTGGCTCCCAATCCCAACCTCAGTTTACCTGAATGTTGCCTAATTCACATCCTCTAACCTTCCCCACACTTACACTAGCTTCCACACCTGCCTTCACTTCATTCTCCAACACAGCCTGGTCCAGAGTATGTTCCCCTCCTTTAATCTCTTGGTGATGTCAAAAATCTTCATGGTTATTGGCACACATATTTAATAAAAGTAGCAAACAATAAATATTCTGTGTTAAGTTGACAAACTCAGTGTAAATTGTCTATCTCAAAAGTAGCCAATGGGGGCGCCTGGGTGGCTCAGTGGGTTAAGCCTCTGCCTTCCACTCAGATCATGACCTCAGGGTCCTGGAACCGAGCCCCACATTGGGCTCTCTGCTGAGCAGGGAGCCTGCTTCCCCTTCTCTCTCTGCCTGCCTCTCTGCCTACTTGTGATCTCTCTCTCTGTGTCAAATAAATAAATAAAATCTTTAAAAAAAAAAAAGTAGGCAACAGAGGAGGTAACATTTTTAAAAAGGATTTTAGTTATTTGAGAGTTTATATTTAGTTATTTGAGAGAGAGAGCACACATGGTTTGGGCAGGAGGCCAGGAGAAGAGGGAGAAGCAGACTCCCCTCTGAGCAGGGAGCCTGACTTGGGCCAGATCCCAGGATCCTGGGATCATAACCTCAGCTGAAGACGCTTAACTGACTGTGCCACCCAGGCACCCCAAGGGGTAGCATTTTTTTTTTTAAAGATTTTATTTATTTATTTGACAGACAGATCACAAGTAGGCAGAGAGGCAGGCAGAGAGAGAGGGAGAAGCAGGCTCCCCGCTGAGCAGAGAGCCTGACGCGGGGCTCGATCCCAGGACGCTGGGATCATGACCTGAGCTGAAGGCAGCGGCTTTAACCCACTGAGCCACCCAGGTGCCCCAGGGGTAGCATTTTTAATCATCTCTCAAATGGACACCCAACACCTTGTTTTCAGTTTCAAATACTGTTCTTCCCTGAAAGAAACTAGAACCCCTTAGAATGCAAGGCTTGGATGATAGCAGATTCCATGTCTCAGGGAAGAGAAGAATCAAGACAGGACTTGAATATTCTGTTTTACCAGAAAGCAAGGATGCTTCAAGAATAGCAAGGAAAGTGCTAAAAAGGACAAAGGAAAGTGAAAGAACTCTTCAATAAACGGTGTTGGGAAAACTGGACAGCAACATGCAAAAGAATGAAACTGGACTGCTTTCTCACACTATGCACAAAAATAAGCAGAAAATGGAACTGTAAAACACCTAGAAGAAAATGTAGGCAGTAACCCAAAGAAAACGAAACCTGTAACTTGAAAGGATACATGTGCCCCTATATTTACCACAGCATTATTTATGATAGCCAAGATATGGAAGCAACCTAAGTTTCCATCAGTAGATGAATGGAGGAAGACGTGGTAAACACCCCCCAACATACACATGCAGTGGCATGTTAGCCATAAAAAACACTGAAGTCTTGCATTTGTAATAACATGGATGGATCTAGAAAGTATAATGCTGAGTGAAATAAGTCAGAGAGAGACAAATACTGTATGATTTCACTCCTATGTGGAATTTAAGAACCAAAACAAGTGAATAAAGGGGGGAAAAAAGAGGGACAAACCAAGAGACAGATTCTTAAATACAGAGAACAAATTGATGGTTACCAGAAGTGGGGGGGATGGGTGAAACAGGTGAAGGGGATTAAGAATACACTTGTCATGATGAGCACTGAGTAATGTATAAAATTGTTGAATCACTCTATTTTACACCTGAAACTAATATGAAACTAGTATAACACTATGTTAATTATACTTTAGTTTTTAAAAGAGATTAAATAAATAAATAAAAGAAAAAAGACAAAGGCACCAACTTAAAGGAGCTCCCATTGTTCACCTGAAGACAGTTAACAGAATAAGAAAGAGGGTGAGGGGAAAAATGATAATTAGGGTTCATTGAAGTAAATGAGGCTGTAGAAGGCCGTGAGATCATTACAATACTCAGAAGATAAAAGCTAATAAAAAGCACACAAAAGACGGCTTGTAATAGAAAAGAATGGAGCTCTTAAAAATTGATTTTAATAAAAAGGGAATTGTTCGGTTTGTTTCTTCTATCAGTTATGTGTCTGCTTATGAAGAGAGAGAGGTGTGCTTTCATCTATGTAAGTAGAAAAGAATGCTCAGAAAGCCAAGAAGCCCCACTGTAAATATGGGCTTTAGCAGAAATGAGGAAGTCTGACAAGGGGCAAGGTCAGAGACAACAATGAAAGAGAAGGTGGTTTCAGTAGGAGATACCAAGACAATAAATTAACCAAAACATCACTGAAGGAGAGAGCTAATAAAGTCAACCCAGTTAGTTCTCATCTCCTAGAAGATTCTAGATTGCACTACTAACTACAATAAAATATAAGGATTGCATCAGATTTAATAATGCTAATAGATCTAGCAGTATGTCATAATGAGAGAAATGTATTATGCGACACGGGGCAAGAGGGATTTTTTAAAGTATGCTATGTTAAGGGGACAAAATGGGTTGCAACTTTCTAAAATGTATGCCCTTTAGAAGTTTTATTCTCCAGTGAGATTCAATTTCACATCCACAGTCCTGGCTATAAAGTAATACCGAGTGCTGATGAGAACATGGAAAACTTGGAGGCTTCATACACAGCTCAGGGGATGCGAAATGGGGTGTTGCCAGTTTTCAGGACATCAGGCAGTTCCTCAGGAGAGAAAGTGCAGCAGCAGAAGGAGTAGCAGCTCATGCAGGTTACCTGCAGCCCAGATTTGAACTGTAAACTGTGCAGCGAGCCTCACTGCCCGCCCACACTCAGCAGGCCAGGATGCAGATCCTAAGATTACTGAAACATCAGGATGGTATAAAAATAAAACATACTGATGGGGTGCCTGGGTGGCTCAGTGGGTTAAAGCCTCTGCCTTCGGCTCGGGTCATGGTCTCGGGGTCCTGGAATCGAGCCCCGCGTTGGGCTCTCTGCTTGGTGGGAAGCCTGCTTCCTCCTCTCTCTCTGCCTGCCTCTCTGTCTACTTGTGATCTCTGTCTGTCAAATAAATAAAATCTTAAAAAAAATAAAATAAAATAAAACATATTGACATCCTGGAAAGGGAACTGAACAATGGAAGAGGAAAGAGAAGAATGAAGAAGTAAGTTTAAATCCATGGAACTAGCTTTCTGACTTTTACTGGAAATGAAGGGATCAGTTTTATAATCATTACAACTTGTGCATTTGTTTGCTTCATTGAGGGGTATAAGATACTTAAGAGCATCTTACATATCAGAGACTTGTGATTTTCATTTAATGTATAAATTAGTCTAAATGTGAACCAATATTTAATGTTTGCATAAATTTGGTTTATTAAACCCATAAGTTTTTATACAGTAGTTGTGTAAGTAGTATGTACATAGAAGCATGTTTGCCTGACAGAATTGTGGGGATTCGCTGGAAGGGTGTGTGTGAGAGCATCGTATCCAGAGTCTGACACATAGTAGGTACTCAGTAACAGTTAGGTGGGTTTTGTTAATTGCATATTGTACCTGAGCACCCCCTGCACAGATAATGAGAATAATTTGGTTTGAGTCACTGACTCTGTCACTTGTTAGCTGTGTAACCTTAAGTAAATTGCTTAAGGTCTTTGGGCCTCAGTTTCTTCAACTTGTAATACCTAACTCACAGATAGTAATGCGGGTAAAATGATGGAGTATTCAGAGCATTTTATGAGCCGAGAAGGGCTGCATAGAGTTTGTAAGGAAATGTCAGTGAGGCTCTGGGAAGCCCAGAGAGGAGTACAGGTTAGACTCGGTGTGAGCGTGTGGCTCAGGAATAAGGTAGAAGAAAGAACAGGGAGTCAGAGAGTTCCTTGATCCAGCCTTGGTCCAGACTTGCTGCTAGTGACAGCAGTGAAAAAATAGATACATGGTGCTTACTCTCTATGGAGTATGGGGAACATAAGAGGAGGTACTAACTTGGAAGTAAGAAGTGCAAATTGTCAACCAGAAAGAGGGTCAGAGAGAACTGAGACCCCACGCCTGAGAGAATGAACTTGGGCTTGTGGGAGAGAGAGGTGCTGAAAACAGAACCAGGGCAGGGAGAAACCAAGAGTCCAAGGTGGGAAAGAACTGTGGGAGTGAGATTGAGGTAATACAGAAAGGAGTGTGGTTGGGATGGGAAGGTGTCCTAAGAAGGAATTCTTGGCTTAGGATGGAGTATTATGGCAGACACTGGGACAGAAGTTTCTCTGAGAACACCCACCTCACCTGCAGGCAGTTCCCCATCCCTCCAATTCTAGTGTTTATTCTTCTGCTTCCTTCCCACAACCTAACCAATTCCTGGGACTTGGGGTGATTCCCATGCTATCTGTGGGCACACACGTGGGTCACTCTGGTTAAGTACACACATGGCGCGGCAAAGACATGGCATGGCAACTGGGAGTGTGTCCTTCTGAAAACCCCATCACCCCCAGCTGGCTCCTGCTAAATTCCATCCCACTTCCTACAGTGACCCTCCCCACTTCACACCAACTTTGTGCAGGATGCTGAACTCCAGGGAAACAAAAAGGTGGCAGAGAGACGACTATGTGATCAAAAGAAGAGACTGTGCCATCACTTGGGAATAAAGTGTAAAACACAGCTGCAGTAGGATTGTTGACTCCAAGGTTTTTCTTTCCCTTTACTTTCTCCCTGTACTTTCTTCATTCATTGAGGTCTACTATTCATTCGACAAATGTTCAAAGTCTTGGTTCTCTAGGGCACAATATATCAAGTATAAGGGAGGAGATCAATGCATCCTCTGTTTCCAAGAAGCTTGCATTTCAGAGACAAAAAGATAAGCAGAAACAATGACTTTCTCTGACTCTGTTCCTCTGTGAATCAAAGGGTATTCATTTCCCATTTGGCCCTGGTGGGAAGGGCCACCTTCTTGGATCTCATCCTTTCCTTCTGTCACAGGTGCCGTCTCAGTTGGTCTTGCTGACAGTTCTGGAACCAGCTCTCCCACCTGGCTAGGATGAGACCATAAAGTTCCACCCTCAAACACCTGGGCTTTGATCTTTTGCAAAGTATAGGGGACAGAGTTTCTAGAGACCCTACAGAGACACAGGGGTGGCTAGAGAATGGGGATGGACAAAACTCACTTCACTTTGCGCCCAGAAACAAACACACTGCAAAGGAACAAATTTAATAACTGCTTGTGTTTTATTGGAGATTGGCATGGGGGGAACAGGAGAGGCAGTGAAAAGTAGAGAGAATGCTAGAAAACACACTCACTGAATCTTCATTTAGCTCACACTCCATTCTTTCAATTTCCAACTTAGGGTTTTCCCCTCTGTCATTCTCCTAACCCCACTGCAACCCAGGATTTGGGGGATTGGGAAAGCCAGCTGGAATGTTCCAAGAAGAGCCAGTAGGACGGAGAACTCTGGGAGGAAACTGATTATTAATACCTGGGCGTAGGTGGATATTCCCCCAGCTGCCTCCTGGATATGGGTTAATATCCCCCCAGCCGGTACGTGGATACCGGTTAATATTCCCCCAGGTGCCTCCTGGAAACTGGTTAATATCCCCCCAGCTAGTACTTGGGTATTGATTGTTGATACCCCAGATTCCCACAGGCTGTGGCATGGGCCTTGCTCCCCATCCAGTTCCAGGACCTCCCCCTCCCCAGGACACTCCTGGATTCAAGGTTCCCCAGGGGTGCCCAGGCAGAAATGGCTGTCGAATCCTGTTAAGAGCGGGTGGGTGTTGGACAAGGGTTTCTCTCTGGGTTCCCAGCACATTAGAATGAAGCGACCGTCTAGACTTGGAATCCTGGTAGAGGAGTGAAGCCTCAGGTGTGGGGCCTGTGGAGCGTGCAGAGGGCCCTGCGGGCAAAGGACTGCTGTCTAGAGAGAGGGCAACAGGACCAGAAAGGTAAGACCATTTTTCAGGCAGCGCTTCCCTCACGTGGTCCTCAATGGCAACAGCCATTATCTGCCAAGGATCTTCAGAGGACCAGGAATCCATGGAGGGTAGCCCCCCAGTTGGGGGCCATCTCTGAACCCCAGAACCACCTGCAGGTTGGAAGCCAGCTAATGGAGAAGTATTGGACTTCAAAGGAACCCTTGTTAAATCATTCGGCCCAGGGTCTGGTTTGGGCTGAGGACGTTCAGAGTTGGAGTGGCTGGGCAAGGAAGGTCGTTCAAGCAGATGCAAATTGGTTCCCAAGTGTTGGAGAACTTTCTCCTCCACTGCACCAATGCTTCGGGCAAAGAAGCCTGAGGAAAAGGAAAGAGGAGACAGCAAATGGACTGGATATTTGGTTCCAATGCCCACCTTTCCTGATTCCTGGATTCTCTTTGCTTCAAGCCCCTTCATTTTCCCCAGGGACCCAAGGGACCCTCCTGCCTCTACCCCTTCCCTCAATTCCAGTTCCCCTGGGGCCCCCAGTCTCTACCTGTGCAAGGGCACAACCTCCATACCTGGAAGATGAAGACAGATCAGAAGAATCAGGCCCAGAGGAACCCTGCTCCCCACTGTGCAGCCCTGCATCTTGCTCAGCTCTAACATCTCTCTCTGCCCCAAGGCAGCCAGCCCTTTATCCTCTTGGTGGGGGCGGGGGGGGGGCAGCAGAAACAAGATGAGCCAGTGGTTGAGCAGATAATAAGTCTGTACATTCCACTCTCATTTCTAATTCAATCTGTGGCACCAGGTGCCACTTGAATGTCCCAGGAAGGCTGGGTGTTTCCGTCCCTGGTTCCTTTCCTAAAGTTCCCCACCCATTCCTGACCCAGGTGTCCCGATTCATAGCTCATCACTGATTGCCAGTCTTGCCCTGCCCTGGCTCCGTACACCAAGCATAGGAGGACCTTCATCTTTGGGGTCCCAATCTCTTCATTTCCTTCTCAGCAATAGAAACACTTACTTCTCTTCATTTTCTCTTTGGGATCCAGATCATTCTCTTCCAGCACCCCTTTCTCATGCATCCCTATAGCTCCTTTACCTTGACGCAACCTATAGGGGTTCTGGAGTGCAGAAGTGCCTCCCCCATTGGAGAGGCTGCTCCTAAACGAGACCTGTCTGTAAGGAAATAGACCTGGTTCCCATCCTTAAGAGATGACGGTGTATTAATTTCCTTCCACTGCTGTAACAAATAGTCACAAACTTAGTAGCTTACAACAATACAAGTTTATTATCTTACAATTTTGAAGATCAGAAGTCTGTCATAGTTCGCACTGGGTTAAAATCAAGGAGTCACCAGGGTTGTGTTTCTTTCTAGAGGTTCTAGGGGAGAATCCATTTCCTTGCATTTTCCAGCTTCTAGAGGCCTCCTGCCTGCCTTGGCTCATGGTCCCCTTCCTCCATAATCAAAGCCAGAAACCAAGGATCTTCTTATGTTACACCACTCTGACCTTTTCTTCTTTTTCCCTCTTCCACATATAAAGACCCTTATGATTACACATTGGCCCACCCAAATAATTCAGGATAATCTCTCTACTCTAAGGTCAGCTAACAGCATTAATTCCATCTGCAACCATAATTTCCCTTTACTATGTAACCTAACATATTCACAGGTTCCAGGGCTGATGGTCAAATGGATCTACAGAATATAAGAAATACTGAAAGGGAGTAGATGTTCCCAACTCACAGTAGAGGAAGGTGTTTAAATGCTATAGTCAAATGGCCATAAATTGATAATTTTTGAAGCTGAGTTGTGAGAGAACAGGGATTCATTAATTCTTTTGTTTACTCGTAAATATGTTTGAACTTTTTACAATAAAAAGTGTATAAATGCCTTTGTTTTTTCTGTTGCTTCCAGGAGATACCCAGGCAAGGCATCCCTGGTTACATGAAGTCTAAAATAAGCTGTTAGATTTTCCTTTTCCATCCTCATCCTCAGCCCCTGATTGCTAGTTACTGGATGAGTGGGGAGTTCCTCTTTGGAACTGGCCAGTGGAGGGCAAAGTCCTTTTTGAGTGACATCCACCAGATTTGTAAAAGTTTTTGACCTTGACCACATCAGAGCCTAGAGGAATCCCCACATCAGAGTCTGTATCCCTCCTGCAATTGTGGTGCATGGAACGTCTAAGAGCCTTGATGCGTGTCGTTGGCAGCAGTCCAGGGCCAGATGCTGGGCCAAGTGTGACTCACCAATGATGACAAAGACAGGACTATTCTGCAGCCCTTCTCTGTCTTCAGTCAACCCTGCAGGTTGGCTCAGCTGCCAGGTCATTTCTGATCAACAATAGCCCTAAATTTGGGACCAGCTAACACCATTCAATAGGAGGGAATGGATTAGATCCTAGGGTAGGAATAAACTCCTTTGTAAGCAGAGGTTCTGAGAGGTGGCCTGTGCTTTGGGTGAGGTCCTTCCTAAAGGGACAAACATAGCCCATTCTCCCCTTCCTGGGATAAGAGAACTTCCTTGGCCTCAGCCTCAGTCCCCAGAACACAGCTGTCTGGGCCTCCCCACCCTCTGCTTTCTCTCTCTTCTCCCATGGAGACAACTCCCCTTCTCCACTATAGTGCTCTGCCCTCTCACCTCCCACAGATCTCTCTAGAACTGCAGCAGAGGCAGCTAGAGTGTGGAGGTGGAGAGAACACTTGGCTCTGTTCTGCTATGGGCTGGTACATTTTTATGTAGGCTAGTGAGTCATTATGCTTGGCGGCACTCCCTGTCATGCTCCCAACCTCTCTGTCTTTTACTCTCTCCACCCCTAGTTCCCAGAACAACACCAACCTGGGATCCCTCCCACTCAGTACCAGGAATCTGATCTGGTTGTTGTATTCCAGCTTTCCCAAGGTTCCAAGTGTCCCAGAAACCCAGGAAATCAATGCCCAGATCCCTAGAGAGGATGGCATCTAGTAAATGAGGCAAATTAGAGAAGAAGGAGCCTGCATGGTGTGGGGAGGGGAATAATTAGGGCCCCATACAGGGAGAGGGGAAGACCCTAGATGAATGGGGAGTGGAGAGAGAATGGGTTTCCTGGAGCAATGAGAGAGAAGAGAAATGTGAGGAAGAATCTTGGAGACCAACCTCTGCTTTCAGTTTAACAAATATTTATTGTTTTCCTCCTTTGTGGGAGGAGCTATAAAGTATAAGAGAAATACTGTTCCAACTTATGAGTGAAAATGGGGGACATGGGTATTTCTAGAGGTACAGAAGAGCATCACGTAGGTCCTAAGATGAGACCCAGGACACCAAGATGGCAAAAGTCTGCATCTAGCTCACACAGTTTATTGAACCATCTGTCCAGGGTCCAGAGAGAGCAGGGAACCTACTCCAGTGTCCGAGGGTATCCTGGTGTCTCCCTCACACAGGGAAGTGTCTGAGCATTGAGGGAAGTGGCAGCCAGGACAGGGGACTGAGACGGAGACCTAGAGAGGCAAAAAGGAGTGTTGGGAACTCACAGCGGGTGTGGTGAGCTCTGTAGTGGAGGGTGGGAGTGGAATTGGGAGTGTGAGAACCCCATGGTGTGCCATGTTCGTTGACCAGATGGCAAAGAGAGGTCAGTGGAAAGTGGTCATTGCTTTCAAGCCACAGTTTGGACTTTGCTTTATTTGGCAAACAGGTAAAAAGGGGGATGACTTCTCCAGGAACCAGAGTTACTATGGAACATTTCAGGGGTTTCCCAGTCAGGAATCTGAATGGGTAGGATTAGCTAATGTATTGTGCCATCTCAAATAAATGACAGAGGAAATTTTAGGGAATGGTTATCTGGCAGAGAGGGGACTGCAGTATAAAGGGAATCTAAGCAGTAGGAGAGAATGGGGAAAGGAATTTGGAGTCTACAATTTGGGGAGTTGAAGATAAAAGAGGCGATAAGGGGAGTCTGCCATATTGGAGCAATGGAGGAAATAGAGCAACTCTCTTGGGAAGGAGGGAAACAGAGCTAACCCCATGCCTGGGCCTCTGGTCTTCTCCCAACTGAGAGATGGTGTGTGTGTGTGTGTGTGTGTGTGTACACACATGTGTATGCCCACACATGCATGTAGGCAAAAGCTAACTTATGGACTGTCAAGTGACTCTCCCTGGGGTAGGAAAACTTCAGGGTCAGCTAGCTGGGGCCCCAGAGGCTTCACTTGGGCCAAGATGTCCCGGATGGAGCGGCAGGGGAGCTTTCCAGAGCTGCTGGGACCACAGGGCTTGGCACCAGCTGAAGGATCAGGCTGGGGAGAGCCATCGGGACCCCCACTCAATGTAGAGGAGGAAACAGAAATGCAAGGGTGACCAGAAGAGCTGGACTTGCTGCCACAGGGCTGAAGGATGATTTTACCACTGCCTTGGGAGCTGGAGGTGCCGCTGAAGGAGCCAGTGCCAGGTGGGGAGCAGGGCCCCTGTGAAACACCACCACAGGGATGGAAGGATGAACTACTGGAAATGCTAGAACTGCTGTGGGCTCCAGAACTCGAGAGGGAGCAGGGCCCCTTAGAGCCAACTGCACAGGGCTGGACCCCACCAGAGCCCACTGGCTGGAACACAATGGCTGAGGAAGCTCCCGACTGGTAGACGTTGGAACTAGAAGAGCTGTGGCTGGGGATGATGGGATTGCTGGAGAAGTATTTGCCCTCGGAGATGGGGGGCCCGGCTGCAAAGGAAGGTACACCTGGAGAGCCTTTGACGGGGTTATCTTTGGTGAAGTAGCCCACAGGGTAGATTTTGCCCCCACTATAGGTCATGCCTGGGACCAGATAACTGTCAGAAGAGCCACCAACCACTTCATAGCTGCCGTAGGACTTGTCTACAGAGGTGATGGGGGGGCAGGGCTTTCCTGGAAGGCCACCACTGTTGCAGGGGGCACCCTGGACCCCTCCAGGGCCACCAGAGCCGTGCTGTTCCACCACCACCACCACCGGCCTTTGACCTCCTGACACAGAGTGGGAGCTGGAGATGTAGGAGCCAGAGTGGGAGACAACAGGCCCCCCACTGCAGGGAGAGTCAGAGACATCTGAATTACAGGGGCGTAAGTTAGAGTTGACCCTTTGGCCATTGCTGCTGGATATCCAAGAGTTTTGGGAAACAGATGAGCTTGAGCTGCCTCCAGACTGGGAAGAGCCTAAGCGGGAAGAACCATCACTGACTGGTAGAGCCGAGCCAGATCCTGGTTGGGAGCTGCTGCTTCCTGACTGGGAGCTGCTGCTTCCCGACTGGGAGAAGCTGGATCCGGAGGAGTAGCTGATCTGGGAATACCCTGTTCCTGGCTTAAATAATGCAGATCCTGAAGAACCACCCTGGGCGACACTGGAGACACTGGCGCCACCACTGGAGCCACCAGAACCACTGGGGCCACCAGAACCACTGGAGCCACCAGAAGAGCCACTGCTGGAGCCACTGGAACTGGAAATGGAGCTGCTGGAACTGCTGGAGCTACTGTGGCCACTGAAGCTACTGGAACCACTCTTCCCAGTGAAACAGGGGTCGCCGGGGGAGGTGATACGCGCACCCTTGCAGGGGTCTGAGAAGGTCCCGATGCTCTTAGCCAAGGCCCCTGGGGAGGAAGGAGTGGTTAGTAAGGGCCAGAGTGGCTTGGCTCCCTCCCTCAGCTTCCAAGCCCATCTCAGTCATCTGCTTCTGATTTCTCCCGAGAGGAGCCCAGGGAGAGTCGGGGGGGGGGGGGGAGGGGAAGGGAGAACTGGCTGTTGTCTGTAAAGGAAAATGAGGTGGCAGTAGAAGGGCCATTTCAATGTTCTGGAAGGGGGCAAGGACAGAGAAAATAAGACTCCAAAGGAGGAGGTGTTAGAAGAAGAGGGGGGTGCCTGGGTGGCTCAGTGGGTTAAAGCCTCTGCCTTCGGCTCAGGTCATGATCCCAGGGTCCTGGGATCGAGCCCCGCATCGGGCTCTCTGCTCAGTGGGGAGCCTACTGCCCCCTCTCTCTCTGCCTGCCTCTCTGCCTGCTTGTGATCTCTGTCTGTCAAATAAATAAATAAATAATCTTAAAAAAAAAAAAAAAAAAAAGAAGAAGAGGGCAAGGAGGAGTAGCAGGGGCTCACGGATCCAAAAGAAAGGACCTGGAAGAAACAGAGCATGGGGGAGACTGAGACTCCTCGAGATGGGGCATACATCCTGAGGGGGGACATCCCAGATGAGCTTGAGGGATCAAATGGGAGGAGGAGACAAGACAAAACAATAGCTGGCCGGGAAGGAAAGGAAAAGTAGAAAAGAGACTGAGAAAAGAGGAAGCGGGTGGCAGAGGGACTGAGGTAAAGGCAAAGTCCCTGAGGACTGAGAGTCCGTCACTAGCCTCCTGGGGAGAGTCCAGGCTTGGGCAGAGGGTGGGAGTTCTGTTACCATCTCAGTCCTGGCCCTGCCAGGAATGCTGGGTGGGGGCCAGGATGTGGGGGCACCACTGTCGCCTCGGAACCTGCTGGTACAGTGTGACAGGACACCGCACCCTGAGCTAGCCGTGCTGTCCTAGCCCAGCCCAGGGGCACGAGGATGAAACCCGCCTCCGAGGCTCACCACCATTATCAGCTTCCCTCACTCTCCACCCAGCCATCAGCCATGCCCACCCACCTGCCCTTCCCACTCCCACCTTTTCATCCCTGGCAGATGTGGAACCACTTCTTTCCTTAACCAAGCCTTTGCTTCTAACCCCCGGCTCAACATACCCCTGTTCTTCCTCTGCTCCCCACCTCACCGCCTTCAGGTCCCAAGCAGTGTGCGCTGAGCTTCGTGCCAGCAAGTTACTAAACCTCTCTGAGCGTTAGTTTATACATTGGGAGAGGTTGAATCTGTCCCCCAATGAGCAGTTTCTCCTCAGTCTGTGATGTCCCCATTCTCTCCTCCAAGAGAAGTTCTCTGTGGCCACCTCCATACCAAACCCAGCTCTGCCTGCAGCCCCCCTCACCTGGCAGCACTCATCATGGAGAGTTCCTGCTCTCCTCCTTGCCCCAAGGCACACAGCCTGCTTTCTGCCCCCGGGACCGTGGGCAGGTTCTCCGCAAATACCCACAGGTCCACGGCACAGCCCCAGTTTGGATCCTGGCTTCACTGCTTTCTAAGCTGTGATCTTGTGCCAGTTTCTTGACCTGTCCAAGCCCTTGTGTCCTCCCTGTACAGTGGGAATAACCAATCTCTCTCATACGGTTCTTCCCAAAGATCAAAAGTGCTAATGGAAAGTGCTAGAATCGTGTCTGGCACATAAAAACACTCTATAGATGGTAACGATTATTCCTGTTAAATATCAAGTCTTCGTCGTCTTCTGCTCTAATCATTGACAAAAGCAATGACAACCACCAACATTTACATAACCCTCTAATTTCCAAAGCACGTGTCACAGACATTATTTAATTTGAGATTCTCAGATCTGACTAGAGCTAGCTGTTACCATTAACCTGGTTTTAGAGTTCCAGAAACTGTGGCTCAGGAAGTTCAAGTAACTTGCCTGGGGTGACAGGGCAGTGAGGAGTAGCCCCCAGACTCCAGAGCCCCTGCCCTTCCCCCTTGCTGGGTCCTCTCCTGGCTTCTCCCTGGACGGCGATTCCTCCCACCTGCCAGCACCCGCAGCTCCAGATCCTGCCAGCCTCCTCTGACCTGCTATCTGCATCCTTCTTCCCCATCTCTCCCCATTTGCCCCCCTCCCGGGGCCCCCAGCCTCCTACCTGGCAGAAGGAGTGCGGCCAGCAGCAGTGCCATCATTCCTCGCCCTCCCACACGCCCCATCTGGGGTGCCCGCGAGGAGCCCATCTTGGACTGTGCAGCCTTCTGACTGACAGCAGCTCGTGGACACCCAGGGCCTTTATGCCAGGGCTGGACATTCTCTGGGCAGGAGTCACTGTGGGGAGGGGTGGGGAGGTGGAGGGGCAGGTGCCCGGGGCAACTTGGTGTGGCCAGGAGGAGCTGAAGTAATCAGTCGGGGCATCTGCCTACTCAGCGGCAGGGGAGGCTTCAGCGGGGGGAACCCCTGGCCACAGGGCCCTTAATGATTCCCGCCTTCCTGCCACCTGACCGGCCTACCCATGGCTCTGCGTTGCTTAACGTGGAACCAGGCCTTCTGCCCACTCAGGCAGCCACTCTCACCCCAGGCCCGTCACGGGCTTCCTCACTCTCCTGCCTCCCCCCTGTGCTGGCCTGTCCCACTCCCCACCCTCCTTCCATGCACAGACACAGACACTTCAACTTTCCCATCCACAGCAAGGTGCCTGCTCGGACCCCCCACCCCTGCCACCTGGCTTCTCACCCACAGCCCCTGGATCTGCCCCTTTCCTTGGGATCCATCACTCAATCCCCATGTTTCTCCTGTAGATCAAAGGGTCTGCACTCCACCCCCCAGAGCTCCCCTGTTGTCACTGCCCACGTTCATGCCTGCCACATGCCTCTTACATGTTTCATCCATGAATGAGACTTTCCCCTCTTGCCAGCTAGGAGTCTGCACTCCAAATACCAGCTGCCTGACCTCAAGGGGGCTCCTGGAGTAGTCTGAAGGGTGCTGGGCCTCAGCTGGGGGAGAGACCTGGGCTGGAAACCCCTGCCGCAGCTGGGTCTGAGGTTACTCACAGGCCACTCACGGCCTCTCCCCCACAGCTGGTGACCCTGACTCCAGTGGGAGTCAGAGCCAGAGGCTAATGAGGCTAATTGGGAATGTGACAGCCCTGCAGCCCATTAGCTGGCTCCCTGACCTGGATGAGGGGACAGGAAGCAGCGAACTCCTCGCTGAGTAGGGTAAAGGAGGGCCAGGCAGACTTCAGCACCCCAGAAGGATGAAAGGCAGGACTGGCAGATCAGAGTACTGACTTCAGCCAGGAGGGAGGCAGGTCCTCCTACATCCCATTCCCCTCCCTCCTGCTTTGGTCCTGGCCCCACCCCAGCCAATTAATTGCTCACTAGTATTGCCCAGAGTATCAGTATCGGAGGGAGAGGCCTGGGAGTCAGGTCAAGCTGCCTCTTCTCCTCCCCCACCCTGCTTCCCTCATCCAGACTCTCAGCTCCATATGTTCCCACAAAGGCAGCCTCTGCCCCAGCCCTTGGCTGCCCTCCCCCATTCTCTCTCGCCTGTCCCGCCTTTCCCTCCCTCCCAATGTTGCCCTTGGGACTTCCTCTGATGATAGGAATGTTCTGTATCTGTGCTGCCAAATACAGTAGCCACTGGCCACATGTGGCTACTAAGCACTTGAAATGGGGCTAGTATGACCAACCAGAAGAACTGAATTTTTAATTTTACTTAATTTTGATTTAAATGTAAATAGCCATGTGCAGCTAGTGGCTACCATTTAGTCTAGCCCTTGACTTTTCCACTCTCAAATTGGGATCAGGAAGGAAGAGGGGCCGGGAGCTATGGCGAGAGGAGGTCATGGGACGGTGTCCCCCAAAGAGGGTTGACGCGGTGGGAGAAAAACAAAAACACTGGCTTTCGGAATCAGGATGCCCTGGGCTCAAGTCCCAGCTAACTTCCTGGCTTCAGGCAAGTCTCCAAACTTTTCTGAACTTCAGTGCCCTCCTCTATAGAATGGAGATCTTTTAAATCATGCCTACCTTACAGGGGAGTTGTAAGGATCAAATGGGAGGTTATCAGAAAGATTCAGTGGGACTACGGGCATAGCCCTCCCGGCTCAGGCGCTTAGCAGATGAAGTCCCCACAGGGTCCTATCTGGTTCCTCCCCTGGGGGACAGCAAGTATGAAGGGATCACTCCACAGCCCCAGGCTCTCTCTTCAGAGTCTCCAGCCCAGCAGACCTAGGAGCAGCGACCAGCATGCACACAGGGGTGTTACTGAAAGTGATGTCCCTTCCCCCAGTGCCTGTCCTGGCCGCATCTCTTCCCTCTGTAGACTCCTGGGCCCACTGGGCTGGCGCAGGTCTCCAGGAGGAGGAGGTTGGGGGGTGGGCTGGGAGCAGAGAGGGGCGTGCCCGAAAGAAGAGGCACAGGGAGCCTTGTGGGTAGGGAGAAGGGGAGGACCTGCAAGGCCCGTGGGATGCTCTTTCCCAGCACACACAGAAGTGGCAACATCTGTCCTGTTTTCTTCCTCTCATTCCTCCCAGATGCTGTCAGCTGTTGGCCGGGACAGCCAGGACTGGAGGAGGCACAATCTCTCTAGGCCTCTCTCTAGATCTCCAGCCACCCACAGGCTGCCCTACAGCACAGTCCTCCTCCCGCCTGCTCCATCCACCGCACACATCTGCCTACATACGGGCCCTCTCAGCTCCCCTCCACTTTCCCTGTTTCTTACTGGAATCCTCTCTGCTCTGCTATGTTTTCCTCTACTATGTCCCTTCGACTCATCGTTCACTGTTCTCTCAGCTCAGGCAGTGAAACTCTGAAGCGGATGGGGCTGACGAGGGCAGGGGAGGGACACTGCCAGGCCAGGGCCATCTTGCAGGACAGTCGCCAATGAGACAATGCCCATGGAAGTGCAGGTGGGTCTCCTGTGTTCCCAGCTGCAAGTGCCCTGACCAACATGGACTGGGCGAGAGAGCAGGGCTGGCTCTCACACACCAGGGAAAACCAGACTTAAAGCACATGCCTTTAAAGGGCAAGAGCTTGGGAGTCTGTGCCCCACGTTCACGAGAAGGTACATTGTGTCCGCTTCCAGCCACCCTGTGCTGCTCTGGGCTGCTGCATTCTGCTGGGCCCACACTGTGCTTTGGAAGTTTCGACAAGGAGGAAGATAAATGGCCCTCGCCCTTGAGGAACTGAAGTGCAGCTGGGAACAGACAGCCTGGAGAGAAGCCTAGTGTGGAAAAAAGAGGCATCAGGACGTTCCCTGGGGTTTGGGGAATGACGAGAAGGACAAGGAACAGGCAGCTCAGACTCAGGGCCCTGGCAGTGCCGAAGGTATCTTTAGATACCTTGGGAAGCTTGGGAAGTAAAAACAGAGGAACGGCAGGCCGGAGGAACAGAAAAGTGACTTAGACCAGCATTGTAGGTGATGTGTAGCGGCAGGCTAAGGGAGGACTGAGGTTCCTGCAGGAGGACGCAGGGAACGGAGGGTTGTGAATGGGGGACGGCATGGTCAGAGAGGAGGCGTCAGAGAGGAGGCATGGTGTAGAGGACCACAGTGTCCTGATGGCCAACTGTGGGCCATATACTGTCCCCGGTACGCCCCCCATGCTCTGGTGCTTAGGCCTCACAATAGCCCTACAGGGTAAGAGTTTTTTCTTGCCCACTTCACAGATGAAGAAACTGAGTTTAAATTGTTTGCTCAAACCAGCTGGTAAGTGGCACAGGAGTTTGGGAAGGACACACACCTAAGCCCGCTGGACTCCAGAGCCCACATAGGTCCCATTTTTCAGCAGACACCAGGCCACACGTTAATGGCAGTGGCCCACAGACAGACTTCACAGGTTCATTAGACCCTGGAAGGGTGTGTGCAAAACCCCTTGTGTGTCATCAGAGCCTCAAAGTTGAGAAGCCCTAAGTGAGAAGGTCAACAGCACATGCTGTCCCTCTCCCTCATCTTGTCTCTTCTGCGTTTTATCTAGGACAGAAGTTCTAGAACAAGCATTCCATGCAGGGGTGTTTGGTAGAACTAGGGCTTCCGCTTGAGAGAAGGTACAGGGGAGTGAAAACACAGGAAGAGGGGTGCCAGGGTGGCTCAGTGGGTTAAGGCCTCTGCCTTCGGCTCGGGTCATGATCCCAGGGTCCTGGGATCGAGCCCCGCATCGGGCTCTCTGCTCAGCGGGGAGCCTGCTTCCCTTCCTCTCTCTCTGCCTGCATCTCTGCCTACTTGTGATCTGTGTCTGTCAAATAAATAAATAAAATATTTTAAAAAAAGAAAAGAAAAGAAAACACAGGAAGAGAATAAAACCAAGAGAGGTGCTTGTTTTGTGGGGGCAGAGGATAAGAAGCTGCTCTGCACCCCAGGACCTGAGGTCTCGTCCCTCCCCTGAGCCTCTCTGGTCTGCTCCAGCCACAGGCACTTTCTTCTCCCGCCCTCTCTTCCTCCATCGCACTTGCTGCCTGTGGTGGGCTGCTCTCTCCAGCAGTCAGGGTTCCCTCCACATGGAGCAGGCTGACCCAGGCCCAGGAAGGTCTCCCTGTTTCCCTGTGGTGGGTACTGGTGCCCCTGAGTCGCCCACACTCTCCACTCAGTCCCTCTTGTGACTGAGGACATGGGTCCAGGAAGGAGAGGACGGATTTGTACATGGGAGTTCCTACCTGGCCTGTGCCATCTTTAGCCCAGCTGTGCCCATGGGACTGGCTAACCTTCCCTCAAACGTAGTCTGTCTTCTCCGACTGCCCCTAGAGTTTCTTCCCTGTGGGAGATGATCAAGCACAGAATCTACATTCCACGTGGCCTGACTCCTTTGCCCTCTGTGCTAACAGGTTTTGCAACACATCATGGGTGCAGCCCCCACACAGCCCCTGGCCCCGGATTGTGGGCTCCAGGATGGTGGGCAAAGCATGCGTCTGTTCACTGAATTCCAAGCATGTTCCCGTCATAGGCTCTTGGTAGTTCTTTCCCTCCTACCTTCCTTACCCTGGATCTCTGCTCTCAGTGCCTTCCGCCCCTCCCATCCACATCGCACACAGTCAGCCCTAGGGGCCAGGTGGGATGCCACAGTAGCCAAGGCCTTGCCTCCAGGAGCACGCGGTCCATCCAGGCAGGGAGCAGCAGGCACATGAGCTTGGCTCTGACACAAAAGGACTCACCTGCGCTCTCTCGCGGGCCCATCTGTCCCACCCTCATTCCTCATGGGTGACTGTCCCCCTGAGCCACTCTTCTCTCCACTGGATGCTCTCTTTTCTCCAAGGGATGTAGCACACCCCATGAAAAAAGAGCAGAGCTCACGCAGCGCCCTGAGGAAATCTGGGGATTTCCCCCCGCACCCAGCGTTCCTCTGAAACCCGGGGTGGAGCGGGACAGGGCTGTGTACTTGAAAAATCCCTGAGGTGATTCTTGTTGGGAATCCCACCCAGGATAACATGTCGCCCTGTGCTAAGAATCACTGCTCTGGGGAGCAGTCTACACTCATCAAATTATATTCTGCTCCCTCAAAACATTCAGTGGTGTGGTCTATACTCAGTTCTACCTTTTCCTCCTTCTCCATCAGCTCCCCAGTCCATCCATCCCTCCTCTAGGACTGACCTCCCGGAATGTGACCTGGTCAGCCTCCACTTCTGCTCTTCCCGTGCCTCATCCTCTCAGCAGCCCGCTGGCACCCTCCACACGACTCAGGGCACCCCGGCTGGGACATGGGAGTGAAGACTGGAGCCCGAGGGAGTGGGTCCTGAAGAGAAAGAATTCAGCCTGTGGGGGCTCTGCCCACCAGGCTCTCTGCTCCCCCTTTCTTCCCTTCCCCACTTCCCGCAAGCAGCAGGGAGTCAGCTGAGTCCCGGTCATGCGCCCAAGACCCTTGGGTTAAGTTACATCTGATTTGGCCACCACCTCTCTTGTCTTGTGAGGAGGTGACTGCAGAGGTTGTGATTAGCAATCAGAGCAACAATAATATTTTTCCTCTTCTCTGTTCTGTGGAGCGAGTGCTAGAGAAACCGGCGCTCATTGTCTGCTCATTATGTTCACCTTGAAAATAGTCATTTTTTCCACCGTAGCTATTAATGCTTTTTATTGTTATCAGTCACCCAGCTCCCATGCAGCACAGAGGATGGAGCTGGGGAGGGTGAAGGGGAAGGCCAGCGCGCAGTCTGAGGGAGCTTTTGGGAGCAGCTGGAAGGACTTGTACCAAGAGGGACTCCCAGGCCAGGTGTGGCTGTCGGCGCTGCTGGGTTGGATTGTGTCGGCCCATCTTCTCTCCTTCTTCTGGCCTAAATCCCTCTGGCTGGGAGCTCTGTTGGGCAGGAAGCTTCTCCTGTGTCTGCCCCCCGACACCTGATATGTCACCCACATACACAGGTGACCAGAAAAGACAGAGTCCTGTCAGAGAGGCTGGCATCCCCAGTCCACCTCTGTTCTCCTGGATGCCGGGACTAGGACCAGAAAACAATGCTGACTCCTCAATGCTATGTAACAGTCAGATCAACACAGTCATCCACATATGCGGGATTGATCTGGACACTCTCAATGACCCTAGAAGATGGAAATTAGTACTTGCTCTTTGGAACTGCAAACCCAAGTCCAGGGAGTTAAGGTGATGCCTAACCCGCCCCCAATGGCTGGGGCTTCTCCTGCACTCCAGCTACTGTATTCTGCATGCCGTGCCAAGCTGCTTTCTCCTCTTCTTCCTGGGTATTACCATGCCTGACTCCCTCTCGCATTTCATTACCTCTTGTCACCTGCCATTTCCTCCAGAGGTCCCCACTCTGTCTTTTCTATTTAAAATCACTCCCCAGGGACGCACTGGGGGCTCAGTCAATTAAGCATCTACCTTTGGCTCAGGTCATGGTCTCAGGGTCCTGGGATTGAGCCCCGTGTCCAGCTCCTTGCTGAATGGGGAGCTCCTTGCTTCTCCCTCTCCCTCTGCCCCTCTCTCCGCTCATGTCCTCTCTTCTTCTCTGTCTCTCTCAAATAAATAAACAAAATATTTTAAATGTAATAAAATAAAATTGCACCCCAACCTCATATATGGGCTACCATGCTCCACTTCCTTCCTTTGCCTGAATTTTCTCTTCTTTTCTTTTTTTTTTAAAGATTTTATTTATTTGTCAGAGAGAGAGAAAGCACAAGCAGGGGGAGAGGCAGGCTGAGGGAGAAGCAGGCTCCCTGCTGCGCAAGGGGCCTGATGCGGGACTCAATCCCAGGACCCTGGGATCATGACCTGAGCTGAATCTGCCTGAATTTTCTTCAGAGCACTTACACAGCCTGACACCCTATTATGTATGTCCTAGATACATCTCTGTATTTTTCCCTTCCTCCACTACAAGGTGAGCCCTGTGAGGGGAGGGTCCTCCTCTCTTTGACTCACCACTGTACCCACCACTCTAGAGCACTGCCTGGCTCATGAAAGGAACTTGGTTCATAATGAGAGAAAGAAATAATGAGTGTGTGAGCCACTTGACCAAGCAGCCTGTGCCCAAATTTTCCTGAGGGCCCCAGAGCCTGCCTCATCTCACCTCATGTGCCTGACTCACCTTAGAGGGGTCATCTTGGTGACCAAGAGGGTACTAGTGGGGCCTGACTTAGGCCTGGGGAGTAGATGATGTTAGAGGCAAGGAACAGGGAAGACTCTGGAGTGAAACACCTTGGAAGAGCCTCAAGGCCGCCCTCTGGTGGAAGAGCGTAGAATACCCAACACAAGGAACTGGGCTCTCAGCATTGGGTGAAAATTTAGATATTATTAAAGAAATCCCCTAAAGTCACATCCCAAGATCACACAGAGATAGATAGCAGAGTAGGGACAAAGACTCGGGTCACAGTCTGATGCTCTCACCACTATGCCATCCCGTCTTCCCCATCATAGGAGTTGAGACTAAGCTGCCAAAAGGAAGGCTAAGGCTATTTGGGGATATGGAGGTTAGGGGAGGAAAGCTTGGAAGGTGGATTTGACTTAATTCAACAAGCTTTTTGAGCCAGTGCCAGGCACCCAGCGGGCACTTAATTGAAGATTAGAGGAAGAAAATGTGTAGCAAGAAAGCTTAAATTATTTTTTAAGATTTGATTTATTTAGGGGTGCCTGGGTGGCTCAGGTGTTAAGAATCTGCCTTCGGCTCAGGTCATGATCCTGGGGTTCTGGGATCAAGCCCCGAATCGGGCTCCCTGCTCAGCGGGAGTCCTGGTTCTCCCACTCCCCCTGCTTGTGTCCACTCTCTCGCTGTGTCTCACTCTGTCAAATAAATAAATAAAATCTTTTAAGGATTTTTATTTATATATTTGACAGAGAGAGACACAGCGAGAGAAGGAAAAAAAAGCAGGAGGAGTGAAAGAGGTAGTAGCAGGCTTCCTGCTAAGTAGGGAGCCCAATGTGGGGCTTGATCCCAGAACCCTGGGATCATGACCTGAGCTGAAGGCAGACGCTTAATGCCTGAGCTACTCAGGTATCCAAGAGAGCTTAAATCTATACCAAAGCAAGTTTTCAAACAAATTTGAAACATGAAATTGGCAGAGGAGCTCCTACCTCAGGGTGTGCCCCTCTGTAATTTAACTAATATCACATTTTATTGCCATGATTTACATGTTTGTTTCCTCCCCAGACACAGAGCTCCTTGAGGGCAGGGAGGACTGAAACTACTTCCTGGGATCGTCACCACAACCTAGTACTCCACACAGTAAGTAGATGCTCAATAAATGATTGTTATATGGGCAAACGGATGAACAAATGAGTGGTTTGGAGTTTCCCTGCCGAGAGATCTTCAAAGAAGAGCAGACAACCATCTCTCCTGTCTAGTCCAAAGCCATGATTGGCCTGCCCAAAGGCCGAGGGCTGTGCCTGATGCCTTCTCAAGTTAACTCATCTTCTATAATTAGACTATACCATGATACAAGTTCAAGGTTCTTTTGTTTCATTGGCTAAGCATTTATTTGACTACCTCCCATGTCCAAGGTACTGAGCTATTGTTCTCTAAATCTGTGATCCTATACTATTATTTAATTCTCTGGCTCCATGTTGACATAAGAGGCAACACCGCATTCACTCCCAGGTGAGGTCAGCCAAAGTAGACGGGAAAAAAGCAGCATTGTCTAACCTGAACGGATAAACTGGCACAATGGGTTCCCCTGTGTTAATACTCCATACCCTTCAGTCCCACTCAGTCTCCTTCCCTGCTAGTAAACATACGGTGTTTGGGTGTCAATACCTGCAGCCTATTAATAGCTATTAAAACCTCCAATTACCTCATGCCTCCCCCTTCTCTCTCCCACTCACCCACTTGTTGTGTCAAACTGGGAAGAACTGGTTTGGAACCAAGACGTCTTGCATCGCCTTGACTTTGGCACTTGAGTGATGTCTTAGACAGGTGAGTTACCTCTGTCAGAGTAGTTTCCTCATCTGTGAAATGGGGCTCATAATTTGCTTTATTCAACACCTTCTGGGCCAAGGACTAGGAGGAGAAGTAAGGCATTAAACACAGACAAGGCACAGCCTCTGTCCTCAAGAACCTCGTACTTTACAAGAGGAGGAACACATGAAAACCACAATAATGTTGTGGAAATAAAATAAGACAGCATGACGTAAAGAGCCCTAGATCCTTGCCTGGGCCACACCAAGAGCGCAGTTCCTTTCCCTCACTTCCTCTCTCCTTTAAGTATTCTTTTCTCTTTTCCCAATGAGCCTCATCTCAAGCCAGTTTGAGGTCAGTCTGAGGGGTCCAGACTTCTTCCCTTCCCTCCCATACCTCACGGCACAGCACACCCAAGCCTGTGTATGAGCCTCCCCACTACTGAGTACGATTCTATCAGAGGAGAAAGACTTTTGATCTAAGCCCTCAAGCCTGGCTTCCTTCGTTTTCCCCCAGCTCACTGTCTAACAATATCCCCCTCTTTTCTAGGTTATAAGCCTTTCATTCTAACCATTGCCGTCTACTCTCTGTTGCCCAAACTTGCCATTTATTTTTTTAAGATTTTATTTATTATTTGAGAGGAAGGGAGGGAGAGAAAGAGAGAGCATGCATGAGCTGAGGCAGGGGGTGAGGGAGAGGGAGAAGCAGACTCCCCGCTGAGCAGGGAGCCCGATACAGGGCTGCATCCCAGGACCCCAGGATCATGACTTGAGCCAAAGGCAAGACCCTTAACCGACTAAGCCACTCCAGTGCCCCCACAAACTTGCCATTTATTAATGAATTCAGCCATTTATAAAACATGTAAGCAATGGTTAATTTTATGTGTCAACTTGACTGGATTAAGGGATGCCCAGATAGCTGGTAAAGCATTGTTTCTGGGTGCATCTGTGAAGTTGTTTCTTGGAAGAGATTAGCATTTGAATGGTGAACTGAGGGAAGAAGCTTGCTGTCACCAGTGTGGGTGGGCTTCACCCAATCTGTAGGGCTGACTTGAACAAACAGGAAGAAGGTGAATGTGCTCTGTTTGAGCTGACCTTCTCCTGGCCTCACCCATCATTGGTACTCCTGGTTCTCAGTCCTTGCACCAAGGACTGGGACCCACACCATCTGCTCCCCTGGTTCTCAGGCCTTTGGAATTACTCCACTGGCTGTCCTGGATCTCCAGCTTGTAGATGGCAATTTGTGGGAATTCTCAGCCTCCACAATCTCAAGGACCAATTCCTATAATAAACCTCCATATATTTCTATTGGTTCTGTGTCTCTGGAGAACCCTAATACAACCTATTAAGGCACTTATGCAGTGTCAGGGTTACACAGATGAACAAAGGGATGGGAAACTAGAGTGCGCACAAGAGGCTCGAGGCCTAGGAGGGGAGAATAGAGGGAATAAATCATTTCCCGTCTGAGTTTTGTTTCAGGCACCGCAGAGCCCGCAGACGGCGGTGGCGCAGGGCAGGGCTTGCAGGGGAGTCGGGAGCGGCGTCACTGAAAAGAATGAAAAAGAATGACCACCAGCCCGGGAGAGGAAGGCCTTTCCAGACAGCTCGAGCAACACGCACAAAGGCAGGAGCCCGCGACCCCCGAGCCCGCAGGGGCAGGTCTTGCCGAGCGTGGGAGCTGGGCAGCTTTGCGCCTGCGCCTTGGCTGGAGCCCCACAGCCCCCTCCCCCTCCCCCTCCAACCCCGGCTGCACCCTCCCCCTCAACGCGCGGCCGCCCCCTCTTGGCCGGACCCCCAGCTGGGGGGCTTGGTGCGGGATGGGGATGCTTCCTTCTGGAAGCCTCCCCTGACTAGTGCACCTCCCTGTGACTCCCTTCTGAGCTCACGGCGTTTATTGCCAAGGCCGTTTGGTACTTACTCATATAATTAGTTACATGCATCCTTACGTGTGTGATACTGTTACTTAACTTTTCATGCAAATCCTTTCTTCCCCAGCTGAATTTTAGGCTTCCTGAGAGTGGGAACTGTATATTTTTTATTTTCTATATTCCCCCAGGGCACCTGACATTGATGGACATATTAAAGGAATGAATTTCGTGAATTTAGTCCACTTTGGGACCTATTAAATTCTTTTTTTTTTTAAAGATTTTATTTATTTATTTGACAGACAGAGATCACAAGTAGGCAGAGAGACAGGCAGAGAGAGAGGAGGAAGCAGGCTCCCTGCTGAGCAGAGAGCCCGATGTGGGGCTGGATCCCAAGACCTTGAGATCATGACCTGAACCGAAGGCAGAGGCTTAACCCTCTGAGCCACCCAGGCGCCCCATGGGACCTATTAAATTCTACTAGGCCCTCCCCTACAATTCTTACATGTTCTAGGATCATTTCTAAATTCAAAAATTAGGTTTTGGGGTGCCCGGATGGCTCAGTTGGTTAAGCAGTTGCCTTCGGCTCAGGTCATGAAATTGGAGTACCAGGATGGAGTCCTGCATCGAGCTCCCAGCTCCACGGGGAGTCTGCTTCTCCCTCTGACCTTTTACTCTCATTCTCTCTCTCACTGTCTCTCTCTCAAATAAATAAATAAAATCTTATTTTTTAAAAAATGGGTTTTGTTTTGTTTTCAAACTAGTCACACACAGGTTTTGATTGGAGTTGCCACATAAACAAATAGGGTCCTAAGTGGTGAACACTCAGTTTCCTTCAACCCCTCTTCAGCCCCCATCCTGGTAAGCCACTTGAATTGACCTTAGGCCATCGACATCTCTTGGCTCCTGCCTTTTGAACTTTCCTGCTCAAATATGCCCTTAAAGAATTTTTTTTAAATATTTTATTTATTTATTTATTTGACAGAGAGAGAGAGAGAGAGAGAGAGAGAACAAGTAGGCAGAGAGGCAGGCAGAGAGAGAGGGGGCAGCAGGCTCCCCACCGAGCAGAGAGCCCAATGCCGGCCTCAATCCCAGGACCCTGGGACCATGACCTGAGCCGAAGGCAGGGACTTAACTCACTGAGCCACCCAGGTGCCCAAGAATTTTTTACACATTTTTAAGTCAACAGCTAACATTTTTAATCATAAGTTTAAATATTACAAAGAGTATACTTTCCAGGGAATTGTACATACTTACCTATTAAAAGTTACATCACTCGAATGTAACAGGTGGAATTTAATACCATAACATTTTCATATCCACAATGCCCTTTTAATAAGTGAGAAACCCTTTAACCAGTCAGCAAAGTTAACTTATATTTCTGTTTAGTTTTTTTCCATTCCACTCTATTTTTTCCATTCCTAATATATTAGGAAATGTATTTCCTAATGAAATATATTTCCATTGTATCACCTTTTTTTTTTTTAGTATCTTATTGTATTTTGGGGAAGTCCTTTTGTATATCTCCATAACAAAAATATGTATAAAAATTGAAATTTATTTCCTGTGACTATAAGACCCTGTGTGTTAAAAACAGTTATTCTGCAGTGGGTTTATTACTACAACTATTACAAGACACAATTTGTCAAAATACAAATATTGATTAAACAGAAAAGTAGCTTCTTATTTAAGATGCATCTCTTAAATGAGATGGAAAAGGTTGATTTCTGTTCCCCACTGACTTCTGTTTGGCAACTGCAGGAAGAGCACCCCGGTCCTGTTCAGGGTGAACAAGAGAGCTGGGGCTTTCTCTGTCTAGAGGGAGAAGTATGGTTTGTTAATGGAGGCAAGTGGAAAAGGGAAACAAATACAGTACAGCCCTCAGACAGATTCGTTTTAGGAAAGGATACATATACTTCTGGAAATTGATCCCCTTAGATCCTAGTCCTGCACACACACCCTTAGGAAAGTTTTCACATTCAGCCAGGAGTATGCAAACCATAAGCTATTAAAACGAGACTTAGGGGCACCTGGGTGGCTGAGTGGGTTAAAGCCTCTGCCTTCATCTCAGGTCATGATCCCAGGGTCCTGGGGTGGAGCCCCGCCCTGCATTGGGCTCTCTGCTCGGCAGGGAGCCTGCTTCCGCCTTCTGTCTCTGTCTGCCTCTCTGCCTACTTATGATCTCTGTCAAATAAATAAATAAAATCTTAAAAAAAAAAAGAGAGACCTAATTTGGTTTCTCATTCTCCAAAATAGGGGTTCCAGAACAGGAGAAATGTGGGTCTGAATGTCCTTGTTACTCTGATAGTTACATTTCCAACTTCTTCCTGCTGGGCTCCACATGCATATGGACAAGACAGGAAGTCAGACTACTTCCAGATCTCTGTAGGTTTGTGCCCTGAGGAAGGCATCACAATATTCAAAGACCTAATCACTGGCAAAGAAGGAGCCAAGAATCAAAATTAAGAAAATATGGATTTTATTTTTCCATTTCATGGAAGTACTGTCATGGTCTCCTGATAGTTCCCAGCTGTAGGCCACCAGGTGGCAGCAGAGAACAAAGCGCCGCCAGCCTGGCCCCAGAAGCCCCAGGGGTGGGGAAGAGGGAGGAGGAGGGAAGCAGGTAGAGGGGAGAGGACAGGACATGAGGTAGGGGTGTATGCTTTAGCTGTCAGAGAAAAAAGGAGGAAAAATGTGGAGTGGATCTCAAGAATGGACGGAAAATATTGAGAATGACACTTTCAGAGTTCAGCATAAAATTGAGGGAATGAGGAAGGAAATTGAGGCTGGTGGAAGAATTGAAAAGGAATCAGAATGGTACAAATGGGCTTGAGGGGCACTCTGCCTGGAGGCCCAAGATGCCTGTGGGGGAATCCCTTTATCTGTACTCTTCCTGCGGTGGGTCAAGGTCTGGCTCCTCTTGAGATCCATGGTCCACTTCAGGGGCAGGAGGCCAGGGGTTTTCTGGAGGCTGGGGTCCTGCTGGCCAGGGGTCATCAGGCCGGGGAGGTTGAGGGGGATCGGTTCTTGGGGGCTCAGGAGGCCAGACTCCAGATTCTGGCAGGTCTCTCGAGGGACGACTGGGGCCTGGAGGTGGAGGGTCCTCAAAGAGAGGGGGTGCTCCTGGCCAGGGATCACCAGGGATTGGGGGCCCCTGAGGCAATGTTGGGGAGCCCTCCTCCTCTCCAGCCTCTGTGGGTGGGGGAGGGGGGTGCTCTCCACTGCCTGAGATGCCTGTGGAGGAAGAAGGAGAAAGGTAAATGGTGGTGAAGGCCGGATCCCTCCTCCCCTAGCTGCAGACTCAGGGGGCATAGCCTCTCTGGGATAGACCACAGCCTGAGCTGACACCACAAACCTGAAAGGTAACTCTCAAAGAGCTCTCCACACATTTACAAAATACCCAAAGTGATCTTAAAATGATGTAAAAACCTTGACCGGAATCATTAACTTGAACAACTTTAAACCGACAGGAGCTGACCTAAGCTCCATCCAACCCTGGCTGGGACTCCCACTGGCATAGCCTCTGTGCTGGTCTACACCTCCAAAGCCATCCACACCTTGTGCCCATGTGGCAGCAGACCCCACCCTCTGCAAACACATCTACCCTCCACATAGTCCTCAGCTGTGATGAATACTCACCCACACACTTGGATTCTGATCGAGATTGCCACATGGACCTACACTTGAACCAGTAAAAACATTGAGCTAAAATGTACTTTCCTGCATCACCTTCAAGCTCTTAACTCCTCCCCTCATGGGAATACCCAGAATCTTCTGGAATCTCCTCCATTCCTATGCATCCAATTCACCCTTGCCTCTCTTGACCATCCTCCATCACCTCCAACTGCACCCTGGCCTGTTCCCAGCTTACCTCCGGCACACAGGTAAAGGACCAGGATCCCCAGCAGCTTCCAGTTGAGCATCATGGCTGTCTCCTGGCCCCCAAAGTTGGGGGTGGACTGAGTCTCGGTGCCTGGGAACCCCAAGAGGCTTTATAGGGGAGGAGTGAGAGGCAGTGTCCGACCTCTGGGGAGTGGCCAGCCCAGTGACACAAGGAATCCCATCAGAACCTAACTGGTCAAACCCGTTTGGAAGGCCAGGGCTAATGTGTAACCTCTGACAATAGCGTCCCTCATTTTAGTCCCCCCCACCCATTTTGGGACGTAGCCACCCAAGCTCTATCAATGACCTAGACCTTGGTCATCCCACCCTTATGTTCACATCCTCCTCCACACACACGCTGCAGCAATCGATACCCACCTGTCATCTCTGTAATCACAAGGACGGCCACCTTTCATCCCTTGAAGCCACGGGAAGCCAAGGAATGGGAGCCAACCACGCGTGGGGAAGCAGTGTAATTACAGGGGTCAGGAGGCAGGACGCCCCGGCAGGAGCAGGGACAGGGGCTCCTTATAAACACACAGGATGCAACTAGAGTGGTCTCAGTCAGTACCCCGAGCCTCCCCCTTGGGACTCAGTTTTGTCCTTGGACCTTTCACTTCCCTCAGGACTGGGACCCACATGCTGCTTTCCGGTATGTGCTTCCACAGGCACCTGGGGGGCCTCCCAAGCAGTGACATCCAAAGAATTTCATCCAGGAGCCACCTGGGGTGATGGCGGGTGAGGAAGTATGAGGACATCCTGATTCCTAACCCCCACCCCAGAGCAGCTTCCAACAGTCACAGCCCAGAGGCTCAGGAGGAAGCTGCTTCACTTCCTGTCAATCCCCGCCTCTTCCTCCTCCCTCTGGAATCCTGCTCAAGGGAGCTGCTGCCCTGGCCCTGGGTACCAGCTCTCTGTGCCCTCCCCGCCCCCATCCTTCAGAGCTCAGTGCGAGTCTTGTCTAAGTGTCTCAGACCCCCTGGAACCTCCACCTCAGGAAGGCCGCCACTGGTCTAGAGCTCTAGTGCGCCTCTCAGAAGTAATGCCTCCCAAACAGAACTCCTTTCCTCCCCAGGCTGTTCTCCATCTGGTCTGCTCCCTCGTGGCTCACTTCGAAGCCTTCATTCTGCTCCTTTCCCCAACCCCAATACCCCCCAAGGCAAGTTCAGCCCATGTCCCCATTCTGGAGCTCATCTCTCCCTAGCCTCCCCAGCACCTTCCTAACTGGTCCCCTCCAACACCCTTCTCCCACCCAAGCCCCATTCTCTACAGCCAGCCAACCTAACTCATAAACATATCAGCTTAATTGTGTGCCTGCACTTGGTTGAAAAGCACTCCAAGGGCTTTCTATTGATTTAAAATAAACCGCCTGTGCTACCAGTCCCTCCCTCCCGCTCGCTCTGGGCCTCAGTGCTTGCCTGCCCTCTGCAGGACTCTTCTGCTGGCCCTCTTGGCTCCTGCCGCAGGCGGGTCTTCACGCATCCCCTCCCCAGGGTGCCCTTTCCTGTCTTCTGGTCTAGCTGCCCCTCCCCAGTCGGGTTCTGGCACGTCACTATATTTCTTTTCTCTTCATGGCAACGCTTGCTCTGTTCACTTAGGTACTTGTCCATCATCTGTCTCCCCCCCCGCCCCCCCCCAGGATGTTGGGGCCAAGGGAGCAGGGACCCACCCATCAAATCCACCACTGTGGTGCCTGAGCAAGGAAAGTGCCTGGCACTGAGATTCCCAGCAAAGGAGTGATGTTTTATATCCTGACTCCTGGCAGTGATCATTTTCAGAGGCGAAGAATTTTCAAACAAAAGTTGAGAATAAACTTCTGGAGCATCTCAAAAAACTTCCAAACAGCCAGAGAAAGGGGTTTTGAAAAAGGTGCCACCTAGAGAAATAGCTGTGTGGGACCACTCCCTGCATTTTCCAGACAGAGATGGCTGCAGCAGGAATTCCCTCCCATTCCCAGAGAGAACATGGCACCTGCTGCAGTTGTCTTTATTAAGCCACAGGATTCACAGGCATCTTGGTGGCCGGTGTCCACGGTGTCCACAAGGGCAGCTGGCTGACCTCCCCACCCCAACCCCACTTCTCTGGGGGCCGCCCGCCCACCTTGAGCCCCCTGCTGCGCAGAGTGCCCGAGCTATTCAGAGGCAGACTGGAGCAGGACAGTTCTGGTTGCCTCCTTGAGAGATAGCTTCCTCTTTGGAAATGGCCTCACTCAGTCCCTGCAGATCATCGAGCAGAACAGAGAGGGATCCTGGAAAAGAAGACCCCAAGGGATAGCAGCTGAGCAGAGAAGGCAGCTCAGCTCCGGTGTAGCAAACAGGGCTGCCATCAGCACAGAGGGTTATGAGGGAGGAGGGTTCCCTGGCCCAAGGCAGGCACAGATGAGAGGCTGTGGGCCTCCAAGGGTCACAGAGAATGATGCTCATGCATTCAGAGTGCCTAAAGGAGAGATTCCTAAAGTCCCCCACATTTGTCCCTTCCTACATGGCCCTTACCTCTTATGGACTCCTTGGGGATGGGTGCTGCTCCTGGAGGTACAGGCAGTGAAGATCCTGGGGCCCGGGAGCTGGACTCTGCAGACTTCCCCTTATCCAGCAGGGAAGGAAAAACTGCCAACAGTCGCTGCTGCTTGTAACGGGAGAGGAGACCCTCCTGCTGCAAGGTGGCCTGGGAAGGAGAGGGTTAAACGCCACCTAGCCCAGGCAGAGCCACCCCTCCTCCCACCCTTCCCAGTCCCTGGTCTCTGCTCTTCCCTCTTTCCCCTACCAGCATAAAGTTCTTGTCCCTCTCTAGCTCCTGCAGGCGCTGGGTCAGCCGCAGCCCCTCCTCCTTCCGGGCCTCATCTTGCAGGCGCCTGAGCTCCTGGTTCCGCTCCTTCTCCCGGGTGGCTTTGCGCTGCATCTGGCGCAGGGAGACCACTACATGGAAGCCAGGGCACAGAGGGCACAGGTGTGGGGCAGCCCAGAGGCAGGGAGGCACCATGAGAACAGGACTGCGATCGTGGGCAGGAACACTAGGCCCTCAGCTCTATGGCTCAGCGAAGCCACTTATGCTCCAGGGCTGTCTCCTCTGTGTGGTGGGAGTAGTGGCTGATGCTCCACGACCTTCTGACTCTGTGAACCCAAAGTACCTTCCTCATCCCAGAGACTTCCTGGAGTCGTGTAGGGGAAATCTGAATATGAACCAGATATTCCATTTTGTGCCACTAATGTTTTCTTAACGTATGACAATGACACTGAGGTTATGTAAGAAAATTTCCTCTTCGTAGGAGATGCAGCTGGGTGGTCATGATGTTTGTAACTTACTTTAAGTATTTCCCAAAAAATGCCTGTATCAGCGTGTATATATATGTGGATAGAGCAAATATGGCAAGAGATTAACAACTGCTGGGTGCTTGGCTGGCTCAGTCGGTGGAACATGAGACTCTTGATCTCGGGGTTGTGGCCTGGAGCCCCACACAGGGTGTAGAGGTTATCTCAAGAAATAAAATCTTTAAAAAAATTGGTTACTAACTGTTGCATCTAGTCAGAGGAGGTAAACAAGTGGGCATTATGTGACTCTTGTAATCTGTCCAGGTATTTGAACTCTGTCCTAATAAAAGAGGGGGAAGCACCTGACTGGCTCAGTCGGTAGAGTGTAAGACTCTTGATCTTAGGTTTGTGGGTTTGAGCCCCATGCTGGGTGTAAAGATTACATAAAAATAAAATCCTAAAAAAAAAAAAAAAAGTTGGGGGCAGACACGCACAGCAGAGCACACCATGTAAAGATGGAGACGGAAGGGAATGATGTGCCTGCAAATGAAGGGATGCCACAGACTGCAGGCAACCACCCACCAGGGATGGGGGGAGTCATCAAAGTGTCTCTCAGAACCTCTAGCAGGCACCAACCCTGGCAGCATCTTGAGTTCAGACTTCTAGCTTCCAGCTTCCAGTACTGTGAGAGAATAAATTTCTATTGTTTCAAGGCAAAAAAAAAAAAAAAAAAGTTGGGGGTACTGGTTGGTGTGAGGTTGGGATGGCCGTTGCCTTTATGAAGGGGAGTGGCTGGGTGGGGCTCATGCTGGTGCTGGATATGGGGGCTGGCTACAGGAGTGTGTTCACCCCATGAGAATTGATCTGTACCATTTCTTGATAACTTCATTATTTGCATGATTCAAAACAGTTTTAAAAAACTCATATGGGGGCGCCTGGGTGGCTCAGATGGTTAAGAGACTGCATTCACCTCAGGTCATGATCCTGGAGTCCCGGAATCGAGTCCCACATCGGATTCCCAGCTCAGAAGGGAGTCTGCTTCTCCCTCTGACCCTCCCCTCTCGTGCTCTCTCAAATAAATAAAATTTTAAAACAAAACAAACAATAAAACTTTATGTCTAACACTTCCTTCTCCCCGGATGCCCATATCCATCCCAACAAATCTCACCTGCCTTGCCATGCTCCCTCCGAGCCTCATTCAATCTCCTCTCTGTTTCTAAGAGCTGTTCCCGCAGCCTAGTTTCCACTTCAGCCACCTTCTCTTGCAGAGCTGGGGGGAAGGGGCAGATGGGGTGTGTCGCGGGGAGCGTCACTCCTCAGTCCCCCCCAGCCCTCCATGGTAAACCCACTGCCCCTCCTGCACACCTTGCCCATAGATCTCCTGCTGCTGGGTCAGTTCCTGCCGGAGACTGGCAGCCTCCTCCGTGCTCTCCTTCTGGCCCTGGCGGGCAGCTTCCAGCTGCAGCCCCACACTAGCCAGGGACTCCTGCGTCCGCTGCAGCTCCTGCTCCAGCTGCTGGGCCACCTCACTCAATTGCTGCCGCTCAGCCTCCCCTGGAAAGAGGTGGCACTTCCGGGGTCTCTCTGTGCCCCAGACCCTAGCTCTTCTCTTCTCTCTGTCCCCAACACACCCAGCTCTGGCACCTGCTCCAGCTCCGGGACTCCAGGACCAAACATACCTTGCTCCCGGGCCCGGCCCACCTCCTTCTGGATGATGTGGGCGCTCAGCTGCAATTCCGCATCCAGGCGGTTCCGTTCCTCCCGCAGCTGCTCCAACTCAAGGCTCACATCTGTGACCGGCAGGAGTGGGGGACAGCTGGGGCAGGGAAGAGAAACAGAGTCCAGGGAGATCACCCAGCCTGATCCCTAAGCCCCCACCCCTTTTCAGTCCTCCCTGTTTGGGGTCCCAGCAAACAACACTTAACCCCCTCCTGTCCACCTCACAGCGCCCCAAACTTCACCTCTCCTGGCGCAGCTGAGCAAGGGCCAGTTTTCGAGCCATCAGGCCTGGGGGAGAAAAGGCAGAAAGCAACGGAGAGGAGTTTGAGGAGGACAAAAGGGAAGAAGGGAAGAAGGGGAAGGATGCCCAGGCTGGTGACGAGTAGGCATGAAGATGGATGTGGGAGGCGAGAGCTGGAGGGGCAGGAGCACAGCATGGCTGGCAGTCGCCCTACCCACCCTGAATGGTGTGCACCCTGCGGACTGCGTAGCTGACTCGGCTGCTGAGGCAGGGCAGCTGGGTGGTGGCGCGTTCCACCTCAGCCATGGTGCTCTGGAGCCAGGTCTGAAAGCTGGAGAAGGCACAAGGTCACTGACCCTTCAACCCCACCTCATTCCCTTAAGGAGCTGATGTTGACGCGTCAGGACAACTCCTTCTATTCTATATTGCGAAGTATGTGGGGAGCATGGAAAGGAAAAGCATAGCAGGGAAAAGAAAAGCTGAAGCCAAGGGCTGGGGCCAGACATGTCTGAGCTTTCTCAGCCGATGAAGAAAACCTGAGAGCTTAAGCCCCGTTAGTGTTTGTTAGAAAAAAAGGATCCCGTTGCTCATGAGGGCAGCACAGCTATGCTTGGTCCCAAAACCCAGGGCAAGCTTCTCATTTGGGTCCTAGCAATCAGTGTCTTTAATAAGAGCAGTAAAAACAAGAACGAGCTTCACGGGGTCACATCTGATCTGGACCCAGCAGAGTTCAGCACAAATGATTCTCCGGAGGCTAAAGCGAGTGCCATAAAGCTAGCTCATCTCTAGCTGACTTGCACTTTTTTGCCGGCAGGCCGCTGGACATGTCTCCTGGTTCTGGAAATCTCCTGGTGCTGAATGCCACGTTTGGGTGTATGAACTTATGTGCATTTTCCTCAAGAACAAAGCACATAGCTTCCATCAGTTTTCTAAGGAGCCCTTACTCCAGGAAGGCGTTACGTGGCGGCAGACCTTTTCAAGCAACCTGACACGTTTATTTCTCATAACCTATTTTTTGATCACTAATACGCACTAGAGATCAAAGCTATCCTCTCTAACCATTCCCCGATGCCAGTGAAGGCCAGATCCACGTGCCTTATCAGCCAGCTGTGCCCCAACCGGGGCCGGCACGGCTCATGAAAGCTGAGAAGCCTACACAGGTGCCCTGAGAGGAGGGCGCGGCAGCATCTCAGGGCAAGGGTGGAGCTCTCCAGGAGGGTCCAAGTCTGTATCAACTGAAAAACAAGCAGATGACAAAGGCTGACAGTTGTACTCCTAAGAGCATGGCAGAGATCTGTTACCTAAAGTGTTTGAGCAGGTGCTTCCGACACCCCGTGACTCTTCCAAAGCCATTTTCTGGGGCGCCTGGGGGGCTCAGTCGGTTAAGAAGCTGCCTTCAGCTCAGCCCATGTTCTCAGGGTCCCGGAATCAAGCCCTGCATTGGGCTCCCTGCTCAGCAGGAAGCCTGCTTCTCCCTCTCCCACTCCCCCTACTTGTGTTCCCTCTCTCACTGTGTCTCTGTCAAATAAATAAAAACATTAAAAAAAAAAAAGAAAGCCATGTTCTGATAAAAATCTCCAGGCCATCAAGAGCCTATCTAACAAACCTGACAACAATCTGAGTGTGGGTTGTTTTAAGCCTCATGAACCATCAGTCATTAGCAAGAACCATTTCAGTGACGTCCTGGTGCCAAACTAAAACTCCGTGTACAGTGTACCTTCCTGTTCTCGTGGAAGTAGGAGGCACGCACAATGAGTCAAATATGGGTGGTTCATTATAACTAGTCTAATACCGTGCAAAGTGGAAAATTTTCATGATTTTTTAAAAATTTTCATAATTTTTAAGTAAAATTAATCCTCAAGGTACTAACTCAACAGAAAGTGATGGTGGAGGGCCACCTGGGCAGCTCAGTCAGTTAAGCGTCTGCCTTCAGCTGAGGTCATGATCCTGGGGTCCTGGGATTGAGCCCTGTTTTGGGCTCCCTGCTTCTCCCTCTCCCTCTGCCCCTCCCTCCTGCTTGTGCTCTCTCCCTCTCTCTCTCAAATAAATAATAAAATCTTAAAAAAAAAAAAAAAAAGAAAAGAAAAAGAAAAAACAAAGTGATGGTGGGCAAGGACCTATCTGGCACCACAGTTTTGCTGTAATAATAATTCTTCCGCGATCCATCCTGAACAGCCTCCTGGTAACAGTAAACATTTACAGAGTCAGATGACATGCCAGGCACCGTGCCAGGGGGTCTACAAGGACCACATCAGCATCCCAAGTCCAAAGCTGAGGACAGGTTGTTACCAGTCCAAAGAATTGTGTGTTCCTCCTTTGAGGTCTTTCTAAAGGTTATAAAACAGGTGGCGAGAAGGAAACACCCGGGAAGTTGGTATGAGAGACACAGGCTGGCAAGTGATTAAGAAGGAAACTGGCATACATTTTAGATAGAGTATCTAGTAAGCCACAGGTGTATAGCTTTAAAATATAGGTTAAATCTGGTTCCAACGAAACAGGGCGTGCCTGTAAAATTTTAAAGAAAGAAAGTAGCCACACCCTCCATCCTCGAACAACTCAGAAGGTGGTGATCCTCCCAGAAGAACTGAACTACAGGAGGAAGTGTGGCCTCACCTCCAACCAAACACGCGTGGGAGTCCTAACAAGCGACCCTCAGGGGACTGTGGAGCGGGTTGTCCTAGGGAAGAACAAACCCAGGGACTCTTGGGGCTAGAAACCTCTCGCCCTACATCCTCCAACTGCCAGCTTTCCAGTGCCGCTAGCCTGGGCTCTTAAACTCCAAGGTGCCAGGAAGCCGGGAAGTGGAACTCTACTCCATGCACCCTCTGTCCCAGATACCTGCTGACAGAGTTGGCCACCAGCTTCAGCTTCTCCTCGGCTGTGGCTGTGTGCTGCTGCCTCCGGCGCTGGGCCTCCTGAGCACGGCTCAGCTCGAGCTGCAGGGCCTGCAAAGATGCCGGGAGGAGAGGGGTTCCCTCGACAAGATTGTGCGGGAAGAGGTGGGAGGAATCCCTGACCCCTCTTCGCCCCTGCCCAGCACACAGACCTTGGCGCCCATCCGTTCCACCTCCACCTCAGCGGCTTTGTCCTGTAGGGAGCGCTGCAGGATGGCCTGCTCCTGGCTCTGGGCCACAGCTTGGTCCTGGAGCTCTGCCACCTGGTGGGACAGGGCACAGATGGAATGGAAAGCTGGAGGAGGGCACTGGGTACAGAGGGGCTGGTGCCCAAGTCTCTGATAGCACACCATGCAGGGAGACAAGCCTGGGTTCCTGAGAATGGAGTCTGAGTCCGGGTTTCCTTCCAGAAGTGTGTTCCATGCGCCCACACCTTGAGGAAGCTCGCTGTGACAAACCCACAAAGACTCACCACCTCTGCCCATGCCACCCATGCTTGGCCATTGTCACCTCCTCGGAGAAGCCGTTCCTGAGCATCCCGTCTAAAGCCGGCCCACCCCACGGTCTCTTTCTGTCACACTTTCACACTTCTCTTTAAAGCACACATAATTACTTGATAGCGTCTAATTGCTTGCTCCAGAATGTGAGCTCCACGACAGCTTGCCTCTGTTCAGGGCAGTGCTCCCAGCACATGGAAACCACTCACTACATCTTTGTCGGGTTAGTACCATCCCTGACGTAAGGAGCCAGGAGTTGGGGGAGAATTCGGGGGGAGAGTCAAGTGACCTGTCCCTTCAGCTGCTCCACGCATCCTCTGTGCTCCAGCTCCTGGGCCTTTAGCTGCACCATGAGGGCAAACACCTTCTCCCGCCAGCGCTTCAGCAGGGACTGGCACTTCCTGGTGAACTCGGGCTCCAGCAAATCTGAAGGCTGAACCTGTGGGGTGGAAGAAGGGTGGAAAATGAGCCCCTGGGGGAGAAGAGGAAGGAGGCATGTTTGGGGTTTTTTTCCTCTGTCCTGCCCAAGCAACAAAGAGCCACAGCAAGAAGAGGTGTTCACCGAAAAGAAGATGCCAGCAGGTTCTGGCAGCACGCCAACTGCTGGTACCCACAGGGAGCCCCTGGGGGCAAGGGGCCCACCTTCCTGCTCAGCTCCTCCTCCTGGATGGTCAGGATGTGCATGAGGCTCTGTACGCGCACCTGCAGCAGCTCCGCTGTGGTGTGCAGGCCATCCCGGTCCTCCTGCAAGTGCTGTGGACCGGACAGGAAGGGACAGCAGTGGCCTCTGTGGGACCTCCATGCAGGCCCACAAGCGGCATCCAGACCCTGCCCCTTGTCAGCACTGTCTTCTATCCTGGCCACCCCTCTCCCGGGATCTGGTCCCTGAGCAACACCCCCCAACCGCCAGCCCCTATGCAGATGCACCCTATACTCTCTCACTTGCACGGTTTCCAGAAGCTCCTGGCGCTCCGATTCCCAGGTCTGCCTGTGGACCTCCGGAGGGACTTGCTCCCCCACATATCTCCTTAAATTCTCAACCAAAGTCACCTGTGCCTCTAAGTCTTCTTGGGCCTTGCTAGGGTTGGGATGAGAACAGGGCAGCCATCAGTGAAGCAGCTGAGAGAGCCACCGTGTCCACCATGTGCCAGGTCTCCCCTGGCTGCCCACCCCCACTTTACCTCAGCTGCTTCTGCAGCACCTCAGCCTCCCTCTGGGCCACAGCCAGCTCCTTGGCTTCCCCTGCCCTCCTGGTTTCCAGACTACTCAGAGATTTCTCCAAGCCCTCAGCTTTGTTGGTCAAACTGGAAAGAGCCTCCTGGTGAGCCTGTGTCAGGGAGGAGAGCTGTGGAGAGAAGACGGGGCACAGCAGAGGCCAGCTCACTCCTACATCCGGACTGTCCAAATCTGCTTCTGCTCGGGCCCTGTCCCTGCACTCTCATCTTCTGTCACCTTAGACAACAACCCAGCAAATGGCCCAGCTGCACACATGGTAAAATGCAGACAGTCCTTGGTGCCTCACTGTCCTCCATTCACCTGCCAGTCCATCGGCAGTTCCTGCCAGATCCCTACTAAACAGATCTTCACCTTCTGTCTCCACCACCACCAACCCTCATCTCAGGCCTGCACAAATGCAACAAACTCCGGTCTTTAATAGCCTTCAAGGTGGGGAGCATATGGGTGGCTCAGTCTGTTAAGCATCTGACTTCGGCTCAGGTCATGATCTTGGCCCCAGAGCCTAGCCGGGAGTCTGCTTGTCCCTCTCCCTCTGCCCCTCCTCCCTTTTCATGCTCTCTCTCTCAAATAAATAGATGAAAAAAGTTTAAATAAATAAATAAAGACTTCAGTGGCTTATCATGGCACTGACAACAGAGCCCAGCTTCTTCCCTCTGCCTGCAAAGCCAGACATGCCTTTGCCTCTGCCACTTCTCTCAGTTCAGCTCCTACCACTTGGCTTCTCCCAATTCCTCAGACCTCTGGTGACGTCACCTCCTCAGAAGGCCTCACTCGGCCCCCTACCACCTGCTCCATCCTATCACTTGTTCCAAGTCATTTCAGCTCCTATCATCATCTGGAATGATCCTCTCCACAGCTTAGTGTCTGCTACCTTCTATTCCAAAGGAAGTTCTAGGAAGGTAGGAATCTTATCCTTTTCTCACTGTACCTCCAACAGTGGTGAGTATGTGGGAGACACTGCAGGAGTCAGGGGACAGGTGGTGGAGGAAGGAGAGAGGCTGCCCTCTAGCCCTATCTTCATACCACGAAGTGATCATTTTAGAAGGAAATCACAAAACCGATTGGTCAATCGATCAATTGATCGATAGAACTATCTATCTATCTATCATCTCTCTAAAGTAAGCTCTACACCCAAACCGGGGCTTAAACTCACTGACTGAGCCAGCCAGGCACTCCATAAAACTGGCCTTTTTAGACATAAAATACAAATCTGATCATGTCATTTCCCTATAACATACTTTTCAACAGCTGCTCATTGCTCTCAAGGTAAAGTACAAAGATCTGAACAGGCCCCGAGGCTTCCCAGTGCACATACCATCTAGGGCCCCTCTCATTTATACTCAAGCCCCTCTGGCCTCCTCACGACCCATGTGCTGCCAGGTGTTGCCAGCTCCCATCACCTCCCCATATGCCAGCTCACCAGCCAACTCCTATTCAGCTCAAATGACAACTTATCATGAAGCACCTTTCATAAATCTAAAGGCCATTTATATTTTTCTTTGAACTATCTCCTGTGTCCATTTCCTGGCTAGATTACTATCCTTCCTTATCAACTTCTAGGCACAGAGTATGTTAGGGACATCAACCTTTTCCCATGATATGAACTGCAAATGTTTTTTATGTTCTTTAATTTTACTTCTGTCATTTCTAAATTTAACATTATAAAGCCAATGTATCAATCTTTCCTTTAATGAGGGATTTTGATTCATAGGGAGAAAAGCCTTCACCAATCAGAGGTTATAAAGGAATTCACCCAGGGGCACCGGCTGATTTGGTTGGTAGTGTGCAACTCTTGATCTCGGTGTCATGAGTTCAAGCCTCATGCTGAGTGTAGAGATTACTTTAAAAAATAAAATACTGGGGCGCCTGGGTGGTTCAGTTGTTAAGCGTCTGCCTTCGGCTCAGGTCATGATCGCAGGGTCCTGGGATCGAGCCCTGCACGGGGCTTCCTGCTCCACGGAAAGCCTGCTTTCCCCTCTCCCACTCCCCCTGTTTGAGTTCCCTCTCTGTGTCTCTGTCAAATAAATAAATAAAATCTTTAAAAACAACAAAAATAATAAATAAAATAAAATCTTTAAAAAAAAAACAAAACGGAAAATTCACCAATGATTTCTTCTGGTATCTTTATGGTTTCATTTCCTAACATGTCAGTTGACTAGGGTGGTGTTCCTACGCCCCCTGTGCACATTAGAGCTCCCTGTCCTTCTCCTGCATGGCATTTCTCCCAATTGCAATTAATTAATTAGGATTAAATTAGGTGTTGAATGTGCATGTCCCCCACTAGGCTGTCAGCTCCACCCACCAGGACTCAGGCTGATTTGCCCACCTCAGGGTCCTGGTTCCTATCTCAAAGATGGCAAAGAGTAAGCACTGATAAATGCTTCCTGAATGAGTCAGCTCCCTTCCCAGTCCACCCTCTCCCACCTTCCTCACCACCCCCACAATGCTCTCACATGAAGTGAGTACCCAGAGTGAGGTAGGAAGACAAAATACTTCCTACTGGAAGTGGAAGGAGGGCTTCAAGTGAGTCCTGGGAGAAAAGTGCAACCTGAATAAAGACCAAAATACCCAAATTCATCTTTCCAGGTCCTCTGATCTCTCACCTTCACCAAACATCTCGTCACTCCTCTGCTCATGGGACCTCTTCTGTGGAACCCACTCTTTACTGGGAAGCTTCTGCCCAGTTCATCCACTGTGAAGCTAAACCCTTCTCCCCCGCCCCATTCACCTGTTCCTGGTGCAGCCTCTTAACCTCCTCCAGTTCCCGCTGGCTCCCCTCTTCCAGGTTCTTTCGGACAACCTCAGCCCCGGCCAAGGCAGCACGCAGGCCCTCGGCCTCAGCTCGGCCAGCCTTCTCCGCCCGTGCAAGAGCCTCCAGCTCCATGGCCTGGGCCTCCAGTCTCATCTTCTGCTGCAGCGAGGTCTCCCGCAGGACTCGGACCTCCTCCTCAAGCCGCCGCAGTTCTTGCAGCTGCCTAGAGATCAGCTCAGCCTGCTGGCTCAGGGCATGTGACCCATCTAGCTCCACAGACCTTCAAAGACAGGTTAGCACACATGAGACCTATCTCTGGTGCTGGGAGGGTGGTAGAGGGCACAAAGGGACACGGGAAGGAGAAGAGGATCTGCTATTGTGTGTGGAGATGGTGGGGATGAAGTTGGTCTACGGGGATCTCCGCCTTTGCATCACCGTTGTTTTTTATCATGGCCCTACTAAACCTAACAAGGAACCTAACATGGTTCACTGTCTGGGCTCACAGGACTTAAAGGCTAGCTGAGATCATGGAACACGATCTCTGCCGAGCTATACACAGGGAGATGTGTTAAACACCAAATATGCACATCATTAGGCCACACATTCTGAAATGGAGGGATTAGAAGACAGCCAGAAACTTCTGAATTCTGATTTAAGGGCAAGGAAAAGTTGGAGGAAGTTTCAGAGGAAGAGAGATCATGGCTTCCAGTATCAATACAGTGAGACCAGGCGCTAGTTAAAAGCATTTATTGTTATATATCCTGTATGAGGAGTCAACAGCACATCAATAAATTACATAGTCTACTGGTGTTTTGTAAAGTTTAAAGCAGCTTATGATAACATGGCTCTTGACATAACTCCCTCACTGAGGCCCAGAACCACAAGATTTTTCTTTTAAAATGGTGGAGATCTACAGCCTAGAGATATTAGTTGACTGGCCAAAGGACCCTAGTTGGTAGCCAAACTAGCATCAGAGTCTCTGTCTCCTGACACCCACTCCAGGGCTCCCCTTTTTTTCATCATGCTCCTTCCTCTTGGACAGGGTCCAAGGTAGACCCGTGTGCAATCCCAATCCAGAGCAAAATGGCAGAATGACATTCTGGTACATTGGGGGAAAGACACACAAGGAAACATCAAGAGTAAGAATCAGAACTTTACAGACAAAACATCAACAAACAGCATGGCCAGCTCTAATGGCAAGCACTCCATCAGAATGAATCCAACCCTACCACAGTACAGACTGTACTCCTAGTTTGCACTTCTTTATTTTGCCTTATATTATGCTTATTACTGTCAACTGTTGGTCAATCTACCTCTTCCCTTAGGATTTTTAATTCATTGATATCAGGATCTCATTCATTTTTGTTACCCCCATTCCTAGCATCTAGCACACTGCCTTATTACTTGTACATTATAACTTCCAGTAACTGCTTACGTAAAAATGCACATATTAAGGAACTAAAGGCTGAGACAGGGTAAGGAATCTATTTCAGTGAAGAAAGGTCACTGGCAAGCAAGCCCGAGAAAAAAGCAACAATGAATCCCTACCTGCCTCTCCGCCCTGGCTCCTTCCCATTGCCAGAAACATCCTGTTCCCACATGATCACTGGAGGTCTCTTGTTGTCTGGCCGCCTCTCTGAGATATCTTGATGGGTTGGGGGTTGGACCAGGGAAATGTCTGAAACCCAGGTGGGAGCCATTCTTGGTACAGTTGGAAGGGGACGAGCTTGGAAATGGGATGGGGGAATCAGCCCAGTGGAACCTGAGGAATCACAAGGACAAAGATGGTCAGTTTCCTAAGGAGAGACAATCACCAGTCCCCTTGCCTGGTCCCACTGACCTGAAGGTCGAAACATCTCCACATTATCTGAAGTCTCTAGATTCTGTGTCCAGCCATCTATGCTTCCCTGGACAGTAGGAGAAACAAGGACACCCCGGTTCAATTTTCAGGCCACCTTAGAAAGCTCCTACAATAATAAAGTCATAATCCTTTAGTAACTTCCCAAGAGAAGCAGGAAATACCCGAAGATCACTTGTTTACCCAACCTGGTTCCTGACAGAAGAACTATGGCAATGACCATGAGATGGAGGAAATTAACTTGAGACAGGCTGAGAGGGAGCTCTTAGGTTTTACTCATACTTTTAGAATTCCAGGCAGAGCCTTTACCCTCCTCCTTAAGTTTCTATAGTCTCTGCTGTTCCTTGTTGTAGGTGAGAACGGACGCGTGCGGTGCAGGGGCTGTGAGCCCAGTCTCCAGAGTTCTCTCCATGGCTCAGCAAGGCCTTCCGGAAGCCCATCCAGACACCACCAAGCCATGACTCCTGGGTCCTTCCCTATTAAAGCACTGGCCCAAGGCCTGGCCCCAGATGAATATGGCCACATGAAGGGCAAGACACCTTCCCAGGTACCCCAGGAATCCAGGGATCCTAGACCTCTTGGCAGAAAAGCCAGCTTCCTGACAGCTCATCCAAACCCTTCCAGCAACTTTCCTCAATTTCTCTCTACTATGCCCTCAGCTGACATTCCTGTCGCCAGAGTCCCAGAGCACAAGAGAGGTCTCTTCAAGGTCTCCCTATCCTCCCACCAGAATTCACGTATTTCCTTCCCCTATCTGGGTACGGACTCGGTCTGCTTTTTTCCTGAAGGTATTACTCTGGTCCCTCACTACCCCCTCATCTCCCAATTGCCTGCTCGAGCTTCCCTGCACTCTAGCAGGCTCTCACTTCTTTCCACCCCACCACCTCTCCCCCAGAAACCAGTCTTCAACCTGCTGGACCCTGGGCTCTAAGGCTGTTAGGAACACCTCATCTGTTCCTTTACCTGGTCCCTATACCCCTCTCCCCCTATGGACCCCTGAGCCCACCCCCGTACCCCTTCTCAGCCCCTTCCCGCCCCCAACCGACTCTTCCCGAATGCCCCTTACCCAGCGCGAGAACGCCCTCTGCCCTTAAGCCACAACCCCTACACCTCGCTCCTTTGGCGCGGCCTCCGCCCTTGACCGCGCCTGCGCAAAGCGGGCAGCTTGGCGGGCCCCGCTAAAACCCGGTTTCATCCAGGGAGGAAGGAAAAAGATGCACGCAGGCGCAGTCGCGTCTAAAGCCCGGCCCAATTACGGCGTTGGGGGACGTCTCCGCGCCCTGGCGGCTCCTCCCAACTCCGGGAACCCGGGAAAACCTGTGAGCTAATCAGAGAAAGCGGAAGGCGGGAGGTCGGGGGACACTCCCTGAGCGTTGCCCAATGGAGCGGAGGGGGCATAAATGAGCTGGCCAATCAGGAATGGCACGGGGCGGGTTCGCTTTGCGCGCAGCTCCGACCCGGGAATTCCGAAGGCGGGGCGGGCGCTGCCCGCGCGCGGAGACCGCGCCCATCTGGACCCCGGCTTCCTCGCTGTCAAACAGCCGCGGTAGCGCCAGCTCCGGCCGGAGCCGGAGGGGTCCCGCGGCCACCGCACACGCTGGCACTGCCTGGAGAGGAGACTACTTGGAGACCGCACCGCGGTAGATCGGAAACGGGGCTGGGCAGGGGAGGAAAAGGCTGGGTTTGCTGTGCAGGATCTCGGCGCGCTCTTTCCCTGTTTATATCCCACCCGGAGAAGCTGGGAAATCAGGTTTAGATCTGCTTTGTCGGAGAACGTAGGGATTATTTCCACTGCCTTTTGGGGAATGACATTGGATTCCCTTCCCATTGGGGTTAAAGATAATTAGTTATGAAGGATTGGCCCGAAGGGCGAGGAGCGAGCGAGCAGGAGGGGTACTCTATTTGGGTAAGCGAGTCTGACAGGAAGCTTTTCTCCAAATTACACTGAGGTGACAAGTTAATATTGTACAGAAGCAGGAAACCCTATACAGACATCTACAGTTTGCATTTCCCTGGAAGCTGCCTAATATATTGTTGCCTTGCAGAGATTGAATCTCCCTGAATACTTCGTGGACTGTGGATCCGGTTCAACCCACATGCCATAGGACGTGTTTGTTTTTGCACTGCGCTGGGACCTATCCTGAATTTTCCCTTTGCAAAGCTGCTTGACAAACAGTTTTGTTGGCATCGCATGCCTTAAGTTCCTTGCACTCTGAATTTGGACTACTCAGGCCTGGGTTCTCATCTGAGCTTTGCCACTGACCCCTGGTGAAAACTCGGGCCTGTGCTCGAAGTTGAAATTGCACAAAGCACAGCTCAAATCTGCATCATAAGGAAAGTGAACTCAGGCGAGTGTGCATGGCTCAGGTGTCAGAAAGGTGATGGACTCCTGAAGTGGAAGAGGTGGTGCAGAGGGGGCACCGCCCATGCTGCCCTGCTTCCAGCTGCTGCGCATAGGGGGAGGCAGGGGTGGTGATCTCTACACCTTCCACCCTAGCGGGGCTGGCTGCACCTACCGCTTGGGCCGTAGGGCCGACCTGTGTGATGTGGCCCTGCAGCCCCAGCAGGAGCCCGGCCTCATCTCTGGAGTCCATGCAGAGCTGCACGCTGAGCGCCGGGGTGATGACTGGAGGGTCAGCCTGGAGGACCACAGCAGCCAAGGTGAGCAGTGAGCAGGGCGGTCTTGTGCCTGGGCAGTTGCTGTTCTTAGGCTGGAATGAATTAAGGGGCTCCGCAGGGACTTTGCCTGCCTCCCAAACTCCCTATTCGGTTGGACCGTTTTTAGTCCAGACCTGCATCTTCCCAATAAAGGTGTGCAGTGTCAGAAGCTCTCTGTGGGGCTGGGCCCTGATGATCCCTGCCTAGCTGGAACCACCTGAACAGGAGCTGGGAGGTAGATCCAGGGACTGGGTCATTAGGGAAGCATCACAGTGGGGATGTTCTGGAGCCACAGGGGGCCAAGCTCAGATGACTCAGTTTCCAAATTTGCTGAGGCGCCTTGTTCTTATCTGAAGGCAGTTATATGTTGGATTATGGTTTTTTAAAAGGATTTTATTTGAGTTAAGAGTGAGCGAAAGAAAGGGGGGGGGGCAAAGGGAGTGGGAGAAGCAGACTCCCTGCTGAGCAGGAAGCCAGGATACAGGGCAGATCCTGGAACTCTTGAGATCCTGACCTGAACCCAAGGGAGACGCTTAACTGAGGCACACCTTGGATTATTTAATGATCTGAGCGTGTCTTACTCCCCGACTTGCAGGCATTTGCAGCCAGCCTGAGAAAGGCCTGGGCCCTTCACCTTTCTGGGTCTCGGTTTCCTCATAGGTAAAATGTAAGGCTTTGTAAAGTCTGTTTGGGGAGTGTTGTTGAGATTAGATAACTATAGTAGCCAACATTCGTTTAGTGCTTACTCTATGAGCCAGGCACTGTTTTTAAGTGCATCGAATGTAGGAGAGCACTAATCACTCCCATTTTACAGACTGGGAAAATGAGGCACAGGGAAGTTAACTTGTCCAGGTAACAGAACTGGCAAGGTTGGAGCCAAGATCTCAACCCAGTCAGTCTAGGGTACCCACTAACTTTTTGCACTGGATGTCTGAGAAAGGGACCTCAGCAGTGAGGGAAGGAGTCCATTCTTTCCATGTGCCCTGTGGGAGGGCATGAAAAATAAACTTGTTCCCAATTCACAAAGAGCTTAGTATCTGATATCACCTGCTGAGGGATTTCAAATATGAGAATCTGATGACAGGTGTCCTGTTCTCATGTTCCCTAGAAAATCAGAGGCGGCCAGATTTCTCCACTCCTGACTCTCGTCATTTCTGTTTTTGTCATTCTCTGTATGTCTGGTGCCCTGCCATCAACAGGGACTCTGATCAATAATGTCCGACTCCCAAAGGGTCACAGGCTGGAGTTGAGTGATGGGGACCTTGTGACTTTTGGCCCTGAAGGGCCCCCAGGAACCAGCCCTTCGGAGTTCTACTTCATGTTTCAGCAAGTCCGAGTCAAACCTCAAGACTTCGCAGCCATTACCATCCCGCGGTCTAGTGAAGAGGGAACCAAGGCTGGCTTCTGGCCTATGCTGCCCCCCCAGGGGGCCCCACAGCGCCCCCTCAGCACCCTTTCCCCTGCCCCAAAAGCCACACTGATCCTCAATTCCATTGGTAGTCTCAGCAAGCTCAGACCTCTGCCCCTGACCTTCTCCCGGAGTGGGGTTGAGCCACAGAGCCTGCCTGTTCCCACCCCTCCTAGGGAGGTGGGGACCACCCCTTCTGCCCCACCCCCAAGAAATCGGAGGAAATCCGCTCACCGAGTGTTGGCAGAGCTGGATGATGAGGGAGAGACTCCTGAGGGCCCCCCACCAGTCTTTATGGAGCCTAGGAAGAAACTCCGTGTAGAGACAACCCCACGGACACCTGGTGGGTAAGTGGAGAGATCTTTCTCAATTTTTAACTCCTTTTTGATCCCTTTTTAGAGCCCCAGGCTGGGAGGTGACCATCTGCTCTGGGGATAGGAACAGGGATGGGAACAGGGATGGGAATGGGAAGTGGACGGAGCTGGAACAGACGCTGGATTGGCAAGACCTGGGTCAGCTCTACTATTCTGGTCCCCCATTAGTCTATTAAAGTCTATCTAGGCTCATTCTAGGATTATCCAGGGAAAGTTCTAGGCTTCTTCTGCAGGTTTCCAGTGACTTGGTTTTTGTGTCACTTTCTTCAGAAATAGGCGTGGACGACCTCGGAAGCACCCAGTGAGCTCTCCCAGGGCTCCCCCTGCAGATGGGAGTGGGGAGCCCTGTGCAGCCCCTTGTTGCTACCTACCAGAAGAAGAAACAGTTGCCTGGGTTCAGTGTGATGGTTGTGACCTCTGGTTCCATGTGGCCTGTGTTGGCTACAGCATCCAGGCTGCCAGGGAGGCTGACTTCCGGTGCCCAGGGTGTTGTATAGGCATCCAGACCTAAGACCCACCACCAAGGCACCAGAGGACAGAAAGCTGGCACCTCCAGGCCATAGGTGGACAGAGCGGGGCACCAATGGATCCTAAGAAATGCCCCCTTCTTCCCTTGCCTCTCCAGTGGGGATGACTACAGGGGAAGTGTCCATTGCTATGGATATTGACTCAAGGCCTAAAGCAGGCCCTCACAGCCAAGGTGACAGAATAGATGGTTTCCTGCCAAAGAAATTGCTGCCTCCAGGAAGCTGCCAGCAAGCTGAAAATTCCATTATAAGCTTTGGGTCCATGTCATAGGTACTAGAATGTCTGTGGTCAGAGCACCCGTTAATTGCAGAGTGCCTGGGCAGATACAAGCCCCAGGTCTTGGAACAAACATGTTCTTGGATGGCATCACTAAGGCCTTCTGGGAAAACCTAAGGCATAGCCTCAAAACTTTTACATTGTGAGTAAACCACTGGCACTGACCACGATCATGACCTGGCTTTTCAGAGCTTTGCTTCTATTTCCAAATAAAGAATAAGCAGCTTCATTCACTCCTAGGTATTTATTCTTTTTCCAGGTCTGATACTCCTTGATTTCCGGTTCTTGAGTTCTGAATGGTATGGTCTGGAAAACTGACTCTTAGGGGAAGAGATGAGCAGCACAGGGAAGTTTGGACCTGCTTACTTGGTTTAGAATGGGCCGGAGATGGGAGACTGGAGAAAAGGTAATTAAGGTTCCTAGTTTAAAGGAAAAACAGATCCATTGCCATTAAAATAATGTAGATGGTATTTGGTCAAGTTCAGGAGGATGGCAGAACCTTTGAAAAGAGAAAACCTGATACACCAGCTAGAGCAGATGCTCACCTGGTCTAGTTGTGGAGCAGTGGAACCCAAGTACAGCTCACAGGTTCTCTTCTGTGAGCCTACACCAAGCCACACCAAGCCACACCAAGCCACACCAAACCAACATAGGGTCCAAACGGGTTTTGTAGCTCTCACTAGGAAAGCCTTATCTTAACCTATTGCAATCTTTAAGTCCATTGTCTTCTATCCCTACTTAGACTTACCAACCCAAGTCCCCCTACCACAACATCAAGGACACAGCTCTAAGCAAGGGCCCAAGTAACAGCAGAACCAGGATAAAAACTTGGGGGTTTGGTGAATGGACAGGGTAGGCCAAATCCCTTAAGTGGAAACCAAATGGACTTTGGTATCAACAAAGCACAAGACAGTTTCTAGTTGGGACAATATGCAGAAGGGATCTCAAGGTGATCCCTTAGTATAAAGCTACTAAAGGACACTTCCAGACTGAAGTGGGGAAAGCAAAGTCAGCTCCTAATAGGGAGTGGGCTATAAAAATAAGGCAATCCAGGGGTGCCTGGGTGGCTCACTCAACTGAGTGACACTTGATTTCAGCTCAGGCTGTGATCTCAGGGTCCTGGGCTGGAGCTCCCCTTGGAGCCTGCTTCTCTTTCTCTGCCCCTACCCCTGCTCATATTCTCCCTTAAATAAAATCTTTAAAAAAATAAGTAAGGGGCGCTTGGGTGGCTCAGGTCATGATTTCAGGGTCCTGGGATCGAGCCCCGCATCAGGCTTTCTGCTTAGCAGGGAGCCTGCTTCCCCCGCCCCACCCCATACCTGCCTGCGTCTCTACTTGTGATCGCTGTCAAATAAATAAATAAAATCTTTTTAAATAAATGAATAAAATAAGACATTCCACTTAAATTTCCCCAGGACTGTAAGTCACAGGCTCTGAGGAACTAGCTCACACCTATAGGAGCCCTCTACACATCAGTGGGTTCCAATACCGGCTCTCCCTCTGACATTGTACGATTTAGCAGTTTAAATGGCACCTCGGTGTCAGGGTCATTGGGGTCTAAGCTATTAACTATTGGGTATCCCCATCCCTTCTTCAGTAACCAAAGAAGGACAAACCGAAGACAAAAGTATCTACCTACTGTGTCCCAGGCGTCTTTATTTAAGAAAGTGATGTGGGGATTAAAAACAAGAGCATCCTTAACTTCATCTTCCCTCCAACCAGTCCCCCCAAACTCCCTGCCCCCACACCCTTTGTGTTCCCAAATCCTTTCTCAGTGAATGAAGAACTTAATCCCAAAGCCCTGGTACAAACCCCAGGTTCTCTTTCCCGCACTCTCCCCGTTCCTCGGGCCCCCGCTCCTGGGAAGGGCCAGCACCTCAGTTTGAATGCATGGGAGAGCCCAGAGTGGTGACAGACACAGAGGGAAAGCCTTCACCCTCAGGGAAAGGGACTGAGGAGTACAGCGTAGTGAAATGAGGGCCCCCATAGCCTGGGGTACCAAAATGGGGCCCTGGTGCCAGAGGAAAGGATACTGGTGCCCCTGAGAAAGGGGACCCAGCAGCCTCAAAATCCTCTCGTTGCGAATAGTCACTGCTTGACCGTTTGCCCTTCTGCCGACGATTGCAGAACCACACTCGGACCACCTGGGACGGAAGACAAGGTAGAGTGACACCAGATCCTAAGCTCTGGGAAGTGGGGCTGGCTCTGCTTAGTCGTTTGGCCCATGATCTAGAGCAGTGGCTGGGGGGCAAGAGGCAGAGCCAGGGAAATGAAGGCAGTGACCGGGAAGGAGGGGGACACCCAGCGACTGGGCACTCACGTCCTTCTCAAGGCCGAGCTGCTGGGCAATGTGGCTGATCTGCTGCAGGGTGGGCTTCGGGCACTGCAGGAACATGTTCTCCAGGTTGCCTCTCACGCGGTTCTCGATACTCGTTCGCTTTCTCTTTCGGGCCTGAACGAGGGTCTCTGCTTTGCATATCTGGTGAGGGAGGAAGGGGAAGAAGTGGCCAAGGGAGGAAATGGATTGGCAGGCTTGGAGCGTGCTGAGCACCATGAGGGTAGCGACTCAAGAGCAGACTGTTGGGGCACCTGGGTGGCTCAGCGGGTTAAGCCTCTGCCTTCGGCTCGGGTCATGATCTCAGGGTCCTGGGACCGAGTCCCACATTGGGCTTTCTGCTCAGCAGGGAGCCTATTTCCCCCTCTCTCTCTGCCTGCCTCTCTGCCTACTTGTGATCTCTCTCTGTTAAATAAAGAAATAAAAATCTTAAAAAAAAAAAAAAAAAGAGCAGACTGCTACGGGGCACTGCCCGGATGGGTAGCCAGCACCAGATGGTGTGAAGAATCCTGAGAGGGTAGGTCTAGACAGGCGGTTCTGGAGAATTCTGAGGAATTCTACTCCACCCCATTGAGGATCACGTGCCCCATGAAGGAGAGCGGCAAACCAGGGAAGGAAGCATGGACAACTGGGCCAAGACTCGGCGGATCCCTGAGCCTCCGTCCCCACCCTCACCTCCTGTAGGTTTTCGTTGTTGTCAGCTTCCTCCACCCACTTCTGCAGCAGGGGCCGCAGCTTACACATGTTCTTGAAACTGAGCTGCAGAGCCTCAAAGCGGCAAATGGTGGTTTGGCTGAACACCTTCCCTGGGGAGGCCAGGTGAGAGAGAACCAAGGTGAGGCAGAAGGCAGTACCTTCATGACCCCAAGACCCCAAACAGGGTCCCACTTCTTCCCAGAGGGAACTCATGGTCCAAGTATGTTCTCCTCCTTCCCCCCTCTACCCTCTTTCATGAGGCGGAAGGTGTGAAGCCTGCCCCACAAACACCCGTCCCCTTGCCCCCCCCCTGGTGGGGAGAATACCGCAAGTTCAGTCATGTTGTTCCAGGGGAGATGTGGTCCCTGTGTTGGGGGGGGGGGCAGGATATGCTGAGGGAGACCCACCAAAGAGAACCCCCAGGGTGAGCCCCACATCGGCCTGAGTATATCCCAGGGTGATCCTCTTCTGCTTCAGGAGCTTGGCAAACTGTTCCAGGTCTTTCTGCAGAGCTTTGATGTCTTGCGACTGCAGTCAAAAAGGCAGAGAACATGTAAAAACGCAAACACATCAGTGGTCAACCCCCCTTCCCATCTGGGCCTCAAGGAATGGTCCATGGGAGTATCTGCACCAGACTGCCTACCAAATATCTAGCAATAACCTATCTACAAATGTCATTCACCCCAGAAAGCAACACATCCCATAGACACAGCACCACGTATGCACAGACAGAAAGGCAGGCCCCACCTCCATGAGAACACCTGTCAGCTTATGAAGGGAGCTGCTGCCTATTAGCTCACTTACTACTCACAATAATTTCTGACTCAAGTATTACCCCAATCTGAGGCAGTTTCCAGACTAGGAAAGTAAAAGGGCACCATGTCTCTAATTCTCATTTCCCTATACTCTCCCCCAGTTTGCTTCCATTGTATGACATGGCATGTATACAGACGAACACACTACAAAGTAGATACCCAAAAAGGTATGACTTAAGTAAAGGGTATAAGTTGGTGCTCATTTTTCAAATTGGATTATTCTATATTTTTACTGTTATCTTTTTGCAACACATAGGCATGCTCCTTGATTAATTCAACAGATGTATTGCCCTTTCTATAAACCTGCAGCTTCGAAAACTGGACAGAAAGCCAGGCCTCAGGGGGCTTCCATTCTCACGTGGCAAGACAAGTAATAATCCAGTTCATTACTATGTTAGAAGCACTATGGAAAAAAGTGAAGCAGGGTAGAGGATTACAGAGTACAGCAGCGTAGGAGATGATGGGGATGCAGAATTTTAAGTAAGATCAAGAAAAAGTGAAGCTTGAGCAAAGGGAAAGAGCCAAGTGGAAAGGCTTGCAGTGGGGGTGGGGGGGGGAGGGTGAAGACCGAGGGCTGGGAAGGGAGGAGGGTGAGGAACTCACAAAGTCAAAGGGGATGCAGGGCAAGTCTTGTGGATCCTGCAGTCCATGAAATGGGGAGCCACTGGATGGAGGTGTGGAGTAAAATGACCTGATTTTAAAATGACGTGTTGACAACAGACTAAGGAGGCAACTGCAGTCCACCCACCCCACCCCATCCCCCATTCACTGGGCAGCTGGGACCAGGCCGGTAGTGATTGCTTCAGGGTATGTTTCCAAGGGAAATGTAGCTGGGTTTCCAAAAGATGGGATGTGAAAGCACTGACGACTACTGGTTGGGGCCTTGAGCGACGGGTGATGGTCGGGTTCAGGTGGAGCAGTTCATGGAGCCATCCCGACAAGAGACAGAAAATGTGGTAGTCCCGTGTACAGTGGTAGTCTCGTGTACAAGGCGTTTGAGCTCGAGGGTAGATGAGAGGAAGGAAAGGTATTGATAGAGCGGAGGGTGATGATGGACTGAGCCCTGGGGCACTCCCGGGTGGGTGACCAAAGGGACCAGAAGAGCAGCTAAACCTATGTGCAGTCATGGAAGCTTTGAGGGAAGGACTCCAAGGGTGGTCGATCACATCAAATTCAAACAGGCCAATACTCAGTCCATGCTTCAGAGCTCTGAATGTCCTCCGCTCCCCGTCCTGGCTTTTCTAAATCCTACTTATGGGATCTGAAATAAGGCAACCCCGGCGCAGATCCTAACTCCATCATTTGGTAGTTAGGACCCGTGAAATAGGCTAATAATACCTCCCTGGGAGATTTTGTGCTGGTTAATGAGATAATGATGTAGGCACTGAGCACACAGCCAGGCACTTAGGAAATGGACCACAATTGGCAGCCATTATCATTCAAGGCTCAGTCGCCTCCTACAAAGTCTAGGGCCACTGGGTCGGCTGAAGCACTCGCACCTCCTTCTGTGAGGTCTAAGGGCTTAGTACTTGATCTCTAATTGCTTACACTTGTCTTTGGAGGACTGGAAGTCACAGCCTTAGTCGTCTTTCAGGAGGGCTGGACACAGAAGTCTTTCAGTGCCTCAGCAGACCCTACATTTGGGGAATGGCCTGGGGAGGACTTCTTCCACTTTGGTTTTTGTCTGGCCCACAACTTACAGAATTAAGACTGAAATTGGTGCCAGGGTGTGCACTTTGCATAATGGTGACTCACTAGCCCCGAGGTCATGGGAAGACAAGCCCTAAACTTGACGGGAGGTAAACCCAACCCCACACGTCCACACACACAGCCCAAACAGGAGCTTCTATCAGAAATCAGTCCCACCCTAGACTTTCAGGAACAATAACCCTGGGATAAGCACTGTTTTTACCCTCAGGCCACACTTAACCCTAAGGCCCAGATCCTGAATCGGCTAAGATCAAATTTTCAAGAAGGGTTAAGGGTGGGAGAAGGGGCTCAAACCCCAAGCTGGGTGTGGCGCTGGGCGGGTAGTAAGTGAGCGGACCCTGGTCAGGACAGGCCTAAAAAGGGACTAGTTGACAAGAGCCAGGCAGGAAGCAAGGCCAGCCTGGGGCAGCTTCCGATTCCTCCCAGGTCTGCCCCAGCCTTCACCTGCCTTCATTCTGAATTCCAGTTTTGGTTCCCACCTTGCCCTTGCTCTCAGGCCACACACCCCTCTCTGCCTGGGGCGCCGCCCCAGCCTGCTCCCTTCTTGGGTTCCGGGCCTAGGCAGCTGTAGGCGACCACGTCCCCCTCCCGCCAGCCCGGCCACCTCCTCCCAACCCCGTTTTAGCTCACTCGCCTCCTCGGGGTTTTGCTCCTGCTTCTCCTTGTCCGGCTTCACAGCCCCAGGGGGGGCAGCGCAGGGTTCCGGGGAGGCTCCCTCGGAGTTGCTCTCCACCCCGGCTCCCCGCTCGCCCTCCGGCTGGGAGGTCTCCAGGCCGCCTTGGGGCACCAGCCCCACTCCAACCTGAGGTCCACAGTACGCCATCCCTCCGCAGAACTCATAGGGCGGGGGGCACGGGGGAATCCCCCACACCTCAGCGCCCGGCCCGACCCCCGGCCCGATTCCCGATCCGCCGGGAGGGCCTGGGAAGCTCAGCCAGGTCCGAGGGTCAACCCAGCCAGGCTCCGGCCCTCCCGGCCCATCGCCTCCACCGCCGGGCGGGGGCGAGAAGGCCAAGTCGGAAGCCAGGTGTCCCGCCATGGGGAACGGAGGCGCCCCAAGCCGGGGGCCTGGAAAAATGAGGGCTTTCCAAGGAACTGCTCAACACCTTTCTCCCTCCCCAATCCCACCCACTAGCCTTGACCTCTGGCCCCGCCCCCTGGATGGGTGGAGGAGAGGGAGGTGGGGGTGGGAGAAACTGAGGCGGAGGGTGTTTGCTTCATGGTGGCGGTGGTCCGTCGCGGGAGCGGGAAGCCAGGGAGCTCCAGCTAAGTGACTCTCCAGGCTCTGGACTCTTGACGCAGGCCCCCATTCGGACCTTCACTTCCAACTCGCGAGGGGCTGCCCGCCCTCTCTAGGACTCTGCACACCTTAAACTGTCTGGGCTCGCTGGGACACTTCCTCCGCGATGTTCAGGAGCCCCGGTGCTTGACCCCTCTCCAAAGACCGGGGCCCCATCTCCTGACCGGGGCCTAGGCATCCTCCCAGCCCCTGAAACATTTCTGAGTGTGCATGTGGAGAGGACTGCTGGAGCTACCCCTCATTGCTTAACAGCCACCCCCTGCTGTCCTTCCTCATTCCCAATCCCCACCGCCCCCACAGGGACTTTGGCATTCCCATTGCAATTACTGGCCAGGTTCAGTTACCCTAAAGCCACAGATGCCCTGTACTCGTCTGCCCAGTGGGCTGACTACCCCATCTCCAAGGGCTGCCAGACAAGGCCTGTCTTCCACACCTCGAGTCTTCTGCTCCAGAGCCCCTTCTAACCTACCAGACCCAGGAATTGACCGCCACTTCCCCTTCTAAGGGCCAGACTCTGGACTGACTGGGCCCACGTTCTCTAACTTTGTCCAGACGGAGGGATCAGACACATCTACCCCACAGGCCCCCCACTGGGAGATCCCCCACCTCAGGCTCCTTGTCCCCCATCAGGGACCTGAGTCTGTAGCCCCGTCGTTGGCCATTCCTCCTCCACCTCCCCAGCCCAGGCCTCTCCAGCCCTCCTAGGCCCTGGGTGGGGAAAGCCAAAGGAGAGAGCTGGGCAGGAAAAAATATCTGACTTCAGGTTCAAAGAAGCTTGGAAGGGACTGGGGGAAGGGGGCAGGACAATGGCCTTGGCTGGACAATCCCAGTCCCCAGAGGGGGCAGCTCTAACCCTAAACAAGTGCTCAACCCTTGAATGGGCCTGGATGGCTCCCCTGGGGACAGCTTCCTGCCCCCCAACCCCCAGCCCCAATCCCCCCCACAGAATCCCTCTCAGAGCAGCGAAAAGAACTCCAGCAACACCATCCCCCCAGTCCCCTCAAAGCCTGAGCCTCAGACAGGGCCCCCCACTGGGACCTAGGTAGCCTGCTCCCCTTCCTCTGGAAGACTCAGGCGTCCAGCCTCGTCAGCCACCCCTCCCCCAGACCCCTAGGCCAAGGGATGCACTTTGTTTAGTGGGGCGGCTAGAAAGATGCAGAAGAGGTGGAGAACCATTTGGAGAGGGGGTGCAGGAAGCCTGTCCTAAGCTCTCCCCCACCAGGGTCTATTTTTCTGGGCCTCCCTGACTGTCCTGAGGGCCCACACTGTTGGCCTAGGGCTTGATTCTGTTTGCAAGAGAATAGCCCTCAGAGATCCTGTCTATGAAGAATGATGTTTGCTCCCAAAACTTGTCTTGGGGCGCCTGAGTGCCTCAGTCCTTAAGCATCTGCCTTAGGCTCAGGTCATTGTCCCAGGGTCCTGGGATTGGGCCCGCATCTGGCTCCCTGCCCAGCAGGAAGCCTGCCTTTCCCTCTCCCGCTTCCCCTGCTTGTGTTCCCTCTCTCTCTTTGTCTCTGTCAAATAAATAAATAAAAATAAAAATCTAAAAAAAAAAAAAATTGTCCTAGAAGGAGGCCCTAGGGCAAATTGAGGGGCTAAATCAGAGTTCCACACAGGTCGGAAGGTCAGAATCCTGAGCCTAGGGACACTGACCTCTGCCAACCTTAAGGCACCTCTTCAGCTCAGCCCTGTCTGTGGTTGTTTGCTGGTGTCAGTGGCTCAGTGTCTGCATTCTGAGGGCCTGGGGGTCCTGAGGGGGGGGCCCTCCTGACTGTGGCCTGCTGTCTTTACCTTGGTATCAGTGAGTTTTTTGAGCCTGTTTTTTTTTTTTCCCCTCCTGTGTCTATATAACACAGCCCTGCTCATGCGCCCATCTGTATGAACTTTTTGGACAACTAAGTGTACGCGTGCATTTCAATACTTGACATATGTCCGTTGAAAGATCTACGGGGCAGTGAGGCTGAAACTGTACTCACCTCTAAGCCACTAACTGCCCAAAAGGCAGATAGATTAAGAGGCCTGGTGGGGGTGGAGAGACATGCTTTAGAACAGGAGGGGGCCCCTCCCCAGTCATCTCCCCCACCCCCAGGACAGAGCCATCACGGCACCTTTGTCATGCATCTATCTGCTGTCTGCCAAGAAGACAGCCTCCTGGAGGAGGGGGGGAGGGGCAGGCCTAGGACTTGGCTGAAATCCTCCACACCAGGGCTTCCCAGCTCACCACACTCTACGTTCCCAGAAACCTCTCTCCGCATGCCAGTCCCGAGAGCCCCTGTTGCCCATCTTCCCAGCTAGTGACTCCTCACACACCCTCCGTTTTCCCTGCCAACACCGCCCTCTTATTTTTTAGATTACAGTTTGCAGTTGCTCTAGGTGCTGTTTCTGGTCTGGGGAAGAGGCCCATTCCAGAGGGAGAACCAGAAGAAGGGCGGGTGCTAGGATCCCTGGTTGGCTTGCAGTGGGACCCCTGAGCCAGGTCAGCCCCGTGCTTACATGGAGTCTGACCCAGAAGCTTCACGACAAGTGAAGTTTGTCTGGAGCCCCAGCCAGTCCCTCCTGGGATTCTCAGGGCTGACCCAAGCTGAGGCTTGCTCCCCTCCCCAACCCCACCCTACTGTTGAGCCCGAAGAGTAGGGGGCTGTCTGCAGGGTGGCAGCCCAAGGTTGTTGGCCTCCAGGAGACTGGAAGTGAGGCTGAGTCACCAGACCTGGCTTGACTTCCCTGGGTCATATAGAATCACCAAAAAACTTCAAGTCCCAAAGACAATTTAGAACTGGGCACTGAAACTCTCCGCATACACCTTTAACGGTAGTGCAATGTCAAGGCCCTTCACAGAAACAAATGGGAGTTTCTGGTTGCAGGGCCTTGCCGGGAGACTGTGGGAGGGCAGGTGAGGGCCGGCACTCCCCAGGTATGGCTGGCCGGCATGGCAGCAGAAAGAGGTGTCAGCCCCCCATCTCCTTGCTAGGGCATCGGGGTGCCGTTTGGTCAGGAAAACCAGCTGGAAGGGCTCAGATGGAGACCAGTAGAGACGCTCCACATAAGCATAACAAACCACTTATTTTGATGGCTGGGTTCTGTCGCTCTGGAGGCAGAAGAAAGTGAGGGCTGAGGAGGGAAGGGTTCAGGCTTTGCCTCCTCTGGAAGATGATCTCAATCTCAGTGTACACACGTTCTTCTGCTCCGTGTAAACCAACTCTCCTTCTCACAGTCCTCCCATCTCTCCCCGACCAAGGTCTACAAACTGAAGTTTCTTTGGCCCAGTCCAGACACTCTAGCCTTGGATAGAAGAGCCTGGTCTCGGGCAGTATTCTGCAGGGAAAGCAGGAGGGGTGGGAGGCCCGGGAGCAGTAGTCAGGAGTAACCGGAATGTCTGTAGAGCAGGATGCTCTGCCCTTTTCTCACTCCCCAGCCAGTGGCCTCTCCCCCATCTGTGCCTCATTTTCCTCACCTAATACGGAGGAATTGGACTAAAAGAACTCTACATTTCCTTCCAGCCCCAACATAAAATTGCTGTTCCAATCCCATACACTCTCCGTTCTACCTGTGTCACGTCTTCGCCGTCTTCGCCGTGGGAATATAGATTTGTTTGCACACTTGTGAAGAGAAACTGGGGTTGGAGGGCTGGGGGAGAAGGAACCCAGTGAGATGCTGGCACAGGCCTTTCTGCACCCCACCTCCCTCCTCTAAGCAGCCTTCCTGGGAGACCTGGCAGGTGTTCCCACCCAGTCTGATCAACTTATGTTCAAGGATTTTGGGAGGCCAATTTGGACTTGGTTTTGAGAGCTTGGGAGGTTACAAGAAACACACTTCACGAGGTAAAACTTTTCATGGAAAACAGAGCTGGTGGGGGGGGGGGGTGTGTGGTATGTGTGTACTTGGATGCGTGTATACAGGGAGGGAGACACCCAGGCCAAAAGCTAGACAAGAAGCAGACATCCTAAGCTCCTCCCTCCTCTTTTCTTTTCTTTCTTTTTTTTTTTTTTTAAGATTTTATTTATTTATTTGACAGACAGATCACAAGTAGGCAGAGAGGCGGGCAGAGAGAGAAGGGAGGAAGCAGGCTCCCTGCTGAACAGAGAGCCGGATGCAGGGCTTGATCCCAGGATGCTGGGACCATGACCTGAGCCGAAGGCAGCGGCCTTAACCCACTGAGCCACCCAGGCGCCCCTCCTCCCTCCTCTTTTCATATTCTTTCAGTTGCTCTCTTTGAATCCTTGCTCAGCACCCTAGAGAGGGGGATGCTAGGAGACTTAGGGTCACTCCCAGCTCTCAAATTCTGAGCATCCCTGCTGTCCTGTCCTTTGTCCAGAGAAAGGTGCACTGCAGCGCCCACAGTGATCACTGCGGAAGGCAGGAGCCCACAGAAGATCCAGATTGTGGGTGTGTTGGAGGGGTGCTCAGGATAAGCAGACTCTGAAAAGTGAGGGCATGTGGGCCCCTGACAGACCAGTTGGACTCCCCTGTCTTCCACCTTTCCCTGGGCCACCCTGGCTGCATATCTGAGGTCCTGCAGAGACCCCCAGCATTGGCCTGGTGCTCCCCAAGACAGGCGGGCCTCTACTCTTGTCAAAGGGCATCTCAGTGGCCTACTGGCTGCAAGCAGTCCCATCCCCTGGGGATCAGGTGGCTTGAGGTCCCCAGGATTCAGGGTTCAGAGGCAGCCTGTCCCTTGGCTTCCATCCTCCAGGAGTACTCCAGCTAACCTAGCAGATGTTGGGCAGCACATGGTGAGATGGGCTCCTTTCCCTGGGCTTTATGGAGAGTCACACACACTAGTGGGACAGGGAGGAGCTGTGGCAAAGGAGACTGAAAGACCAGGACCAGGGAACTTGCTGCCCCTGGTTTTGCCCAACTGTCATGCATCCACACCAGGTCATGCCCTACCCTGAGTGCTCGTGGGTGCTAAGCGCTGCGTCAGAACTTGCAGACCGAGTGGAGAAAGGGTTCCCCAAATACAGACTAGAGAAAACAAGCAGAATGATCAGGCGGCTCAGCAACGGAACTACACTCACAAAGGGCACAGGTAATGCGATGGAAGTAATGGAGTCGTGGTTGGCTGGGAGGCTGGCTTGCCCTGTCTCCCCCTCCCCCCTCCCCACACACAGATCGGTCCACACCTATCACTCCCATCCAGGCCAGGGCCCCACCCCAGCTTCCAGGCATTTCTGGAGAGAGTGGACGCAGCTCTGGGTCAGGAAGGGCTGGTTGTTCTTTGCGGTTCTGCTTTTTCTTCGGCTTGCTTTTGCTGGAGTGCAAAGACTCTAGCGTGCTGAGAAAGAAGTCCTGGCCAGTGTTCTCGGCTGCCCCGGTTCCTGAGCACCTCACAAACGACCACTGTCTGGAGGATGGGTGACTCTGAAATGCCGAAGCTCCTGAACTCCAAAGTTACAGGAGAGCAAAACAGTGGCTCTCTCCACCTCCACTCCCACCACTTCCCAGAATGCCTGGAATTCCCTTCTCCAACTGATTAACCTTCACTCATTCTGGAAGACAGGGTTTCTCCCTCCTGCATCACCCCCCTCATCCCCCCACCCCCCTGTCTCTCTCCTGCCGCAGGTGCCTTCCTCCCGTGCTGGTGTTCCCTGAAGGCACTGCTCATGCCACAGTGACGTCACTGACGACATTGACTACACTGACGGCACTGAGTCTCGTCAGCTCTGCACCGCACCACACTGAGACCTGCTGAGGGCAGAAACCCATGCCCTGGGCCCAGCAGGGCATCCTGCTGACATCCCAGATCTAAATGCTACCACTGGCTCTGTTGCCCTCACAGCCCATGTAAATGAGTCCCTCGAAGCCCTACTTTCCTCATCCGGGAATTGGAGATAGTAACAGTCCTTACCTTACAAGTAAAGATCCAACGAGAGAATGCATGCTGGTGTTCATGTAAAACCCACCAAGAAGAATTCAAGAACTAGCAGCTGCTACTGTAATGTTTTTTATTGGTGGTGTACAATGAACAGCACTTAGTAGACCCTCAGATGTTCGCTGGATGAAAAAAGGAAAAAAAGATGTAAGTCAAAAGTATACTTCCCTTCGGACCCTGACTGGTCTCCAGGGTTCCTGTAAACTACTGCTGAGGGTAGGGAGGTGACCATCAGAAGAAGATCAGTCATTTCCCAGACTTTGGATTTGGAAAAGTTAGATTTTTTTTTTCCACCTGAATAGAAGCGTTGCGGGCCCAGAGGCAATGGGGAGTTCTCTAGCCCTGTTCCTTGGCTGGGGTAAGGTGGGGCTGTTACAATTATGTCCTACATTTGCCAATACTAAATGCCTAATATCCAGTCTTTCTGGTACATAATAGGGTTTGGAGTCAGGGATATGATTCCTTAGACGGAAGGAGGAGATAATATCAAATCTCACTGAAGGGTGCCCGGTATATTTATTCAGTGTCCAAACTGAATCAATCAATAGTTAAACGATAATGAATTCATGGCTCTGTATCTTTAGGACTGTACTGAATCTTCCACAACAACCACCCCCTCCCCAAGCACCCCCGCCCCCCGCCCTGGCCCCTAGTCACCTTTGTTCTAGTTGTTCTGCTTCATTACCCTCCTTGGGATGATGACAAAGTACTGGGCTCTGACCTTCAGTCTGAGAATCAACTTCTCCCAAGCCCTGAGACCCTGACCTGGGACCTAGAAGCCTGGGGTTCCGTCCACATGCTCTCCTTGCAGCACCACAAGAAAGTCAGTCATTTAAGTAGCTTGAGAATTCCTAAGGAGCTTGCCCAGGGCTGAGCTGGGAAAGAGCAATGAAGTTCTGTTGCAGAGAGTACATCACTGAAAAGAAATGGTGGGAAGGGTCAACATGAGAGATAGCCCACAAGGTTCCTGTGAAAAGGCGAGGCTGTATGACTATTTTTAGGGCACCAGAAGAGAGGATAAAGGGAATGGGGAGTGAACAGTGGGAAGGAAAATCCTTAAAAAAAAAAAAAGATTTTATTTATTTATCTGACAGAGAGAGCACAAGCAGGGGGAGTGACAGGCAGAGGGAGAGGGAGACGCAGGCTTCCTGCTGAGTGGGGAGCCCAATAAGGGGCTCAATCCCAGGACTCTGGGATCATGACCTGAGCTGAAGATAGATGCTTAACCGACTGAACCACCCAGGTGCCCCAGGGAGTTATGCCCTGGAAAACTCTCATTTCTCCATGGGAACTCATCCGAGCTCATTGCTTTAAATAGTAATGACTACCAGTATCTAAAGCCCCGTACTTCACATCAGTATATCCAACCACCTGTTGGCCATCTTGACCTCAAGTCCTCATTGCCTTAAACTCAACACATCTAAACTGAGTATATCCTTAGCCCCCACCATAGAACAACTTGACCCTCATCCTATATTCCTGGTGTTGGCATCACCATCCAGTTCTACCCATGTACTCAAGTCAGAGCTGGGTTGTGATCCCCTGATGCCAGGCAGCCTGCTGGTGCAGTATACCAAGAAGCTATCCCTGAGGTCACAGAAGAAAAAGGCTTACAGACCAGGTAACTGGTGGGCTCAGTCAGTAAAGCATGAGGCTCTTGATCTTGGGATCATGAGTTTGAGCCCCACATTGGGTGTAGAGATGACTAAAAATAAAATAAAATTAACTTTAAAAAAAAAAGGCTCACAGACCAAATCAAGATGCTTGACTTACATGGTGTATTGGATAAATGTAGAACACACAATGAGGAGCAAGGGGAAAACAATGGGGGGTACAAGTTGGGTGGAAGGATTTTACAGCCTGAATTCTGGGGTGTTCAATGTGCATCTGTCCTGTCAAACTGACCTCTTGAATATCATGTGCCTCAGGTGTCTCATACTTCAGGTATCGTAAATATCATAAGTGTCTGCTGGGTCTTCTCTCTCTCTCTTTTTTTCTTTTTCTTTCATTCTTTCTTTCTTTCTTTAAGATTATTTATTTATTTGAGAGAGAGAGAGAGAGAGCATGAGCAGGGAGAGGGGCAGAAGGAGAGGGAGAAGGAGAAACAGGTTCCCTACTGAGCACAGAGCCTGACGTGGGGGGCTCAGTCCCAGGACCCCAAGATCATGACATGAGCCTAAGGCAGATACTTAATCAACTGAGCCACCCAGGCAGGCACCCCCGCCTTCCCTCCTTTCTATCTCAGTTCACACAAATATATTCCAATGTGTCTCACAGATTTACTTATCCTCGTGCAACACTTCTGATAAATTCCATCCATCCCATTTGTTTTCCTGTCTTCTGTAGCAGAACTGGGTGTTCCCAAAACAATCAGCAGGTGTACTTTCCATGGGTACTTACTCTAGATTGCTGCTTGCCTCCCTCAGCACCTCCCAATTTCAAATAATTACCAAGCCTTGCCCATGTTTCACTTCCTATTTCTTGAATCTGGATATTCTTCCCTATTCCCATCAAACCAACCCATAGCGTGCCTTGCTGAGATTGTAGCCAGAGTCTTTCTAACTGGTCTCCCTCTTTCCAGTCCTTTTTCTCCCCCCACTCTTTCCAGTCTTAACCATTTAAAACGTCCTCCTGATACAATCAGTGATCTATCTGGAAACACAATCTTACATACCACTCTGCTGCTCCTTCAAGGATTCCCTTTTGCCCTCAGGATGACTTCCAAGTTCCTTAGCAGGCTAAATACGGCCCCTCAAAGGCTGAGGTCTCTACCCCATCATCCACTACTCCCTGCCTTCACTGGACCATCCTGGAACAGGAATGTTTGGGCATCTCGGTAGTCCTGCTGCCGTTCCCTGTCCCAGAGTCTTCCTGAGACTGTCCACTGTCGAGTAAAGAGTCATTCCTCCCTTCTGCTCCCCATACAAGCCAAATTAAACCTTACCCTGGCCTCAAACCCTCTACTATGCTGCAGCAGCCCTTTATTTCAGAGATGAGCTCTCTGACTCAGAGGTCAGGGCTAATCCATGATATGTACCCCTCCACACTCCTCTCTGGCTGCACTTCCCCAAGGGGCCATCCCTTTTCTTGTTCAAAGTTAACTCCTTGACCTCCCTTTGACCCCTTGGTTATTCCCTTCTATCCAGCAGGGAAAGCCTCTCCTGAGTGTCAGCTCTTGAGAGAGCTGGGATGGTTCAGTGCAGTGCTCCCCAAGCTCGCCAGAGCCTAAGAATCACCTGGGTTACTTGTTTTCTAGGCTTTTCCTCTCCAGAACCTGACTCAGGACAATTTGGAGGAAGCCCAAGAATCCATTTTTAACAAGCACCCCATTGATAATCTTTAGGAGATGAACTGCCTTGGACAAGGTTTTAACTCACCAAACCTTGTTTTCCTCGTGTGTAGAAATGAGGAAAGAATGCCTTAGACAATTCGTGATAATATCCCCTGGCCCCCTCAAAAAGCACCTAGTAAGGGATTTTAAAATATTTTTAATCAAACATTGCTGCTGCTGTTATCACTGGCTCCTTTTTCAGAAATATCTGCCTTTTGACTTACTCTTTCTTTTTCCAAGAAGCTTCCAGAATAAATTGTCCTCCTCTGCTCCCCCAGCCTCCACTTGCTTTTAGTTCACAAAATATTTTAATTGATTGATTTTTTTCTGATAAAGAAGTAATACCAACTATCTCAGAATATCACGAAGAAGTAATAGGCCCTCCAACACCCTTCCTCCCAATACCACCACTGTTGTCAGCTTGGTGAATGTTCTTCTAGGTTACTGCTCATGAACATAGTAACCCGCTTTTCTAAACAAAAAAAATAAGATTCTAGGGGTGCCTGGGTGGGTTAAGCCTCTGTCTTTGGCTCAGGTCATGATCTCAGGGGCCTGGGATTGAGTCCCACATCAGGCTCTCTGCTCAGCAGGGAGCCTGCTCCCCGCCCCCTGCCTGCCTTTCTGCCTACTTGTGATCTCTGTCTGTCAAATAAATAAAATCTTAAAAAAAAAATTCTAGTCTAAACCTCTTTTCCACTTAGTGACTACATATCTCATCAAATCTTGCTTTTGCCTCCACCTCTGCGTGATATGGCTAAGGTCACCAGTCATTTCCTAATTGCTGAATCCACCGACTCCTGCAGCCCTAATCTGAGTGTGTGACCCTGGATTTCTCTTTCTCTCGTCACTCTCTTGCTCGGATTTCTCTCCTCCAGCCTCCCTGACTGGCTTCAGCAGTGACATCAGGTACACGGAATCACTTCCTCAAGCTCTACCCTCCGGGCATTTTGCAAGGATTGCCTGGAGAAACCCATTCATCTCTGGACTTCTCTTGCAGTCCTACCAACTCTCCTCTAGCAGCGGCTTTGTCAATACAGGTCTACTCATTTTACTGCCTTGCCTGAGATCCTTCAATGAGACCCTCCCCCACTGCCTTCGAAAACACAGTTTCTTGGCCTGGCTCTTGTGGGGAACTGGGAATTGCCTAGGATTTGTAGTCAGAAAGTCCTGGGTTGACATTCCTCACTCACTAACATACCAACAGTGTGAATTTAGGAAATAACCTAACTTCCAAGCTTGCATCTCTCATCTGTAACCTAGGAAAATAAGACCCTAAAGCTGTATGGCTGAGAGTCAAGAGTTTATTAAGTGCCCAGACAGCAATGGCAAGAGTGAGCACTTTTTTTAAAAAAATATTTTATTTACTTATTTGACAGAGAGAGATCACAAGTAGGCAGAGAGGCAGGCAGAGAGAGAGGGGGAAGCAGGCTCCCTGCTGAGCAGAGAGCCCGATGCGGGGCTCGATCCCAGGACCCTGAGATCATGACCTGAGCCAAAGGCAGAGGCTTTAACCCACTGAGCCACCCAGACGCCCCAAGAGTGAGCACTTTAACAACCTGCTCTAATTCATCCTTTGTCCTCCCACCTGCAGTCAGGTTTTCCATCTACCTGTGGTTCCCAGAACCCCACTCTGGTTATGCAGTTGCCTACAGTGCTCTACCCCTTCCCCCTTGTTTGTCTACCTAAGACCCTGCTCATCTCCAACGGTGAAGGTTAGCCGCCTCCTCTCAAACCTTTCTGCGCCTCCACAGGTGGAAGTCACTCCTCCTTTGGAAAGCCTCCAGACCCTACACATTCTGCTGTGATAGCATCTATGTCTAATAGTATACTAATCAGCTCAGTTTTCACCGGACTGACACCGTTTAAGGCCAGACCTTATTCCTCTTTGTGTCCCTCATGCCCAGCAAGAAGTAACCAGTAAGTGTGGGTTGCAAAAATCAATCTGATACAAATTTCATTGCTGTAAGACCAAGTGAGGGGTTAAGTGTGAGGTTCAAATGTGGGGGAGAGGATTCGGGGTAATCTATTTATGCGAGGCAACTAGGTTCAGAGGAAACCCTGCCCCCTATGCCAGGCGTTTTCTTCTCTCAGACTTGGCAACCTCCATCTCCCCAGCCCTCACTGGGGGTGCTCCAGGAAGTGGTCACAAAGAGACTCATAAAGGCCACAGTTTGGGAGAGGCTGTGGTTGGGGTGAAGGGGAGGTGTCTACACAAATGAGCCTCCTCACAGCTCAACGCTCAGGTGAGGCACTGTCGGGCCTCCGGCGATGGGAGTGAACCACTTGGCCTCAGTTTCCCAGGAGGTGAAGCCTCCGGCTGCGGGCCTGGGCATTAGGGAGGCTGGTGGTGAGGAGGCTCACTGGCCTGGCTTCCACAACGAGCACGGTTGCAGGCCGAAGGGGTGGGGGGTGGAGGGGGGGGCTTGGCCCTCAGGCTCTCGCTTCTTCCTGGTCTTTGACGCCTGGGTCGCAGAGGCCAAGCTCAGAGCTCGGGGCGGGGTGGGGGACGGGGGCACTTGAGACCTGCCCAGCCACGGCCAAGGCTACAGCGGCACCACCCAGAAGGCTTCCATTGGGTGGTATCTGCCTGAGAGGCGAGACTTTCCCCTTTCCTTGTATCCCATTGAACGAAATCCAGTCAGAGGCGGGATTCCGTGCTCCACAGGTGGGGAGGGTTGCTTTGGTCCGGCTCGCCTTTGCAGTTCTGGATTTAACCGCCTCTGTCACTGTGGGGTTTTGAGGGTTTTAATGTTGGGACTCCTCCTCACCAATTAAATATCATGTTTTTAAAAATTCACTTTCCCTTCTGATTTCCTAGCCTCTGACCAGGCCCAAATTCCATCCTCAGTCACAGGATCATTTAAAGATAATACATCAGAAGTGTCTTTGTTTAAAAAAAAAAAAAAAGTGTTTTTGTTTTTAAATTGTGCTAAAATACACATAACATAAAAATTTACCATTTAACCACCTTTTTTTTTTTTTTTTTTTTAAAGTAGGCTCCACTCCCAGCATGGAGCCCAATGTGGACCCTGAACCCACGACTCTGAGATCAAGGCCTAAACTGACATGGAGTCTGATGCTTAAAAGACTGAGCTGCCCAGACACCTCACACACACACCCCGTTTTAACCATATACATGAAGTACACTTAAGTGGCATTATGTATATTCACACTGCTGCCCAGCCATCACCAAGAAGCTTTTGATGTATAGGGTAAAATTTTAAAAAACAGTACATGCTTGTCATTAAAGGTAAGCAAGCCAAAAGTTAATGAACGAAAAATGAACAAATGAACTGTTTTCCACTACCAGGAGGTAATCACATTAACAGCTATGTACCCTTCCTTCTGCATGTTTCTCTGATAACCATACAAGCCAATATCCACATATTTGAGGCTCTTACTTTGTGCTCTTACAAAGATAGGGTAATACTACCCGTAATAGGGGCGCCTGGGTGGCTCAGTGGGTTAAAGCCTCTGCCTTCAGCTCAGGTCATGATCCCAGGGTCCTGGGATCGAGCCCCGCATCGGGCTCTCTGCTCAGCAGGGAGCCTGCTTCCCTTCCTCCCTCTCTGCTTGCCTCTCTGCCTACTTGTGATCTCTGTCTGTCAAATAAATAAATAAAAAATCTTTAAAAAAAAAAAAAAAATACTACCCGTAATACTTATAAACTTACAGACATCTCTTTGTATACATGGGTTAATCACTTTTTTAATAATAGCACAATAGTCCATAGTATGGACATATCGCCATTTATCCGGTGTTTTCACTCTTGAGGGACTTTTGGTTTGTTCCCATTTCAACACTACAAATAATGTTACAATAAACATCCTTACAGGGGCACCTGGCTGGCTCAGTCCTTAGAGCATGCAGCTCTTGATCTCAGGGTTGTGAGTGTGAGGCCCACAGTGGGTGAAGAGATTACTTAAAAATAAAATCTTCAGGGTCGCCTGGGTGGCTCAGTTGGTTGAGCATCTGCCTTTGGCTCAGGTCATGATCCCAGGGCCCTGGGTTAGAGCCCTGCATTGCTCCTTGCTCAGGGGGATCCTGCTTCTCCCTCTGCCTGCTGCTCCCCCTGCTTGTGCTCTCTCTCTCTCTTTGTCAAATAAATAAATTTTAAAAAGAGAAGAAAAAAAATTTTTTAATAAAAAAGAGAAGAAGAAGGAGGAGGAGGAGAAAGGGGAGGGAGGGAGGAGGAGGAGGAGGAGGAGGGAAAGAATTTAGTCAGAAGGGCATTATTTGCCTGTGTCCGGACTTGAATTCCAGTGAAGAGAGTTCCAGACCTATTATACCCGCTTTGTCAGCTCTCTTCAGGTCCCCTTCCCTGCATTTCCTCCGTCCTCCTTCCAGTGATGGGGGTTATATAGGTTATTACAATCTAGTCTAGTATCTTTGTTCCTGCCTTAGACCCTAAACTCCTTAAGAACAGGTGCTGTCTTATTCATTTTCTTATCCCTGCAGGCAAGCACAGTTAGTTCTTGGCACACAATAAGCACTTGATTGTGGAGTGAATGGGCTGGTGTGGGGAAAGGTAGATGGTAGAAAGGCTGAGTTCCCAGGAGGGGGAGGGCCCAAGAAAGGCGAATGCGATTCCTTCTTCCTTCCTCCTCTATTCCTCTAGCTATTACGAAAGGAGAGGGAGAGGAAGGGGTACTGGGTGGGTCAGAGGACAGGATTCCAATTCTTTGAGGAGGGCTTGGGGATGTGTGAAGAGGGAACTTCTCTACGGTTTTTGTGGAGATCTGCTTGTGTTTTAGTCCCAGTCTCATGATCCATTCAAAATCTTCCCCTTTTTAGGAGCACTGAGGTGAGATAATGGAAACAAGGCAGGTTTGGAGGCAGGAGTCCTGGGTATCAATCCAGATTTGCTCCTGGTGATTTTGTAGAATGGTTATTTAAACCCTTGACTCTCAGTTATAGATCTCTGAAATGGGAGGTTCCTCTTCGCATGAACCTTGTGAAGATTAAAAGAGATGTTAATATAAAGTTCCTGGCAAAGCGTATATGCTACAAAGAATCAAGCTACATCAGTTCCTCCCTCTGCCCCCCCACCATGGCTCTTCTGGCCACACTCATCTCTTTCTTTCCCCAAATCATACAAATCACAAAATGTTGGCTTGCAGACATATATGATCTTTTATTGTCATCCTGTGGTTGTTTGGTACATTTTCTCTTAAAATGTGGAGGTACCAGAGATCAGGCATTGTTACCAGTTGTGAATGCACCCTGGAAAAGCTGTTTGTGCCGCCTCCTCACTCTCTGTGGCACTTCAGCTCCATACAGATGGTATGTGATAGATCGAAAGGGAGTGGAGTGGGGTCCAAAGAGAGTCCCGATACGAAAAAAGAAATGACTCATGTGTTTATAGGCATAACAATGCAGAATATTTGACTTTCAGACTAGCAAAAATGGGGGTGGCCCCTACTTTCAAAGAATCTGCAGTTGAGAGGAGATAGATAAATATTTTAAAAGGTACACAACAGGGGCGCCTGGGTGGCTCAGTTGGTTGGGCGACTGCCTTCTGCTCAGGTTGTGATCCTGGAGTCCGTGGATTGAGTCCACATTGGGCTCCCTGCTCAGCAGGGAGTCTGCTTCTCCCTCTGACCCTCCCCTCTCTCATTCTCTCTTTCCCAAATAAATAAATAATCTAAAATAAATGACTAAATAAATGAAAGGTACACAACAATTCAAGTGTACATTCTAAAAAAAGATAAAGAAGCCACAAAAATTGAGAATCCCATCACATTCTTAATTACTCATCTGGCTCTTTAATGATGGATGTTTGGTTTTTTTTCAGTTTTTGCCTTTACAATGGCTTTACAATACATCTTACCTGTAATTAGCTCATTTTTATTATTAAAATTTTAAAAATTTTATTATAAACATTTTAAAATTCAGGTATGATGTGCATATGGTGAAATGAACAGATTTTTAGTGAATCTATCAATGAAGTTTATTTATTTATTTATTTATTTTTAAAATATTTTATTTATTTATTTGACAGAGAGAGAGAGAGATCACAAGTAGTCAGAGGCATACAGAGAGAAAGGGGGAAGCAGGCTCCCTGCTGAGCAGAGAGCCCAATTCGGGGCTCGATCTCAGGATCTTATTTATGTTTTTATTAAGATTTTATTTATTTATTTGACAGAGAGAGCTCGAGCACAAGCAGGGGGATCACAGGGGGAACAGCAGGCAAAGGGAGAAGCAGGCTCCCTGCTGAGCAGAGAGCCCAATGTGGGCTTTGATCCTGGGACCCTGGGCTCATGACCCCAGCTGAAGGTAGACACCTAACCCATAGAGCCATCCAAGTGTCCCTATTAATGAAGTTTAACAAATACATACTGTCGTGTCATCCACACCTGTATCAAAATATAAAATGTTGGGGCGCCTGGGTGGCTCAGTGATCGCTGCCTTTGGCTCAGGTCATGATCTCGGGGTCCTGGGATCGAGTCCCATATTGGGCTCTCTGCTTGGTGGGGAGCCTGCTTCCCTCTCTCTCTCTCTGTCTGCCTCTCTGCCTACTTGTGATCTCTCTCTGTCAAATAAATAAATAAAATCTTAAAAAAAAATATGTTTCCTTCACCCTAGGAAGTTCCCTTTGCCCCCTTTCATTCAGCCTCCCTTTCCCCCCACCAAACACCCACTGATCTAAGGACTATCAGCATAGAGTATTTTTGCCTTTTTAAAAACATCATACAGGGGCGCTTGGGTGGCTCAGTGGGTTAAAGCCTCTGCCTTCAGCTCGGATCATGATCTCGGGGTCCTGGGATCGAGCCCCGCATCTGGCTCTCTGCTTGGGGTAGAGGAGCCTGCTTCCTCCTCTCTCTCTGCCTTCCTCTCTGCCTACTTGTGATCTCTGTCTGTCAAATAAATAAATAAAATCTTTAAAAAAATAAAAATAAATAAAAACATCATACAAATGCACTCATTGAGTATAGCCTACTTTGTGCCTGGCTTTTTGCATTTCCCATAATATCTATGTAATCCATCCATGTTCTTGCACGGATCAGTAGGTTTTTTTTTTTTTTTTTTTTTTTTTTTTTCTGGGTAAGGTTCCATTGCAGATTGTACACAAATTTTGGACCTTTGGGGTTTTCCCAGATTGGGGCTATTAGAAATAAAGCAACTATGAACATTCTTGTACAGCATTTTTATGGGCATGTATCTTCATTTCTCTTGAGTAAATACTTAGGAACGTAAAAGCTTGTCATAGAGTCCTTTTGTTTAACTTTATTAAAAGATACAAGACTGGGACACCTGGGAGTCTCAGTCAGCTAAGTGTCTGACTCTTGATTCTGGCTCTTGTCAGGATCTCAGGGTCATGGATTGGAGCCCCAAGAGGGCCTGAACACTCAGCAGGGACTCTGCTTGAGGTTCTCTCTCTCCCTCTCTCTCTGTCCCTCCTGCAGCTCACGCGAACTCTCTCACTAAATAAATAAAATCTTAAAAAAAAAACATAGAAAATTGATTTCCAAAGTGATTGTTTTATATTCCTTTTTTTTTTTTTTTAAGTAATCTCCACACTCAAAGTGGGGCTTGAACTCATGATCCAGAGATCAAGCTTAGCATGTCCTACTAAGTGAGCCAGCCAGGTGCCCCAGTTGTTTTATATTCTTATGTATAGGCAATGGATGAGAGTTCAGGTGGTTCCACATCCTTACAAACATTTATAGTTTATAATCTTTTTACTTTTAGACACTCTAATGGATGTACACTGGTTTCTCATTGTGGTTTTACTCTGCATTTTCCCCTAATGACTATTGATGTTGAAACATTTTTCATATACATATTGACCATTGACAATGCACGTATCTTCCTTTGTAAAGTGTTTAAATCTTTTACTCATGTTTGTTGTTGTTGCCTTTGTTTTATTCATTGTCAAATTATAGAAGTTGTTTGTATACTCCACATCCAAATCCTTTGTCACAGACATATTGCAAACATTCTAATAAAGAACTTAAAAAAAATTATTCAAGGGGTGCCTGGGTGGCTCAGTGGGTTAAAGCCTCTGCCTTCGGCTCAGGTCATGATCCCAGGGTCCTGGGATTGAGCCCTGCATCGGGCTCTCTGCGCAGCAGGGAGCCTGCTTCCCCCACTCTCTCTGCCTACTTGTGATCTCTGTCGAACAAACAAAAAAATAATAAAATAAAATAAAATAATTCGGGAAGACAAAATCTGATTTTTCCACACATTACTAAAAATCATGGCCCAGGGCACCTGATGGCTTGTGCATTAAGTATCTGCCTTCAGCTTGGGTCATGTTCCCAAGGTCCTGAGATCGAGTCCTGCATCAGGCTCCCTGCTCAGCTGGGAGTCCATTTGTTCCTCTCCCTCTCCCCCCTGCTTATGTGCTCTCTCTCTCAAATAAATAAATAAAATCTTAAAAAAAAATCATTGCCCAAATTGTGAGGTCTAGCCCCAAGAACTTCACATCATTGTCTTTGTATTCAGAAAGCAAGGGCAAAGTATATAATTTCTTTTCTTTTCTTTTTTTAAAGATTTATTTATTTATTTATTTATTTGACAGACAGAGGTCACAAGTAGGTGGAGAGGCAGGCAGAGAGAGAGAGGGGGAAGCATGTGCCCTCCCCCCGCCCCCGCCGCTTAGCAGAGCGCCGCAGGGCTTGATCCCCGGACCCCGGGATCACGACCTGAGCTGAAGGTAGAGGCTTTAACCTATTGAGCCACCCAGGTGCCCCCAAAGTACCTAATTTCTTTCAGGGACCCAGGAACTATTAGAGAAACAGTTTGTAAACTTTCCGTTTGTAAAAGCTATTTCAGAAAACAAACAAACAAACAAACAAAACCTATTTCAGAAGATTTCTTTGAATGTTCTGGAAAGAACTAAGTAAATGTTAATTCCTTTTCTTCTAAGTTTTGGACCCAAAGAAGAAAGTTCAGAATCCCAACTGTGTCTCCCAGTCCTCCACACCTTACCAAACCCCTAGAGTGTGAGGCCCCTGTAGTCCACACTTCTTCATTTTTCTTGGTCCTGTCCTCTTCATTCTGGCTTCTGCTTAGATTTCTTCGGGAACTCTGCGCTGGTCAGGATCACGAACATACATACCCAGTATTGTCTCTTCTAATGGCATCCTCTTCATCTTTACCTCTCAGTGGCTTTCACCGCACTCACAACCCTTTCATTTTACTTGTTTTGCTCAGTTCCTTTGGATTTACTGTGTGTGTGTGTGTTGAATTTGGTATATATCCATGGTTTGTTTTTTTTTTAAGATTTTATTTATTTATTTGACAGAGAGAGAGACTGAGATCACAAGTAGGCAGAGAGGCAGGCAGAGAGAGAGGGGGAAGCAGGCCCCTTGCTGAGCAGAGAGCCTGATGCGGGGCTCAATCCCAGGACCCTGAGATCATGACCTGAGCCAAAGACAGAGGTTTAACCCACCGAGCCACCCAGGTGCCCCTATATCTATGTTTTTATGAAGACATTCATTTTATTTTATTCCTTAAAAGTAAACTCTAGGGACACGTGATTGGTTCAGTCAGTTAAGCGACTGCCTTTGGCTCAGATAAACCCCAAGTGGGGCTTCCTGCTCAGTGGGGAGTCTGCTTCTCCCTCATCCTCTGCGCCCCCACCCCTTGTGCTCAAGCTCTCGCTCTTAATTAAATAAAATTTTTATTTTTTATTTTTTAAAGATTTTATTTACTTATTTATTATTATTTTTAGACGATGTATTTGTTTATTTATTTGTCAGAGAGAGAGAGTGTGAATGAGAGTGGCATGCAGAAGGAGAAGCAGGAGCCCCCCGCTGAGCAAGGAGCCCGATGTGGGACTGGATCCCAGGATTCTGGGATCATGACCTGAGCTGAAGGCAGACGCTTTACCCACTGAGGCACCCAGGCGCCCCATAAACAAAATCTTTAAAAAATAAAAATAAAAGAAAATAAACTCTATGCCCATTGTGGTGCTCAAACTTATGACTCTGAAGTCAAGAGTTGGCATGCTCTACCCACTGAGCCAGCCAGACACCCCTTTACCAAGTCTTTTTAAAAATTTTTTTAAAAAGATTATTTATTTAATTGACAGAGAGAGGGAGAGAGAGAGGGAACAGAAGCAAGGGGAGTGGGAGATGGAGAAGCAGGCTTCCCGCTGAGCAGGGATCATGACCTGAGCCGAAGGCAGATGCTTAACAACTGAGCCACCAGACAACCTTACCAAGACTTTTTTTTTAAAGATTTTTATTTATTTGTTTGTTTGTTTGTTTGAGAGCGAGTGAGAGAGAGCATGAGAAGGAGAAGGTCAGAAGGAGAAGCAACTCTTGGTGGAGCTGGGAGCCCCATGTGGGACTTGATCGAGGGACTTCGGGAGCCAAAGGCAGTGGCTTAACCAACTAACCTCCCAGGTGCCCCACCTTACCAAGACTTTTTTTTTTTTTTTAAAGATTTTATTTATTTATTTGAGAGAAAGACAGTGAGAGAGAGCATGAGAGAGCAGAAGGTCAGAGGGAGAAGCAGACTCCCCATGGAGCTGGGAGCCAGATGTGGGACTCCATCCCAGAACTCCAGGATCATGACCTGAGCAAAAGGCAGTTGCTTAACTAACTGAGCCACCAAGGCACCCCTTACCAAGACTTTTTAAAGAATTCCTTTATTTAGCATGTTTTAAGACTTTGTGTGAATTGTTTCTCTCTGAATGTATCATTCTATAGCTTGCTTTTTCAGTTAACATTATATATGAGATGAATCCATGTTTGCACAAATAGTTCATTTATTTTCATTGTGAGAAGGGATCCATGGTACACATATGCTACAGTTTATCCCCTCCACTGACCTTTAGTTTTTTCTATAATGAATGTTCTGGGGCTTCTCTGGTGCCTTGTGGGAGTTCCCCTAGAATATGTTTATAGGAGTGGAATTACTGCACATTGCTACCTCATGATGCTAAATTGTTCTCTGAAGTGGCCCTATTATTGTAGAGTTCTGCTCCCCCACCCCCCAGCCCAAGCCCGTGTGCCTTATACAGCTCTAATTTTCTTTGACTCCCTTTGCTGACTCACTTTCCTCTGAATACTGGCGTGTTTAAGAACTGTATCTGGGCTGCTTGCTCTGTTTTTTTTTTTTTTTTTTTTTTTAAGATTTTATTTATTTATTTGACAGAGAGACATCACAAGTAGGCAGAGACTCAGGCAGAGAGAGAGGGGGAAGCAGGCTCCCCGCCGAGCAGAGAGCCCAATTTGGGGCTCAATCCCAGGACCCTGAGATCACAATCTGAGCCAAAGGCAGAGGCCTAATCCACTGAGCCACCCAGGCGCCCCTGCTTGCTCTGTTTTTACTGCCTTCTTAATCACTGTAGTTTCATCTCATCCCAGGATTTCAAATATCATCTGTACACAAATAACCCCAAACATGCATCTACATATTTTCATCATTTAAAAAATAGCATACCCAGACAGGTACTCAGATACATTGCAGGTGGAATTGCAAAACTGGTCATGTTTTTCTGAAGGGCAATATGGCAATTTCTGTCCAAATTAAAAAATGTGAAAAAAAAAAAAAAAAAAATGTGTACATCCAGGGGTACCTGGTTGGCTTGGTCAGTGGATCGGGCACCTCTTGATCTCAGGCTTTAAGTTCTCATGCTCTCTCTCAAATAAACAGATAAAATTGTTAAAAATAATAATAAATAAATAGAGGTACGTGAGTGGCTTGTTTGGACTCCTGGTCTCACTCAGGTGGTAATCTCATGGGGCAAGGGATCCCGCCCTCAGACGGCAGTTGGCTTGAAGATTCTCTCTGTCTTTCCCACCCCACGCACTTACACAAGCGCTCTCTCTCTTAAATAAATAAATCTTAAAAAAATCTTAAAAAATATATATATATGTATATATATATATATACCCAGCAGTCCCACTTCTAGGAATGTGTCCAAAAATAACTTGCATACCTGTAAGATTACTTACTATATTCAAAATTATGTAGTGCAGCATCTATTTTAAAAACAGAAAAACATAAATAATCTATCAGTAGGGAACTGGTTAAGAAGCACTGTGTGTTGGGGCACCTGGGCGGCTCAGTCAGTTAAGCGGTTAAGTGTCTGCTTTCAGCTCAGGTCATTATCCCAGGGTCCTGGAATGGAGCCCATGTTGGACTTCCTGCTCAGTGGGGAGCCTGCTTGTGCATGCTCTCTCTCTCTCTTTCAGTCAAATAAATAAATAAAATCTTAAAAAAAAAAAAAAAAGCATTGTCTATCCATACAATGGAGTACCATTAAAAAATAAAAAGACACGAGGCTCCTGGGTGGCTGATTCAGTTTGGCATCCAGTTCTTGCTTTGGGCTCAGGTCTGATGGTCCTGATATCTGGGCCCTGGTAGGGCTGCACACTCAGCGGGAAGTCTGCTTGAGTTTCTTTCTCCCTCCCCCTCCATCCTCCCCTCTGTTTTTTCTCTCTCAAATAAATAAATAAATCTTTAAAATAAAAAATAGAAAAACACAGAAAGCTCTTAAGATGTCCTTATGGGCAGGTATCCATGGTACATGGTTAAGTGTAAAAAAGCAAGGTGTGGGGAAGCATATGTCAAAATTTGTGTAAGAGGGAAAATGTATATATTAGACATTATTATATTAATTAATGTTTGCTTGCATAGGCATAACATGTTTTTGGAAAAATAAGCAAGGAACTAATATCAGTGGTTGCCTGTCAGGGATGGGAGGAGGGTGATAGACTTCTTACCATTTTGAAGCTCTTGAATTTTGAACTAAATCGAAACATAAAACAAAAATAAGAACAAAAAAACACATAAAACAAATAATAAATCCAAATGAGACAAAACAAATGAAATTGGAAAACTCAAAATAAAAAACTGAAAAATAAATGACAGGAATAATTCCTTCACCTTTGTTAAGATAAAAAATTGAAAATTATATCAGTCCTTGAATAAGGGTGTTTACTACCATTTTAACTCAGCATGTTCTTTTCTTTTCTTTCTTTTTTAAAAAGTTTTATTTATTTATTTGACAGAGAGATATCACAAGTAGGCAGAGAGGCAGACAGAGAAGTAGGTTCCCTGCTGAGCAGAAAGCCCAACTGGGGGCTCCATCCCAGGACCCTGGGATCATGACCTGAGCCAAAGGCAGAGGCTTTAACCCACTGAGCCACCCAGGCACCCCCTTGTTATTTTCTTTTTAAACGTTTTATCTTTCTTTATATATTTGTCTTTCATTTATTAAAATAAGGTAAAATAAGGACATAATTACTCGATAAATGTAATTTGGTCAAAGAAGTTGACCAAATCTTGGTTTAAGCAGGAAAGCCCAATCTCCAAGACTTTTTTCGTGGTTAGACACAATCCCTTGTTGCTTTATAAATCTCAGGATGTCCTCTAGTGTCCATATGGGTTCAAAGTCTGACAGAATGGGAGGGGATACTTGCACATGATGAGTCAGATAAAGGGCTAGCATCCAAAATCCATCAAGAATTTATGAAATTTGGACCCCTGGGTGGCTCAGTGGGTTAAGCCTCTGCCTTTGGCTCCGGTCATGATCTCAGGGTCCTGGGATTGGGCCCTGCATCAGGCTCTTTGCTTGGCAGGGAGCCCGCTTTCTCTTCTCTCTTTCTGCCTGCCTCTCTGCCTACTTGTGTTCTCTGTCAAATAAATAAATAAAAATCTTTAAAAAAAAAAAGAATTTATAGGGACTCCTGGGTGGCTCAGTTGGTTGAGCGGCGGCCTTCGGGTCAGGTCATGATCCCAGCGTCTTGGGATCGAGTCCCACATCGGGCTCCTTGCTTGGCAGGGAGCCTGCTTCTCTCTCTGTCTCTGCCTGCCACTCCATCTGCCTGTGCTCACTCTCTCTCTATGACAAATAAATAAATAAAATCTCTTAAAAAAAAGAATTTATGAAATTCAACATTCAAGGAACAAACAATCTAATCAAGAGATGGGCAGAAAACATGAACAGACATTGCTACAAAGAAGACATCCAAATGGCCAACAAACACGTGAAAAAGTGCCATAACTTGGCATAACTTGGCACAAATCAAAACCACAACGAGATAACACCTCACACCAGTGAGAATGGCTAAAATTAACAAGTCAAGAAGCGACAGATATTGGCAAAGATGCAGAGAAAGGGAAACCTCCTACACTGTTGGTGGGAGTGCAAGCTGGTGTAGCCACTCTGGAAAACAGTATGGAGGTTCCTCAAAAAAGTTGAAAATAGAGCTACTCTACCACCATAGCAATTGCACGGCTGTGTATCTACCCCCAAATGCAAATGTAGTGATGCAAAAGGGCACGTGCACCCCAATGTTTATAGCAGCAATGTCTACAATAGCCAAGCTATGGAAAGAGCCCAGATGTCCATCAACAGATGAATGGATAAAGAAAAAGTGGCATATATACACAATGGACTATTACGCAGCCACTAAAAATTGAAACCTTGCCATTTGCTATGATGGGGATGGAACTAGAGAATATTATGCTAAGTGAAATAAGTCAGTCAGAGAAAGACAATTATCACATGATCTCACTGATATGTGGTATTTGAGAAACAAGGCAGAGGATTATAGGGGAAAAGAGGAAAAAAAAAAAAAACGAAACAAGGTGAAGCCAGAGAGGGAGACAAACCATAAGAGACTCTTAATATCAGGAAACAAACCAAGGGTTGCTGGAGTGGAGGGGGGTGGGAGGAATGGTGTGGCTGGGTGATGGGCAGCATATGTTGTGGGGAGTGCTGCATATTTTGTAAGACTGATGAATCACAGATCTGTGCCCCTGAAACAAATAACACATTAAATGTTAATAATAAAAAATTAAATTAAAATTTAGACATTATCTAAAAAAAAATTTGTCTTTCGTTCATTAAAGGGTAAAATAAGGGCATGATTACTCAATAAATGCAATTTGTTTGGTCAAGGAAGTCGACCAAATCTTGGTTTAAGCAGGAAAGCCCAATCTCCAAGACTTTTTTGGTAGTTAGACACAACCCTTGTAACTTTATAAATCTCAGGATGCCCTCTAGTGTCCATGTGGGTTCAAAGTCCCAGTGATTCAAAAATAAATCACTTGGGTGGTTTTAGTCTAGGACATCTTACTGAAGCCCTTTGCCAAAATGCCAAGACTATCATTGTTAGCCCATTCTTTTATCTTTGTTAGCTGGCTTATAATTGTCAGGCTATGAAAAAAAAAATTATCAGGCTACGTTACCCTATCTTTGGACCAGAAAGTATGCTCAGTGTTCCTCCAGTCACATCATAGGTCCCAGCAGCTGAGGTATGATACAGCAAGGAGGTCAATGTTGTGAGGGTCTGGGAAGGGTCTGAGGGGCAGGAGCCCATCTGTAGAGTCCCAGGAAGCCCCAGGTGCTGTGTGTAAAGCACTGCTTCTGGATGACCCTCTTAGACCTCCGCATCTGGGTGTGACCGGGGTGCCTGCCCTTCCTGGAACCCAAGGCAAATCCACACTGGATATCTGCGGTGGGAGTAGGGTTCTGGAGTGGGGGCAGGTATGGTTTAGTTTATCCTACACCTCTGCCTCAGTCCTTTTCCAGACCTCTTCTGATACTAGAAACCAAACCAGACAGGCTTAGGACTACGGTTCTCAAAGTGTGGACTTGGGGCAAACTGGGAAGCTCCCAAGCTGGGAACTTGTGAGAAATGCAGATTTCAGACCCTACAGAATGAGAAAGCCCAGGGGTCAGGGCCCAGCACTCTGCTTTTTAACATGCTCTTTAGCAGGATTTTGCTTTTCAGAAAAAATCAGGCTCTCTCATGTTTCAACATGTAGTAGCTGTGACTTCTGAATAGTCAGAATTCAGGACACTTTAACCCGGAAGCACCTGGCACCTCAGTCGGCTTCATCTGAATCCAGGCCTGGTCCAGGCAAAGACACTCACGTCCTGGATTCTGAGCCGCATTCACTTGTGCTGGGTGTCCTTTGGATTTCTACTCATGCCTCAAATGCAGCTCACATGTTATTTCTTTTATGAGGTTTTGGGACTCTTGGTCAGAGCTGGTGGTCTACATATCTGTCCATCAAGCATGCATGCATGTTGCACTTACCATTTGTGTTTCCTTACCCATCGAAATGCAAATCAAAACCACTTTGAGATGTTACGTCATACCAGCCAGAATAGGCAGTACTAAAAAGATAAGAGGGTGCCTGACTGGCTCAGTCGGTAGAGCACGCCACTCTTGATCTTGGGGTTGTAAGTTTGAGCCCCATGTTGGGTATAGAGTTTGCTTCAAAAAAAAAAAAAAAGGATAAGAAATGACAAGTGTTGGGGATGATGTGGAGAGAAGCGAATCCTCATGCATTTTTTTTTTTAAGATTTTATTTATTTGACAGACAGAGATCACAAATAGGCAGAGAGGCAGGCAGAGAGAGAGAGGGGGAAGCAGGCTCCCCGCTGAGCAGAAAGCCTGATGTGGGGCTCGATCCCAGGACCCTGAGATCATGACCTGAGCTGAAGGCAGAGGCTTAACCCACTGAGCCACCCAGGTACCCCCCTCATGCATTATTAGCAGAAATGTAAATCGGTGCAGCCACTGTGGAAAACAGTATGGAGATTCCTCAAAAAATTAAAATAGAACTATCGGTAATTCCACTGCTGGGTATTTTTGCTGAATAGTTTTTGACAGTTGACTCAATCTTCTACCTTGTTATAGATATATTCAAATTGTCTGTTTCTTCTGATTCTTTAGTAGTTTGTGTCTTTCTACAAATTTGTCTATTTTATCTAAGTAAGTTAATATTTTGGCATATAATTGTTCATCATAATTGCATAATTTCTCTTTATTTCTGTAGTCAGTCATAATATCCCCTCTTTCATTGCTGACCCTAGTAATTTGAGACTTCTCCCTTTTTTATTTTTTGAGTTTAGTTGAAAATCCCTTTTTTATTTTTTGAGTTTAGTTGAAGGATCACATGTGATTTAGTTTTATATAGTTATTTTATTATTTTCTTTATTTCATTAATTTCCACTGTATTCTTTACTTTTTCCTTCCATTTGGTTTAGTTTGCTTCTCTTTTTTCTTTGACTTAATGTAGATGGTGAGGTAATTGATTTGAGATAATCCTTTCCTTTTTCTTTTTTTGAGAGAGAGAGGGAGAGTATACACACACACACACACACACACATGTGCATGTGGATGCACGCAAGCAGGGGGAGGAGGGGCAGAGGGAGAGGGAGAATCTCAAGCAGGCTCCACACTCATCACTGAGCCCAATGCAGGACTCAATCTTGCAACCCTGAGATCATGACCTGAACCCAAATCAGGAGTCAGGCACTTAACCCACTGAGCCACCCAGGCACCTCTGAGATGTTTCTTTTTTAATATAAGCATTTACAGCTATATATTTGCCTCTCAGCACTGCTTTAGTAGCATCCTCTAGGTTTTGGTACACTCTGGCTTCATTTTTGTTAATCTCAAAGTACTTTCTGATTTTCATTTTGGTATTTCTTTGACCCTTTGATTATGTAGAAGTGTGCTGTTAAATTCTGCATATTTGTGAGTTTTCCAAATTTCTTCCATTTATTGATTTCCAGTATCATGTCACTATGATAAGAGAACATTTTTTTCTATTATTTTTACCCTTCAAAATTCATGGAGGTTTGCTTTATGGCCTAGCATTTGGTTTATCCTCAAGAAAGCTCCACGTGCATTTGAAAAGAATGTATATACTGTTGATGGGTGGAGCGTTCTGTAAGTGTCAGATTTCTGCTTTGGTTTTTTTTTTTTTTTTTAAAGATTTATTTATTTATTTATTTGACAGACAGAGATCACAAGTAGGCAGAGAGGCAGGCAGAGAGAGGAGGAAGCAGGCTCCCTGCCGAGCAGAGAGCCCAATGCAGGGCTCGATCCCAGGACCCTGGGATCATGACCGAGCCGAAGGCAGAGGCTTTAACCCACTGAGCCACCCAGGCGCCCCTCTGCTTTGGGTTTATAGTATGGTTCAAGTCTTTATGTTTATTGATCTCTGCATAGTTATTCTATTCATTATTGAAAGTGATACACTGCAGTTCCTGACTATTGTCGTATTATCTATTTCTCTCTCAATTTTTGTCGATTTTGCTTTCATGTATGTAGTGCTGAGTCATTAGGTGAATATACGTTTATAATTGTTTCATCTTTCTGATGATTTGACTCTTTTATCATTATAAAATGACACTGTCCATCTTACTAGTATTTTTAAATCTCCTTTTCTCTAATGAGTGTATCCACCCCAGCTAGCTTGCTTGCTTGCTTGCTTTCTTTCTTTCTGTCTTTCTTTTTAAGATTTATTTATTTGAGAGAGAGAGAGAGACTGGGAGGGGCAGAGGGAGAGGGTGAGAGAGTCTTAAGCAGCCTCTGCATTGAGCATGGAGCCTGAGGTGGGGGTTGATCTCACAACCCTGAGATCACAACCCGAGCTGAAACCAAGAGTCAGATGCTTAACCATTTGCATGACCCAGGCACCCCTCACTCCAGCTTTCCTATGGTTATTTGCCTAAGATAAATTTTTCCATCCCTGGGGAGCCTGGGTGGCTCAGTGGGTTAAGCCTCAGCCTTTGGCTCAGGTCATGGTCTCAGGGTCCTGGGATTGAGCCCCACATCAGGCTCTCTGCTGCTTCCCCCCTCAGCATGCTTCCCTCTCTGCCTGCCACTCTGCCTGCTTGTGATCTGTCAAATAAATAAATAAAATCTTTAAAAAAAACCTTTTCCATCCCTTTAATTTTTTAAAAGATTTAATTAATTTATTTGAGAGAGAGAGAGAGTACAAGTGGGGGAGCGGAGGGAGAAGGGACAGAGGGAGAGGGAGAGGGAGAAGCAGGCTCCTTGCTGAGCAGGGAGCTTATGTGGGGCTGGATCCTAGGACCCTGGGATCATGACCAGAGCCAAAAGCAGACGCTTAAACAACTGAGCCATCCAGGCCTTCCCTGACCCTTTAATTTTAATCTATTTGTATTTGAATCTCAAGTGTGTCTACTGCAGACAGCATAGTTGAATCTTGTTTTGTTTTCAGGCCAAAAATCTGCACTTTGAATGACTTATTTAAGCCATTTATATGTAATGTTGATACTGATGCACTTGGATTTATGATGCCATTTTACTTCTTTTTTTGTTTTCCATGCTTCCACTCTTTTACTGATTACTTTTTATTAGGTGAATATTTTATATGGTAATATTTTATTTTATTTTACTTATTTATTTTTTTAAAGATTTTATTTATTTGACAGACAGAGATCACAAGTAGGCAGAGGCAAGCACAGAGAGAGGAGGAAGCAGTCTCCCTGCTGAGCAGAGAGCCGGATACGGGGCTTGATCCTATGACCCTGGAATCATGACCCAAGCTGAAGGCAGAGGCTTTAACCCACTGAGCCACCCAGGTGCCCCTATATGGTAATATTTTAAACATCTAATGATTTATCACTATATTTCACAGTTGTTTTTTTTTTTTTTAAGATTTTATTTATTTGACAGACAGATCACAAGTAGGCAGAGAGGCAGGCAGAGAGAGAGAGGAGGAAGCAGGTTCCCTGCCCAGCAGAGAGCCGATGTGGGGCTCGATCCCAGGACCCTGGGATCATGACCTGAGCGGAAGGCAGAGGCTTAACCCACTGAGCCACCCAGGCGCCCCTTTCACAGTTTTTTTTTAAGAGGTGCTTTTTGCATTTTTCTACATTTTCTTTTTTAAATTTTTACTTATTTATTTTTTAAAAAATTTTCTTTATTTATTTGAGATAGGGAAGACAAGCAGGGGGAGCATAGAGGCAAAGAGAGAAGCAGACTCCCCACTGAGCTCGGAGCCCCATGCGGGGCTCAATCCCATGACACGTAAGATCATGACGTGAGCAGAAACCAAGAGTCTGACCCTCAACTGACTGAGCCACCCAGGGGCCCCTGTTTGTGTAAATTTTTTTTTTAAAGATCTTATTTATTTATTTGACACAGAGAGATCATAAGTAGGCAGAGAGGCAGGCAGAGAGAGAGAAGAGGGGAAGCAGACTCCCTGCTGAGTGGAGAGCCCAATGCGGGGCTCCATCCCAGGACCCTGAGATCATGACCTGAACTGAAGGCAGAGGCTTAACCCACTGAGCCACCCAGGCTCCCTGTTAATGTAAATTTTTTGACACGTAAGTTAAATATAGATTTTCTACAGAAATTTGTCTTTTTTAAAAAACAATTTTTAAAATTTAGTATTTTATTTCATTTTTTTAAAGTAAGTTATATGTCCAATGGGGTGCTTAAACTCATGACTCCAAGATCAATAGTTGCCTGCTCTGCCATCTGAGCCAGTTGTTTGCCCTGAAGTTAAGTTTGTTTCTTTTCTTTAAAAAAAAAAAAAAGAAAAGATTTTATTTATTTATTTGTCAGAGAGAGAGAGAGAGCACAAGCAGGGGGGAGCAGCAGGCAGAGGGGGAAGCAGTCTCCCTGCTGAGCAAGGAGCTCACGCAGGGCCCGATCCCAGGACCTCAGGATCACGACCTGAGCTGAAGGCAGATGCCTGACTGAGCTACCCAGGCGACCCAGTTTGTTTCTTTCTTGCAATTTCTGGGTCATCACCAATCCATGACAATTATAAACTAAACTAATGACATGATTTTGACCCAATGGCCAATGATAAAGCAAACTTGGACTACAAATCACAGAAGGAGTAGTCCATGATTACAAATTCTTTGAAATTGTTGTTTGCTCTTTTTGCTGACTTAAAGGCAAATTTCCTTAGAGTACTCTTGTACTTGAAGACACAGAAGATTTTGATGTTTTGCCCTTTTCTGAGGATATGAACCTGTTTCCCAGATTTTCAGGGAGGGGATGTCTTTCATGCTCCTCACATGAACAAGTTCTGGGCATCATTTCCTGTCTACTAAGCTCATGAACTTGAGAAGCCAAGCTAAGGTTCTCAGATTCGAAAAAATGCCCGAAGGATCAGAACAATATTTCTCCCTGATTTATTGCCTATATTCATATTTTGGCATAAATGATTATTCTCCTACTTGTTCTACTACATTCTTGGATATTTGTCCTATTTTATCTATCATTTTTATTTGTTTTTAGGGGGAAAGACAGCCTTAAAACTTAAGTCTACCATGTTATTGGAGACGGCATCCCAATTAACTATGTTTTCATTTCTGCTGTTTATCTGGCACCAGAGTAGGTGCTAGAGTGTAAGTCACCTAAACCAATGGTAATCTGTGTCTACAGTGAGCCAGCCCTGGTCTGGGAGCTGTTATTCAGCCCACAGAAAGTACGCACAGAAGTTGAAAGTGAGTGTAAGCTAGAAAGCTCTACCTTCTCCTGTCTGAGACTGGTCATTGACAAGCAAAACTGAGCATGAATATCACATCATTGGATCTGCTAAAAACAGTCTGATTATCAGCTGTTCATGGACCAGAGATGGAGTTGCACAGTGTCTAAACTGGAATGATTTTTATTATTTATTTATTTATTTTTAAAAAAGATTTTATTTATTTATTTGACAGAGAGAGATCACAAGTAGGCAGAGAGGCAGGCAGAGAGAGAGAGAGGAGAAAGCAGGCTCCCCACCAAGCAGAGAGCCCATTGCAGGACTCGATCCCAGGACCCTGAGATCATGACCTGAGCTGAAGGCAGAGGGTTAACCCACTGAGCCACCCAGACCCCCTATTTGTTTTTTGTTTTTGTTTTTGTTTTTTTTTTTAAAGATTTTATTTATTTATTTGAGAGAGTGAGAGAGAGAGCACGAACAGGGGGAGGGGCAGAGAGAGAAGGAGAGGCAGACTCCCTGCTGAGCAAGGAACCTGGTATCGGGCTGGTACTTTTCCTCCGGTGGGAAGAAAATATCATGTTAGAGGCCGAGGACAGGGCGAGGCCATGAGATCCTAGAGGAAACTCCTAGTCCTGGTTGAAAATGAAGTTTCCAGAATTGTGCCTGAAGACCCAGGACAGGATCAGGAAACACGAAGAATGAGGTGTGGGGTCACTTGGTTACCTGACTTGCTGGAGGTCTGTTCTCAGCAGGATCCTTCCTCTCTATCCTGTGACTGCTGGGAGTCAGGTCCCCATCACCAGAACTGCCAAGATGAAAATGTGTCCTTCATTGTCACAAGTGTTTGCTACAGAGTCAGTGTTAGTGATCAGCTCCAGAGTGGGCAAGTACATGTGCAAGGATGGTACTTTCCAGTTACAAGGCAGGACAGTCTGCTGCCTAGGAAACCCCCCAGAGGGACAAGAGACCTCAGATCCCCCCACTCCATTCCCTACCTGAGCGCTTCTTCCTCCAGATCACAGCTCCAAATGCCACAGTAACCACAAGGAGAGCCAGGCCAGCAATGATCCACATGATGGGGATGGTGGGAGGAGGCAGTTCTGGAAAGGGAAGGGACAGTGAGGGCCCCAGACCTCTGGTTTGAATCCTGACCCTACTGAAGTTCTCCAGAAGGCCTTCTGCTTTCCCTGAGAAGAGGCTCGACCCCAAACCCTCCTTACCCCATCTCCAGGTGATGGGATCGGGCAACCCCTCATGCTGCACATGGCATGTGTATCTCTGTTCTGCTCCAAAAGGCACCACCTCAACCGCCCACTTCCTGGAAAGTTCCATCTCCTGCTGACCTGGTCTCCACAAGCTCTGTTTCCTGGGTCAGGTCCTCTCCCTCACTGCTGTCAGATCAGGGTGATCTCTGCAGGGTAGAAGCCCAGGGTCCAGCACCTCAGGGTGACATCACAGTCAGAGATGGGGTGGTGTGTCACATGTGTGTTGGGGGGCTCTGAGGAAGAGAATCAGAAAATCCACCAAACCCGGGCTTACCTTTATGGGCCACTGAAAGGGCATTCATGTGACCAGGGCCACTGTTTTGGAAGGCAGCTATGCTCACCACTATACCACCAATGCTGGACCACTGTTTTGGATTGAAGAAGCACAAAGCCCAGTCATCAACCTAACTTTTGGGATCTCCTAATCTAGGAATTCTAGAATCAGGGAGAGAACCCAGGGTAGGAAGTCTAAGAGGGAGACGGCACTAGTGGTCCTGACTGCGGTGCAGGGTGAAGGAGTCAGGAAACCCAGAGTTGGAACCCCAAAGATGCTATCATTGGAGAAAAAGGCCTTGAGAGGGGAAAGTCATGGTTTCCAAGGTAGCTGCCAGGGTTAAAGGGAAAGGCTGATGGGTTATTGCAGGGATGGTCTCCACCTGCCTCCTGGGAGAGACTGGATTCCTCCATTGTCCTTTAGAGAAAAGCGGCCCTCTGGGTGAGTCACTCTCCAGTAGGAACCTGAACACCCAGGCGGACCTCCCTCTCCCCACCAGTGGGAGGGGCGGTGTTCTTACATTTCCTCTCCCTGGTGGGAAGCCAGCCCCAGGGGAGGGGAGATCAGCGAGGCCCCCGTGGCCCCTAGTACCTGCTCGCTGCAGGGTCTCCTTTGGGTTCTCCAGGTACCTGGGGAGCCACTCCACGCACCTGCCCTCCACGTAGTTCCTATAGAGCTCCGCGTCCGTCACCAGGGGCCTCCCACTTGCTGCGGGTGATCTGCGACGTAGTGTCCGCCGAGGTCCAGGAGCGCAGGTCCTGGCTCAGGGCGATGTAATCCGCGCGGTCGTAGGAGTCCTGATTGTACTCGCGGAGGAGGCGCCCCTCCGGCTCCACGTCACAGCCATACATGCACTAGTAGGTGTGAGACCCTCCCCGCCCCAACAGGCAGGGTTTAAGTCCAAACACAAGTAAAACCGCCTAAACGTTACCGCTGGCTCGGGGAGGGCCAGAGTTCCCGCTAGGGTTCTCTCAATTCCCAGTGACGCTTGGATCCGTGAACGTGGGTGGGGAATGGGGGTCGTGACCTGCACCCGGCCCTGTCGCTCACCGGCCTCGCTCTGGTTGTAGTAGCCCCGCAGCGTGTTTAGGTTCACTCGGAAAGTCCGTGCGGTGTCCTTGATTTTCCGGGTCTCCCGGTCCCAAATCTCCGGCCCCATATGGCCCATCCAAGACACCCGGGGCTCAGCCCTCTGACTGGCAGAGTCTCTGTCGAACCGCACGAACAGCGTGTCGTCCACGTAGCCGACGACGATGAAGCGGGGCTCCCCGCGGCGGGGCCCGGACATCGCGGTGTAGAAATACCTCATAGAGTGGGAGCCTGCGGGCGCGGAGGGGCTGAGACCCCGCCCGACCCTCCTGCCCGCGAGGGGCCCGGGGTCCAGGTGGAGGCGGCCGGGAGGGAAGGGGGAGGGGGCACCGAGCGGGGGAGAGCAGGGCGGAGGCGGGGAGGGACGGGGGAGCACGGGCCGGGGTGGGGCCGGGGGCGGCTGGGGGTCTGGGGCGGGAGAGGCGCCTTCCCCGGGGTCCCGCGTCCCCTCCCGGGCGTCCCCTAGCTCCCGCCCCGCAGAGGGCCTTTCCTTCCGCCTGACACTCACCCACCCAGGTCTCGGTCACGGCCAGCGCCCCCCACAGCAGCAGGAGGATGGTTCGGGGCATCACGGACCTGCATCTTCCCGGTCTGGGTAAACTGTTCAGTCGCTACTGGACTCGGAGGAGACTTTAGAACCCGGAACTGCAGTTCCGGTGATTGGCCACTCCAGAAACCTGACACCCAATGGGAATGCGAACTGGGGTGTGTCACGAGTATCCAGGCAGAAGGACCCAAGACAGGCTTTGAGGGGAAGTGAAACCCTGGGAGATGAGGGCTCCGCGTTACTGGGCTTCTTGGCCCCAGACTCCGCCCCACTGTCTCCTACCCTGAAAGGCAGGCCAAGGGACCTAGGACTTGTGCGGACCCCACACCTATGGCACAGAGCACTCTGTCACACTGCCTCCCTGAACTGTGTGAGTCAGTGATTCTCAAACATTCTGTTCACAGGATATCTACATATACAGTCTCACAGATTATTGAAGATGCCAAGGATAATCTTGTGTCTGTGGGTTTTATCTAACAATATTTGCCATAGTAATAATAAAACAGCTTTATAAATTCATTAATTCGTTTAGAATCGTATTAACCATGGCATATAAAGGAAATACATTTTTTATTATGTTCAGTTAGCCACCGTATAGTCATCATTAGTTTTTGATGTAGTGTTCAGTGATTCATTAGTTTCATATAACACCCAGTGCTCATCACAACATGTCCCCTCCTTAATATCCATCACTTAACTAACCCATTCCCCCAACACCCTGCCTTCTGTAATCCTCAGTTTGTTTCCCCGAGTCCAGAGTCTTTCATGGTTTGTCTCCCTCTCTGACTTCTTCCCATTGTTTTCCCTCCCTTCCCCTGTGGTCTTTCCTGCTATTCCTTATGTGCCATATATGAGTGAAACCATATGATAATTGCCTTTCTCTGACTGACTTATTTCACTTAGCATGATCCCTTCCAGTTCCATCCATGTAATGGTAGGTATTCATCCTTTCTGATGGCTGAGTAGTATTCCATTGTATGTATGTACCACAACTTCTTTATCCATTATCTGTTGAAGGGCATGTCAGTTCCTTCCACAGTTTGGCTATTGTGGACATTGCTGCTATGAATATTGGGGTTCAGGTGCCCCTTCTTTTCACTACATCTGTATTTTGGGGGGGTAAATACCCGGTAATGCAATTGCTGGGTCATAGGGTAGCTATATTTTTTTTAAAAAAGATTTTATTTATTTATTTGACAGAGAGAGAGATCACAAGTAGGCAGAGAGGCAGGCAGAGGCGGGGGCAGGGGAAGCAGGCTCCCTGCCGAGCAGAAAGCCCAATGTGGGGCACGATCCCAGGACCCTGAGATCACGACCCGATCGAAGGCAGAGGCTCAACCCACTGAATCACCTAGGCGCCCCTCTATTTTTAACTTCTTGAGGAACATCCATACTGTTTTCCAGAGTGGCCTGTACCAGCTTGCATTCCCATCAACAGTGTAAGAGGGTTCCCCTTTCTCCACAACCTCTCCAACATTTGCTGTTTCCTGACTTGTTAATTTCAGCCATTCTGACAGATGTGAGGTAGTATCTCATTGTGGTTTTCATTGTATTTCCCCAAATGACAAGGGATGTGGAGCATTTTTTCATCTATCTGTTGGCCATTTGGATGTCTTCTTTGGAGAAATGTCTGTTCATGTATTCTGCCCATTTCTTGATTGGATTGTTATTATTTATTTATTTATTTATTTAGGGTGTTGAGTTTGATAAGTTCTTTATAGATCTTAGATTCTAGCCCTTTATCTGACATCGACTGCAAATATCTTCTCCCATTCCATAGGCTGCCTTTTAGTTTTGTTGATGCTTCCTTTGCTGTGCGGAAGCTTTTAATCTTCATGAAATCCCAAAAGTTCATTTTTGCTTTTGTTTCCCTTGCCTTTAGGGACATGTCTTGGAAGAACTTGCTGTGGCCAAGGTCGAAGAGGTTACTGTCTGTGTTCTCCTCTAGGATTTTGATGGACTCCTGTCTCACATTTAGGACTGTCATCCATTTTGAGTTTATCTTTGTGTATGGTGTAAGAGAATGGTCCATTTTCATTCTTGCATGTGGGTGTCCAATTTTTCCAACAACATTTGTTGAAGAGACTGTCCTTTTTCCATTGGATAGTCTTTCCTGCTTTGTTGGAGATTAGTTGACCATAGACTTGAGGGTTCATTTCTGGGGTCTCTATTCTGTTTCATTGATCTATATGTCTGTTTTTGTGCCAATACCATGTTATCTTGATGATCACAGCTTTCTAATATAGCTTGAAGTCAGGCATTGTGATGTCTCCAGCTTTGGTTTTCTTTTTCAACATTCTTTTGGTTATTCAGGGTTTTTTTTTTTCCTGATTCTGTACAAATTTTAAGATTTTTTTTTCCAGCTGTGTGAAAACTGTTGATGGCATTTTGATAGGGATTGCATTGAAAGTGTAGATTGTTCTGGACAGCACAGACATTTTCACAATGTTTATTCTTCCAATTCATAAGCATGGAAGCCTTTTCCATCTCTTTGTGTCTTCCTCAATTTCTTTTATATTTATTCTGTAGTTTCTGGAGTACAGGTCTTTTACTTTTTTGGTTAGGTTTATTCCTAGGTATCTTATGGTTTTTGGTGCAATTGTAAATGGGATGAATTCCTTAATTTCTTTCTTCAGTCACATCATTTTGTTTTTTTTTTAAAGATTTTATTTATTTATTTGACAGAGAGAGATATCACAAGTAGGCAGAGAGGCAGGCAGAGAGAGAGGGGGAAGCAGGCTTCCTGACGAGCAGCGAGCCTGATGTGGGGCTCAGTCCCAGGACCCTGGGATCATGACCTGAGCTGAAGGCAGAGGTTTTAACCCACTGAGCCACCCAGGCGCCCCATCTTCAGTCACATTGTTAGTGTGTAGAAATGCAACTGATTTCTTTTCTTTTTCTTTTTTTAAGATTTTATTTATTTATTTGACAGACAGAGATCACAAGCAGGCAGAGAGGCAGGCAGAGAGAGAGGAAGAGAAGCAGGCTTCCTGCTGAGCAGAGAGCCTGATGCGGGGCTCGATCCCAGGACCCTGGGATCATGACCTGAGCCGAACACAGAGGCTTTAACCCACTGAGCCACCCAGGTGCCCCTGCAACTGATTTCTGTGCATTGATTTTGTATCCTGCCATGTTGCTGAATTGCTGTATGAGTTTTAACAATTTTGGGGTGGGTTTTGGGTTTTCCACATAAAGTATCCTCTCATGTGTGAAGAGTGAGAGTTTGACTTCTTCTTTGCCAATTCGAATGCCTTTATTTCTTCTTCTTGTTGGGTTGCTGAGGCTGGGACTTCTAGTACGATGTTGAACAATAGTGGTGAGAGTGGGCATCCCTGTAATTTTCCTAACCTTGAGGAAAAGCACTCATCCCCACTGAAAATGATATTCGCTGTAAGGTTTTCACAGATGGCTTTTATGACATTGAGGTACGTTCCCTCTACCCCTACACTTCGAAGAGTTTTAATTAAGAAAGGATGCTGCATTTTGTCAAATGCTTTTTCTGAATCATTGAGAGGATCATATGGTGCTTGTCTATTCTTTTATTAATGTGACCTATCATACTGATTGATTTACAGATGTTGAACCACCCTTGCAGCCCAGGAATAAATTCCACGTGGTCCCGGTGGATAATCCTTTTAATGTTCTGTTGGATTCTATTGGCTAGTATCTTGGTGAGTATTTTGGCATCCATGTTTATCAAGGATATTGATCTGTAATTCTCCTTTTTGATGGGGTCTTTGTCTGGTTTTGGAGTCAAGGTAATTCCGGCCTCATAGAACTAGTTTGGAAGTTTCCCTTCCATTTCTATTTTTTGGAACAGTTTCAGGAGAATAAGTATTAATTCTTTAAATGTTTGGTAGAATTCCCCTGGGAAGCCGTCTGGCCCTGGGCTCTTGTTTGTTGGGACATATTTGATTACTGCTTCAATTTCCTTACTGGTTATGATCTGTTGAAGTTTTCTCTTTCTTCCTGGTTCAGTTTTGGTAGTATACTTCTCTAGGAATGCATTCATTTCTTCCAGATTGTCAAATTTGCTGGCATATAGTTGCTCATAATATGTTCTTATAATTGTTTGTATTTCTTTGGTGTTGGCTGTGATCTCTCCTCTTTCCTTAACGATTTTATTAATTTGGGCCTTTCTCTTTTCTTTTTGATAATATGGCCAGGGGTTTATTAATCTTATTAATTTTTTCAAAGAACCAGCTCCTAGTTTCATTGATTTGTTCTACTGTTCTCCTGGGTTCTATTTCATTGATTTCTGCTCTAGTCTTTATTATTTCTCTTCTCCTGCTTGGTTTAGGCTTTATTTGCTGTTATTTCTCCAGCTTCCTTAGGTTTAAGGTTAGCTTATGAATTTGAGATTTTTCTAATTTTTTGAGGAAGGCTTGTATTGCAATGTACTTCCCTCTTAGGATCGCCTTTGCTGTATCCCAAAGGTTATGATCCAGTGTGCTTTCATTCTCATTAGTTTCCATGAGTTTTTAAAATTCCTCTTTAATTTCTTGGTTGACCCATTCATTCTTCGGTAGGGAGCACTTTAACCTCCAAGTGTTTGTGTTCCTTCCAAATTTCTTCTTGTGATTGAGTTCTAGTTTCAAAGCATTGTGGTCTGAAGACATGCAGAGAATAATCCCAATCTTTTGGTGTTGGCTGAGACCCAGTTTGTGAGCCAGTATGTGATCTCTTCTGGAAAATTTCCATGTGCATTTGAGAAGAATCAGTATTTTGTTGTTTTAGGATGGAATGTTCTGTATATATCCATGAGGTCCATCTGGTCCATTGTGTCATTCAAAGCCCTTGTTTCTTTGTTCATCTTCTGCTTAGATGATCTGTCCTTTGCTGTAAGTGGGTGTGTTGAAGTCCCCTACTATTATTGTATTCTTATCAATGTGTTTACTTTGGTTATTGATTGGTTTATATAACTGGCTGCTCCCATGTTGGAGGCATAAATATTTACAATAAATATTTACAATCTTCTTGTTGGATAGACACTTTAAATGTGATATAATGCTGCTCTTCTTCTTTTACTACAGTCTTTGGTTTAAAATGCAATTTGTCTGATACAAGGATTGCTACCTTGGCTTCCTTTTGAGTTCCATTAATGTGGTAAACTGTTCTCCACCCCTCAGTTTCAGTTTGGAGGTGTCTTTAGGTCTAAATGAGTCTCTTGTAGACAGCATATGGATGGATCTTGTTTTTTTAACCAATTTGATAACCCGTGTCCTTTGATTGGAGCATTTAGTCCATTTACATTCAGAGTAACTATTGAAATATATGAATTTAGTGTCATATTATCTGAAAAGTCCCTGTTCCTATAGATTGTTTCTGTTTCTTTTCAGTCTATGTTACTCGTGGGCTTTCTCTTCATTTACAAAGATCCCATTAATATTTTTGCAGGGCTGGCTTGGAGGTCACATATTCTTTCAGTTTCTGTCTCTCCTGGAAACTCTTTATCTCTCTTTCCATTCTCAATGACAGCCTTGCTTGGTAAAGAACTCTTGGCTAAATGTTCTTCTCATTTAGTACCCTGAATATATCATGCCAGCCCTTTCTGGGCTCCCAGATTTCTGTGGATAGGTCTGATGTTAGTGTATGTTCCTGCCTCTGTAGGTAAGGAGCCTCTTGTTGAGCTGCTCTCAGGATTTTCTCTTTGTCTCTGAAATTTGCAAGCTTCACTATTATATGTTGGGATGTTGATATATTTTTATTGATTTTGGGAGGGGTCCTCTCTGCTTCTTGGGCATAAATGCTTGTTTCCTTTCCCAGATTAGAGAAGCTCTCATTTATGATTTGCTCAAATATACCTTCTGGCCCTCTCTTTCTCTCTTCATTTTCTAGTACCCCAGTAACTCTGACATTGGCATGTTTCATGGCATCAGTTTCTCGATGCCATGAAACCCTTCATGGGTTATTAGATGTTTTTCTCTTTTTTCCTCAACTTCCTTTCCATCAGCCTGTCTTTTAGATCACTTACTCTCTCTGCTGTCTCATTCACCATAGCTGTTAGAGCTTCCAATTTTTTTTTTAAATTATTTATTTATTTGAGAGAGAATGAGCAGGAGCAGAGGGAGGAGCAGAGGAAGAGGGAGAAGCAGGATCTCCACTGAGCAGGGAGCCAGATGCAGGGCTTGATCCCAGGACCCTGAGATCATGACCTGAGCTGAAGGCAGACATTTAACCAATGAGCCACCTCGACACCCTTAGAGCATCCAATTTAGACTGCATTTCATTTACAGCATTTAAAAAAATATATTTTTTTAAAATTTATTTGACAGACAGAGATCACAGGTAGGCAGAGAGAGGGAGGGGGAAGCAGGCTCTCTCAGAAGGCAGAGGCTTAACCCACTGAGCTACCCGGGCACCCCTCAGTTACAGCATTTTTAAGTTGGCCTGATTAGTTCTCATTTCTGCCCTGCGAGATCCTCTACTGTCTTTTCTTCTTTCTTCAAGCCCATCTATTAACTTTATAATTGCTATCCTGAATTCCATCTCTGACATTTTACTTATACCCATCTCAATTAGATCTGTGGCAGAAAACATTACTCTTGCTTTTTCTTTCATTGTGAATTCCTCCTAGTCATTTTGCCCAGAGAAGAATGGGTGAGCGAGTGAGCAGAAGCAAAAATATCAACCACAACCCAAGCACATTGCACAAATCCAAAAGAGGTCAGAAACAAGAATAGAAAAGCAAAGCAAACCAAACCAAAACAAAAAAGAGTGGGGGAAGAGAATATAATCTCATAAGGTGGACAAAGCAAGGTGATCCACTTGTTCCTGAGTGAATTTTGGTTTGTATGTTAGAAGACACTAAGTCCCAAAATTACAAAGAAAACAAAACCATTATATACAAAAATAAAATTGAATTGAGTAAAAAAAGACCAAAAATGAATCTTATATCTATAAAGTGTCGATGTAAAAAATAAAAGCTAAAACGTGACTTAAAAACAAAGAGTAGTTAAAATAAGAAACTAGTTCAAATGGGAAAAAAGAAAAAAAAAGAAATGGAAAATTTCAGACTGAAAGATAAAGGAATTGTAAGAAAAAACCTTGAGTTCTGTATATTATTTCCCCCTAGTGCTGCAGTTTTACAGTCCTGTAGATCTGTAAACCATCAATGCACCTGTTCTTCCAGTTGGTCTTCTAGGGAAGGGGCCTGCTGTGCTGCTTCTCAGGTGTCTTTGCCTGGGCGGTGTTGCACCACTCCTTGCCAGGACCCTGGGCCTCAGTGTAAGCTGGTCCTATGTGTGACTTTTGTTCCCTGAAGGGTCTCCATGCCTCTTTAGAGGATCAGAATGAAAATGGCTGGGTCCCAGTCTCCAGCCCTAGAACAGAAAGATCGTTGTCCCATCTCTTCAGTAAACTTTCTGGGACAAATAGTCTTCATCCTTGTGTGGGCCAAAATCTGCAGACTCCTGTGGTGCATGCCCACAGCAGTCCTCCCCAGGGGAGTCTGAGGGTCCCATGTTACTGTCTTTTGTAGTGCCCCGGGGCTGAGAGTGACTGGGGGCTTGTGGGCTTACCTGCTCCGATGTTCCCCAGGGACAGCTGGGTTTGCCTTGCTGTCCTTTATGGGGTTGCCACCCTGTGAGCTGTTGCACAGTTATAGGGGCCCCTTTTCCACCCCTCTTGGGGGATGGCAGATGGTCCACGTGTTTCAGTCCTTTTCTGGGTGTGCAGGTGGAGAGCGGTCACCCGCTCAGGCCTGGCTCCCGATTTATGGCGATCCAAGCTGAGAGTCCCCTCCTGGCTCACCGACCATAAACATTTCACTGTTTCACTGTTTGGGCACTCTAATGGCTTAGGCACCCCTGTTAGTTCTGTGACTCTTGGGAACTTGAGACCACACAGCCTCCTAGAATTATGCCTTTTTCATCCCCTGAGCCCCTTTCAGACAAGGATGTCTCTCATTGGAGCAGATTTCTAAGGGTTCCCATTTTGCCCTCTGGGGTATATCACTTTCCAGGGCTGGCTGATGGAGGCTCCCTCCCCTCTCTGTTTATCTTCAGACATCCCTTCTCAGATTCATATCTCCACACCTCTTACCTTGCAAAAAGCAATTGCTTTTCTACTTGTAGAGTTCTAGATTTTTTTTCCCCCTTACATCCTAGGCTGAATTCATGGGTGTTCAGAATGGTTTGATAGTTTTCCAGCTGAATTCAAGGGACCAGATGAAACATGGTCCCCTACTCTTCAGCCATTTTTCCCTGGCATACATTTTTTTATCTCAATTTTGTTGTGTCTTAATTTGTGGTCTAACATATGGTGCATCCTGGAAATGGTCCCATGTGTACTGGAGAAGAATGTGTATTCTGTAATTTGTGGGTAGAGTGTTCTCTATATGGGTGTCAGATCTAGTTCATTTATTATGT